>NC_139244.1:37493855-38109480 GCF_977018435.1 Lepisma saccharinum
AGTAAAATGAAAAACGTCCGCCCACGTGAGCGTAATTGCTGTTGAGACGCTTTGTTTATTCTGGACAAATAATGTATTGTCACCGCACCGACCTATTTTTAAAGGTAAACTTAAGTAAGGGCTGGCTAGTGATTTGAAGTAGCACTGGAGCAAATCATAAATGACCTGATTAAACAAAAGTCAATGTAAAAGTAAATGTGAATGCAATAATTAGGGCTCGTCGTCAAAAACCTGTGCATTTTATGTATTATTTTTGTTGATGTGCCCCGTAAGCTGGTTGTGTGAGTGAATGAGAGAATGCAAGAGGGGGAGCTGTATTGAATTGATTTTATTTTGTTATGAATAGAATATACTTTTTATTTTTTATGTTAATTTGGGCAATATCATTTCATACGCTACCCGTGATTTTCAGGTATGCAGCTAGCCGCTCCCCGGCTACAGGTAAAAGTCTGGTAATTGAACGTATATGTGTTTTTCTGATATGGCTAATCGCTATGCACTGTTGGTCACCTGTCCCTATACACGAACTCAACCTGGACCGTTAAGCACTTTCACTTGTCCGAGGGAGATTTTGCCGCCTCTATCTATGTAGTGGTAGTTTTTGTTTTCCCGGGCAAAGGAGGGCGTTTACACGAGGACCAAAATTATATCCAGCAGTTGATTGGCGGGCCGCATCTTTTTTGGTGGGGGATTAAAAATTACAAAAATGTTAAGTACTGAACTGAGAATGTAGTACTTACTTTCGCATAACCTAAATTTCTAAAATGAGGCATTAAAAACAATGGAATCACAAATCAAAATTGTATAATTACAATTTATTTCACAAAAACCCAATACTTATGGACGAATTGAAAGAAATTAAAAACACACCATACAAATAAGAATCCTTCATAGTAAGTGTTCAATGTGAAAATTGAGGCTGATCTGCTTCTTTTATTAAAGTTGGAATGTTCACTTCAATTTCTGTATTTCAAAGTCTCAGAAGGTGAAGCTGTGAAGAATCTGCCAGTCGGCTTCTGTAGCGGTTCTTGATGAACTTCATTGAAGAAGAAACACTTTCACACGTGTATGTGTTGCCGAACATCGATGTTATTCTTTGCCAAAAACTACGAAGGTTTGGAAAGCGTTCCTTTGAAAGGTATTTGAAAAACTCTGGCCCCTTTTCTTGGCTAGTTTGAAGGAACACATCGCCTTGCAAATCATACAAATCAAGTTGGACAGAAGCTTCTTGTTCTTCGCTGTTAACGCCAAGAGGATTGCTAAATAGCTGGATGCTGCTTTTAAGTTCTTCAAAATCTTTAAATCTGGAGTCAAACTCATCCATTATTTCTTTAATATTTGCACTGAATTCAGAAAAGTCCAGTGTTTCTTCACCTTCTGCTAACCGCCGACAGCTTGGAAAATGAACCAGGTTATTCCTCTCCAAAGTAACGTTGAAAATCTTCAGTTTATTACGAAACCTATTTATGTTTCCCATTAAGTCTGACACTAGCTGGTTTCTTCCCTGCGGATTCAAGTTCAGTTCGTTCAGAGGACCTGTGATATCTGTTATAAACGCCAGTTGTTTAAGGAAGTCCATACTCTGAAACTGTTCCTTCAGTAATAGAACGTATTTTAATAAAAATACATAAAATTAATGTATTTTGCAAACTGGCTTCGCGGGCCGCCTGTTAGAAACCCCTGTTCTAGAGCATTGACGTGAATTTTCGTGTAGTGTTCTTTCCCTGTTGTCTAGATATTATCAATTGTTTCACGATTGCCTAAATCTATTAAACTATTGATAATATCTAGACAACAGTGAAAGAACACTACGCGAAAATTAACGTCAATGCTCTAGAAGGAAATCTAAGCGTAGCCATATTCTGAAATATCCAAGAGGTTTTTCGAATGAATAGATAAATTTGAAAAAAACTCGCCCATTCGAATGCCAAAGCTTCAGCCGTGCTTTAAGGCCCGAGCTGAACGGAGGAAGGGAAAGCTGCGCGGAGACTTTTCGTCCAAGGTTATTTTCCTTGTGGTCGCTCTATACTTTTATTTTTTGTGGCTATGTTTTTTTTTATATACTACAGAGAGCATGCAGCCATTATTGGCATTAATACAGTTTATTGGAAATAGTGCATGGTTTAATTGTAACTCTATCAAGATAATTGATTGGAACTGATTGGTTGAGTTTATTTTATAGCGCGATGTGCTAACCACTCCGCTACGGAGGCCGACTATTAAGATAATAAATAATAATATAAAACATTATCTTTCCCGTGTGAAGTTTGTAGTTGGTTTGAGTCCACTTTATGCACTGATACGTTAACCTACGATTTAATTAGCATCCGAAACTTCACTGGGTATCGAACACAGGACCCCTTTATTACAAGACGACGACGTTACCACTACACTATCTGGAGGACCTTTTTAAAAATCTTTTCCGTAGTTTCGTACCTTATTAAAGCGAGGTAACTAATGTTCCATCAAATTAATTCGTCACTTCATGAAATTTCGTATTTTGATCTTTACTTGTTCCCAAAATGAGGAACGACCACCACAATGTCCGACGTTTGACTCCTACTGAAAGATGTGATGCATCATTAGCTACTTTTTGGCTAATCGCGACGACGTAGATGATTAGATGAAATTGACGAAAATAATTCACGAAGAAACGCGCAGGTCATGAATCTAACGCTTTCTGCCCCCGGGACGGCGAAATATTATTATTTACTTATTTAATCCAAATGCACCACTTAGCCATTTTGCATTGGAATGTAATAACAGGCAAAGGACGGTAACAACAAAGAAAACTCAATTAAAAATGTTTATACGTTGATCTTTCCAACCGTGTTTCGTTTCTAATTCAGATACGGCTCTGAAGATCGTTGAACTGGGTGAAAAAAAAATCTGAAGAACAAGGAACGCTGGATGAGGGATAATGTAATCTAATGGGTTTCGAGTACGTTTAGAGATGGATGCTTGAGAAGGGTCTCGAAAATGGATTTCCTGGAGAAGGCGCTCGATTATAAAACATCTCACAAGATCAAAACGGGTAAGATATGAAATGAACATAAGAAATGAACTCAGTGGCGTAAACTAAGTCCAAGATCTGGGTTATCTCACTGTCACGTGGTCCTAGGCTATGAATAGAAATAAGTTTACCAACTCCTAACAAATCATGTTGCCAACTCATAGTAAATCAGGTTGCCAACTCATACTAAATCAGGTTGCCAACTCGTAGGAACTCAGGTTGCCAACTCGTAGGAAATCAGGTTGCCAACTCGTAGGAAATCAGGTTGCCAACTCGTAGGAAATCAGGTTGCCAACTCGTAGGAAATCAGGTTGCCAACTCGTAGGAAATCAGGTTGCCAACTCGTAGGAAATCAGGTTGCCAACTCGTAGTAAATCAGGTTGCCAACTCATAGTAAATCAGGTTGCCAACTCATAGTAAATCAGGTTGCCAACTCATAGGAACTCAGGTTGCCAACTCATAGGAACTCAGGTTGCCAACTCATAGTAAATCAGGTTTCCAACTCATAGTAAATCAGGTTGCCAACTCATAGTAAATCAGGTTGCCAACTCATAGGAACTCAGGTTGCCAACTCATAGTAAATCAGGTTGCCAACTCATAGTAAATCAGGTTGCCAACTCATAGGAAATCAGGTTGCCAACTCATAGGAAATCAGGTTGCCAACTCGTAGGAAATCAGGTTGCCAACTCGAGAATCTCCATCATCATATCACTGATATGAATAATTTTGTTTGCAATTTCTGATCGATTTTTCTCCTGTATTTTATTCTCTAAACTACAGGCTTCACAGATAGCCTAGCAAGGCCTCCCCGATGGCGCAGTGGTAGCGTCGTCGCTTTGTAATCAAGGGGTCCCGGGTTCGATTCCCGGTGGAGGCACATAGTGATTCGGATCCCACTTTAAACTGTAGGTCCAGTCCCGATTAGCCTTACTGTGCATAAAGCGGACTTAAAACAACAAATCAATCCAATCCAGATAGCGTAGAATATACGCTCCTGAATGAACTAAAACAGGAACGAAACGAACAGTCAACAACCTGCTGTGTGCATTAAGCTGTAACGCTACCTACAAGTTTTAATAATAATAAATTGAAATAAATCTACATTTAACATTATCAAATCCAGCACTCTCTTGAAACACAGTGACGTTAGTGAATGTAAAATAGTTATTCATACACACAATATTACATATTCTCTAGTGGCCGCGGTGGCTCAGTCGGTAACGCGCCTGACTACCATGCTCAAGGTCCCGGGTTCGATCCCCGGCCGGTTCAAATCCGGGAACTTTTCTAACGGTGGAAGCGGCCCCGGCGCACACCCAGCGTCGAATAACATGGGTACCTGGGGGAAACCCTGGGGGGTAAAGGCGGTCAGGGGCGTGATGCTGATCACATCACCCCCACTCACGACCGGATCAAGAAAGTGTGGGGCGTTACCCCCACACCCCCTATACGCCTTCATGGCGTGGTGCTATGCACAGGGGAACACTTTACCTTTTTTTTTTACTCGAGGATTGACTATGAACCAGCAGCTTGATTGGTCTGAAGATGTAATATAACCATGTGATGAGACGTATTCAATATTAAAGAGCCTCTATTAATATGGTTCAATCTCTTAACTTCGCTACATTTGACCATGCGATGTTCTTTACGGAGAACGATTAACAAGAGAGAGAGAGAGAGAGAGAGAGAGAGAGAGCTGCAATAAAAGTTCAAAATGTGTGTCAGGAAAGTGGATAGATTTAGAAATTACGAACACGGTTTTCCCAGTGGTTAATGAGCACGGAATACTCTCCATGGCGGATGAAATTGAACTTGTTTTGTACGCTCTACATCATCATTAATAGTAAATCCCCAAACTACATGTTTTCGAAATTCAACGTCCAGAAGAAAAACTCTCGTACCATAAACAACCATAAATTCTGCCAGTCTCAGTTTGACGCGTTGCAGAAACTCAAGTTATCAGTAACTTATCACAAATTATTTACAAATCCAGATCAACAATACGATCATGATTGATTGATTTCGGTTCCCCTTTTTTATCACTTTTGGCTAATCGCGAAGATGAGGATGAGGGAAGATATGATGAAATTGATGAAAGGACACTCACAAATGATCAGAAGCAAGGTAAGTCCACATGAATAACCAGAAATTCCGAGGGATGTCAGAAATTATTACCATATCACTGTTAACTTTATTGACCTTAATTATTTTTTAAGTTTACTATTCTTATTGTCTGTATTGTATTATTTTTATTGTTATTGTATTACCTTGTAATTTAATGTCTTTGTAATCTTTAATTTTATCATTAGGGCCCGGGACTTTATGTCCTATAAAACTGTAAAATATGTATGTAATTATGTCATATAAATTGGAAAATATGTCATGAAAAATAACAAATATGTCAGAAAAATGCAGAAATAAACCCAGTAAAGCCAAAAATATGCACAACAGTACTCTCGAATTTCTCCCATACCCGATAGAGTATGTAGAGTAGGGTCTGTAATGTACCGAATGTTATTTTTACTTTTCACTGATTTTTGTGAAAAGCGAAAAAGGCAAAGAAATGAGAACGAAACTTCTTCACTTCCCGTGCAACCATGAGAGAGAACATTTTTCCTCAATAATGATTGCATGGCTATCAATTGTCGGCGAGATCAAAAAAGTGGGGTATTTTTGTTCTGTATCAAGAAAAGACGGCACCTTTCTTCTCCGTAATTTCCATATCCTGCCATCGACAATATGAACTATCCGTTGTGCTAAAGCTACGAAGAAAAAAATACGAAATAACCGATTATGTGCGAGAGAATTACGAAAGTATACAGAAATATGTGTTATTACAACAAAATTGAAGAAATATGTTGTAAAAAATGCAAAATTGGTGAAATATGTCAAAATATGCTTTGTCAAGTTGTCTATTTCGGCTGATTTTCATCAGATATGTAAAGATCTCACCCCAATATTAGATCCGAAGCCAAATGAAAAATATGTTATAAAGTCGCATGCCCTATTTATCATTGTCAATTAGTACTTTTGGGGGTTAGGTGGTAGACCAGCAACAGCTGAAACTCGGCCAGCAATAAAGTGAATTCAGTTAAGAAAAAAAGAAACATATTTGACTGCGGAATAGCTGACACATTTCTGGTATAATTACCGTGTATAACAAGTACGTAACTCGCACCAAGAGAGAGTAATTATCAGCAACGCACCCAGAGACCTCTGGTGGAGGAAGTGAAGAGTCTCGAAAGGGGTGGCGGGATTCGTAAACTCCGGCGCTGCTTCCTGTCGCTCAGCGCCTGCCGCTGTTTGTTTTTCCAGGCCAAGGAGGAGGACAAAAAAAACTTCCGCAGAGAGAAGACGAAAAGAAAAGACTCCTGGGGTGGGTTAATCGGGAAACAAACAACGCAGGCGAAAGTGTGGAAGCAGGCGCGACACGACGGTGAACAAATTTCTGCTACTCTGAAGAGGCGTTTGCTTTTCCTCTGACACAAAGAGGTCTCAAGACGACGCCTACAATATTTATTTCAATTCTGTCCAAATGGAAGCGAGTATCCAAAGAGACACCTAAGGAATGTTAACTTTATCTGTTAGTGGGGCTGGTATCAGGATGAGATAAATCGTCCAAAAATCGAGAATAGGCCAAGACCTCTGTAAAATCGAATCGGGACTGAGATTTAGGTATTTCGATGAGTACAGTAAACTAAATTTACTGTACGATTTTTTCCAAACGTACCAAGCGAGTTCAGAGATAAGGAATGAATTTTGTGGTGAACTGTCAACCTGTGGTGCGTGCCTGCATATATACTCAGGATAAAATTCCACCTCTAGGTTTCGTAGCGTCGAGATAATTCTTCAAACAGAAAAGAAATTAGAAAAGTTGCTAATTTTATTACTCTCCTCAGCTGTGACAATTTGTGCTGTAACACACTGTATATGTTGCTCATATTACATATTTTGAGACTGCAAAGGGGTGTAAAGGAGTGACCCTTTGTAATAACACCCACCCACATGACACACCCTGGACTGCATTTTGCACACTAACAAGGTTTTGGCGTCTGGACTCATAGCCAATATAATCACCTGTGACACTTATGTTGCGTCCTGTCAATGTGTATTTGCGTTTGTTCTTTCACCAATTTACTTTTTTCACCATTCATCCTCATCTTCGCGATCATCCAGAAGTTGCAGAAAAGCGAAGGAACATAAATCAATAAAAGGAGACCATCTAGCAGATGGGTTTCTTTCAATTCCTCCAATCTCAGAGTCATGTACGGATTTAGCTCCAGGTTTTCGTATACTGAGTCCAAGATCTGGGCTATCTCACTATGTCACCTGGTCCTAGGCTATGAATAGAAATAAGTTTAGGTTGCCAACTCCTAAGAAATCAGGTTGCCAACTCATAGGAAATCAGGTTGCCAACTCATAAGAAATCAGATTGCCAACTCATAGGAAATCAGGTTGCCGACTTATAGGAAATCAGGTTGCCAACTCATAGGAAATCAGGTTACCAACTCATAGGAATGTAACGAGTGCACTCACGGTCCCCGAAATGACGTGTCAATCATACCCCCGGCACGGGGCCAAACGTCGTTATGTGTACGGGAAACCGGTCGTGACTCACGATCCAGTTTTCAAGTTCGGTACTGAGACGGTCGTTTATTGTCATACTATTGCGAGGCGGAGATTAATACCTTGAAAAGTTACACTGTTTTGTTTACCTTTAATATGTAGATTCGAACAATCATAAAACACTAATAGCATAATATCTGGTACCTGAAAAACGTCAAATAACAACACTGACGAACGGTAAAAAGTGAATATATATTGTAACAACAAAAAAATATTGCAATCAACAACTGTTTACAAAGCCTCCTCACTCTCACAACATTCACGCTATCTCTCTTTCACACACATGAGGTATTTTTACATGTGAAGTATGGATACAAATCATGGATCTCATTAACATATCATTCCTTTTAATTTTAAACCTTAATGTGAATTTAGGGCATTTGTCTGCCAGCTCCTGTGCTCTTTTAAATTAACTTAAGTGCCAGCCCTCGGAAAGCGGTTAACTAAGACAATTGGGTCGGCGTGGTTAAATCTTTCGTTCGACTGAACGTTTGCACCCAGTCGTAAGCACGACTTTATACAAGTTTCTCGGACGAGGGGTATTACACATAAGCCTCTCTCGTCCAATGAGAACAACTACACAATTGCATAGTGATGCAAAAACTTAATTGGCTCCAGCTGCCGGAATACACAAATCAATCGTCGGCGCGAGCAAAAATTACCTTAAAAACCACTATGCAACAAATAATACTATTTCACGCACACGACCTTGCAATAAAAACAACTACGCTTTCCACAAAAAAAAGGACTCATCAGTCAACTATTGACAAATTAAATGGCGCGACGGGGCGGTCGGTTACACAAGAAATGGAGCACACTTTGACAATTTATACTAAATATTAAAGAAATGAAACGGAGCTTCTAGCCCTGAATGCAGACAATTAAATTAGCACATCTGAACATGAAATAACTCTTTTTTATAACAATACCAAAACAATTTTTAGACGCGGAAGTTAGGTTTGGGTTTTCCTGAGTAACTTTGCGAATAAGTGAGACTTCGGCGTTAACTGTACGGTGTTGATACTAACGACGCACGTTTACATGTACATGAGACCCTCTGAAGTATACTGTACCAGACTCTGCTACATGGCGTGGTCATTCATCTCTCCTGGACGCGGGACTTGGCACACGGTTCCTTTGTGGCGAAATTGTCCTCCGAGGTCGATCGCGACGAAGAATAATTGCGACGACATGGTGTACTTGCACCTCCTCAGTACTTCGGGCGTTCCTCTTGTCACTAGCGTCGGGTGTACGTGGTCACGCGCCGGTTCGGACTATCCCCAGTGTCGGGCATCAATTGGACGTCGATCTGCAATCATCTCTCTCCTCTGGAAACGTCCTTCGGGCTTTGGTTGGGTCGTCGATCTGAAAGCGTCCTTCGGGCTTTGGGCAGTGTTTGGTTTCGGCGTCGTCTGACTGGCTTCGGCGTCGTCTGACTGGCTTCGGCGTCGTTGCAGGTGTCAGGGAAGCGACGGCCTCCCTTCTCTATCTTCTTTAGCCCTCCATCCTTATGTAGTCCACGCTTGGCAAAAACAAATCACCGCGTAATCTTCACCAAAATAAGGCGCACACTGGTAACCCTCTATCTGCGATTCGCTCACGGTACGTAAGGAAACAAAGTTCACGGACACAAAACAATGATCACGCGAGAGTGTACCGCGGAGATGCTCTCTCTATGAAATCCGGGTAAAAACTGTTTCTGGAATCATAGTACTGCCTATATATAAGAGATTCGAATTCTTCCGTTGAAAATGACGCTCAAGTGGCTTGGCTTCTGTTTCAGAGGGGTGGAAATGACCTCTCTCCATTGTCTTGAAACGCGGTCAGCGACGCGTCCTGGATCCTTGCAGGCTTGAGCTCCAGCTGGTCTTCCTGGTCATCCGTGAACATGGGTTCGAACGCCTGCTGCGACTCGAGCCCGGTAGCGGCGAAAATAATCTTTCCTTATCTCCGTGTTGGTGCAAATATGTCATGTTCTAAGCGGCGGCTGTCACTCAAGAAAAACCCCATCTCTCAACTCCCGACGTCTGGCTCGGATACAAGTTTATTCACAAAAATAAGATCAAACCTCACACTTTCATGTTTGTGCATAAAATGAATCAATAAACAAAAAATAATTTATATCGAACTGCGTTTACATGTCACTAGATACCGTGACATCTCGCCCTCCTTCCGATCAAAAAATTCTGTAGGCGAATACAATTTTTTACTACTCAGGGGCATGAAATTTTGACTACAAATTTTTTAACACCCTGTACAAGAAAAATAAAGCAGTTCGATAACACAAAACACATGATATAAATGATACCTCCAATTTACATAATAAATATACATATTACACACTCTGGGTATGGCGCAATGTTATTTTATACTTCTAAAATGGCGCGATGTCGCTTAACCATGTTTCGCCATCCCATTCCTCCCTTCGGCGCTGACGACCTGACGGCCCCGGCTGTGGAGATGTGTTGCTGGGATTCGGCCCGTTCGCGTTTCGCGTCGGGCTCCTTTGAACCCTCGGCGGGCTGAGCCTTGTGTGCCCGTTGTCAGAACGCGGGCTCTCCGGTCTACTGTCGGGGTGACGCTGATAATAACCATTGTTCACTCGTCCGTTGTAAAAGTTGCTGTCGCCGCTGTTGCCATGGTGACCCGGCGACCTACGAGTTTGACCACCTCGACGTCTCCGTCCCCGATACTGGCGTCTCTGTCGTGGCGAAGGCGGATCATCTCGAAACTGGCGAACTTCGGCTCCTGGAGCGCGTTGCTGCCCATCGTACCTCCTCTGGACGAAATGGACGCGTGGGTGCTTGTTTCCCCGGTTTCCTTCATCCTCCGGTCGTCTCCTTTTGTTCCATCTGTCACTCCGCATCCTCTCGCGTTCCTCTTCGCACTGGTTTAGGTTCTCGAGCGTGAGCGACATGGCTTCTGCGTCGAAAACGCACGCCCCGTTGAGATGCCGTCTTATCTCTTGCGGGTAATGATAAATTAGGGCCGCAATTATCTCCGACGTGGTCATCTGTGGCTGGAGAGCCTGGAACTCATTGAACTTACGCCAGAAATATTGTGCAAAAGTAAGTCCCCCGTTCCTGTCGTACCTCTCGTTCCTCAGTTGGATAAGCATCCTTTCCACTTGCATGGGGCGCTGAAAGTGTGTCAAGAACGCTTCCCTAAACGCCGAGTATGAATGAAAGTGTCTTTCATTCCGATCCAGCCAGTTCTTTGCCCGATCTTGCATTAGGCCTTTCAGCACGAGTAATCGCTCCCCATCCGCAAGTCCTAACTCCCGCGCTGTTGCTTCGAATTCCTCGATGAAGGCAGACGGCAAAATCCTGTCGGCCCCGGAGAACTTCTTGAAATGTTTCTTATATTCCGGCGGGAACAGAGCCCTTCTCGTCGGTGCTGGTTCAGACCGTATATCTTCCCGGGTTGAAGTTTGGGCTTCGAACGGTCGCGGCGATGGATAATGTAGTCCAGGTTCCACTTCGCTTCCCCCGTTGACAAGCGTAGTCGGTCTTGCGTCACTCGCGCGCCTTGAAGACGAGGGGACCGCAGCTGGCTGTGGTGACGTCATAGCTGCCGGCTCTCGCGATGATCCCGGGACGTCAGCTACGTTCAATTGTTGCAGTTTATCCTCGATTTCCTTTATCTTGTCGGAATTCCCTTCCGCTATGCTCGCTGCTCGCCGCACTTGTCGCTCGAGGGCATCGTTGCTCCGATTACAGGCTGACTCCAGCTGTGCACATTGTTGGCCGATGTGTTGCAAAGCTCCTTCCTGCTCACTTACGCTCTGCGCCAGTGTTGCCACCTTGGCTTCCTGTTCATCGATGCGAGCGTCGGTCCTGGCGATCCTGGATTCGATTCGAGCCTCGGATTCTTGGATCGTCTGAAGGAGCCGTTGCGTCACTTCTTCTCCGGAGGCGCGAACCGTCCCTTGTAGGCGTTCTTCCATCCCTCGTACGTCGGTCTGCATCCCTTGCACCTCAGCCTGCAATCCTTGGATGTTGGTTTGGACTCTGGTTTCCAACCCCTGGATGTTGGTCCGCATCTCGGTCCGCATTCCCTGGAGCATCTGGAGAACCAGCTGAAATTGGTTGGCACCACTGCCACTTCCTACGTCATCTTCTTCCTTGCTGTGGTCGCTGTCCGCACGTGACGATGTACCCCCTTGGGCACTTGGTATCTCCCTTTCCATTTCCAACGGGCCCTTGCACTGAAGACAAACCGGTCTGGCCCCCTCGCTGTTGATTTCGAAATCAGCAAATTCCTTTCCACAAGCCTCGCAAACCATCATGACGTCACTCTTGTTCAAACAGTCTATACGACGATTTCTTAATCTCATGAAGGCCTTTCCTTAATTATCTGCTCAATCTTCTGTCGCACTTTGGAACAGTTACGCAAACTTACGCGAGCTCACACAAAATGTGAATTACAAATCGATACATAAAAAGAAAAAGGAGGTCCGTCGGGAATCCCTTATCCCGCAACTCAGCCTGAAGCCATAAATTACGCCAAAAACCAAAAAAGTACATCAAAAATGCCCTATGCAGCTGCCCTTGCTGCTTTCGCCGAAAAAAATATCTGCCCTATTGTTACCAATTACGCCCAATAACGTGTCCTTACACGTGAACCTACGACAAATACATCAAAATAACCCTCGAAATACAAGACGAAAAACACACAAATAACCAGGAACCTAACACAAGAATTTTATGCATGACGTACACACAATGAAATTTATACCGCTCTCGCAACTTGGTTTTCCTGGAAAGGAATGACAAAAGTTGCCGTCCCATGTTCGCGGCGCCAAATGTAACGAGTGCACTCACGGTCCCCGAAATGACGTGTCAATCATACCCCCGGCACGGGGCCAAACGTCGTTATGTGTACGGGAAACCGGTCGTGACTCACGGTCCAGTTTTCAAGTTCGGTACTGAGACGGTCGTTTATTGTCATACTATTGCGAGGCGGAGATTAATACCTTGAAAAGTTACACTGTTTTGTTTACCTTTAATATGTAGATTCGAACAATCATAAAACACTAATAGCATAATATCTGGTACCTGAAAAACGTCAAATAACAACACTGACGAACGGTAAAAAGTGAATATATATTGTAACAACAAAAAAATATTGCAATCAACAACTGTTTACAAAGCCTCCTCACTCTCACAACATTCACGCTATCTCTCTTTCACACACATGAGGTATTTTTACATGTGAAGTATGGATACAAATCATGGATCTCATTAACATATCATTCCTTTTAATTTTAAACCTTAATGTGAATTTAGGGCATTTGTCTGCCAGCTCCTGTGCTCTTTTAAATTAACTTAAGTGCCAGCCCTCGGAAAGCGGTTAACTAAGACAATTGGGTCGGCGTGGTTAAATCTTTCGTTCGACTGAACGTTTGCACCCAGTCGTAAGCACGACTTTATACAAGTTTCTCGGACGAGGGGTATTACACATAAGCCTCTCTCGTCCAATGAGAACAACTACACAATTGCATAGTGATGCAAAAACTTAATTGGCTCCAGCTGCCGGAATACACAAATCAATCGTCGGCGCGAGCAAAAATTACCTTAAAAACCACTATGCAACAAATAATACTATTTCACGCACACGACCTTGCAATAAAAACAACTACGCTTTCCACAAAAAAAAGGACTCATCAGTCAACTATTGACAAATTAAATGGCGCGACGGGGCGGTCGGTTACACAAGAAATGGAGCACACTTTGACAATTTATACTAAATATTAAAGAAATGAAACGGAGCTTCTAGCCCTGAATGCAGACAATTAAATTAGCACATCTGAACATGAAATAACTCTTTTTTATAACAATACCAAAACAATTTTTAGACGCGGAAGTTAGGTTTGGGTTTTCCTGAGTAACTTTGCGAATAAGTGAGACTTCGGCGTTAACTGTACGGTGTTGATACTAACGACGCACGTTTACATGTACATGAGACCCTCTGAAGTATACTGTACCAGACTCTGCTACATGGCGTGGTCATTCATCTCTCCTGGACGCGGGACTTGGCACACGGTTCCTTTGTGGCGAAATTGTCCTCCGAGGTCGATCGCGACGAAGAATAATTGCGACGACATGGTGTACTTGCACCTCCTCAGTACTTCGGGCGTTCCTCTTGTCACTAGCGTCGGGTGTACGTGGTCACGCGCCGGTTCGGACTATCCCCAGTGTCGGGCATCAATTGGACGTCGATCTGCAATCATCTCTCTCCTCTGGAAACGTCCTTCGAGCTTTGGTTGGGTCGTCGATCTGAAAGCGTCCTTCGGGCTTTGGGCAGTGTTTGGTTTCGGCGTCGTCTGACTGGCTTCGGCGTCGTCTGACTGGCTTCGGCGTCGTTGCAGGTGTCAGGGAAGCGACGGCCTCCCTTCTCTATCTTCTTTAGCCCTCCATCCTTATGTAGTCCACGCTTGGCAAAAACAAATCACCGCGTAATCTTCACCAAAATAAGGCGCACACTGGTAACCCTCTATCTGCGATTCGCTCACGGTACGTAAGGAAACAAAGTTCACGGACACAAAACAATGATCACGCGAGAGTGTAGCGCGGAGATGCTCTCTCTATGAAATCCGGGTAAAAACTGTTTCTGGAATCATAGTACTGCCTATATATAAGAGATTCGAATTCTTCCGTTGAAAATGACGCTCAAGTGGCTTGGCTTCTGTTTCAGAGGGGTGGAAATGACCTCTCTCCATTGTCTTGAAACGCGGTCAGCGACGCGTCCTGGATCCTTGCAGGCTTGAGCTCCAGCTGGTCTTCCTGGTCATCCGTGAACATGGGTTCGAACGCCTGCTGCGACTCGAGCCCGGTAGCGGCGAAAATAATCTTTCCTTATCTCCGTGTTGGTGCAAATATGTCATGTTCTAAGCGGCGGCTGTCACTCAAGAAAAACCCCATCTCTCAACTCCCGACGTCTGGCTCGGATACAAGTTTATTCACAAAAATAAGATCAAACCTCACACTTTCATGTTTGTGCATAAAATGAATCAATAAACAAAAAATAATTTATATCGAACTGCGTTTACATGTCACTAGATACCGTGACAGGAAATCAGGCTGCCAACTCATAGGAAATCAGTTTGCAAACTCATAGAGAATCAGGTTGCCAACTCATAGGAAATCAGGTTGCCAACTCATAGGAAATCAGGCTGCCAACTCATAGGGAATCAGGTTGCAAACTCATAGAGAATCAGGTTGCCAACTCATAGGAAGTCAGGCTGCCAACTCATAGGGAATCAGGTTGCAAACTCATAGGGAATCAGGTTGCCAACTCATAGAGAATCAGGTTGCCAACTCATAGGAAATCAGGTTGCCAACTCATAGAGAATCAGGTTGCCAACTCATAGGAAATCAGGCTGCCAACTCATAGGGAATCAGACTGCCAACTCATAGGAAATCAGGTTGCAAACTCATAGAGAATCAGGTTGCCAACTCATAGGAAATCAGGTTGCCAACTCATAGGAAATCAGGCTGCCAACTCATAGGGAATCAGGTTGCCAACTCATAGGAAATCAGGTTGCAAACTCATAGAGAATCAGGTTGCCAACTCATAGGAAATCAGGCTGCCAACTCATAGGAAATCAGGTTGCCAACTCATAGGAAATCAGGTTGCAAACTCATAGAGAATCAGGTTGCCAGCTCATAGGAAATCAGGTTGCCAACTCATAGGAAATCAGGCTGCCAACTCATAGGGAATCAGGTTGCAAACTCATAGAGAATCAGGTTGCCAACTCATAGGAAATCAGGTTGCCAACTCATAGGAAATCAGGTTGCCAACTCATAGGAAATCAGGTTGCCAACACATAGGAAATCAGGTTGCAAACTCATAGAGAATCAGGTTGCCAACTCATAGAGAATCAGGTTGCCAACTCATAGAGAATCAGGTTGCCAACTCATAGGAAATCAGGTTGCCAACTCATAGAGAATCAGGTTGCCAACTCATAGAAAATCAGGTTGCCAACTCATAGGAAATCAGGTTGCCAACTCATAGGAAATGAGGTTGCAAACTCATAGGAAATGAGGTTGCAAACTCATAGAGAATCAGGTTGCCAACTCATAGAGAATCAGGTTGCCAACTCATAGAGAATCAGGTTGCCAACTCATAGAGAATCAGGTTGCCAACTCATAGAGAATCAGGTTGCCAACTCATAGAGAATCAGGTTGCCAACTCATAGGAAATCAGGTTGCCAACTCATAGGAAATCAGGTTGCCAACTCATAGGAAATCAGGTTGCCAACTCATAGGAAATCAGGTTGCAAACTCATAGGAAATCAGGTTGCAAACTCATAGAGAATCAGGTTGCCAACTCATAGGAAATCAGGTTGCCAACTCATAGGAAATCAGGTTGCCAACTCATAGGAAATCAGGTTGCCAACTCATAGGAAATCAGGTTGCCAACTCATAAGACATCAGGTTGCCAATTCATCAGAAATCAGGTTGCCAACTCATAAGAACTCAGGTAAGCAACATCAGAATCACCATCATCATCATCATCTCACTGATATGGATAATTTTATTTACAATTTCTGATCGATTTTTCTCTTGTATTTTATTCTCCAGACTTCAGGCTTCGCAGATAGCATAGCTAGCCTAGAATATACGCTCCTGCGTTATAAGTGAATCGTCTATGCTATTTATTCAACAATGGCTGTTCGGGGAAAAAGCACTCAAAAGATGCAATTTTAGTTATTTTAATACCAGTCATTACAGACATGATATAAATGTTGGATCCTCACTGATTAGAATCTTTACACCTCCAAATATATAAAAACATTTTCATTAATTGATTCAGTGTGACTCAAATAAAAGCAACATAAATTCGCAGTTTGTGACTTATGTGCTTCTTGCCGAACACCCTAGAATTGTATACAGGGCGTGCTCAAATTGCTTGCAACAAATTGAGTTAACGAACAACATGGGTACAACTGTCTTTGAACTAGGGTTGTTATAGTGGAACCACAAGCAAAAAAACCTGCGCAGTCCCGCGACTCCAGTGCACCGTACTCCCGCGTGGAAGGGAGGTGCAGAGTGGAGCATGCTTGCTTATGGCCCGAGCTGAACGGAAGAAGGGAAAGATGGGCGGAGACTTTTCGTCGAAGGTTCTTTTCCTTGTGGTCGCTCTATAAAGGTCCAGAAACCCATAGGTTTCTATTGGGTTCCGCAACAGGACCGAAACCTCTTTCTCGCACAATTTAAATTCGGTCCAACTTGGACCGGAATTAAATTGATACGGTAAAAAGTTTCCTGGACCGTATTAAAATCGATCCGGAAAAAAGGTTCCCGGACCAAATTGAAATACATTACAGATAAAAAGTTATTTACGGTCCAGAACCCATTTACGCTTGATGACTTTCTCTCCTGGACCGGAATTGAATTTATTTAAAATTCCTGGTCCTTTCACAACCCCGCTTTGAACTCGACTGTAGTAAATTTTTCGCTTATACAAGTATATTGAATAAAATATAGAACGTATTGTAGAACCTATTAAATTAAACAAATCTCTTTTTCTCTACCAGGTTGATGGAACTTTGGTCTCTTACTGTGTCAGGGCGTTGATGGTTGATTCTCTGGCGGCAGTTGGCGAGGAGAACTTTCGCAGAGAGAGAGATTCGGGTGGGAGGGGGTGAATTAGAGAGGACGCAGCCTCTTCATTGTGGGCGAGCACATCTGTCCTCCTGCAGAGACTCCTACGTCACGGATCTCGGCTCGGTGAGAGAGCAGATGGCGAAACGGAGGACTTGACAAAAGAGAGTGTTTTCGTCCACCGAATTATTCCCTCGTATTTCGGATTTCTGTGGAAATAATGAACCCCTGCCTCTCTTCGCAAATGTCCGGCAGGAGTTCTTTAAACCCCTGTGGGTACTTGGGGGCGCTGTTATCAATCCCGAGGCAGGGCTAATGGCATTGTGATGTTCTGCAAAATACAGTTTCCGCACAAGAGCTGTGGGGGTCATGAATGCTCCCGGCTGACAGATTCGTTTCCAGAATATAGCTTTACCACAAATAAGGGGTTGATTTATTACCAGGGTTGGGATTCATATACGAGGGTGTATAAAAAATAAGGGGACTAATATTGGAAGATAACTGGCTCTATTTATTGAATTTAAATTACAAACTTTAAAAATAGTCTCCATCTGAAGTGACACTCTATGATTCCAAAAAGTCCAACCCACTTTGACAGTCTGTTCAGCACACTCGAAGCACTGTTCTTCCGTAAACTCTCTGATTGATTAAAGATGGCGTCCACAAAGCTCTTTTCTCACATGCTTCTTCAGTGGTCCTTTAAGAACATCAGAGTAATACTGCACCGTGACGGTTTACGAACTACATGATCATAAACATATTCCAATTTTGTACAGCGAAACCAAATTGACACGCACTGCTGTAGAAACACATCCTACGCCAACTGAATAGTTTCAGAACAATGGCGCTTATCTCACGACGTCATTCAAGGTCACGCCCATAAATGACAAATGAAGGACGCTAGCGCGCGCGTGCATTTAAACAGAATAACATCAGTTCCTCTATTTTCAACACACCCAAGTATTCGTATTATTTCTCATTCTACGTTGATTTCTACCTCTTTGCGCGATCGTGGCGATGAGGATGAATTACGATGAGATTATATTAGCGATTGTGCCGTAATGAGACGAACCTCAGCAGTGAAAAAGGAAGTCTCTCATGGTCTCGAAGGGAAAGTATCGATTTTTCTCCCCAAAGACAGCGCCTTCCTAGCGGATTGGGGCCCTAGTATGCACTTACGTAAGGCCCTTCTGGAACTTTGTAGTTAAGTTTAGCAAAGTCCTGGCCTCTGAAACGTTATGGGTTGTTAACACCTAACTTCATTCTCGGCGGTGCGTCTTCGGATTCATGGCTCATCCAAAGCTTTTCAGCACATTTGGACGAAATCCTCCTTAATTCGCGTGTTCTTGAAATGTTCGGCCTGGAGAAAACTCAATCGTGAACAGTGCTTAATACATTGTACAGTCACCAGCAATAAAAATGGGACATTTAGTTCCTGAAATGCTCGTTTCCCTCCAAGGCGTCGTGTGCGTTGCCGGCGATGAGTGGGCAAATTTTCAATGGCAACTCCGGCCGTAGAGTTATGCAACACACACAACACCTTGCAGGAAACCAAGAATTTCAGAATCTAGGTGTCCCATTTTTATTGCCGTTGAGTGTACATATGAAGAAGTGGAGTTTGTATGGAGAGTATATTCCTGAAATATACTCATGTTCTCATGCGCTAGGAAACATTTCATAGAAATCACCATCACCATCACTCATAAGCGTCCCCTTATCCTGCCGGGTGTTGCACCGTTATCTACTCTGCCTGCTGTCTTCCTTTTCCTTTAGAATTTAGCACCCGAGGAAACATCTCCATTTGCGATGACGAAGTAGGCGACGAGACGGGCTGCCAGGTCTGTCTGCCCTCTGCCTCGGCTGGTTGTCTTGTTTCTTTCCAATGCATCGCCACGCCGTGGAGAGAGAGCGAAGAAGGGGGGAGGGGGGCACACACACACTGAAAGAGAGTATTCAGACCGAAGCGACAGACAAGCAACACATAGCTTTCACACTAAGGGCATTGGTGCTCGCAGGTGGGGGGCCAGGACGGGCACTTGCCCCTCTCGGGTATCTGGAAAAGTTTATGTAATTCGAATAAACCCAGTGGAGCCACATGGGAGAGTTGTTCGGATCCTACTTTAAACTGTAGGTCCAGTCCCGATTAGCCTATCTGTGCATAAATTGGGACTTAAAACAGCAATTCAAATAAACAAAAATATTCAGAAGTGCAAGATGATACTTTAAAACGGTTCAGACTGTTTCGAAAACGGTTCTCACTAGACGCACTACCAGTAATTTCATTCTAGTCTTCAGTAGGAAAAAACTAGATTTCACTAGTTGCAACTAAATGTCACTACTAGTTTTACTTGCAAACATATGAACTAGTTTCAATTAGTTTTAACTAATTCAGGTTTTAAGTAACACATACACACACACACAGAGAGAGAGAGCGAGGGGGGGAGAAAGAGAGGCAGACAAATGAACTCCTTGCTTTAATGCAGTGAATGAAATGGAGTATATGCAGACAATTTCCACACCACCTTGAAGTTTAGTCATTATTTCTACTGTAAACATTGCTTCCCGTTATATTATAAACTTTCATGGATGTTACACGAGGTTTTTATCAAAGTTCCCTGCTGCGTGGACATAAAATGGGTCTGCACACGTCGTGAACGCCATGTTGGACAATGGGGCAGTTCGACCAGACGCAATTTGTGGAGCGGAAATAGACTTAAGTCTGCAAGTAAACACGAGGGGGCGCTCTCCGGAGTAGATAAGTCACACAGCCCTTGGGGCGGGGACCAAGGGCCGAGGGAAAGTGAAGGAGGAGAGAAAAATGGACAATAAAGGAATCCAACTGAAATGGCAAAGCGCGATACGTATCTCGTTGTGGAGCCGCATTAGTTTTAAAAAATGTCCGTCAGATGGAAGCCCTTATCGTAACGTAGATCTATCAAGAAAATGGAAGTGGACCAAGCTCTCGAGTTTCTTTTTGATTTTACACAAAGTCCATCGCATTTAATGGAGTGCGAGTGTAGCACGGGGTGTGAAGAAACTTGAGGCTGGAAGGGAAAATGAAAACTCCCCCTCTAGTCTCCGTCATTCAAATATAAATTTATTTTATAAATGTTGATTTTTCGATGTGTGATGTAGGATACTTCCATAGACGCCTCGGTTCGACATTACTAGTTCTCGAAAAACAAGATATTGTGTGTGTGTGCAAGCACAAAACAGTTTCATAATTGCAATTAATGAATTGACGTTACGATTATTAATATAAATATATGATTTAACTATAAATAATCAGGTAGATACCGGCTTCATATGTCTAAATAAATAGCATAATCAAGTAAACTTAGTTAAGAAAATTTTTCAGTATCGTACCAAAGTGTTGAATGGAACCAAGATTCCCTGACATAAATAAGTCGCGGTGTCATCTTAATTTGACAGAGGTCTGTCAAGATCTCTTCTCGTCTGGTTTCGACTCGATTTTTACAAGGCGTTTTCAATACCATCCGTAAGAATGTACTTTCGTATGAAAGGGTAAAGCATGAATCACATCTATTTCTTTGTTCTGAAAGCGAGGGGCGTGGACTGGAACTATAATCGAGCCGCTGTAACAACCGGTGTCCATTAACAGCGTAGAACGGTTATTTTGACAAAATCCTGTTTCCCTGCTGGCTGCTTTGGGGACTGGGGATTTTTAAGGTTGCCGCTTCTTGCCCAAGCACTAGGCCTAATTGGTTGTTTGACAGCGAGTTCCTTCGTAGGTAAACGCGGCAACAGAAGGTCACTGTCATAAAGGCGGTCGCCGGGCAGGCTGAAAGGGCGCCTCCAGTATAGTTATTAATCGAAAGGTGGGAGCGTGGAATGGAACTAGTTATTTTCGAGTGGGGGAGCGTGGACTAGAACTAGTTATTTTCGAACAGGTGAGTTTGGACTGCAACTAGTTATTTTCGAACGGGGGAGCGTGGACTGGAACTAGCTATTTTCGAACGGGGGAGTTTGGACTGGAACTAGTTATTTTCGAACGGGGTAGTTTGGACTGGAACTAGTTATTTTCGAACGGGGGAGTTTGGACTGGAACTAGTTATTTTCGAACGGGGTAGTTTGGACTGGAACTAGTTATTTTCGAACGGGGGAGTTTGGACTGGAACTAGTTATTTTCGAACGGGGGAGTTTGGACTGGAACTAGTTATTCTCGAACGGGGTAGTTTGGACTGGAACTAGTTATTTTCGAACGGGGTAGTTTAGACTGCAACTAGTTATTTTCGAACGGGGGAGCGTGGACTGGAACTAGTTATTTTCGAACGGGGTAGTTTGGACTGGAACTAGTTATTTTCGAACGGGGGAGTTTGGACTGGAACTAGTTATTTTCGAACGGGGTAGTTTGGACTGGAACTAGTTATTTTCGAACGGGGTAGTTTGGACTGGAACTAGTTATTTTCGAACGGGGTAGTTTGGACTGGAACTAGTTATTCTCGAACGGGGGATCGTAGACTGGAACTGGTTATTTTCGAACGGGGGAGTTTGGACTGGAACTAGTTATTTTCGAATGGGGGAGTTTGGACTGGAACTAGTTATTTTCGAACAGGGTAGTTTGGACGGGAACTAGTTATTTTCGAACGGGGTAGTTTGGACTGGAACTAGTTATTTTCGAACGGGGTAGTTTGGACTGGAACTAGTTATTTTCGAACGGGGTAGTTTGGACTGGAACTAGTAATTTTTGAACGGGGGAGTTTGAACTGGAACTAGTTATTTTCGAACGGGGTAGTTTGAACTGGAACTAGTTATATTCGAACGGGGTAGTTTGAACTGGAACAAGTTATTTTCGAACGGGGTAGTTTGGACTGGAACTAGTTATTTTCGAACGGGGTAGTTTGGACTGGAACTAGTTATTTTCGAACGGGGGAGTTTGGACTGGAACTAGTTATTTTCGAACGGGGTAGTTTGGACTGGAACTAGTTATTCTCGAACGGGGGATCGTAGACTGGAACTGGTTATTTTCGAACGGGGGAGTTTGGACTTGAACTAGTTATTTTCGAACCGGGGTGCGTGGGCTGGAACTGGTTACTTTAGAACGGGGGATTTTGGACTGGAACTAGTTATTTTCAAACAGGGGGGATTGGACTGGAACTTGTTATTTTCGAACGGGGGAGCGTGGACTGGAACTAATTATTTTTCGCCTGTAGTGACTTGAAATTGAACTGGTTCTTATTCGAAAGGATGGAATTTCATTCTTGAAAATGAAAGTATACTTTAGTCGGCTTCTTCTGAAAGGAATGAAACGTAACCTGGATCCAGCAGGACAGGAACTTGCTCCACTTGAGTAAAGCCCTCGCAAAGCTCCGAGCTGCACGCGAGCCCCCCACCCGCCACAATGTTTGCTCTCTCCCTCTCCCTTGTCATATTTGTCCCTCCTCCTTCCTCTTGTTTTCCGCCACGAAGACTAAACTTCCAGCTAGATTCCCGCTTTAATGGGGCGCCATCAAGAACTCAAGACAAGCTGTCATTACCAGCCGCATGCCATTAGACGAGGGGCTGAATGTTTCATACGCGGCGGAGGCACGCACGGGGGAAATTACGGCCCTGTTTGTCCTCCTTCTGCGCGTATGAATCTTGTACGGCAAATGGTGCGTCACGCAAAATTCGCACTCGGACGGAATGGCCCGTTTCTTGCGATGCTGTGGGGCGGTGGGCGTGGGGTATGCATTAAGTGAAAGCCTCAGGAAAGAGAATTGTTTCGCAGTTGTTCTAGGGAAAGTATTTTTTGTTGTTGTAAGCTCCCTTTTCTTTCAACTTTAATATAGTTTTTTTTCTTCAAAATTACCGAGTTCTTAGAACTATATCCCTAAACACGAAAGTAACTTGTTACTTCCATTACGTTACTCCTTAACTGCCACATGAACTCGATTACACACACACACACGCACGCAGAGGCGTTAATTTCACATAAATATTGGGGGGAGGGCAAAATCGACAACAATAATTTATGTAATGCATAATACTTCGTGAGGATTTTTGGGAGGAGTAGAAAATGCCTTCCCCCCTATTCACACACACACACACACGCAAAAACAGCATTTCATGCAGAAATACATTCGAAGCTACCTCTATCACAAGTAAGGTTCTGAATTTAAGTAAATATGGCGATATAAATGTAGGTTTCCCTAAAGATTAGTTTTCAGTTTTCATACTTGTTCATTTATAAACGCATATACAGCTGCCATAGCTTGTGTAAACTAGTTCCAGTAGCCATGGCAACTACCATCGTACAATAAAAGATGACAAAACTGTTAAAATTTGAGGGGAAAACTACTTTTATCTCAGCCTGTATATGAACAGTCAATGGCAATAAAAATGGGGCACATAGATTCTGAAATACTTGCTTCCATGCAAGGCATTAAGTGTGTTGCCTAACTCTACGGCGCTAAGTGAATTTGAATGGCAAATTTTCAATGGCAACTTCTACCACCACCGTAAAGTTAAGCAACACACTTAACGCCTTGCAGGGAAGCTGGTGTCTAGGTGTCCCATTTTTATTGTCGTTGACTGTACATAATTGCATCAGGTCCACGCGATATATCAACAGAGCTAAACTATCTAGCTCCAAGTGATGGAGAGGCCAAGGGTGGGCACAGCTTAGTTGCGTAAACCGTCCTTCGGTCTCTTAGCATGTGTTGTCCGTTCGCATTCGAACCAAGAACGTCCAGAAGACCAGACACATACCATAAAGTTACCCATCGCCTATTGTTAAACTGCTGCGGCTGTTAGGTTTGGTAACGCAATACAAAACAATAACAAATAGCCTCCATGGTAACGATTGATTGGCTCAAACGCTAACACACTCTCTCTCGACCCGCGCTTGGAGAATAGCAATTCAATTTCAAATGTTGGTTATCAAATGAAGACCATATTTACAAGAAGTTCGTTTTCCATAGCAAACAGCAAAACGTTCGACATCGTTTGCCTAGATCTAAGCGGGGCATGCGAGGCTTACCTTTAGTGAAGACACACAAATGTCAACGTCTCTTCCACTGCATCTTGCAGACTAACGAGGCTCTGGCGCCTGAACTCTCAACCAGTATAATACTGTAGGGTTTGTGTCGTGCCCTGTTTACGTCATCCTCATAATCATAATGAGACAAAAGTGGCAGAAAAGCGAATTAAAATAAATCCATTTCTAGATCTCAGCAGTACGAGATTTCTCTCCCAGGATGGAGCACCTCCACATTGCTGATAAGAATATAATGGACTGAAAGTATATTTCAGGTATGAGGTTTTACAACTGTACATACCTCACAATACTGATGCAGTATATTCTATGTCCCATCTCTGTCTACAACCTATCCTCCTCCATTCATTTTGTGTCCATTAGTATCCCGGGACAGAGTGGTTAGCATAGCGCGCTACGACGGCAGGTATCCCGAGCTCGAATCCCAACCTGCGCATGGATGTTCTCTGTGAGTGTCCCTTCATCAATTTCATCATAACATCACTCATCCTCATCGTGGCGATTAACCAAAAGTGGTTTAAGTAAAAAAAATCTAAATCAATCAATCAACTTTTCCTGGGTTCGAATCCTGGCCTGGGCATAGTTTTTTTTTTTCGGTATGTCCCAACACCTCTCACTCGTTTCATTCGTCATTTTTAACATTCGTACTTACCTATTCTGCATTACGAAAGATTCTTCAAGGTGGTATTTTGCTTTTTTCACGAAAATAATTTCAATTTGTGACATGACGAGTAATTATTGTTGTTCCTTATTTCGCTTCTGTAAGACACAATATGGCGAGACAGCTTGACAAGCGTGGTAGATCATCAGTGGATATGCAGTGTTTCCAACCTTGTCACCCGAAAAATCCCCACGAACCATGCACGGATAGCCCCAAAAACAGAAAAATCCCCACGAACCATGTACGCTTAGCCCCACAAACCATTCACGGATAGCCCCAATTCATGAATAGCCCCACGAACCATACACGGAGGGCCCCCAAAACCGAAAAATCCCCACGAACCATGCACGCTTAGCCCCACAAACGATTAACGGATAGCCCCACGAACCATGCACGGCAAGGTTAGGTTAGGTTCGGTTACGTTAGGCAAACATAGTTAAAATTGTCATCTTCTTGCAAAAAACGGCGCGGTTGGAAACATTGATAGGGAGTTACGTCATCAAACATTCGCAACAGTTGGTTCACGTTGTGCAAGGAAATGAAAGGAAAGAAAATTGTGCGTCGGAGAGATATTTCTGTTCAAAAATACATGATTTCCCGGTGAAATAGATTCCACGATGAAAGAAAATACCTCCACGAACTTCTATACAGAAACTCATTCCCGTAAGTAGTTTCTTGTGTAAAAATGGAGAAATCCGTTGGGACCGTATCTACAATTATCACTATCTTATTTATTTCTTATTTACCCTTTTTGCAACGGCGTAATGCAAGTTAGTTCCCAGATTCTTCGGCGTGCATTTATTGAATCCAGCAGTCCAGTTTGCCGCGCGTGTTGCATACTATTTCAGGCGCTGAGATTGTCCACACCTAACGCCCTATTGACATCTCTTGGTTTTATGGAAAGAACAACAAAACGAGGATGACCTCGTACGGAAGGATTATTGCGGGATATCCCAGCACCATAAAAGCTGCGGAAGCATTTCACTGGAAGCAATCTCTCTCCAGCTGGTCGTTATGGAAACAAGACCGCGGCTGCGAAAGAGGCCCTTGGAGGGCCTTCGCAGGGCCCACGGCCCTTCTCCATCGGAGATAAGCCCAGGAAGGACACCTTTGGTCATCTGCCACCATCTCGGAAAGCCCCTACGTCATCCGCGCTTCAGAAGCAGGCGACGGCGCTATTGTCGATTCCCTTCCGGTCCACTATTCGAGCTTCCCCCCGCCCCTGCCAGAGGGCAGTTACGGCGCGTTGGGAAGGTAATTCACAGCGACAGATAAGCGAGAAGTTTATGGCGTCTCCAGACAAGGATGCATTCGTACGTCCCTTCGTCATTTCTTCCGCTGACTTCGCAGCCTGGAGAATTCTAGTGTTGCAAGTGTTGCTATAGCCAACAATAAATTACCAGAGCAATGCGGACGCGCAATGACTTGGATGAACCTCACAGGCCCCAGTTTTCACAAATACATTTCGGAAATATTGAGCGCAATAAAAAAATACTAGAAAGAGAAATTACAGATGTGTTGCTCGGTACGTTACGCAAATTACTGAATCAAATTCCATTGCTTTTCCTTGTTTTTAAAGACGAAGTTTTTAAAATCTGAAGCGTTTAATTTCTAGAGTACAAGTAGAAATTTGGTAATTATAAACAGCTGAAAGCAACAAGCAAGTTCAACCGAATCTCTACGAGTGATGTGCTCGCTAAACATGTTTGCTACAATTCCCTGACATTTCCAGGTTTTCCAGTCCAAAAATGAATTTCTCCAGAAATGTTTATTATCATAATACTCGTACTATAACCTTGTGTTTTTCAATTAAATATAGTTGATTATTATGAATATTCACTTGCACAAATTTTTAAAAGCAAATTTCATTCCACATGCATGAAACGTGTCGGGTGCTGTAATCACTTGCATATAGTCTTCAGGCTAAGGTACATTATTTAAAAATAATAATCTAAAAACAACAAAACGTTCATAAACAAAATAATCTTCATAAACCATACAAAATATTTCACATTCTAGCAGATTTGAAACACAATTCTTATATGCAACAAACAGAAACGAAAAAAAAATTAGCCACACCATATTAGCTTTCTGCATTATTCATGTACTACTGTTAAAATCTTGCTAATATAATTTCTGTCATTGCCACACCAAAATGTAAATGCCAACAAGACCAAGAATAGAGCAATAACCCCTTTTCACAAACCTGTTACACACCAAATGCCATGATCAGTTGTATATAGCGGACGACAGATGGCATCGCGCGGCAAAAGTTGGAAGGACATTGATTAAAGCAACAATGCGAATCATACGAATGTGATTGTAAATAGTGAAATTCATTGTGATTGTTTAAGTTGTTAACTTATGACGACAATGAATTGGATAAAGGCAGCAGAGATAAAAGATCGCTATACATGTCATATGTGGCCATATAAGGAAAGTAAAGAAACCACGTAAATTACGATTTCGTATCTTTAATGTTTAGCAGGAACGAGTTTTTCTGTTAGAACTTTAGTTATTTGTCCCGTGGTGGCGCCAAGTTCTTGGCAGCCCCTAAGCACTTTCGAGTTGCGCATACATTGCAGCACCGAATCAAGGTTGAGCGCGGGATCGGCGGCGCCCCTTGATTACCCCTTTTGGGTTGGTTTAGGCGGTGGCGCAGTGTATCAAGCAGCGACTCGAAGGAGGGACAATAGATTTTTTGGGGAAGATGCCTAAGAAAAGAGGCAAAAGAACCGGGATAGAAGGTGGGGAAATAATCCAGCCACCAGTCTTGGTCAAAGACCCACTAGGTTTCTTTCATGATTTCAAGAAAAAAGATATTTGTATAGGGATATCGGTGGAAGTAATTCCAAAGATCCGCGGGGTGATAGTAAGCAACAACAAGAAGACGTATCTAAGGAGAATGTAAACAAGTAGTCATCAGCACATGTAGTGACTAAGTAATTGTACATAGGAAGATGAAAGAAGAAATACAGTTTGCTGTAGGAGAAGGAGCCTATAGCTAGAAGAATAAGTCCATATATGTAGAAGAAGTCTATAGCTAGAAGAATAAGAAGTTTGCTGTAGAAGAATAAGTCCATATATGGAAGAAGAAGATTGTGCATAAGAGAAAAGAGGAAGAATTCGGAAATATAAAACTTTATATGGAGATTGTAGAAAATTACTCACGTGAATGGAATGTATTTATCGTACCATACCCCGTTCGATTAAGAAATATTGACCCTGGCAGACCTTGTCAGCTCCTGCTCAGAATGTGTAGAATAAGCATTCTACAGGAAATGGTAAGAACACTGGCCTTTGGCAAGAGGTGACGAGAGGCCAAGCGAGTGTTTAAATACGTGCGCATGAGAGCGACACGAGGTCTTTTAATCTGGAATCATCGGAGAAGCAGGAGCTACTGGTCTTATTTCTAAACCGAACAGGGTAAGCTAGTCTACACCCATTCTGCCATTTGCATTGCTCACTTCAGTCTAGAAACGAATCATGAGTCTATTTTAATGTATAGTTAGATATTTGTACCTGCCCGTTCAGGGCTGTCTCTACCATCAACTAGTTCTAATAGTACATCCCTATTTAAGATCCCCGCGTTCAGAGGAACGCTACGTTATAACCTGTCTTTCAGAATATATGCTGGTTTATTTCCTTCCGTAGTGGGTAAACATTGTGTTTCTTTTTATCAACCTCTAACGTTTGTTGCTCAGGTTTAATAGCTCGAGGTATCTCATGTATCTACCCCTGTTTTAAGCTGGCAAGTGCTCATGTCTCGAGACTGGTACATGGCAAACCTTATCAATAATTATAATCATATTGTCAACCTACTTCAGTAATCAATTAGTATAGCTGGACTTCAACTTTTACTTTTGATATTCTTTCAAAAATCTAGACTGAAAATGGAAAATTAAATATACAGTAAAACCTCGTCAATCCTGACCACGATAAGCCGGACTTCGCTTAATCCGGACAGGCAAAAGGGAAAAAAATAGCAGAATGCAAGGATTTAAATGTGGCTAGAAGTCAACAAGAGAACTTCCCAAGGAAAAGGCAGTCAACCGCTGACGAAATTCTGTTTCCCGCAGACTTTGTACTGTATAGTGTATTTAGGCCTATGCCCTTTAAATACACCATAATAAACGTGTTTTGTTGCTATAAACGGAGTTTTAATGCACTTTCTACTGTTCTTTTAGGTTATTTCAGTTAATTCGGACTTTCGTTAAACCGGTCAACTTATCCCACCCCCACCCCCCAATTTACTGTATTACCTTCTTGTCTATGTAGAACCGAAATTCAAGGGAACCATAATTTTGATCCAGACTCAGAATCATAAGGAGGAGAAGAACAAGTTTATGAACTGGAGAGTGGAATTACAAGAACCGAATAATTTTGCAACCTCTTCTCTTGCAGACTCTAAAATGCATGTAAATTTCAGATGATATGCAAAATTCCCCAACTGTTGAAATGGGCGCAACCAAACGTCCTTAGGTGAATTCGAACCGGGGATTATAGCACGCTGCGCTAACCACTCCGCCACGGAAGCTGGCCCGTCTCGGGAGTTCCCACCATAACAGGATATGGCAACACTGCCTCCTGCATCTATTCCATTGCTGGCTTCCCCCCGCTGGCGCCTGACCATCGCATCAATCATGTAATAAAATTATACCGCCATGTGAATGCGTCGGGGGACCCCGCCACTCCATATTCCAAATGTACACAGTCTTCGGAAATTCCTCCCACGATAAGAAGGAAACCTCCTCTTAGAACGCCATATTTCCTCCCAAAAGTTCTCTTTCTCGGCTCGATAATTCCTCCGCGCCTCCTCAACTGTCCCGGAGCTGGAAATCTCCATTTACACGAGGGCTGATCAGAAAGTTACGTCACGATTCCTCTCCTAGCGCAGGAGTTACGAGGTACTCAAGTGCAGGCGCCCTCCCGCGGGAATTTCTACGCCGAGAAAAGACACCCAACACAATGAATTTCCAACGGAAACACATTGTGGAGGACCTCATGGAGTAATTCGAGAATCAAGTCGAGTACAGATGGCGCTCAAAACATCGTTCATTTTTAGCGCTAATGGAAACTCGCAGAACTGTTACTTGCGCCACAGCTTGGCATTCGAATATTTGAAAACAATGTTTAGTTTAGAAAGACGAAGGAGAGAAAATCACCAATTTTGTGACCACGGTAATTCCCATAAATTTAGAGCCCACTCTCCAAGTTTATGACCACGGTAATTGCCATAAATTTAGAGCCCATCAGTTGAAAATTCAACAGCAGCTAAGCTGCTTTAGGCGGATGGTCTAGTATTGCATTTGAGAGAAAGTAGTCAATCAACTGTTTCAAGATGGGAAACTTTAAACCTATCGTCACAAAACTATTACTATAAACTTGGCGTCGTAGATGCGCGGAGAGATAATTTATTTTCAAAATTATTATTATTATTAATTTGGTAGATATAATGGGGTTATTTGAAAAATGTAATCTATCTATTTATATCTCGGCGTAAACTCAGCTCCCCATGTTCAACTTAATATAATTAGTGAGTTTAAACAAATTGCTGAATCATTCAACAGCCATTACGATAATATGCATCGCTATATTTAAAGCAACCTTTACAGAAATAATCAAGATACAAGTACCAAGTAGAACAACAATACATACAGTAAAAAAATAAGGAATTCGTGGGATTTGACAAAGGTGGAGGCATAACAAATACAAGTAAGCAATTCTTCTTTGAGGCTGATCATTGTTCGTTGTTACATACCAACAATTCAGAGACTAGTTCTTTCTTGTCTAAAAGGTAGTGTATTTATGCTGTGTGGACATCTATCGGTGGAACAGAACACAGTATTGACGGAAAGCGTCAATATGGTTGCCAGAGCAGAATTGACAAATTGACAAGTAAGCAAGTAACCAATAGATGACAGGACAAACACAATTGGGTACACACACCGACACCCAAACCCAGAACATTTGTTGACAAGAACAGACTGATTTCCAAACCTCTGGTGGGTGTTCATGTCTACCAACGTCGAAGTTTCAAATGTTCTTTCTTTGTTTTCCTCAGTTATTCTAACCAATTGCTGTGGTAGCTTCAACGGAGGACGAGCAATCTCCATCAGCTCTCAACGAAACTCCGTGACGCAAAACTTGACTGACAAGGTCTGCACATCAGGCCCTTCCCTGGGCGATACGTGGTTAGCGCATCGAGTCCCATCGCCGCTGTTTTCTCGCGATCTAGGCCGGAGCCTCTCTAATTGCCGTCATGATGCTGACTCAGCAACGAAATGCTTAGAGATCCTTCCGAGGATCGAATCCGAGACCATTTGAGTAACAGTCGACAGTTCTGCCTACACAAAGTCATTCTCTTCACAATCTACCGTATTTGAATTCATAACTCTGTCTACATGCTTTCTCGCTCACATAATAACCTGCCTCCAAATGTTAACATATTCTTACAGGAGCAGAGTTTCAGAAAATTGTTAATAATATGCGCGTAATTTTAAATTTGTCCTGTGCCATTTTTCACTTTATTGTTGTGTTGTTATTATTGTTGTTGTTTTCCTGCCATTACTGTTTCAGTAATTGTCAGTACTGTATCTGAAACTTTAGGCAAAATAAATTAAATATCCCCTGCCAAGAGAAAAACTAATCAATGTTCTTATAGTCCAAAAACGGATTATTGTATGATATATAGGGCTATATTAAATGAAAATGACCCTGAAAACAACCCCCTCTGCCTCACTACCCACTTTCCTGGCGTATTAGTGCGTGCGACCCGAAATAATTTTTAAAATACTGACCAACACGATATAACACAAGAGTGTTAGCAACATTAGTTCCCAAGTTGTCGCTAGATGGCAGCGAGGTCACTTAAAGGCCCATTCTCAGAGCTGATTAGTGTCCTCCACACGAATACAGCTTCCACTCTTCCCGAATAACGACGGGGACATAACACTTTGTCAGCATTAACCTTTTTCACTCTGGCACCGAGGCAAGAGGCTCCATCTATCGTTGTTTTCTTAAATCGTCCAGATGCATGCCCCACTTCATCAAGCCCGTCAGAAAAACACTGCTGTGGAAGTGAAGAGCGAGTCGTTAAGATAGGCCAAACGGCCAAACCTCTCTTGTCCACGCACTGTAGGATCTTGGACAATGAGCCACGAGAAAAGTAAATCCTACTTTAAGTGTAGGCCTATAGTCCCGATCAGCCTCTCTGAGCATGAAAGTGAAACTTTTTTTTTTAAAAAAAAAAAAAAGTTTATGTTTATATGCGCCTCGCGGCTCATTTTTGACATTCCGATTTTCACTTTTTTTTCTTTTTTGTTGGTTTTCAATTGTAATCATGCATGCAAGACTCGGCAGCTATTTCACAGTTTTATACAGGCTTATCTTTTTAGTTTGTTTGTGAACGTCAACGTTGAAGTTTTTCTAGAGGTGAAGGGAATCTCAGGACGTTGCTATCTGACGTTATGTCGGGCATTTATCTGCAAACTGCAAATATCAAAACTTCCGCATTCCAGGTCGCTTCCCACAGATGGCTCTGTCAGCAGTTAGACTTGGTAACACTGATTCTCGTTTGTTCTAAACTGCAAATTGAGGTTGACATTTGAGAAGTGGTTGTGGGTAATTGCATGATGATTGCAGCGTCAGTGATACCAAGCCAGGGACATGTTTTTTCTCGCGTCTAATCCTGTCCCGTGGCGAAGTTATTAGTGTGTGTGCGCGTGGTTTTGCCTCTTTCTCTCCGGACTTGTTCTCGAGGTTTGGAGGTCAGGGTGCAAAAAAACGTGACCATGCATGTAGGACGAGAGGAAAGGGTGGACAGGCGTCGTGTAAAGATCTATGCTATGGCTACATTCAACCAATGTCATCTGTAGCCACTGGCGTACGTAGGGAGAAGTTGATCGGGCTACATCAATCTCCGAAATTTTAAGAAATTCAATATTTTCAAATAAAAACAGTGAAGATTTCGGGGACTGAAAGCTAGGCCCTAAGTTATTGTGCTGTTTTAACCTTATAAACCAAACAAATTTTGCGAGTTTTATAATATTTTCAGCGGGTCATCATTTTCAACATTTTGACGTCTTCCATGAGGAAACTCAGGTTTGGTTTTTTGTATGTGGAGGGCTGAGGCTGACAGTATATATAATTTCTACCCTAACGTTTAGGCTAGTTTATATCAGAGGGTTAGTTATATTGTTGCCAAATCTTTTATCTCGCTTTTTTTTTTTTTTTTTTTTGTAATGTGACGCTTCTCAAAGCAATATTTTATCGAATGCAGATGGAAACCCATTATGAGACATCGGCATAGAAAAGACAGGCATTGGCAAATTGATGTAACGGAAAACAAACGGGTTCTAGCCCACAAGCGCCTGGTGCGGTTCGGCACACTTGGGCTAACCGGGACTGGTCCTACAGTTTAATGCGAAGTCTGAGCTTCAATGCAACGTGTCTCCACAGAGAATCAACCGCAGGAGTCATTAACCAAGTGAACACCATGTATACCCGCCTGGGTGGCTAACCGCATTGACTTGTAAAGTAGCAACATGGCCACAGAAGTTACCGGATTTGAATCCCTACGTGCACGTGGGTGTACACTTGTGAAAGTACTTTCATCAGATTCGTTTAATCATCATTCACCTTCATCGTCGTGATTATCCTAGGCCTCCTGAGCATAAATGGCAATTTAAAAACATTTCCGTAGCGGTTAGCCAAATATGGCGTAAAAGCGATACAAAACATTGATTCATTTATTGCCTTGAGTTATTTTACGTCGCTATTGGCTAATCGTTACGATGAGGATAAGTGTACGTGATGAAATTCATGAAGGGACACACGCAAAGAATACCCATGCCCGGGCCGGGATTCGAACCTGGAACCGCGTTGTGCTAACCATTCTGCGTCTGTGAAGCATGAAAAGCAGAGTTCTTTCTAATCCAGCGGAAGATGGCAAATTCATCTCTCCTTGAAATTTTTACCATTAAGGACATAATATCAGTATTCGAACCCCCTTCCCCCCAAAAATAACATCGTCGGTACGCTACTGAGTGCATCGAACGTTCAGGGGCAGGAAAATTTTCACCTGGCGCCTGAATTTTCAAATTCAGTGCTACAAATATATATATTTTAAAATATTTCGAGTTTGCTTATGTAAATTTCTTTCACTTTTTCTTTTTTTAATAATGAGTACATGTGTTTTTAATTGTCTGTGTGTTTTCTACATCACATGCATAATAACGAACATGTCATTATATTTTTGCACTGTTGCTAGGCGAATTTTAAAATCCGCAGCGATATGATATTGGAATGTATTGCATAGTTATTCATGCTGTCACCAGTTGAGCACTCTTTACGAAAGCCACTAAATTGTTTTAGTTGTTTCTACCCCTGGGTACAATGGCCCAAAAGCACTACAGATTTTGGATTAACTTCCGTCGCCAAAGTTCCAGTCATATCCGACATAAACGCGGAAACTAATATTTAAAACATAAAAATTATTATTGCAGTTTTCGCATCAGTAAATTTCCAACCCAAGATTACAAATCCGTCCAATTTATTGGGAGTGGTTAAAGAGAAAAAACCCTCAGATGAATCGCTAACAGGGTTAACCTGAAATGAAAACTTCCGGTATGACGACAGGAAAATAACTTTTCAAACGTAATTACAAGACTAATTACTAGTTTTGTGAATCCTCATTTGGGGACGCGACATGTTAGATCTGTGCGAGTGACTCTAATTAAAGAGCGATCGCGATGCTTGGACAACATCGAGGGGGGAGGGGGAGCTGCAGCGACTTCCGCGTTTCTTCTCCCCGCCGAGAGAGGTCTCTGCCGTCGACGGGCGGGCGATCCGAAAGCGCATCTCGTTAGCCCTGCTCAGCCAAGCATGCTCCGAGGGAGATGAGACGACGCCCGAATATTACAAGCGACCGTGGATGGCACAGTCACGACGGAAACTGTTGTCAGACCCAACTGTTTACAGGAGCATGCCTGCCAACGTGCACCGCTCACTCTGTAGGCATCTTGCAAAGGGAAGGTCTTTGCTTTTTCTGCCATTTCCAAGAGAAATGCCATCTTTCACAACCGATAACTGTTTCTTCCATCTGATGACCAGGCTTTCATTGATTTTTGTTATTTAGCGTTTCGTCTGCCTCTTCTAGCTAATCGCGACGACGAGGAGGATGAAATTGATTAAGGAATTCTCTCAAAGAACATCCATGCAAAGGCCGAGATTCGAACCCGGGACACTTGGCGTTATAGAACCACGAAGTCGGCTGTAGGGTATGTTACCTATGAAACTTTGTCATTATTGGGTTGCTTGTCAGCATTGGTTATAAATAAATAATTGCATAGCAACGATAACTTATGACATTTTAAACGTTAGGTCCAGCACTGATTAGTCTGTCAGAGCATATGGACTTAAACTATGATTAAGGACCAACACTTGAATAAGTGTTCATTAGATCAGAAAGGTCTTTTTCTAAGCAGCGACTTTATGGACCTCTCTTACAACCCCCCCCCCCCCCTTCCGTCACAAATATACAAATTAATAAAAAAAATAGTAATCACAACAATACAATAAAAATATTCAATGAGGATATGAAGTGGAAAAAAACAAAAGTGTGTTAAAATCGAAACTAAAAATGCCTACATAGGAATAGAGCATCATATGCGTTAACTACACAAATTCATAAATCTTATTATTAACATTTAGAGAAACTGATGAAGGTATTAGCACACGGTTACAGTAATAAAAAGTTATTATCAAGCCTGAGTAATTTTAACATCCCTTGGTACACCATTTCAGGCACAGATCAACTGGCAAGTTTTTGGATATAGGCCTATATATACAGTATGACTCAAATACTATGTCTTTTATCCGCAAGTTTAAGAGGCTCGAGAATATTTTTTTCAAAGTTTGATTGAAGCCCACTTTTGCTCGTGATGCTAATCAGAACTGGACCTACAGTTTAAATTTGGATCCGAACCGCTGTGCAATATGCCTGAAAAGCGCATCAAACCCGAGATCTCTGCAGATAATGATTTTTTTTGTTGTTTTATTTTACTCCTTATATCTGATCGTTCGGTTTACCGTGACAATGTGAGGAATTGTGGTAATAACGACATACAATAGTAACAGTCTATTCCAGCCATGGACCTCTATTCTTGAAAGGAAGAGAAATGCAGCTAATCCCTAGAACTTTTTTCGTACAGTAAGGCTAATCAGGACTGGACCTACAGTTTAAAGTGGGATCCGAATCACTATGTGCTTCCACCGGGTATCCAAACCGGGGCCCCTTGATTTTACAAGGTGAAGACGCTACCACTGCGCCACCGGGGAGGTCCGTTTTCTCGTTCATGTTTACAGTACTATATAGGTAAAGTACCCAACTGTAACTTCTGGATCCGCCAGTGTACAATTTGGTATGAAGTTGTATGAATATAAAATATTTTTGTTCAAGACCTAGTCCAAACAGTTTATTCACTCAATTTCAACAAATCCCCCTCCCCAGCTCTGAACTTCTCGAACGCCCCTCGTACATCCCCCTCAAACCCGGCATCGTCCTTGCCCTCTGCGCCTGGGGCAACGAGAGGGACCCCCCAACCGGAACAACACAGATTCGTCTCCTTTTCGGAAACAAAAATCGAATCCAGGCATTTCGCAAACGGGATCACCCTCCCGCCTACCCCACCCCCTAAACGTCCCGAAGGCGACGCCCCATCCTTCAGGAACAAACTCCCAACTTCCTGCCTGTCGTGTCGAAGGAAGAGAGGGAACTCGGACGGGGAATAGACAAGGAACAAATGCCCCCCAGGAACGAAAAAGGACCCCGCGTGTTGACACGGTGTCTTCCTCCAGCTCTCGCGTGCGTTTGAAAAGCAGTTTTGCTTGCATCCAAAGGCGCTTGCACACAACTTCCAGATGATTGGATTTTTCTTTCTGCAAGAAAACATGTGTTTTCTTTTACTTTCCAAGGAAAACGACACAGCGAAAGAAAATCGACGAGGAAATAACCCCGAGGGTTAAAAAAATTCTCCACTCTTGAGAAAAAAGATGGACGTAACGCGAGCAGAGGTTTCTGCTGAACGTATGTTAGCAAATGTTGTTCACTACAGATGGCATTTGCATATATTTTCTACTCCATCATATTCATGCTTTTTTTCGCCTCGTGTTCTCGTCTCGTTTTATGAGCATTAGTCTCGTTCTCGCCTCAACATCGAGGGCAGGTCTCGGTCTAGTCTCGATCGATATACACAGCAAAAATAATCATCGCAGCCTGTCACCGGATGAACTTACACACATTTCATCTTGAATGTCTGCAACCAGGCTGGACTAAGTTACATTGTAACTAATATAGAGTTCCCATTAAAAAAAAAATGAATAAAATATTTATTTTAAAACCTGGGTTAAAATCGGGAGTGGACCTACAGTTTAAAGTGGGTTCCGAACCACAATGTGCCTCCACAGGGAATCGAACCCAGGGCACCTTGATTTCAAGGCGACGACGCTACCACAGCGCCATCGGGGAGGTTTCTTTATAACCTGGGATATTCCCAAAGGTTTACTTCAACAACATGGATTTGGGGGGGGGGCATGTTACAAATTAAGAAAACCAGTGCTCGATGTGCGGGAGGGGAAGGGGGTAGTGTACGCTAATAACCTTTGGTTAAAGTGACCTTTTCTTCGAAGTTTCTTCACAGAACGACGACTTGACATCATTATCAGAAACGAAACACATCTAAACAATAAATAGCTGCTGAAATTCCAATTGTACTGTTTACCGACAGGACCGCACCATGGGATCCATTATACAGTAAATCTCGTTAATTCGGACCCCGATAAGCCGGACTTCGCTTAATCCGGACAGGCAAAAAAAAAAAAAAAAAAAAAAAAAGCAGAATGCAAGGTTTTAAATGTGGCTAGAAGTCAACAATCGAATTCGTCATGTACTTACTGCATTGTCGTATTGCTTTACATTTTACTGTACTGTATAGTGTATTTAGGTCTATGTCCTTTAAATACACCATAATAAACGTGTTTATTTAATGCACTTCTACTGTTCTTTTAGTTATTACAGTTAATCCGGACTTTCGTTAAACCGGTCAACTTATCCCTCACATTAGTCCGGATTAACGAGGTTTAACTGTACTTGTAAAGACAGATATTCCGTCACAAAAAGTTCCCATCAACGATCTCCTGAGTGAGTACATTTTCTTGTTTTGTTGCTGTTGGAGTGCGTTTCCTTTACTCCTATTTGTGTATTTTCCCATTCTGTTGGCGTTTATTTTGTGTTGAAAAAGAAATTTGTACCAATGAAAAAGAATTTGCATTAACAATCCTCCTATAAATTAATCAGGATGTATGCAAGAACAATTCGCATGGCATAGTAAGTTTGCTTTTCATACACTGTAGTTTACGAAAAGTGCCTCTGCAGGATAGATAGTGCCATTCGCACAAAGTACATTGCAATTAGAAATCAAGTTCTACACAAGCACGGAGCTTTGGAATTCCAGTTTAGTTATGTGAAGTGTTCACCAAACCCCAGCGCCATCTTTGATGTAAAATCTCCGCAGAAGAGTACCTGTTGCCACGGCCATCTTGATCCACCGAAACGCCGGAGACAAGTGAATCAGATACGCTTCGCTCCCAACGCCCTCTCTTGTTGTGAAAACACGCAGCCATGGAGCTGCTCAGGGAGAAAGAACACTCCATCATCTCCGGTTGATCTTGTTCCCTGAACGCGAGACAGAAATCGCCCCGTGCTATGCCTCATTAGCATGCGCGCCATCTACACACCGACTCCGCAAGACCTGACCTTCTCGCAGTGTTGCCAGCCACTAATTTTAAAAAACTCTCCAAGAGCACACGGAATAGGTACACAACAGGCGTCATGTTGGTTAATATAGAAAATAGTATTATTACAATTAGTAATCACATGCTTCGAAAATATTAAAACAAATTTACTATTCTTTGAGTCTTGGTTTTTAAAAAGCAAAACTTATTCACTGGTATCTCCGGGGTCCTTTGTCAAAAAAGTGACTCTGGCACTACTAAACCTGAAGGCTTATTGCGACACATCTTGATATTGTCACTCCATCTTCGTCTTGACCTTCGCACTGGTCTCCTACCATTAGGTTTTCCAGCAAAAACTCTGTAAACTTTTCTATTCTCTTCTATGTGTGCTACATGATCTGTCCACTGAACTATTCTTTTATTTCATTATTCTGGTAATATTATGGGATGCATATTCCCCTATTGCAATGGAGTGTCTGCAAATTTCGTAAATCTGCTTACGACTAACATGTGAGAGGTTGTGAATCTTTGTTTACGTCGTACGTACTATATTTTACTATAATACCAGTGAGTATTGCAGGATCGAAGATCCCTATTTCTATTGCTGGTGACTGTACATGTTCTGTTTATGTATTAATTAAAATAATGATTGTCATAGAAAAATTTTGGGTTCAAATTCAGCAATATTTAAAACGGACATAGAAAAAGCTCACCTTTGTGACATAGTAGAAAATGGCTACTAATGAAAATCCTAATCCTAAACTACATGGAGCAACAGTCCTTCGAGGGCCAAGGGCTGCCAGACCGACTTTTTCATTGAGTGATGCGTGGTCAGCGCATCGAGTCCCATCGCCGCTGTTTTCTGGCTTTTGGAGACCGGAGCACGCCGCTTCTTCTCTCCAGGTAGCTCCTCAACTGTCCTAACGATGCTGGGACAACGCTTACGGGACCGATAGCACCAAAGGGGAGAGCGCTAACCATTTGGCTACGCAGGAGCCCATGACGGAAACAAAACATGGCAGAAAATCGGGACATATTCTCAAATCAATCTGTTCCTGAAATTACTTCAGACAAAACGCCCAGTAATGTTCCTGTGTTTTCGTTAATTCAGTACATCGAAAATGGCAAAGAAAAATCCCCGTTGTTAGTGAATATCGTTAGGGATGGCACCACTGCCCGTCCATGCCCAGGGGCAACGTTTAACGAGGGCCCCGGACACGGGCGCTGCCTTTGAAGTCCTGGGCTTACATGAATCTTCTCCCTAACCGTTAATTACATACTCTTACTCCTTCCCTCCCCCCACTGGGCCCCCCTCTCCCCGCCCCCACCTCAAGGGGAACCACAGTTCATCAATAGCCACTAATTAAATGCCGGGAAGCTGTTTTTAACGGTTTGATTTGTGTAAAGTGTTAAAAACCAACGCAAATCGCGGTGGTTTTAAAAGGCCAGCGGAGCGTGTCCACTGCTCTTTTTAACGCATAAAGGAGATTAGTAAATCGTTCGTGTAACAGATGCTTAATTTCTGAAACGTGACAAAGTAAGTATTTCGCATGTCCAATGCGTATGTCTCGTCGATTTCCAACCGGCCAGCTTGCATGCAGTGGAGAAGGTGAACAAGGAACTTGGTATAGTGCGATTACTTTCTTAGTGTACTTGGCTGTTCTGCACTGGCAACGAGAGGGAGCTCTTTCAGAAGTAAAGTAAAGGTAACGCGTTATTTGCAGAAGCAAAGTAACGGTATGCGTTACTTTCAGAGTAAAAGTAACGGTATGCGTTACTTTCAGAGTAAAAGTAACGGTATGCGTTACTTTCAAGAGCATAGTAACGGTAAGCCGTTACTTTCAGAAGCATAGTAACGGTATGCGTTACTTACTTTCAGAGGCTAAGTGAAGGTAACGTGTTTCCTTTACAAAGTAACGGTAAGTGTAATGCGTTATGTTTGAAAGCAAAATCACTGTAACGTGTTACTTTCAGAAGCAAAGTATTGCGTTTGTTTTATTCAGTAAATTACCCCAACTCTGTCTCAGTGATTAAAAATCGGTCAAAAGTTCACGCAACAATTTTTGTTTAAAGCCGCAGGTACTGTCACCTCCAAGAGTAGTGTCGTTGCCTCCGGGGACACCCTGTATAATGGTATGTAGTCACCCCTTAATGTACAGTCACCAGCAGTAAGAATGGGACACCTAGATCCTGAAATGCTCGCTTCCCTGCAAGGCGATATGCGTGTTGCCTAACTCTAAGGCAATAAGTAGATTTTAATAGCACATTTTCAATGGCAAGTTCAGGATCTAGGTGTCCCTTTTTTACTGCCTGTGACTGTACATAGTGATTCGGTTGCCAAATCTGTGATTTTCTAAACATCCAACCAACATTCGTAGCAGGTGCCAGAGATACAGAAGTGCTTGGAACCAGACAGAACTTCGGCAATTTTAAGGGAAGTGTTCTGGAGAATCTATTTGAGGCCAAATCCCCATTCAGAAGACAAAATGCACGGGTTAAAGAGGGGGAGGGGGTGGGGGACACCTAAACCATTTTCCATTCAGAAGAACTTTCCCTTTACCGTGAGTGAAATTGCGAAGGAGGGACGGGGGGGAGCATCCACAAAAGCTTCATTAAGCCCATTCTTGATTGGCCGCTGTTAATTTCTTCGGCGGGACAAAGGACTTAAATCCCCCCCTCCCCCGGGTTAATGCGGTAGAATTACTCGCGCCCGCCTAGGTGTCGCCTGGCGCAGACCTCGTGGAGGTTGGGGGGCGGAGGAAACAAATTTCTGGAGCGGAGCGTCGCAAAATGCAGTTTGTTTGCGAAATCGTTTACCTCAGATTAATACGAGTCCCTGTGACTTCCACGGGAGCGTTAGGGACGCCTTCTCCTTAGGGAACCCCCTTAACACACCCCGCCCCTGCTTCAAATTGATGGGGAGAAACCCGAGGTTAAGTTTCACGAATTCGCCGCTGGTTTAATGACTTCTAGATCCGAGGGAACTTACGGGCTCCACCGTCCGACACACTCAAGGAAGAAGGCTTGTTGCAAGAACCGACCTGTGCATTCCTCAGGCAGACACAAAATCCGGATCACGGTTTCAAATTATCCGATATCAGTTTCGGATGCAACGGATAATGCGGATAATTCGGATATTCGCATAATCCGAATATCAGGATAATTTGATTTGATAAAGGATTTGTAGAAAATCCGTACAGTGAAATATGAAAATGACGAATAAAAAATATGTGTATGGACCGTAAATCGGATAATGCACACATTCGGATATACGGACATTTCTGATAATCTGAATATCCTATATCCTGATAAAAGCTTATCCGGGTTTGGCCATCCCTAGTGGCCGTATGTAGAGCCATGGCCATATGAATACAGTACATCAAGAATTTAAGGATTCCGTGCTCGGAGCGAACGTGCTCGTAGCGAACATGTGCTCTTAGCGAACACCGGATGGAAAGGATTTGAAGGGGCGTGCTGTTAGCGAAGACACAAACTTGCCCTGTCTTGTTTGTCATTGAAAGTGGTCAACATGCAAGTGTTGCCAGGGATAACTTATAATCATTTTAGTTTGAAATTAGCTAAGTGAAGGATCCTCAACAATTTAGGTTAACTACATGAAAGTTTTTGTTAAAACATTTATATATTTCATCTTCCTTAAAATCAAATTTTGCATAGGAAGTGTAAATGTTAAACAAATTAGGTTACTTTTTGTACAAAGGACAACTTCCTAAGACACTTGTAAATGTTATTATCAATTTTAGGTTAGGCTAGCTACGTTTATTTCTCTTAGCCTAAATAATAATTTTTCATTGTATTTATAATAATGGAACCTAACCTAACCTCGTAGGCATTCCTCGTCTGACGTCAGAACACAAGGTAGCAAAACTGTTGTGCGACAAGGAAGACCCGATTGTAGAATGATCAGGGTTGAGTCAGGTCAGGTCAAGAGGTATCGACCACTGAGGTGTTTCTCCACGCAAGTTGGCATCACTGGCAACACTTGCATGATGACCAGTTTCAAGGACAAATAAGACAAGACAAGTTTGCGTGTTCGCTAATAGCACGCACCTGCAAACCCTTCCGTAACTGTGTTCGCTAAGAGCACGTGTTCGATACGAGCACGTTCGCTAACAGCACGGCACCGAATTTAAGAATGGTCAGCTTTCAGTCTCCAATTGACAATAACCTTTTAATCCCTAGAGTTCATATTAAAGCTACCCCCCCTTAACATTGATTTGACATCATTTTTGCTATTTAACGTCCATTTTCTGCCACTTTTGAGTAATGGCGACGAAGCGGATGATATGATGAATTTCATAAAGGGACGCTCACAAGTACCCATGTCCAGGGTGGATAAATACCATGATAAAAATGATTTTTTTTAAAAACAAAACAAAACAGGCTTGCATGTTTTTTAACACCATGTGTTTTGTCTATTATAGAAAGGTATTTTATAGTAAAAGCCCTGTAAAATATTTGAACAGTTTGATTAAAGCAAATTTTAAAATGATATGCATATGAACCTTCTATGGAAATGTTTGTTGAGTGTGTTAATGAATCTATAATTTCAGTAAATTTTCTTCCAGTGAAACATTCTGGATGTACTCCATAATTGTAACTTAAAATATTTTTTAAGGTGTTTGTAGCTAAATTTTGGCTTTTTTTAAAACTATAGTTTTCAAAATATCAGCTGCCATGTTTATTTACAGTTTAATGATAATGGCACTATTAACGGTTTAACATGATTAGTATTTTGTATATTTTTCTTCACAAAATGTTTGCTATTTTTGCCTATAAAAATTACTGAATTTTAAATCAAGAGAAATTTAAGTGTGTATAGAGTTAACTTATTACATTTGATTTCGTATGAGCTTCACCCCATCAGTAGGCTACATATATTTTGTTTCCTTTCTTAGAACCTATTAAACACTATTAAATGATTACGACAATGTACTTTCATTAAATGTGATTCTAATATCTACAAAATCCTTATGTACATTATTCTATAAATTATTTATTTAAAGTGTTTTAAAATCAACCTGATTTAAATCAGTCCACCTTGCCCTTGTCCCGGCCTGGATTCGAACCCGGAATCCCTGACGTTGTAGAGCTCTGCGCTAACCACTGCGTCACGGAGGTCGGCCCCCTGTACATTGCAAAATCCCGTGAAGGCATATGGAGAGACGAAGAAGGGACTCTCAAAGCATTCACAAACTAGGCCATTTTTGTGGAAGTGATGTGATCAGCAACACGCTCTGGCAGTCTTTACATCTGAGGTACGCATGTATATCAAAGAGACTCTCCACGGACGGTTACTGCTGAAAAAATTACCCCGGGAATCGAACCCTGGTCTCCCACGTGCCAGTCAGACGCCCTACCAATTGGTCCACCGCGTATTTTCATTTAGAACAGAACCTGCATATGTACAATGACTGTGATCTACATTATAATTACATTGATTGATTGATTTGGTGTTTCGAGTCCACTGTATGTACAAGTAAGGCTAATCGGGACTGGACCTACAGTTTAAAGTGGGATCCGAACCAATCATTTCGTGCTTCCACCGCGTATCGAACCCGGGACCCCTTGATTACAAGGCGACGACACTACCATTACGCCATTCGGAGGTCTATTATAATTACCTGACCTACATAAACATGGTTATAGGCGTAACTTGGCGTGTCAAGGAGGGCATTTGCTCCCCTCTATAATTCTGGTTAAATAAAATGTACAAGTTATGAGTATCTTTGTAAACCTTCAAAGCGAGCAAAGTAATAAAGAGTAATAATTGTAATTTCACAAATGCAATAGTTATTTAGCAAATATTCCTGCACACTATTTTTATGGGATCAAAACGTCTCGATTCTAACTCCCCCTCCCCCCCCCGAAGTTTGATTCTGTCCCCCAAAGTTACGCCCATGAACAAGACAAGCATAATTACGATTAAATTAACTCTAGAATATGCCATGTCTAACTACTTTATTCACATTTAATAACGATACCGAAAGAATGTATTCAATTACGTACAAAAATATACAAAAAACAACAACAGGTGGGTAATACAAACATAATGAAACGCAAGATAAATATAATCTAGGGTAATTCAAAACGGAATCCTAACCCCATTCAAGAATTGAATGAATAAACACTAAGTTTCAGTAATATCTACATGTGAACAGGTCTGTTTTGGCATTGTTTTTACAAGGTAGATCCAGCGCTTCCCGCACGAAAAAGACTGATTAAGTGTTCTTCACGAAATTGTCTGAATTTATCATTCAACATGCTACAAAGAACCTGTCCAGATTTTATTGGGCAGTGCCATCTTCCGTCCGTGCACGCAGGAATGCGTTGTGCATTGGACGGTTTCATTTGATGTTCCTAAAATTCAGAGGAGCTCGAAAGAGGAGGGGAAGTCTTTGTTATGCGGCCCAGAGAAACGAAAATGTCCCCCGTAGTGAGTTATGCTTCCTTCTGCAATCGTGGAGCGTCTGGAAGGCATAACATTGCGCCGCCCGGAGAGTTATCCCGATGAATTGCAAAGTATAACTTCCTCCCGTCTGCTCCCTGAATATCTTCTCCATATTCCCCCTTCCCTGTTCTGGAACTTCTCTTGAGCCAGGAAATTCCGTCAAAGCAAAGACGGTTGAAATCTTCCGATTGCCAGCTCAAAAATTTCCCCTTCGGGTCTTAAAATTCCCTCTCTCATGTGTGTGACAAATATCCTTTTCGATTTAAAAATCCCTTTCGTGTTTAAAAATTTCCCTCTTCGACTTAAAATTTCCATATCCAATTAAAAATAATTCCTCTTCAATTCTTGTCTTCAATCGCTGATTGATTGATTGAATGATTCGCTTTATTTACTTCCCACTTCTGGCTAATCGCGAAGATGAGGATGAGTTAAATGATGAATTTGATGAAGGGACACTCACAAAGAAGACCCATGCCCAGGCTTGAATTCGAACCCGGAACCCCTGCTTTTGTAGAGCGCTGTGTTATCCACTCCGCCACGAATGTGGGTGTTAGTGGGAAGTAGATGCAATCAGAAGGGATTGGGTGCATTTATTACACAAATATATAAGCCAGGAAATGGGGCACAGGGAGATACAGAGTGCTTCATTTAAAATTATAATATTGAATTTGTTTCTAAGTCGAAACTACCGTGTCTAGAAAGCGTATAGCCTTCTGCGGCTCTCAGGAATGTAACTTCAAGGATGGAAATGATCAAGCCGTTCCTACCGAAACCTTTATTAATGCAATTGCTGCCGCCGCTTGGTGTATGAAAGAATGTTTACCTGCTCAACCCGGTGGAGGTATGAAGGGAGCACTTTCTTCTCCGGATACTTATACAGGGTGTCTCAAAAGTAATAGCGCAAACTGACACAGGTGAAAGTACACGATAATAGAAGCAAAAAAGTCTCAGTAAACATGGGTCTTCAAACGAGCCGTTTTCGAGATAATTGCGAATGTGTGGTTACAAGCCGCCACTGACTTCATTGTTTGTAAACGTCGTCCTAGTTGGTAAAATACTAATAATGTCTGTGAATGTGTGGTTAGAAGCCGTCTCTGATTGCATTTTGTAATCACCGAGTGGCTTTATCCATCCTGTTTGATTCCCACGCTACCCCTCGTAAATGTTCTGTTTTGTAAACGAAGAGCAAACCCCGGAACGGGCAAGGAGTAAACCGCTCGGTGTTTACAAAATGGAATCAGTGACGGCTTCTAACCACACATTTGCAGACATTGTTAGCATTTTACCAACTAGGACGACGTTTACAAACAATGAAGTCAGTGGCGGCTTGTAATCACACATTCGCGATTATCTCGAAAAAATATTGAATTAAATCTGAACCCTGAGAGAGAAATTTCTCGATTCTTATACTCGCGGTTTGAATCTCGTATTCCCACGACTTCATCATGATGATGAGAGATTCTCTTAATGTAACATTTAACATACGCGAATATACAACAGAGTCAGGCACGTATCCAGGAATTCCTTTCGGGGGGGGGGCTCAACACCATTTTTTTAAGGGGTATAGTAAGAACCTCACAATTGTATGTTTAAGACCAGAGGTGGCAATTGGGTTCCAAAACGGGGGGGGGGAGGGTGCGGAGGGCGTTGCAAGGAAAGTTTACTTTCTCCTGGTAGCCAAGGCTTAACATTAAAAGGCCATAATTTTGAAGCAGAAAAATAAAAAATGGGGAGCAACATCCCTTAAATCGTTGCCACTGTAAGGCTATCATTTTAATCAGAACGTGAAATCGGAACATTTTTTACCACTCGACTCCTCTGTTTCCATGCATTAATAATGTGTGCCGGATCCATCTCAGTATGTGTGTTTGTCCATTTCTTCTCATCAGGTATAAAAACATCTATGGTATCTTTGAGTGTTTCTACGAAGCTGTTACACATGCACGGGATGGACAATCCACTCGACAACGCGAGATTCAAATTGTGGGTTGCGAACTGGACGCAGACAGCTCTCGAATATTTCTCTCTGATTCGAGCCTGAACACCACTAACGTGTCTTGTCCTCCCATTTGTTCAGCTCTTATAAAAGCCGAAACCCACCAAATTGTTCAGATTCAGGCCTTAGCACTCACAAGTGTTCAAAAATGCCTGTCACAGCTTCCGCTGTCTTGTTATATATCGGCACGAAACAAAGGAAGTCTTCTCGAATACAGGTGGATCACGAAACAATTAATCCATAATGAAAACCCTTCCGTTCCCAACACATCTAATGTTTCGTCTCCCAGTATGATCAAATGCTTACTCATTTATCTCCAGTGACGTGCCCAAGGGAGGGTTGGTGAGGTAATAACCCCATTTGACCCACTATTCCCCCTCTCCCTTCCGAAAATCCTGGGCACGCCTCTCTTTATCTCGGACATTTTTTAAAATCAACTCACCAGAAGTTTTTATCATCGTATTGGAGATTGAAGTAAGATGCGTTCTTCCTTCAGGTTTGGATATGATCCTTTAGGGTGCTGTCGTCTGCCTGCCTTCACACCTAACCTTAACAAGGCCCTAATTTTCCACCCTTGTGACTTGGATTTTCAAGACTTAGGAAGGTTTCAGACCGAAGGGACACGCGATACATGTCGATTGGAATGGGCCAATCAACAGCAACGTTTCACACCGTAGCGACACAAAAGGCCGCACAAACCTAATCTTCAGGCGACACGGTGTGAAATCTTCCTTATTAGGCCACTGTCATTGTCACCTTGAAGTAGTAGCTCTTGTTGACCATAGAAAAAAATTATCCTCAACCGGTGATAATGCTCCTCAGTTTTCTTCTCTCTCCTATATTTTCTGTGCTTGTTCACTATACAGGCAACACCTTACGATTTGATATACACAGGACATGTACTATGTAGACATTTTAACGAAAAATCGGTTGAAGTCAAGGATGACTAGGTGGCTCAGTTGGTAGAGCCCTGATTTGGGTACTGGTAGAGCCTGCAATTTCCTCCAAAAATGTCTACATATGCAACATCTTCTTGCTTTCACATCTCGACATTCATAAAATTTTCGGCTGTCTCTTTATGGTAGTTAAGTGTTTGAATGTGTTTCGAACCCAGTAGGCTTAAACAAAAGTATTTTTTTATATCATGAAATTCTCAGACTGCATGTACGAAATTTAGTTCTGGCAAAACTAAATCATCACTCAAAACTTTGATTTTCAGTTGATCTATGCAGTTTATTTCCGTTTAATATCCGGTACTGATGAAATATTCACTTTAGAGAGAGAGAGAGAAAGAGAGAGAGGCCTTGATCTCTTCAGCCCTCGAACCGAGCTAGCACTACTCTGAGGCCCCGGAAGTTCTGCTGTCGTCAATGCCTTCATTTTCGAATCACTATATCTTATAAAGCAACCAGAGGACGCTGACTGATCTGATCACCAATCGACTGTATGAATTGTCACACTTACCTCTGAAATCTCATTAACCGTGCAACGTCCCACCACACTCTGAACACTTCAATTAGGAGGACGGCAAAAGTCTACCCATAAATGCTAACTTCTTACCAGTCGTTGAACACAGATTCTAGATATCTCAGGGCTTGCTGGGTAAAACGTGAACAACAGCTTTATATATATATATATATATGTTTATTATAAACTTATCGTAAGAAAGTCTGTTAGCACACTAGTCTTTAACCTTTATCACTTAAGTGCATTTACATTTACCGTACACGTGCATTCACCACTTCTGGATTCAAAAGGGGGGAAGGGACCATTCAATTTATTCCTCGCAGTGAGGCGCCAGGGGGAGTATAGGGACCTAATTTTTTTTTAGGGCGCTGTTCGCTGCTGACGTCACGGACTCCCCTGTAAGAGAAAGTAGTATGTGCGCGGTGCCCCCAACCAAAGCTAGGAACTGGCCGTAGCCAGCCGGCACCTCCGACAAGCGGGCGCTGGGTAAAGGATTTAAGGATGCCGCGACACCCCCGGCGTTAGCTAGGAATCGGCAAGCCGACCGGTGTCTCCTGTAAAAGGGCGGCAGGTTAGGAAGGAGGTCTAGGTGCTCCTAGACAAGCCAGGCAGGTAGAACCTGGCACCTAGACAGGGTAGTTAGGTTGCTGCTAGGCTCTTCTTCTTCTTTCTTCCTCCTTCCTCCTTCCTTCCTTCTGGGATGGCTGCTAGGCTTCTGGCTGGATGGCCGGTTTTTTCCAGGATGTTTGCCAGTTGACATCCGGGAGCCAACTGAGCTCCGGTCTCGCTGTGCTGGGTTTTATACTCGCGGTGGCGCATGGGTGGTGAAAATTTTTACTACAAGTACGCGTTGCTAACTCATTTTTTTACATATTGCAACCTTCGTACTGAGAAATATCAAGGTTTTGACATTGAGAAATCACTAGTGGGAAAATCACTAGATGCACGTGACAATATAAACTAAAACTGTGTGCATTCAGATAATACAATTAATAATGAGCCTCGCAGGACTCTGCAATTCTAAACAACACGTTGAACAATGTAAATGACAATAATTGATAACATTAGAAAGAATATAGCGACCACGCAGGGTCTAATAATGAGTGAAGCTCGTAAACGTAGAGGTGGAACCGTTAACGTTTTCAGAATACATTTAAACTAAAAGCGTACGCCTCGCAGGGACATTCCGCTTAACGCTTTCATCCGACTAAAAAGAATATAGCAACCACGCAATGTCTAATAATAATTAAATGGCGACCAAGCAGGGTCGTTACATATGCCCCTTCCTCGGGCGAAAATTTTGAAGAAATTTAAATCTTACAATTTATGAAAAATTTTCATGAAACATTGATTTCAAATTCAATAGAAAAAAAATGACAGTAATAAGAGTCTGTTTCTCCTACACATTAGTCACTAGGTCATCTTCTTCCCCTACCACTTCTCTTCTTCGCTCCGATGAACACCTGTAGAGGCGAAGGTTGTCGAAGTTGACTCGGTCGACGGGTTGCCTGGTCCTGGGGTGAACTAACATTGCTGTGTTGTTCCGAAGATCAGTGGCTAAATAAGGTCCAATATACACTTCGAAGAGCTTAGCTATTGTTTTATTCTTCCTCGAACTAAGCTTATGATTTCGAACAAGAACCAAGTCGTCTTCGTGCAGCTCGAGCGCATGGCCTTTAGTCTTAAATTTTCGTTTCATATTTCTAGAGCGCTCTTTGGACTTGGCTAGAAATAGCTTTTGATTCCAGTTGGATATTTGCGGGTCTACTTCGTTGATAGGCCAGTTGAAATGATCAAGGACTTCGTTAGGCATGAATACATGGATTAATGACCCAAGAACAATACATTGTAATAACAAAGTACTAGCCAGCTGATAACCAATACACTCACAAATAGATACCGTGATGGTCGGATAATGTTCCAAGTCTTCCACAGATATAGTTCATTCTCCAGAACTTCCATCAGGAAAAGTGGCACAGAATACGGCGTGTAAAGAACAGTTTCGGTACACTGCAACATCTCACACTTATCTTCCTTCACTGGCACGAGCTTCTCAGGGATTCTCTTCAGAGTACAGTCCAGCACACTTCTCGACTCCTGTGTTTGGGAACCAGTCAAAATATCTACTGACACTACTTTCCGTCGTAGGTCCGCGGATTTATACATCTCAACATCCTCTTCCTGGGCCATGTGGATGTACCGCACTGCTTCAATATTCAGAGGATTCCCTTCCTCATGATCAGGAGTTCTCCCGAAAAATAACTTCACTGAGCTTCTTCTGAATCGCATCTCTACATCGTGCTGCTCGATGAATTTCTTGACTAAAAGAAGATCTATAACAATATATTTCACAATTCCGATCTCCAGTCCCACACGTCTACTTCCGATGACACGGTTCTTATGACTCCCAGAGAAATCTACCAATCGCACCCCTGGAACTTTCTGGATCTGTATGCCAGGTATCTTATCAACTAACTTAGTCCAGATTGAATAATTAAGGATCGAGCATTCACTTCCAGTACCAATGAAATAGGTTACTGTGAAGTCCATTAATTTAGCTTGCACCACTGCAGATCTGTATCTAATTTTAGATTCCATTGCAGACTTCAATTCCTTTTGTAAATTGGTCTCTTCAGTTTCTGTTAGCTGGAAATTTACTAGTAACTCTTGGACACCTTTATCTATTAATTTGGGCCGCTCCATCGAAGTCCCTTGCCTAAACAGGAACGAAGCATTTAGACAAGGTCCTAGTTTGTCTGGCTAGACTGGGACCTTTGATTTTGATGAAACTCCCGCGCTGTTTCTACGGCCTCCTCCTGCTCCGATGTAATGTTTTGTCTAGGAGAGGGAGGTCCGCAAATTTCATTCTGCTCACCCGTAAATCGTCGTCTCGGAGGACTAGGGCTACTTCTACCCTCACGGATCCTTCTTGGGTCAGGAGATCTGCGTCTTTGGTTTTGGTAAGGTCGGAAAGAGTTTCTTCTAAAATCACGCCTGCCTCCTCTTTCATTAGTGAAACGTTGAGGGCGCTGATAATTACCTTCTGACCTCGTTTCTATGTTCCGGACTTTATAGTTCCTTGAGGGATTCTGTTCTTTTCCCTTCGGTTCATCTTTGTTCCTCCATGCATCTGGCTCATCATAGATTTCAAAATCCTTGAGGAAATGAGTTAGGTCATCTACCGTTCTGGGCGCATGTGCTAAACAAAGGTTTCGCATTCTATAAGGAAGTTGCCCGATGATCAAATTAAGTACTTCTCCCTCATTAAAGTTATCACTCAGGTTTCTATAGGCCGCATAAACGCTCCAGGCAAAGCTCTCCATACTTTCGTGGACAAGTCTGGAATATCTCCTGTTTCTCACAGCTGTTAGCTGCCGTTGTCTAGCCTTCTCAGAAGCGAATTCTTCTTTGAACCTGGCGCAAAAGTCAGCATAATTCACGAAACTATCAATATTTCCTGCAAGCCAGTGTTCAGCTTTATCAGTGAAGACTCTAGGAAGCAACTCTAGCCTATAATGCTCGGGTACCTGCATAAGTTCAAAGCTGACGTTGAGCTCCCGAAGATATTTTTCAGCTGACTGAGCCTCAATGTCGCCTTTAAATTTAGGAATGTGGGCGATATCCGCCATTCTAGGCATCTTAAAATCTGGCCTTCTTCTAGGTGGCGATCCATCTGAAGTATCATCGTATCGAGGCCTCTTTCTTCCGTCAGCCTTCATTCTGTTGGCCGCGAATAGAGGTTTCTCAGCTAATCTGGGCGGCTCATAAGGAGTAGCATCCGGATTCAGATCTCTATCCGGAGTAAAAGGGCTGGAATGAACATCTGGAGTGGGTTCTGGCTGAACATTCAATCTTTGGAACTGAACCTGAAGTTCGCTTACCCTCTGAACAAATGTTCCTGTCTGATCTTGCATTTCTCTTCGCAGAGATACTTCAAGCTTCCTTGTCTCTACCCTAAGAGAATTCACCTTCTCTTCAGCTGCCTGCTCTACGTCCTTCCGCAGAGTTGTGGTCATTGACTCCATCACCTCCTTCTGTTCCTGCACGACTTTCTCGATGGATTCGGTCTTCTCTCCCAAATTTTGGACAGCTTTCTCAATGGACTCCACTGTAATCTCTACTTGTCCGCGCCACTGAGATAATGGTTCCAGTTTTTCCTGAAGTACCCCTTTTAATCTTTCCTCAACCTTTACTATATCTTGCTGAGAAGTAATTTGAATACTTTCTACTCCGGCCTTAAGACCTTCTATGTCAGTCCTCTGCTGGGCAAAGAGTGCTTGCAGTTCATTCCTACGCTTCTCTTCTTCTTCCTCTTTTTCTCTTCGTCTTCTGGCTTCTTCTTCCTCTTTTTCTCTTTGTCTTTTGGCTTCTTCTTCCTCTTTTTCTCTTTGTCTTTTGGCTTCTTCTTCCTCTTTTTCTCTTCGTCTTTTGGCTTCTTCCTCCTCTTTCTCTTTCTTTCTTATTTCCTCTAGGCTCTCAATTAAAGCTCGGAGAGTTTCAAAGTCTTTTTCCCTTTTCTCTTCAATTTCTTTTCTCTCTAGCTCTCTCTTCTCTTCAATCTCTCGTTTCTCAAGCTCCCTTTTCTCTTCAATCTCTCGTTTCTCTAGCTCTCTTTTCTCTTCAATCTCTCGTTTCTCTATCTCCCTTTTCTCTTCTATCTCTCGTTTCTCTAGCTCCCTTTTCTCTTCATGAAACTCTATTAGGGATCTAAGTTCTATCAGTTCCTTTTTTCTCAGCTTTTCAGCCTGAACTGCCTCTCTTTTGCGCACTTTCTCTTCCTCCTGTTTCTCTTTCTTTCTGCGCTCTTCGTCTTCAAGTCTCTCTTTCTCTCGGCGTATTTCTTCTTCAAGTCTCTCCTTCTCTCGGCGTATTTCTTCTTCAAGTCTCTCCTTCTTTCTGTCTTCCCTATCTTTCGTCAGCCATTCCAATAACCAATGGTCTGATGGAGGGTTGGTCAGCGGACTTGGTTCTTGTATTGCGGTCTCCGCTACTTGAGTCTGCGGAGCAGATTCACACGTCTGGCATTTAACTCCTACAGCGGGGAAGGTAGCCACATCTTTTCCATCACAGCTCCAGTGAATTTGGCGCTGGCACTGGCAACACTGGAAATGTGCTGCCTCTTCTCCCAGTTCTTCACAGCAACCATATCCAGTCTCTGAATCCATGGTCTTCCTCCCTCTACTTCTCAGGTTCATACCAGTAAATTCTTGGTCCATGTTTAATACAGTCCACACTTTCACTTTCACTGGACAGTCCTTTTAATGCACGGTTCGGTTGGCTTCACTTAATTGCACTGTTATGTCGGGCCCCACGTTATGGCGCCAAATTATTTTGCAACGTCCCACCACACTCTGAACACTTCAATTAGGAGGACGGCAAAAGTCTACCCATAAATGCTAACTTCTTACCAGTCGTTGAACACAGATTCTAGATATCTCAGGGCTTGCTGGGTAAAACGTGAACAACAGCTTTATATATATATATATATATGTTTATTATAAACTTATCGTAAGAAAGTCTGTTAGCACACTAGTCTTTAACCTTTATCACTTAAGTGCATTTACATTTACCGTACACGTGCATTCACCACTTCTGGATTCAAAAGGGGGGAAGGGACCATTCAATTTATTCCTCGCAGTGAGGCGCCAGGGGGAGTATAGGGACCTAATTTTTTTTAGGGCGCTGTTCGCTGCTGACGTCACGGACTCCCCTGTAAGAGAAAGTAGTATGTGCGCGGTGCCCCCAACCAAAGCTAGGAACTGGCCGTAGCCAGCCGGCACCTCCGACAAGCGGGCGCTGGGTAAAGGATTTAAGGATGCCGCGACACCCCCGGCGTTAGCTAGGAATCGGCAAGCCGACCGGTGTCTCCTGTAAAAGGGCGGCAGGTTAGGAAGGAGGTCTAGGTGCTCCTAGACAAGCCAGGCAGGTAGAACCTGGCACCTAGACAGGGTAGTTAGGTTGCTGCTAGGCTCTTCTTCTTCTTTCTTCCTCCTTCCTCCTTCCTTCCTTCTGGGATGGCTGCTAGGCTTCTGGCTGGATGGCCGGTTTTTTCCAGGATGTTTGCCAGTTGACATCCGGGAGCCAACTGAGCTCCGGTCTCGCTGTGCTGGGTTTTATACTCGCGGTGGCGCATGGGTGGTGAAAATTTTTACTACAAGTACGCGTTGCTAACTCATTTTTTTACATATTGCAACCTTCGTACTGAGAAATATCAAGGTTTTGACATTGAGAAATCACTAGTGGGAAAATCACTAGATGCACGTGACAATATAAACTAAAACTGTGTGCATTCAGATAATACAATTAATAATGAGCCTCGCAGGACTCTGCAATTCTAAACAACACGTTGAACAATGTAAATGACAATAATTGATAACATTAGAAAGAATATAGCGACCACGCAGGGTCTAATAATGAGTGAAGCTCGTAAACGTAGAGGTGGAACCGTTAACGTTTTCAGAATACATTTAAACTAAAAGCGTACGCCTCGCAGGGACATTCCGCTTAACGCTTTCATCCGACTAAAAAGAATATAGCAACCACGCAATGTCTAATAATAATTAAATGGCGACCAAGCAGGGTCGTTACAACCGATTCTTTGTACAGATCAATCGAAAAATTGAATCGGCGTATTTATATTCTCATTATATTGTAGAACGTTACGCAGATAAAACGATTCGTTAATATCACCAGTAATTGACTCCTTCTCTCATTCAAGAACGTACCCTCTCCCGCCTTCCAGAGATTAGAAATTACAACGAATCACCCTACGTGTCGCTCTACCTTTGTTGTGCAGCTTCCAAATGCTGACAAGTCTATACATAGTCCTCAAGTGCGCTGAGACAACACCGAAAGCGCAAGAAAAGTGTACGTGCAATATTACCAACAACAGGGTTATAGAACATTCTCCGTCTTGCCTCGATACTTGTCTATCTCCTTAAATCATCGTCACATTATTCAAAAAGCCAAAAATCTAAGTTTATCATGTGTAAAATAAAAAAAAAATCCTGGGGGGGGGCTCGAGCCACATCAACCCCACCTTGGTTACGTGCTATAAACAATAACAGGGTTATAGAACATTCTCCATCTTGTCTCGATAATTATTTCTCCCAAATTATCATGACATTATTCAAGAAGCCAAAATCCTAATTTTATCTAGTGTAAACAGAAAAAATCCTGAAGGGGGCTCAAGCCTCCTGATTCCCACCTTGGATACGTGCTATTAATGATAACAGGGGTATAAAACATGCTCCGTCTTGCCTCGATAATTATCTCTCTCCTTACATTATTTTCACATTATTTAAGAAGCCAAAAACCTAATTTTATCTAACGTAAAGTGAAAAATTTCCTGGGGAGAGGGTCGAGCCCCCTGTGCCCCATCTTGGATACATGCTATTATCAATAACAGGGTTACGGAACATTCTCCGTCTTGCCTCGATAATTATTTCTTTCCTTAAATTATTGTCACATTATTTTATTTCACACCACAAGAAACAAAAAAAAACTCATTTTATCTAGTGTAAACCTAAAACTTTCGGGGGGGGGCTCGAGCCCCCTAAGCCCCCCTCTGGATACGTGCCTGAACAGAGTCGCGCACTTTCAACGTAGCCAAATGCCACGTCTTGTGCGCTCGCAGGTGTGACCTTCGGCTACGTATTGTGCGCTCGCAGGTGTTACCTTCCGCTACGTATTGTGCGCTCGCAGACGTGTGTACGCTCGCAGTGAGTACGTTCACTTGTTTGAAAAGTTTACAACCTAACATTACGTGCATACGTGCTCCAATATTGTACAAATACTTAAAATATTATTATCTATTTCTTAATAATAAACTGGGTAAATACTGTCCGTTTCACATTATATTTTTTATATAAACTTATTCAATGGTGACACTAAATTTGAAAAGCAATATTTAATTTTTGTTATTTTTACATTTTAAAAGATAAGTTTAAAATTAAGTGAATACATTGGGACCTGTCAACTATGATTATGACGTCATCAGATACATGAAAATTACCAAATAACATTTTAGTATTAGGCCTATACATTTCTTTGTGATCACTTAACGCTACGCAATTCTACAAGGCCGTAACATGGTGTAATGCACATAGGAGAGTACCTTTCTTGAATGAATGTGTCCTGATTCGAATGTACGTATACCTGTAATAAGAAAGAGTGGAATGTGAAAACAGGAAAGCTTGTGTTAATTTTTAATGCACTTTACTTTTATTTTTCATTTTATGTAGAATGAGATAAAAACATAGTCTTTATGAAACGTATTTAAGTTAAACGTTCAAGCATCAACAGATACAACTTTAAAATTTTTCGTCTCACAAAACGCTCCACTTCCTCAATCCAGTACGTCAAAATTTTCCCTCCCTCGAGAAACATTCCGCTGCCAAAAAGATCACAGCGACGCTGGCGACATCTAGAGTGGATCCTCGGATTTAAATACCGGGAGAGTCCGAAACGACGGAGGAAGAAAAGTGATTGCATGCAAATTCAGGCGATATACACTGGAAACGGGGCGAGGATAAATTGCCCGAATGGAACAGGGACGCTCTGGAAGGAAGTGAATTGTACGAAATCCCATTGGCTTTCATGCGGAACGACGGAATCTGGTGAATATGAAATGATAAAGTGCCGAGCAGGAATAGCTGATTGTCGCCTCACGAGCAGTTCCTGCTGAATCTTCACAACGGGCAGATTGAGTTCTTGCGATGTGTCCGTCTAGTTCCGGCGCCCCGACGCTTCAGTAATTGCGATTGTCTGCTTTGAACAGCGCTATTTTTCGTCAAAAGGTGGCGCCGTGGTTCTATCAAATTGTTCCTTCTGTCAAGGAGTAACCTGGAACGGGAAGATTATTCTTCCAGTGAGGGAATTTTGTTTCTTTCATGCACAAACAGAAATGCTAACTTTTTAAGGTCCCTCTGTCAGTTTATTTTAATTTACTTGAAAGAGAGTAGCTAATATCGATTTGAAAAACACATTTTCTGAAACTTACAATAAGAATTTTTAACTGAAGGTTTTATAGTAGATTATGTAAATGAATTTGCTGTTTCATCACAGTTATATATTCTGTCCATTTATTATATTACTCATCTATGGCCTATATTTGGAGAGGTAAAAGTTTATATGTAGATACACTCTGTACACGACTCCATTCATTTTTCATAGGATTTACAGCCCAGAAGTGTCCATGACTGTACATGCACAGGCAAGTCACAATTCTCTGACATTATCAGAAGTTGGCCAAAATGTTGAAGAAGCGCAGCAATCCCATGCCAGGTTACAGAGATTACAAAATAGCTAACACAACTATCTATTTGTCCAAGGGAAAAGGACGTGTCAAGCTTCCTATAAATATCAAACCGATATCGTCTCCCCCTTTATTACGGTTTTAACCCTATTACAATTCAGATACCTGTTCTAGATACGTACCTGAACCTAGCACTTGATAATCTGTCTGGATAGTTGTTTATTGGTTTGGTTTATTATCCTTCGCATTTCTGCCACTTATTGCTAATCGTGACGATGAGGATGCGAGATGAAATTGATGAAAGGACACTCACAAAGAACACCCATATCCAGACAGGTAATCGAACCCGGGACATCTGCCGCCGTAGCGCTTTGTGCTAACCACTCTGCTACGGAGGTTGGTACTCCGTCGAGATAAGTAGGGGACATACTGTTGAGAGTTTCTGGTCTTTTTCTGGATAAATCTCCAAGTTTGACTTGGACTTCACGCGGGAAAGCCAAGTAGAGTAGCGCATGTGAGAATCGTTGTTGAGAATTGACTCAAGAAAGTTTTCAATCTGAAACAAGCCTCCTCCCTTCCTCTACTTTTGAGTATCGACTGTACACTTCACGTCAATAGTGATTGTACTGCAGGGATATGAATCTCGGAACTAACGTCCTATCGCTAGCTATCTTAATTGGACATCACTATCGTCTACTTTTAGTGCTCATTATATTATTAATCTATTACGGGAGACCCGCATGATGCAATCTGGCCATAGGCGTATTACTAGGCTATCTGCGAGGCCTGAGACACAGAGACTAAAATACAAAAGGAAAACAGATTAGAATATGCACATAAAATTGTTTCTTTCGATAAGAAGATAGCAGTGCTTCAATGAGTTGGAGTGATATCTTGAAACTTCCACGAAAAAAAAAGTCGAACAACATCAAATAACAATATTTCGATAATGACCTATCGGGCTACCAAAGAATATAAAGATAAAGTTTAACATAAATAGGCTAATCGGGACTGTACCTACTTTATATTTACAGGTCAGTAATGTTAATAGACGATTAATATGTAGGGGAGAGCGGGGTCAATTGTAACAATTTTGACAAATGATGCATTTTCTATGAAACTATTTATCTTTGCAGCGTGAAAATCGCCATGGAAACACTGCAATATGTTGTTATTGATATTATGAAGTCACGATCCCGCCATATATAATATGCTAATCATAATTAATGTTTTAAAAATGTGTGACAAATGTTACAATTGACCCTTGCTCGGGGGCAAATGTAACACACTACAGGGGCAAATGTAACACACTACAGGGGCAAATGTAACATACTAACATTTACCAGAAATATAATTTATTTTTTTGCTGAAAATAACATGTACCCTTACACAATGATTAAGAATTAGCTAACTGTGCTTTTGTTAATAATTAGGCTAATCGAACCATACCAGGTCCCAAACACTGTTTCTAACGAAGATATATCTGATCATTCTGACTGACAGTTATGACAAATGTAAAAGCTGTCTCCTTTGGTGCATTTCTCATGTGATCAGTTGTCACAAGTTAAGCACTGCACCCATTGCTCACCAGATGCACTATTGGACCACTTCTCAAGGCAAATTAAACAAAAACATTCGTCGCCTTCAGAGCTGCTTTCCTGACACCTTCTTGCGCTTCTGCTTGCAGTTCTCTTCTTTTTTGATTGACGACTGTCACTTCTGTCGAACAGCCTCTTTTTCCCTTTGCTGTTTTCTTGTCTCGATCTTTGCTGTGCCATAACTAGTTCTTTTTCAGGTGTATCTGTCCATATAGCACTTTTCTTTCTTTTCCTTCGAGGTGCTGATTCTTTAGGTTCTGCATGAGGCAGAAGTCGAATGTCAGCCGGAGAAACAGCTGTTGAGGTGGACGGAAGAGGTTCATTGCAAGGGTTGCATTGCTCTTTGTTCTGGGTATAACTAGTTTCTTCCAAGTTACTAGATTGTTCTGTTTCATTAACTTCATTGTCATCATTAGTAGGTGTGGTTTATAACCCATTGCAGGATTCCCTTTTTCTTGTCTCTTCTTAACAAAACGGGTCAATGTCACATGACAAATATTGTGCGCTTTTGCTGCGTGTCGGATTGAAACATTGCTTTCCAAAACTAACTTTGCAGCTTCTTCCATCTTATCTTGTGAAGGGCCTCGTTCGGTAGTTCTTTTTCTGTCTCTCACCATTCTGAAACATACAGAATGTAATAATTCAGGATGGTTGAACAATGTTTTTTATTACAATGCAAGTGAATATTTTACATAAGAAACTTATAAGGGGCAATTGTAACAGTGTTACAACTGCCCCGGTTACATTTGTTACATTTGCCCCATCCTGACGCCATATTGTTTGCTGGCTTGCAGCTACTAACCCCGACACCAGAAATTGATCACAACTATCTTAACAAATACTTAAAATATTGTGTATTGCGATGATATATACAAACCTTGATCAGACGACATCGCGAAATCACTATTAAAAAATAAAAAGGAACCTTATGTTTTTACTCACGTGTTGAAAATTTGAAAAACTCCCAATAATAGCCGGAACAATCGCTACGTAAGCACCACCGCCACATGAGTCACTCCCAACTGACGTCTCCTTTCTAAAGGTTTGAATAGTTTTAAAAAATATCTCACGAGAACAGCACAGTAGCGATTGTTACATTTGCCCCGTGTTACAATTGACCCCGCTCTCCCCTACCAACAGCTTTTGGCTTCTCTGCAGAACTGATAAAGGAAGTCCTTTATAAATAGTGCTTCATAATGTTTCCCTCTAGTTTCCAGTATGCAAGATTTCTATGCACAAAGGATTCTAACAAGAATACAAAAACACCATTGTGTTGTGTTATGCAAGAAAAATCCAATTAATTAAATAATAATGGTTACATATTATCTACACTTTGATGAATTGTGTAAACATTTGTAATATATATTTTGTGGGCCTACTTGCTAAAACATTAAAACATGGGTCCTTTAATCCACCACGGATTCTATTTGCTTCAAATGAAAGTCTCTTGCATCACTACAGACAATGTTTGCCTACTGGTTATGTTAACCATTTTGCAAAATATTGTGATGTTGAAATTCATGTGTTTGACACCCGACAAACAAATAGGAATCCCTTGATTGATCAATGACTTCTTGGATTACAGTGTCATCACTTATATTTCATATCAAGTTTTATAGAGGGAAATGTTGTATCCTCTTTACATTATGAAAAATACCTTCCTTAATGACTATGGTACGAAACCGAAAGATATAAGGGGCCTCCTTTGCCTTACCCCATTTCCGCGGCACATGGTCTCTGGACCGCTTATCGCCACCACTTTTTGAGCAGAAGCGTACAAACCCCAAATATCATTATTCTTTATGCTGATACTGATTTCTGCCAGTCACATAATGGCGAAAGATATATGAATAAAATTAGGAGAATCCATTCCATAGCAGAGGAGTTGACATAATTATTTGTCAAAATATTAGGTTGTGCCTGAGGTACTATAACAGACAACGTCTGCTACAGACAAAATGTAATATTATAAATATAAGAAAATGAATAGAATATAATTTGAGAGATTTTCAATCGTATTTGTTTGACTGCAGCTTTTTTGTACTTGTCATTTTCGTGAACCTATATTCATAGGGTGCCGCCTGATGAACACCGACAACTTCTACAATGTGTACAGTACATCAAGGCAAGCAACTTTTCTCAGTCACTATTTGTTCGTCTAATTCTTCTTTCGATGTTGCAAGCAATCGAAATATGGCATCTTTTGTCCTTAATGTATGCAATCCCATTGATAGCTTCGCAGTTGAAAATGTCATTTATTTTTAATGCCGTTTAAAATTCTTACAGCAATATATAACATGCTATGGAAACGATATCATGCGAACAGTCAGGGTTAAAACTTAACTTTCCCTTCATAAAACGGATATCATAACACACACCTATGTTGCTTATCATATTTGATGTGTTTGAATAGAGAAATGATTCATAAGATTTGATTGATCGTTTGATTGACTTGCTTTTTCTTACATCGCCTTTTGTGCCACTTTTGCCTAATTTGCAAATATGGGAATGAGAGGTGATATGATGAAATTTATGAATGGATACTCACAAACATCCATGCCCAGGCCGGGATTCAAACCCGGGACCCCTGGCGTCGTAGCACGGTGTGTTAACCACTCCACCACGGGGGCCAGCTCATAAGATTTGAAATTGATATTTACACTCCATAAGATGCTTAGTGTAACCCGTATCAAACTACACATTTTATTCCTTTCTAACCGAAATAATAAATGTGAAACACTATCACATTTTCATCGTATTTGATAATAATTTGAGCCGGTAAGCTGTCCTATATCTTTCACTAGCCGACCTCCATGGTGGGATGGTTACATAACACACTACGAAGCCAGGGGTCCCAGGTTCGAGCCTGGGCACGAGTGTTGTTTGTGAGCAGAGGCAAAACCACAAATTTTTATCTGGAGGGGAGAGGGTCAAGTACCAGGGCAAACATGCCAATAATAATAATAACAGTAGTAGTGGTAGTAATAATAGCAGCATTAAAATCCGTTATTATCATCGTAAATCTTGCAAAAGGGGGTAGAAGTCGGTGATAAAGCATTTGTGTTTGAACAAATGATTTGAAATAATTTTTCCAACACGTTCAATTTCATGTTAGCTAATAATGGAAAACAAGCGCACAAACTATATTTTTGAAATACAGAATATGCATGATGAACGTTATTCTTTTTGTACATATGACACGTATAACTTTCATGTACAACATATATTTTACACATATACAACATGGAGCGACGTAAAATAAGAAAATACATGTGCAACATGTTAACGCCAAATTGTGTAGGTATTCAAAGTATATTTAATATATATATATATTTTAAATACATTACATGATAAATTCATCAGCCAAATTGTCTCTCAAATGTGCGCGCCGCATTTTTGCGAGCGAAGCGAGCAAGAAAATTTTACGAAATGTACTTTTATTTGTATAAAATTTGAAATCGAGGGAGAAATTGCCTCTGTCTCTCCTGCAAGTGCCCTTAACCGTCAGGAAGAAAAATGCAAGAAACACTTGAAAATTAATTTCATTTTGAGTATCCATTTGTCCTGCTATCCTTAGATTCTGCTAGTCATGTTTCTTTACTTCAATATTCCCCCCCCCCTAGATTGGGCATCCATCCAAGATTGGGGGGGAGACAATGCCCCTGCTCCCCTATGTCTCTTCATCAATTTCACGTCATCACTCATTGTCACGATTACCTAGATGTGGTAGAAAAGCAACGCTAAGTAAAACAAAAAATAAATATCCACTCCCCTCTCTCCATCACATGAATCGCTATTACCAGAAGGTAGATTGGGGAAACAAAAAATTATGCAGTTCAAACTTCATAGCAACACATCCAAGAAAAACATCCAAACACCTTTAATACAAGACTTCTTAAAATGTCACAATTGTTCTAGATACTTAAAATTGCGAGATCATTTCCCGAAATCCGAATCTGGAATAGGGATGGCCAGATCCGGATCCGGTTGGTTCCGGATCCCAATTTTTTTCGGATCCGGTACTTTCGGATCCGGATCCAGAACTTTGGAAAGTAAGAATGTGTTTATTACATATTGTTACCTGCTAATACACACACACACACACACACACACATATATATATATAAAAAAAAAAGGTAAAGTGTTCCCCTGTGCATAGCACCACGCCATTAAGGCGTATAGGGGGTGTGGGGGTAACGCCCCACACTTTCTTGATCCGGTCGTGAGTGGGGGTGATGTGATCAGCATCACGCCCCTGACCGCCTTTACGCCCCAGGGTTTCCCCCAGGTACCCATGTTATTCGACGCTGGGTAGGCGCCGGGGCCGCTTCCATCGTTAGAAAAGTTCCCGGATTTGAACCGGCCGGGGATCGAACCCGGGACCTTGAGCATGGTAGTCAGACGCGTTACCGACTGAGCCAACGCGGCCACAAATATATATATATATATATATATATATATATATATATACACACATACGAGTATATATATATAGTGTGTGTGTGCGCGATTTGTAATTAATTAATACACTTACAAAGGAGGTCTAAGTCTCCCCCTCCGATTTCCATGAAACTTGGCAGGTGTATAGAGCCCCCCCCTCAAATGTCAAGATGAGGAGAAATTGAAGTCCCCGAAACCACGTAAATATGGCATAGGAAGAAACAGGGGGCATAGGGCCCCTCTATACACCTGACAAATTTCATGAAAATCGGAGGGCGACACAGGGGTCAGATGATCCCCACGTCAATTTGTCATCTTGACATTTGAGGCGGGTTTTGCCCCCTAACACAGTTTTTTAGCCGAAACAAACAAACACGTATTTCTTCCTTTGGGCCCCACTATACACCTGCGAAGTTTCATGGAAATCGGAGGGACACAGGGGTCAGATCCCCACTTCAATTTGTCCTCATCTTGACATTTGAGGGGGGGTTTGCTCCCTAGAACAGATTTTTAGCTGAAACAAAAAAACATGTATTTCTTCCATTGGGCCCCACTATACACCTGCCAAGTTTCATGGAAATCGGAGGGGGACACTTAGATAACCTCCCTTGTTAGTCTTACACTTTGTAATTATATAACACTGCATATATTATAATGTTTTATTTTAATTTGTAAAACTGTAACTGCAGAACAATTGTTCAATTTTTGTATAACATTTCTATCTTGTTATATGTGTTAAAGGTTTCATCCTGGAATGGAATGTCTCACATTTATGTGTGTTTCCATTTCCAATACATTCGAATGAATACATATTCGTTTCAATGGCATTTACAAAATCACCTCTGACATTTTATGTTAAACAAGTAAGATTATTTTTGTGCACGAATGTGTTAGCTGATGCGTAGCAAAGTATTTTAGGAACACTTGAAAAAAAAATTTGTACGACTAATTAATGAAAAATTTCTTTGTAATCGAAGATCATAATACTTTTTAAGGTGTGGTAATATTATAATGGGATTGAGATGCGAAACTCTCGGATCCGGAACTTTCGGACCCGGATCCAGATCCCGAACTTTCGGACCCGGATCCGGATCTGGAATTTTCGGATCCGTATTTTTTGGATCCGGATCCGTATTTTTTGGATCCGGATCCGGATTTTTCGGATCCGGATCCGTTTTGCCATCTCTAATCTGGAAGGTAATTCCCCCACCCAATACTGATACATTATACAGAATCCCACACACCTTCATAAATCATAAAATCAATAAATGTCTTTGTTATGTTGCTAGAGTAATAGGGGATATAATATTGTAAAGAGTAGTGAGAATTCCAGGTAGGAATGTGTTGGGTATTTTTCACAGGGGGGCAGAGCAGACTCTCAGGGAAGGCAGTTGCCCCCCTGCCCCCCTCTAGCTACGGGCCTGGTTGGCAACCTCATTTCTTCAGAGTTGGCAACCTCATTTCTACAAAGTTGGCAACCTCATTTCTTCAGAGTTGGCAACCTCATTTCTTCAGAGTTGGCAACCTCATTTCTTAAAGAGTTGGCAACGTGCAACACCCTCGCACTCTTTACGCAGATGAAAAACTTGTAAAACGAACTCGAAAGGGACGGATTTCAGCTAGAGCGAATTTAACAATCGCAATTGAAACTTTTTGTACAAATATGTTCGAAAAGGACCTCTGTCGCCACGGTCACTTTGTGAACAGAACGTTCCGAGGACACCGTCTGCCAACTGACCCGGATCAGCACTGGAAAGGATGATCGCTTTGCGCCTCATTTAATCCTCAAACTCACACCGCCATCTTCACGCACGCTCCACAACGCACCTGACGTCAAAGTCCTTTGAGGCAGCTTTTACGCACTTTTTCCGATACGCACGGACATCGGCTGGTGGACTATTCTGGACATGCGAGTGGCCTTTGTCCAGCTTTCCTGGGTCAACGACGACAATGGAAGAGCACAATATGGCCGGGCGACCGATTGAACCAGTCGCGTATTTCTACCTGGCTAGATTAGCAAAGAGAGGAAGAACTAAATAAATGGACCATATTAGTGGTGACGTCACCAACGGACAACCGAGCAACATTGAATCCAAACAAACTCGTCGCATAGTTTTTACCTATGCGATATCATTGGAAAATCCATCGCAAGGTGCAACTGCATTTAAAAAAAATCGAACCATTCCGGTTCCAAAGCTCATCTACAGTGAGGCTGTCGCGCTGGTTGCTGGGAGTTAACAGCCTCACGTGACTCCAGCGGTGCCTCCTGTTGGCTGCTGTTCCGGATCGGACGCCAGCCAGCTATTACTACAGTTTTTCTTTACTTTATTCCCTGTAACATGTGTGTAAAATATAGGCGTATTCTCCGTGTACGATACAAATCATGAATTTTAGCGAAAAATGTAGGCTCGACCAGGACTCGAACCCGGGTCTCTGGCATATCGTGCCATTTCTCTACCAATGAGCTACCGAGGCAGCCTGGCCTCGCCTGATTTTTCGCTTGTAAAACAGCGACAGCCTAATCTTCAAGACATCATAATTTTGTTTCGTGACTGCTGCCAAATTTTAAAAGTTGCCCCTTGATGTAATTTACAATGCTATCGCACAGGAAAGAAACACAGGAGTTCGCTTGGACTCAATCTTACTCAGTGACGTCACAGTATGTGAATGAACGCAGAAGTTGCTCCAATCTCGAGTGGGCTGATCTAAAACAAAAAAAGAAACATACGCGAATCAGATCAATATTTTGCTTGCACGCATTCTGTTGTTTATCATTGCTCGCTTGTTTGTGTTCATGCTTTGTGATTGTTGTTCCGACTCGCATCAAACCATTTCCAAGTGAAACAAGGACGATTTTCACGAAACATGCTTCCTCGTCTGCGTTTCACTGGTAGCCGTCACCCCTATTTAGCAACTGCATGGACTTTTCCAGTTCGCGCATGCGCACTTGCTTCGATGGTGGTGACTCGACGTGGACGAACTGTGCAGACTTCTTAATTTGGTCTTGAGTGCAAGGAGCATTTAGCGTAAGCACGGAACTCTTTATATACCCAGATCAATCCCGTGACTAGTCAATCAACCAATCAGAGAGCGAACTGAACACTGCTGTCTCGGGTCTGCTAAACAGACCTGTCAAAGAATGGCTTCACTGATTACTTTGAAAAGTGTGTTGAACGTTCTAATCAGCGCATCATTTCAGAAGGAAACTGTTTTCAAAATTTGTAACTGAAATTCAATAGAGAGATTCAATGGTCTTAAAATAATGCTATTACGCCTGTTACCAAATACCAAAGATCACAAGATACTCACGTCCTCCTTCAAAGAGACTGCTTCAACCTACGGCGTATTAGTGAAGTCAAGTACGTACCTGCAGAAGAAAAGAATAGCACGTCAGAACATGCAAATTAATACAAGTGTTTCTTTATTTATATATTTTAGTCTTTAGCACATATTGGTGGGTTCAAGGAGACATCGGGGGGGGGGGAGGGGACGCAACATCAGAGACGATTAATACTGCCAATAACCTTACACACACACAGTATACATGTAAATGTATACACAAATTACACACACAAACATACACACACACAGGGTAATTCAAAATGAATGGTAAAACTTTACACAATTATTATGATGTTACTATTTATGATAGACAATCGGAGAAGGCATCAAGATAAAGAAAACTCTGGAAGTTTTATTCCCAGTTAGCGGGCTTATTCTGCTTAGCCGATGCTCCACCAGGATCGCCAGTGTCGCAAAATGGCAAATGACAAGTAGAATGCTTATTGTATGTTCGAGCTATCGAGAACTGATTCAATCACAATGATGCAAAGACATTTCCGCATTCGTTTCGGGAGTAATGCATATGTTTCACCCTTCCGAAAGATTTGCCAAAGTTACAACTGCGAATTGTTAGTGCCTTCGAAACCGTCGACAACGACTTGCTGTCTCGTGCATAGCAAGTACCTGATTACCGTTTGGACCTTTTCCGCGTTACACGTGGTTCCTATGTTGAATCTTTACAATGTGAGTAAAACTTCCAGAGTTCTTCTTTATGTTGATGCCTTGTCTGATTTTCTATCATAATAGTAACGTCATAATAACTGTGTAAAGTTGCACCATTAATTTTGAATTACCCTGTATATATATATATGACGCCTGAATTTAAAATTCAGTCATATATATATATATATATATATATATATATATATATATATATATATATATATATATATATATTTCGAGTTCCATTACGTAATTTTCCATAAACTTCTTTGTTCAAATAATTAGTACAGAATATTTATTTTTCTTTGTGTGTTTTCTGTACCGCGTATAGCCTATAATTAAATCAGAGTATTAAACATGCCATCATAATTTTTTTGCACTTGCTAGCCGAATTTTAAAACCTGCAGCGATGTGGTAGAGTCGGCAATACATTAGAATGTATTGGATAGTTATTCATGGTGTTATCAGTGGAGTCGCCTAAATAGAGTTCTTGACAGCACAAGAATTCATTACTTTGAATCCAATCTTGAATAAATAAGACGTTTTAAGGCCACTTTCAAAATGTGTAGCTTTATCTTAGTTGGATTCAGGTTTCCATTTAGCCAATATTTGAACAAAACGAAACAGAAACAATTAGACCGGCTGTGATCGGGCACATCGAGTGATGGAGTTTTAATCTCGCCACCAAAATTTCTGGATTCGAATACGTACGTACCAGGAGCGTATATTCTAGGCTAGCTAGGCTACCTGCAAAGCCTGAAGTCTAGAGAATAAAATACAGGAGAAAAATCGATCAGAAATTGTAAATATTATTATTCATATCAGTGAGATGATGATGCTGATCCTGGAGTTGGCAACCTGATTTCGTATGAGTTGGCAACCTGATTTCTTATGAGTTGGCAACCTGATTTCGTATGAGTTGGCAACCTGATTATGTATGAGTTGGCAACCTGATTTCGTATGAGTTGGCAACCTGATTTCTTATGGGTTGGCAACCTGATTTCGTATGAGTTGGCAACCTGATTTCGTATGAGTTGGCAACCTGATTTCGTATGAGTTGGCAACCTGATTTCGTATGAGTTGGCAACCTGATTTCTTATGGGTTGGCAACCTGATTTCCTATGTGTTGGTAACCTGATTTCTTATGAGTTGGCAACCTGATTTCCTACGAGTTGGCAACCTCTTTTCTTATGAGTTGGCAACCTGGTTTCTATTCATAGCCTAGGACCGCGTGACATAGCCCAGATCTGGGACTCAGTATACGCCACTGGTACGTACCTACGTACTCGTACATACATGCATACACGTCGTCGCCTTGTAATCAAGAGGTCCCGGGTTCGATACCCGGTGGGGGCACATAGTGGTTTGGATCCCTCCATAGACTCTAGGTACAGTCCTCATTAGCCTTACTGGGCATAAAGTGGACTTAAAAAACCAAATCAATCAATCAATCAATACATACATACATTACATATATGTTTCATACTGTGCAACTTCTTAGCGTTTCCGCGTCGAACCTTTCTAATCTGCCGTCTCAAATAGACGGTTACCCGTGACAGAACAATCCAAGCGAAATTTCGCAGGTCGATTACGCTCCAACAGCACACTCACTCGCTCCCTTGGGTTTCAAAATGCCACCATGTAGATGGTGGTGAGATCGCCGTGAGGAATCGTTCTGTCGATTTCACTGAAGGCAAATTATTCGTTACGTGTTCCGCGGAGGGTGGGATAAATTGCCCGGCTACCTGTTGCTAAGGCTCCTTGTTCACACACCAGCGTCGGAAGGTGGTAAGAGGTTATTGATCTACACGAGAACGACGACTCAAGAAAGTTTTCAAGCTGAAACAAGCCCCTCCCCCCTTCTTGTAAGTATAAACTGTACACCCCACGTCAAAAGTGATTGTACCGTAGGAACATGAAAGAATCCCGGAATTATCTTATCGCAAGCTATCTTAACTGGACATCACCCATTGTCTACTTTCAGTAGTGTACACTCTATCATTAATCTGTTACGGAGACACGCATGACGGTTTCTGGCCAGGGGCTTATCTACAAGGGTTGGATAAAAAGTAATGACAACACTGCTGTCCCATGAAAGATGTGAGTTCATGCGCCACAAGCGTTTCGTGGCTGATAAAGGAATGTCAGACGAGGAAGTATAGTGAGTGGGAGAGATTGTATGTTATTCAGTCAAAAACAGCAGTGCTCTGAAGCAGAGGACGAGAGTGCAAGCGCCCTAACAATATGTTTAGGCAAGAAGAACAATGTCTCTCAGGCAGACGGACAACGCAGCCTACTACTGCACCTTCTTGCAACACCACCTTCGTCTCGCATTAAGATGGAAGCAACGCCACGGTGTCCCATCATCCTGCTTGACAATGCAAGGTCACTGCGAACACTGTGACGACACTCCTGAATAGCTGGTAGTGGGAGGTACTGGAACATCCGCCGTATTCACCGGTATGAGACCGTGTGATTACGACCTTTTTTTCCAAAATGAAGGAACCACTGGGCGGGAAGCAATACGACACGCGCGAAACCATCATACGTGCTATAGTGCGGTCACTGCGGGACATCGACAGAGATGGACGCGCTGACGGTGTACGACGCCTTCCATACGTGTGGCAGAAGGTCGTAGAGATGAGGGGCGATTACATTGAAGGAATGTAACACGTGCTCCTCTGACAATACAGTGAAGTACCAATTATACCAGTGTTGCCATTACTTTTTATCCAACCCTTGTAATAGGCCCATCTGCGACGCCTGAAACCCAGAAGACAAATCGACTAGAAGATGTGCATAAAATTGTTCATTTCAAGAAGATAATAGTGCTTCAGGAGTTGGCAACCCTATTTCTAAGGACTTGGCAACCTGATTTGGCAACGGCACGCCTTTGATGAATTCGCGAGGTAACTCAAGGAGAGTGTATGTTGAACAACTCTGAACACTACGCCGTTCAGACAATGCCAATTTCCGCCGACTCAACTCACACTAGCGACTGTGTAGCTGATGTGTTGTGACACAGTGTCTACGGGTGATGACGTGGAACTTAAACAGTGGTAACAGGTATGAAAACTTGATTTTACGCCTTGGCATGGGCCTCGAAACACACAAGCACGGTCCATCTTACAACACGTGGCGCTAAGACCACAACCTGACCTGCCTAACCTACTCGCCGAAGCATACATATAATTGCGGGAAGTAAATTTTGTCATTGAAAAGACGCATGTGAGTAGTTTAGGTGGAGCGAGGTCCCTGAAAAGGCATACAATAAAGTTCTCGGACTGCATATAGCTCAACAGCTAATAATTCACAAAAATCATATAATTTTGTGCACTATAGCCTCGTGCTGTTGAAGAAGGGTTAGAGTAACCGAGAGAAAGACGACATCCAAAGACGTCTGGGTGATACAGCCTTGAGAAGACCCGATCAGAGGGTCAGTCAAGTGCAGACTGCTGTCGTTTCCGGCCTTTGGAATCCTTGAAATCCCATTTTCCCCCCAGCGGAGTGGTCTCGAAGGAAGACAGAAGGAAAATAACAGCGTTATATCGATTTCCTCAGGATCTCAAGGAAAGAAGAAATGCCTGCAAGGAAACTTGGTTCGCCAAAAGGACTTTGGGAAACCATGTTATCTGAATTTCTGTCCAACGAACGTATTTTCCTGGTGCTGACCATATCTTTGGCAGTTCTGCAACCGATGACGCAGGCCAACGGCACAAATTGCATACATTTGAGGATAACATTACGAATTTTGTTTATCAACTTTCTTTCTCGCTTTTCAGTTATCTTAGATTACATAGGACGGAGGCGATGAATAATGAAATGGATAGAGAAGAGAACAACTATAAAATGTCCATTGTTAAACGTACACCCTAAAAAATATGGAACTGAGTTGCCACCAAAAATGGTGTTCACAGAACACTCCTTTTGGTATTAATACAGAATTGGAGTTGTCTAACACCATTTTTGGTGTCCTGTTACACCATTTGCTGCCACACCACACCAAGTATGGAGACCTTTAACACCCGATTATGTGTTGTACTACACCAATTGCAGTGTTATGATACACCAATTATGGTCTTACACCACTTTTGGTGATGGCAACCCAGTTGCATATTTTTTAGAGTGTAGCTCACATCCTGCACATCACCGTGACCCATATATAGCGGTTAACAACTAAATCTACTAAAGGAATATAAATCTGACAAGGAAACTTTATTATACTTCAGTAATTTTGTAGAAGATCTCACCGCAGAAAAACCCGGTAAAGTCAATGGGCTTTGAAATCAAGGAGTCCCGGGTTCGATACGCGGTGAAGGCACATACTGGTTCGGATCCCACTTTAAACTGTTGGAGCAGTTCCGATTAGCCTTCTGTGCATAAAGTTGATTCAAAAATTCTAATCAACACAAACTATCGTTCATCTGTATCTCCAGTGAGTTGAGTGGTCGACTCAGGATCTTTTCTCCTACAATCAGGTTCCAGCTTCGCTTCCCTGTCTGACTATTCATCAATTTCATCCAGTCATCATCCATCCTCACGAGCCGCGGTGCTGCAGCAGGCAGGGCGTCTGATTTAAACGAGGAAGATCCGACTTCCATTCCCGGAATGGATGATACCCTGTGCGGAGTGGCTCTGGGATTCACCCAGCCTCTAAAAACTCTGTACCTGGGGCAAGCCTGTGGAGATAAAGGCGGCCGGATCGTGGTACTGATCACATCACCTCCACAAATGGCCGAAACTGTGAATGTGCGAGGCTCTACCGTTACATCCCCTATAAGCCTTCGCGACGTGTTGCAACGTGCGATGGAGGGAGCTGGAGGTTGCTTTACCTTCTCGTTATTCATCCTCATTCTCACGAGTGTCCTAGAGAGGCAGAAAATCGACATAAAATATGAAAAATACATTGCTTTGAAGTCCACGGACCGCGCCCACCAGCTGCAACAATCACATTCAACCTACAGTGTTGCCACACATCTACTCTACGCCACCTTGTCCCTCCGCCTTCCCACAGTCTCCACATTGAAGTTGCAAAGTACGGCAACAGCATATCCACAGTCATGTGACTGAGACTCCACGTGGAGTAGACGAGCAGAATGACAGCTGCGCCCATTGGCTGAAGGTTGAGTGTGATTGGACGAAAACAACTCCAACAAATTGGTTTGCTTTTGCACTTAATTCGCTTTTGCAGTAAATTGTACAATAGTCACGTCAATTGATAAAGGTATTGTAATATATAAACGACGGTGTGAAACTTGTAATTGATTTTCATTCTGTATAAGTACAGGAAGGTCGCTGCTTTGCTTATCGTACCCCCATTCATGGATCCTGAAACCGCCAGTGGGCATATTACAAGTATTGTACACTTTCATGACCTGCATGCATTCATGTTGTTGGGCTACTATCATCTGTACATATCGTTTTGCCTTTTTGTGTTTGTTTATTCTCAAACATTTGAAAGATATCAGTACACGTTTGCCTCCCCGATGGAGTAGTGTAAATGTCGGCTTGTAATCAAGGGGTCCGGGTTCGATACAGGTGGAGGCGCATAGAGGTGATCCCACTTTCAACTGTAGGTCTAGTCCCGATTAGCCTTTCTGTGCTAATGTGGAATTAAAAACACACTCAAAGAAACAAATACGTGTACTGTTAGTTCGTGGTTTACTCCATTGCAAGTTAGGAGCAAAAGATTCCAACAATTATTGAAAGGCAAAGACAATTTGTTAAATAGGTATATTCTCTACCTTATTATTCTAACGAAAGGTGTGCTTGGCTATAAACACAACCCCGACAAAAATACAGTAACTGAATTTGTTTCTGAAGATATTATTAAAACATTACGGCACATTCTTAAATGCTAAAGTACAATAACTACTACCGAAACATAGGAATTTATAGTAACATTTTCCATTTAACTGACATAATGAGAAATATTTCGGATTTCCTTTAATCTGACGTATATCTTTCTAATTGTTTTCTCGAAATTTATATTTCCCCCTTTTATATACACACATAATTGATTTCATATTATAAAATCTAACTGGTCCCCCATCTATCTTAGAAATAAAGTATTATCTACTTCTTTCATTTATAGGTAAGGCGTAAAGAAATGACATCAAAACAAGATGGGTAGATAAAGGTGAACCAATCAATGATATTAAATATTTTACTGGCTGATAAGAAACGGTGCTATCTGAAGTTTGGCACACGTAGTCACACAGTTAATCTTTCGGAAATTGTGTAGAATAATCTCACGATATTCTTATACAGTTACAAACTAAGTTCTTAGTTAAGAAGAAAATATATAAATCACTTGAAAGATATAAAACTGACGTAACAAAAAATGTACCTTACAGATCTTATGGCTCTAGGGCAAAGTTTGTTCTAAGTTCACTTCATGCTCACATGGGCTAATCGGCCCTTGACCCACAGGCTAAAGTGAGCTAGCTCCCTACTGGGGGATCGAACAAGAAACCCATTGATTGAAGGCCGCGTGGCTTCTGTTTACAAGAAAATTTCTCCATATTACAAAAGTGAGATTTTTGCAAAAACATACACTGATGTGGCAGTTATTATTAAACTGTTTGAAGTACAGTTACCGGCAATAAAATTAGTACATTTAGATTCCCTGCAAAGAGTTGTGTGTGTTGCCTAACTCTACGAAAGTTGAGCAACACACATACCACCTTGCAGGTTTAGGTGTTCCATTTTTATGTCGGCGACTCTGCATAAAAACTGATAAAATATTATTATTAATATTATTAAACAGAATGATTCTTCATTTTCAACCTGCAAAGTAATTTGTTAGGTTAGGTTGCATGATGTGGTGCTTGGATTTGTAGTTTTTGGTAATCGCAGGTTCAAAATTCAGAATATACCATGATCCGTTACGTTGTACATGTTAACGGGTTCAATCTACATAGTTGCCAGATCTGGCGTACAGTGGCGCCAATTAGCCATTGCGGCGTTCCTGGCAGTTGGTTCTCCGGCGCAAGGCTCTAAGGTACAAATGGCCTTGCGTCCCTCTTCCAACTGAAATAAAGAGGCCCTCACAGATGGTAGAGACGACGTTCGTTGTGAGGCTTTGAACGGACATCTACCTGTACCAATACCAAAACAAAATCTCATCAGTTGGAGATTTAGGACCAAGGGCCAAGTCTGTAGTCGAGGTGATAGGTCGAATTTATTTGTTTGCGTCAATTATTATTATACATGTACGAGGGGTGTTGGGAACGTCATGTCTAATTAACTCTATTTTCTTTTCTAGGTAAATGAAAGCAACCTAGCCATAAAGGACAAGCATATTTAGGAAGGTGTACAAGATTTCAAGTGAAAATGTCAAGTGACCGGGTCACCAGAGCCTCCACAAGTGCACAAGTTGAGCAAAACCCAGAAACCACTAATTTAGAACAAAGACATGTGATTCGTTTTTTCTTTCGTAAGGGCGTCGGTGTTAATGAAATTCATCAAAACTTGGTGGAAGTGTATGGTGATGATGCACTGTCGCATAGACAGGTAACACGATGGATAAGCTCATTTAAGTGTGGTAAAACAAACGTGGAAGATGAGCCTAGGAGTGGTCGACCAAAATCAGCAACTTCACCTGAGGTCGTGGAAATTGTACAAAAATTGGTAATGTCCGATCGAAGAAAAAAGATCAGAGAGATAGCGGAGGAAGTAAGGATTGATATTCATAGTGTTTGGGAAATTCTACACCAACACCTTCGGCACAAAGGTCTGTTCCAGATGGGTTCCTCACAATTTGAACGTTTTTCAGAAGCAAACTCGAGTGCAAATGTGTCAGGAAAATTTGGATTTTTTGGAAGGAGATAAATACTTCTACCAGTATGTAGTGACAGGGGATGAAACATGGGCTCACTGGTATGACCCAGAATCTAAACAAGAGTCCATGCAGTGGAAGCATCAGGGGTCACCAACTCCAAAAAAATTCAGGGCAAAAAAATCGGCTGGCAAGGTTATGGTAACTGTTTTTTGGGACAGGGAAGGAATACTTTTGCTTGAACCTCTACCAAAGGGATATACCATCACAGGGACTACTTACAAAAAAACACTTGAAGATTTAAGTCGAGCAGTTCAGAATAAACGACGCGGAGGTGCAAATCGTCGAATTCTGATTCTTCATGACAATGCGGCTCCACACACATCCCATCTTGCGCAGGTTGCTATCACAGAACAGGGAATGACGCAACTTTTCCACCCACCCTACAGTCCTGACCTAGCCCCAAGTGATTATTATCTGTTTCGTCATTTGAAAAAAAAACCTCAGGGACCAGCGATTTTCAAGCGACAAGCAGGTAATGGATGCTGTGATTCAGTTCTTTGCAGCCAAAGAGAAATCTTTTTATTCTGAAGGCATTGAGTCACTTGGAACAAAATGGAGACGATGTGCACAACTGGAAGGTGACTACATTGAAAAATAATAACTTTTTTCCCCCTCAGTTCATTGGTTTTCTTGTTTGCCCGCCATAGACAAGACTTTCCCAAAAGCCCTCGTATTATGTGCACAACACTATAAATGGGTATTTGCCTGCAGTGTGAATTGATTGATTGATTGATTTGGTGTTTTAAGTCCACTTTATGCACAGTAAGGCTAATAGGGACTGGACCTACAGTTTAAAGTGAGATCCGAACTACTATGAGCCGGGACCCCTTGATTACAAGGCACTGCGCCATCGGGGAGGCCTTAGCCTGCAGCGTGAAGTTTTATAAATAAATACATACAGTAAAACCTCGTTAATCCGGACTAATGGGGGGATAAGTTGACTGGTTTAACGAAAGTCCGGATTAACTGAAATAACCTAAAATAACAGTAGAAAGTGCATTAAAACTGCGTTTATACCAACAAGACACGGTATATTATGTTGTATTTAAAGGGCATAGGCCTAAATACACTATACAGTACAGTACAAAGTCTGCGGGAAACAGAATTTCATCAGTGGTTGACTGCCTTTTCTTTGGGAAGTTCTCTTGTTGACTTCTAGCCACATTTAAAACCTCGCATTCTGCTATTTTTTTTTCCTTTTGCTTATCGGAGTCCGGATTAACGAGGTTTTACTGTACTCATTAGTAGGGCTCGGAAGTTGATGCCTAACTAATCTCAAACAATGACCTAGAGAATGACTAAATTATAAAAATTACCTAAAAATAATTTTCGCTTTTAAAATAAAAGCTTGTTTTCTTCATAAATTTCAACAGAGTAGTTGAATCAGTCAACACCTGTTGTTTGGTGTTTTAAACTACTGAAGCAAAGGGGAGGGTGATTAAGTTCTAATAGAGCTTTCTTTATTTTCACTTCAAGGATTCTTCTGCGTAAGTCATTCACCCGCTTTCAGAATTGGCCTTGCACGGTACGCGTATTTACAAACCCGATAGTGCTGCAGAACCAGAGGTATACAAAGCTTTCTTATTGGCTGTGTGCACCGGAAGTGTTTATGTTCCGTGTCCATTGTTCCTTGTTTCCTCGTATGGAAAAATAAGACTCGTGATTATATAGTAATAAAGTTTGTAATCAGATTGTAGAAATTATGTTAAGAGATATACGTTTATATAATAAATATAATGTTTAAAATGATGTACGTTGAACATACATAATTTTCTCAATTGTCATTGGTAGTTACAATGTTTTGCACTGATGTGACTTTAAATAGAAAAATCAATCACTTCAAGATGAGTTCTGATTTCTGTCTTCTAAAACATTGATTTAAATAATTGTGCTAAAATATCAACCTTAGTATAAATGGGTTTCTTATCTTTTGGAATGGATATTTGAAATCTACACTGTTAATTTGAACCCTGCCATCTAGCGTTAACTTGAAGGAACGCTGCATCAACTTCCGGAATGGCAGCCAATCAGTAGCCAAATATCGCTGGAGGTTCTGCAGTACTATAGGGTTTGTAAATACGCGCACGGTACAGTCAGTAGCCGCTGAGCATCTGAAAATATAGGTGTGTACACATTATATTTATAATTGTTTTAATATTGTGACTAAAGCCACAGATTAAAGCGATTTAGTGGCCAACAAGGAAGCCTCAAAGTAGGCTCCACACAAAATATTTTAAGTACTGGAGGAAAAATCAATGTAGGCTACCACAATTGATTATTTCATCCCCTGCCAAAAATTTCAGTTAAAAATAATATTGTGCATTTCCATTGACCGTATTTTCGATTAGTGGAGGACCATGTCAGGAATATATAAATTATGCTAGCAAATGCATTTAAAATTCACGAAGCAACAGAGGAGCAAAAAAATAAACTTCAAATATGAAGAAAAATGCAATAAAAACGACAGAAAACTAAAGAAGGCCGAAAAATGGAAATAATGCAAAAAAAGATTGATTGATTTTCTTTATCTTCCTACGCCTCTTGTTCCACTTTTGGTTAATTTGCGAAGATGGGGATGAGTGATGTGATGAAATTGACGAATGGACACTCATAGATATCCATGCCCAGGCTAGGATTCGAACCCTGGACTCATATAAATTAAAAACGATGTTTTCTGGTTCTAACTTAAGGAAACGAACTGATATCAGTTTCAGATTTGTTTTCAAGGCTCAGAAAAAAATATGAATTTTCAACTTCCTAGCCCCATTCATTAGCGTATATCTTCATCGGAGGCACGTGCTCTTCCTAAAAGGAAATATTAAATACGCAACTGTAATTAATGACGTAGCTATGTCCCAAGAACATAATATGGTGAAGTTAAGCACAATTATGCTAATCGAAATTAGAAATCGAATCTGAGATGTCTTGAATACATAAAAATCATGTTAATACTGCACCACTTTCAAGGCCCGCAGAGAATAAACATGGAGATAGATTTAAATAAGTTGACACCAGTGGCTGATAATAGGGGGCATTGGGGAGGGCAGTTGCCCCTCCTCCACTTTTGTCACTACTCCCCCCGCACTATACTAAACCTTATCTAAGGGAAAGTAAACTGTCCTTTCCCCCCCACCCTATTTTTGGCACCTTGCCCCCTTAGTTTTGGAACCCAATCGCCGCCACTGGTAACCGATATCTACGTACATGGTTATTCATTTATACTTCATACATTTCGTTTACTGTAATTGCAACGTTAACTTATTAGTAGCAACTACGAACCTGTGCCGCGTGGTTGTATACATTTTATCATAAAGGTAACTTTTCGAAAGGTTCTTTGCATCGAAACGAGGCATCAAACACAATATTGTGTTCTCAATAACAACCCCTATGCAACGGTATGCCTCAATTATACGGTATACTATGCATTTGCAGACTCGAGACGACCTCCGTGGCTGAGTGGTTAGCACAACGCATTACGACGCCGGGGGTTCCGGGTTCGAACCCTTGCCTGAGCATGGGTTTTCCTTGTGAGTGTTCCTTTATCAATTTCATCATGTCATCACTTATCCTTATCGTCGCGATTAGGCAAAAGTGCAGAAAAGCGACGTAAATAACCTAATTCAAACATTCAATTGTCGTCTGGAGTCTTCAAGTTTCGCCCTATCCTCTATTCTATCCCTAACCAAAGTGGCAACAGCGCCACCTTCTTTCGCGTGCCCTACTATAGTTCAGGCTGAGCCTGCAGTCTACTGAACAGGAGTGTGCCGTGTGTTGCATACCTTGCAAGGATAAACGACGGGGAAAATCAATGAAAGTGATTTTCCTTTCAAAAGTCGAGAATTCCAGAGTCAAATCTTCCCCGTAACCTATCCGCACGATGCGGGAATTCTTCTGTGCGACGCGTGTGTCTTCCAATCCGTTTCCAATTTCCGATTCCCTTGTCCCGAAAGTCCCTTCCATCTTCCGGGAGCCAGCGGGACGTCTACTGCTTTTGGCCCGATCTCTTATTGGTTACTGCGGACGACATTCCTCAGTGTTTCCATTTCTTCATCTGATAAAGGTTTCTATTGGATTGAAGGCGGCCCGCGAGTAACAAGGATCAGTTTTGCCAACTCGGGTATTTTCCCCCACCCGTGTTTGTCTGCACGTCCTCGTCACGTGTCAGGAGCGAATCCGAGTCTCGTTGCTTGGAAAAGCTTGAAAGTCACCATGAACGAAATACGAGCTCCAGGAGCATAATTACAAACCCAATGTGGAAATCACAACTGATGGCAACAACCAATCGTAGCACGTGTCTTATGTGACGTAACGGTCCATCAGCTACGTCGATTGCCATATGCACGATGAAGGAAATACAAGGCCAAGGAGCGGGATTTACAAAATCCACGTGGAAATCGCACCTGTTGGCGTGGCTAATGGCAAGAGGCAAAAGTGGTGTGTTTCTCACCTCTAAACCATTCATTATATTTGTACACCTAACAAAAACTTAAATTACTAACGACATCAAACTTAACAGACACATTAATTACTTAAAGAATTTCATAAAGAAATGTCCAGGATTCGATGCCACAAACTAAGATTCTTAAAAGGGGGATACAACAGTCATGTGACACCTTAACCCTTTACGCCACTATCCTAGCAGAGATGGACTGTTTAGTCATTCAAGATTCACGCTACTATTGGCTGCTGTCATTAGCCATGCCCGTGGTTACGCTAAAATTATCGAACAACAATCAGTGTTGCCGTAGGATCAAGGATATAGGAAAATATATTCTTTTATTCTTTCTTCTAGGTTTCTGCGCACTTTCCGCTAGCTATATCTTTCGTTGACTATAAAGACTTTCCATCGCAGCGCTGCCATCTGTTGACCAACTTTTATACTATCATACACAAATTGTACCTGCTTATAAGCATGCGCTATAAAAGATGTGTAAAAGCAAACGGTCAGATAGGTGAAAAGTGAGGATTCTCTTAGAAGGATGATAAGATGAAGAAAAATCGACAGAGAAGCAGAAGGAATCTGTGTGCCGTTACAAACAAACAAGAACGTTGTCTTCAAAGCAATACGTGGATTTAACGCCCGTGAAATTACAGGTTTCCCCGCACGCCAAGCGGCAATAAAGCGCGTGTGTGGTTTTTGTAAAGTGGCTCTGAGGATTTCCGCCCTCCTCATCCACTTCGTTTCCTGTTTTTAACCCAAGATGGCTCTGGCAGCGATCAAAAAGCAGTAGAGATGCTCCTCGCAGGATCTTTACGGGCTATAAAAGGCGCTGAATGCTGGTATTAAGAGTCGAACAGGCAATGTTATCTCAGGGGCCGATGTGGAGAAAGGAGAAACGGCGGCAGGAAACATTCTTTTCCGAGCAGAGATGTGTGTTGACCAATGTTGCCAACGCTATACATAGAAAAGTCACCAAATCAAGACAAAGAAATCACTCTATCGCCTTGTACTAAGACAATAGCATATTGTGCCCTCCCCGATGGCACAGTGGTAGCGTCGTCGTCTTGTAATCAAGGGGTTCCGGGTTCAATACCCGGTGAAGGCACAAGTGGTTCGGATCTCACTTTAGAACTGTAGATCCAGGTCCAATTAGCCTACTGTGCATAAAATGGACTTAAAACACCAACTCAATCAATCAATCGACGATAGCATATTTCTCTGAGCATACGCGTGGAAATGTGTGTGTGTAGACGGGTTAATATAACGTACAGACCTAAAACAAATTCCAACAAAAGGTCTGTAAACGGTTTTTGTTCCTACTTGGTGTACTGATCAACAGGAAAAAAGTCTACCAAAATCTGGCAACCGGAATTGGGTTATTTTCAAGATGGCCGCCGGTAACCATGAAAATCAGAGGAAGTCCTATAACTTGCTTATTTTTAATCAGAGAACAATTATTTTTTTCATCAATTTTACGGTTTTTATGGTCAAGGAATTCATTTCAACCAACAAATTTTGTCTATGGGATCAAAAAATGGAACCATTAGTGAAAAATAAAGGTACAATACCTGTTTGGAGGTCTAAGTATGCGATTGTTACTTTGCAGCACTTCAAAAACGCCCATTATTAAAACATATATTCAACATTCCTGTCGCCAATAGTAATTTTCAACAGTTCTTACACCACAGTGAAGTTAAATTTAGAACTTCCATTCCATTACAACATGTTTAACAGCCTGAACTCTTAAAGATAGCCTCACACATCGAACAAAGGGATCTGGGTTCAAATTCCGACAAAACGATAATGTTTACAGTTTACTGTAATTTATTTTCCTTCAATCATTATTTGGGAGCGATCAACCAACGGAAGCTAAAAAAGCGACTTACAAAAAAATAATAAAAAAATAATCATACATATTCATTCAGATGAGACAATACAACGTTACATTTTAACTTTAAGCCTTGTCTTTATGTATATAATACAACGTTCACCTAACTAATCATATCTTTATCACATGGATGGAAGAATTAATATATATAGAATGCATACATTATTTTATTGATTAGCAAATGCAATTAGAAATAGTAATATTTGTCTACTTATACTTGGTTCAATCTATCATGTCCTGTTCATTCCTGTTTCTCTGTTATTACCTTACTCTATTTATCCTATCACTCCTACATTATCATTTTTCATCGTTGTTCTTAACTCTAGCAGGATTTTTTCTCATGGGGGCAGGGTGATAGAAACTTTTATTATTATTATAATTGCTATTATTACGTTGTTTTTTTCAATTACATACATTTGTAATTTCCATATTCTGTATATCTATATACAATTTGCATAACTGTATACTGAAAAAAAGCTGTTTTTTTATAGTTAGATAATCAGTGTAAAATAGACTAAGCTTAAATATAACCCTACTTCAAATAAAAATAATAGGAATTACTGTAACTTACGGCCTGCAAGTCACAGAACACAACATTTCTTGTAAAATATCGCTAGGAATTTCACCATTCGAATTTCATTAACTCTTTCCAGATATCTCAGTGCTGGCCCCTCCTTGCGGGCGCCATTGAAACCAATACACATACTTAACAAGTAGTTAACACTACTTATGTTATTAATATTAACAACTGCATTCTGTATTTCCAATGCGAAGTTTCGGTAATTCCTTTTACATGTTAAGAAACTAGCCAACTTATGTTTGTTGTTAATAGGACATACTCTTGCGAAGGAAAGCGCCGACGGAATTCAAACTTAAAAAAAGAACAAGCAGCAAATATGTAAAAATTAGCCCAACTTAGCGATTTATGGAAAGAGTTGGCAACCTTGCTGGTGACGCCTTTGAGCGAGCGCCGCTTCCGATTCGTTCCGAGTGGCGCGTGGAGAGGCGACTCTAAAACCTTCCGATTTTATTAGCCTGAGTAATATATCGCACAAACACCCCTGCATTGAAGCGCCAACATACAAGATAATTTTCTGCCCAGGAAAACAAACGTCCGTGCTGCCATCTGCAATCTGGAAGATTCTTCCTGTAACAGTTTCGAGCTTGTCTGCCATTTTTGTCCAGCGACGAAACGTTCTTTATAATCTACAACGGGAAGGCTAATCAGAAAGGTGTCGACCAAATAATAACTTCCCTATCAATTTGGATAAATTAAGCAGGACAGCTTTCAACACGAGGAAGTCAAGTTACCGCAACGCTCATGTGGCAGGTTTGGAAACTACGTTCTTGAACCCCTACAATAAATATGGCAGCTTTCTTCCTCTAACTCTCTTTAAATATCTTCTCTAACTCTGACGCAGGCGCCTTATCAATATTTCTGAAACCAATTATTTTATACTACACGCAGAACATCTAGTACAACATCCGAAACTCGCCACTCCTGCAAATTCACAGGTTATACGAGGATCACTATTTATATTTTGAGCCTAACAATGAAAAAACAGGAATTTGGCATTGAAAACTGCTTTATTGTTTTTCGAAGTATTCTCCTTTATGGTCAATACACTTTTGAATTCGTTCGAACCATTTGTCAAAGCAGTTTTTCCAATCTTCTTGAGACACCTCCATAATATGGTTTTTGAACGCATCAACAGCGTCTTCCGCCGACGAAAATCGTTGTCCACGCAATTTATTCTTGACATTCTGGAACAAGAAGAAGTCATTGGGTGCCAAATCAGCACTGTACGGCGGATGACCCATCAATTCGATTTTTTGACTGTTCATAAAGTCGGTTGTTAGACGAGATGTGTGACAGCTGGCATTGTCTTGATGAAGAATGATCCGACGGTGTTTGTTTGTTTTCCGTATTTGACCGAAGACCTCTGGCAAACAAATTGTTGTGTACCATTCAGAGTTGACCGTTCTACGTTTTCCTGTATTGGATTGATTTGGTGTTTTAAGTAAGGCTAATCGGGACTGGACCTACAGTTTAAAGTGTGATCCGAACCACTTGTGCCTCCACCACGTTTTCCTAAAGGCACAGTTGCCACATGACCAGTTTTCCCGAAAAAACAGGCGACCATTTGTTTCGATGTGCGTCGAGTGCGAACAACTTTTGTTGGATTGGGTTCATCTTGAAACACCCATACAGTCGACTGCTGTTTACGTTCCGGCTCATATGCATATATCCATGATTCGTCATCTGTTACAATCTTATATACGTCTTTTGAAGCACCACGATTGTATTTATTGAGCATCTCTTTGCACCAATTGACGCGAGCGTCTTTTTGAGTTTTTGTCAAATTGTGTGGGATCCAACGAGAACATACCTTTCTCACAGCTAAATGGTCATGTAATATTTTATATATGCTGGTGGAACTAATGCCTATGGTTGCCTCAATCTCACAGTATGTCACATGACGATCTTGCAGTATTGGGTTTTGCACAGCATCAATGTTTTCTTGAACAACAACTGATATTGGACGACCTTCGCGAATCTCGTCGGTGAGCGAATGGCGGCCACGATTAAATTCGTTATACCAGCGTTTCACAGTGGCAAGGATGGGGCTTCATCGCCAAATGTGGAAGTAAGTTGATCGATGCACTCTTGTCTCGATAATCCACGTCGAAAATCGTAAAAAATCATCGCACGAAAATGTTCACGAGTTAATTCCATTTTATTGTTGTCGCGCAATCTCCAAGGCAACATAAACAACACAAATCAAGCTATTGACAAAACATTTTAAGTACGTTATGGTCAATAATGCCAGACGATTCCGTGCAAACGTCAAATCGCGCCTAACTTCAATCAGTGTTGCCAAGGCTCAAAATATAAATAGTGGCCCTCGTATACTGTGCACCTGCCTTACATTTATTCCAGCACTGATAACAGTCCTATTGCGACGGTATTTTTTTTTCTATTATGTCACATTATAGTATATACTGTACAAGGATGTTCAGGTTAATCCGTGATCTTACCTAACACAATTGAGTGGCTGTATCCTTATTTTTCCACGCATGTAACGTATGAATAATACATTGAACACTACAGTTGTACCAAGGTTGTACTGTGTGCTTTTACGTTCATGTAGTTCAAGCGCTGTTCTCGACGGAGGTCCGCGATTGCACTTGTGACGGAAGGTTTGCCCCTAACGGCTCGATGGCGCCAACTTAGATGGGCCCGTGAGGCAGGGGCGCACTCAATAGTTTGTCGTATTGTAATCGTTTCTATTTGTCCACAACATCGGAGTGATGTTAGATATTCTTCACATTACACGGTAACATTTCGAGCGTAGAGGTAAAACTTCCGTTCAAAACGAGTCTTTAAAATATTTTACCAACACTCGGTCCAACTTCAAACGATAATTCCAGCGAAATAATTGTACTCTGATTGCACATTGGTGGACACTCAGAAATTGATAAAAGAGGGGGAATGCAATCTGGCTCTTCCTCCCCCCTCGGAAGCGCACGTAAAACACAAACAACCAGCTGCGTAATTTCGATTTACAAATTCAATCATTTTAGGCAGACAAAAGCTTCGCAGGGTGAAATCCATTTACCTGCGGAATGACTGACATGAGTTATCAGAGATTATTGACCGAATCCGCCAAAATCCTATTTAATTTTCCGCCAGCGACGAGTGGCCCACCGACCGGTGTAGATTGCATATTCACTTCATCAACGGACGCAGGTAATGATTTAATGGAACTGATTGTCCCAGTTGGTTTCAAAAGTTTTCCTTTCGCTGTAATTTGTTCATTACGTTAATGAGTTGGATCTATGTTTGCGGCACCGTCTTGCTTTCTATGCTTTAATCGGTAGACAAGAAGTGCTCCCTCAAAACGTATTGCTAGTGTACACTCACCGGCATATATGGGGCTCCTAGTGTCTCATTTTTATTGCCGTTGACTGTACGCAAAGCGTAAAGTTGAAAATAATGTGTAATTAAGATAATAGTGCATGATAATAAAGAACTATTTTTATACAGGGTGTTCCAAAAATGTATACAAACTCTTCCAAACTGGCTTCACACTTCGAGTCAATTCTCATAGCTACTTTCAGTATCACTTTACACAGAAAAAAGAAGTTTGTTTTGAACACCCAAAATATTGGTTCTGGCAACCAAATCTTTGTTGAAATAGGCGACAAACAAATGTTTTTTGTTTGTTTTTTTAGTTGTTTTTTTTTACCAGAAACAAATTATTTTATTAATCGTTTTTAAGAGTTACCGAAAGGTTTGTTAAAAGTTATCAAATTTAGTAAATTCTACTTGTGTACGGCTACTATAAATCTTAACCAACGTGTTTTGTTAATGAAAACAAATTAGTTCTTCCTGTGCAGGAAAATTCCATTTCCTTAAATTTAGATTTCGTTTCGGTCATTATTTCAAATCAGTTACATGCACTAAAAAGTATAAAATTTAGCGAGTTTCGGACTGCAAAAGTGTATACATTTTTAGGAGCACCCTGTATCGCGTGAAGTTGATTACTTCAGGTATTTCGCTCCAACAATTTGCACGGTTGCCTCAGCGAAGGTATTGAAGACTTTCTCCTGTCTACAATACAGCCAGACAAACCGATCGAGGCATTTTGTGTCTCGTTAATCAGGTACAGTTTTCAGAACTATTCGACTCCAGTAAATTTAAGATCTTTAGTTGAACAGTTATTACAAGTTCCGGGGATTCGAAATCCGGCATAATGGGTGTCCTGCTTTACTCTAAATTCGAACCAAGAATACATGGCTTAATAGTGCGCTCAGATTACCTCATCGCAACAGAGGTTGGCGAAAAGGATATGCAAAAAATAGCCTCTTTTCTTGTTCAAGATTCGAAATGGCTGATTGTTCGGAGGAGAAATTGAAGAAACAATGTTTAGAATTAAAGATGGAGAAACATTCTCGAATACACATTACCAAGTTCAGATAATACCTGAATCTTGAAATAAATGGGGTACCCTGACCGTGAATCGGGAAAACGTGGATACAGAACAGTAAACGAAGTACTCACATTCGGAACGAAATATCGGGTACCCAGATGGAGAACCAAAAAACGGGTACCACGACAAGGAATACTAAATGAAGTACCGAAATTCGATAGGGTATTCGAATAGCGAACAGTAAATAAAGTACTCGTATTCGGAATGGAAAATCGGGTACCCACACCACGAAACCAAAGAAACTGGTACCTACTGCGACACAGAATAGTAAAAAAAGTACCAAAATTCGATAGGGTACCCGGACAGGGAACAATAAATAAAGTACCCGAGTTCAGTAAATCGGGTGTCAGGATACCCGCAAACGGTTCATTTACGGACCCATGATGACTGCAACTTTCATGCTTCTCCTAGACTTTTCACCCTTACAATGTGTACAAACACTTTCGAATCACCCTGTATGAACCCATCTGGAAAGAAGAACGGAACGTGCAAATCTATTCCGGGCGGGCAATCATCCAGATTGCACGGTAAAACACGCAGAAATGCCGCCACGCGATTGGTCGAGTGCCAAAGGTAGGATCCAAGGATCCACAGGTTGCCTCCATGCACATTCGGCTTCCTGTTGCATGTTTGTCCCGACGGGATAACACAGGTTGACCTTACACAGGTTGAACGAGAGATCGATCCCCGTAAGTAGTATCGACCGACGTTTCCCACCCGTAATGGACCGTCTTGCCCCACTGAGCCGTTCTACCCTCTTCTCCCCCTCCCCCCCCGCAATTTGGCCACCACTTTGTGTCTGTACGTGCTTTCCACTCGAGGCAGTGTTGTCGCGTTCTTTGAAGTGATATTTTCCCGTTCTCCCTCAAAATTTTCCCTTACGCAGTGAAGGTTCCCATCAGGCGCGTCGCCTGATAATGTTCGCATGAGCACGTGAACACTCATGTGTATGTTCTAAATTACATACATACACACATATATTTCTTCGAAATAATACTTTTTTGATGTTCGAGTATACACACACAATTTACTCTGACACGACGTCTTTCACGTCTGATAACTTTTTTAGATAGTTGGTAACACTGACTCCCACTGTGTTCCACGATTGCGATGAACACAATTGCTGTGTTGTGTGTTGTTTACTGGCAGCTAAGGGGCTGTTGGCCGCTATAGGCCGAAAATGTTCACTGCGCTGTGCGAACATTGTGGTGCGAACCCTGATCCAAGCGGCAATACTTCTTACATTCGGCACCAGGGTGCAGCATATACAAGGCATGTCTAGGAGGACTCGAAAAGATCGGCGCTACATAGTTGCAACCTTTAGTGAGAAGTCGCTAAACCTGGCGGATTTTAAATTCCAGTGGGCGATAAAATTCACGGAATAGTGACGAGCGACTTTTCTTTAAAAACTAGTCTGCAGGAGTTACATAATATCTTTCAAAGTTTATATGATTTGCGCATGTGCGTCTAAGGGCAATTCAGACTGTGCAACTTTCTTTAGTAATCGACGTTTTTCATGCCAAGGAAATAACTCTCACCAACTTAAATTGCGAAGGTAATTTTCTGTATAGGGTCGTATGGCCTAAATAGTTGTTACCGAAAAAAGTTATCAATTGATATTAGTAAATTATTTTTACTATTCTCTACGTTATTAGAATATGCTTATTGTAAAGAACAAAATATAACTTTCAGAAAACTAGAGCTGTATTTTTGCTACACATATATTTTCTTTTTTGAAGTAGGAAAGTTGAAATAATATATGCATTTAAATTATCACAGTTGAAATTAAAGGCATTATTAATGTGCATATAAACGCACATACTTCGAATAAACCTGGTGTAAGTTGTTCCCCACAGCATTTTTTAAAAATACATTTTGCATTTTTCACAAGCAAATTTGATTCAGCGATTTTTAGTTAGCTCATGTTGAAGATTTAGCAACTTTTGCGTTTCAATTGTTGGCAACACTGCTGCTGTGGAAGAACTGTAAGGGGGCACGTTTGTTTTGGAAAGATCAAGTACCCTTAGTTTTTCGGGGCAACAAAAAAGCCTATGCTCTTTGGCGGCAACGGGTAAAAGGCGGTTAGTGTCGATGTCGAGAGCAAGATATCTATTGACAAGCGGCTGGGTGAAATTATGTGCACTGGCTTTCAGACGTGCGCGTGTGTGTGGTGAAGTGTTGTGTTTTGTGAATACTGTTAGGAGTTTGAAAGAAAAGTCATTTTCGCGATTGAGCGAAGCAGACCGAACTCAAGGAAAAAGGATGGGCCCTCACCAGCCGGACCTCTACATTGTACAAGAGGTAAGTACTCCCAAATGCGTTATTAAAAGAACATTCAAAAATTACTGGTACACGAAGTACAATTGGTTATGTGGGTGCAACGTTGTGAACGCTCAATTTTGTTTTCCTTGTTTATTGTTTGGAGGCGGCAATTCATGGACAAACACAGGACACATTCTGGGCGTTTGTTACAATTTGCACATGCGACTCGCTTAAAAAGAGACTGCATCTGAATTGGAACACTCGTTTCGTGCAATGTATAAGATCAAGGTTGGTAAATGTTTGATTGATTAATTTGTTTCTTTAAGTCCACTTTATGCACAGTAAGGCTAATCGGGACTGGACCTACAGTTCTAAGTGGGATCCGAACCACTGTGTGTCTCCACCGGGTTTCGAACCCGGGACCCCTCGATTACAAGGCGACGACGGGTAAATATGTTAATGACGACGACGAACAGATGTTGCTATACGCTTTAAATCTGTGGTTCCCAAAGTGTGTGCCTGGGGCACCGTGATTAGCTTGCAGGGGCGCTACGAAATGTTCCAATATTTTCACTGAATCGTTAGTCAATGCTATGAATGTTTCAAATATCTGCTTATTTAGTACTTTTTTTTACATATAAAATGTTCCTGAATTGGAAATACGTGTTTAATTTTTAACTTAAGACAAGCAATCTTACAAGTAACTGAGCGTTGCAAGTGTTAGCGAGGGCTATATTCTGGGCGTCGCGGTAAAGTCTTGAAAAAACTAAGGGAGCCGTGAAGCAAACAAGTTTGGGAACCCTTGCTTTAAATGGTCGAAAATCAATCTCTCTCTGAACCATGGCTAGGAGGAAAAATACGAAACACTAGGAAAGAAGGAATACAAGCAATGTCACATTGACTGATACTTCAATCACAAGCATCACAACGGAGTTATTGTGGGCGGGGCGAGGGGACATTCTATACAATACCCAAATATCTTATATATACAAAATATTTTTTTCTGGACTGGGGGCATCCTCCTCTCTGTCCCGCTAACGATGCACGTGCTTTCAATGCTGAATGAATGTGGTTGGTTAACATATGGTCCGTGTAATACAAAGTATATTGCGAAGTATGATAATCTAGCGTTGTACATACCTGAGATTGCATGTTATACTAATTAGTTTGCACTAGACATCACTAATTGTAAATAACGTAATTAAAAGGGTGTTAATTGAATAAAAAAAGTATTGCATTACTTCAGATATACGCGTAGCATGATTTTGGGGGGATATTGTTGAAAATAGGTTGAACTGTTATTCTTACTTGTTCTGTATTGAAGATAAAGTTACAAGGGAGAGTAGTAAATCTCCAATCAGTATACAATTTTTATTGTGAACACCCGTATGTGAACCGCACGCGACGCCACTGGTTCCCATACACCAAATATAACTACACACCAACACAGGTATCAGTTTAAGTATGGAGGGAAGAAAAGCAAAGCAAGTACTGTCAACAGGTGCGGGGGCGGGTTCCGATTTCCGAAAGATGCTGGAGTCTGAAACTAATAAACTGTACTTTTCATAAGTTAGGGCCGACCTCCGTGGTGGAGTGGTTAGCACAACGCGCTACGACGCCAGGGATAACAGATTCCAATCCCGGTCAGGGCATTGGTGTTCTTTTCAAGTGTCCCTTCGTTAATTTCATCACCACTCATCCTCATCGTGGAGATTAGCCAAAGTGACAGAAAAGCGACGTAAAAATGACCTAATTAATTAATCAAATCATTAGTTAGGGTTCTTTCAGACCGAAGCGACAAGCGCCAAGGCCCTCTTCAGTCTAAAGCAAAACAATTCACCGCGCATGCGCGAACAACAGACCGAGGCGACACGATGCATGGTACTGAGAAAACAGCCCAGTCCGGGCGACATGTCGCTTCAATTGGTAAGGTATCGTTTATTTGTAGAGGTTAATTTTAGTGTTGCTCACGGGACGGGACATGTCGCGTCTCAAAAACGAGACGAGACACGAGACGGGACAAGCCTTTTGAAATTCGAGACGGGACGAGGCGGAATGCCTTTCTCGTCTCGTTTTCGAGACGAGACACGAAACGGGACGGGACGGCTTTTGAAAAGTATCGTCTCGTCTCCAATGTCTCGAAAAAATAAAAGCAAAATATTTATTCAGTTGCAAATACTTGTTTGCTTGGAATAAAGTATTTCAATTAGAAACGTTGATAAACGTGTATTAAGTCAAAAGAGAGGAATGAATGAATACTTAAACTTATTTTCAATACTCTTTCGAAACACAGAATTACTCCCCATTTTTGTTTTTCAATTTATTCCACGTTAATAACTTTATGTAACGATAGTACTCCAGATACTAATACAATTCTGAATAACATCAAGTAAAAGGGCAGGTAGAGAAGGTGGAAGGAGGGCCAAAACATCGTGGAGTATCTGCGTCCGAGGTTTATCTTGTAAAAATAGTCTCAGCTCTATAGGTTGGAAAGATAAACGGACCGACGGATAGGGTTTATTATTATTATTTAATTTTTACATCAAAGGGTGTACAGAAGTGAATGTTATTAGGAAGTAGGAAAAACATTGTGGGAAACATGGCAGTACAAATTGATAAGGAGTTGTTGGGAAAGTTATTAAGGAGTCCAAGATATAAGCAAGACTAAGAGAAAGAGATAATTAGGGACAAATAATCTAGCATTATCCCACTCCGAACAGCTGAGAGCTAAAGAGGAGGAGAAATTACGGGAAATATGGAAAGAAGTAATTTGGTGATTTTAGTGTTTACAGGGAAAAACGACAAGATTTTACCACATGATTATTTGCACGGGTTGCGAAATTATTAGAATGTTATGGAAATTTCGGATATGTCTTTGTTGAGAAAATTCTTGTTGTTTCCCTCAGGCATTCTGCAGGTGGTTGGATTCGATTTTTTTACGTCCGTTTGAAGATTATTTCCAATGTTTTTTTTTTATTTATGTATTTCTTATTTAAGGAGAATACTATTCCTTGGATTGTAATAACGAAATACTGAGCCTGATATAGAATAAATTTCAAATGAAGGAATGCACTAAGTTCTGTATAATCGTCGTAGAAGGAAACTTTGTTCTATGGAAACTCCCCGATGGTACAGTGGTAGCGTCGTCACCTTGTAATCAAGGGGTGCCGGGTTCGATACCTGGTGAAGGAACATAGTGATTTGAATCCCACTTTAAACTGTGGGTCCAGTCCCGATTAGCCTTTCTGTAAATCAGATGAAGGAATGTTGTAGCTGTTCTTTTTATTCTGTAAATTTAGCCTTCAAGTTTATGAGCAAAATACATGTAGTATCTACTGTCTACATTTTCAATCGTTACTAAACACATTTCACAAAGTAGTTTTATCGAACTTCAGAGGAAAGCTGACAACAATGTCAGGGTGGCAGGAGCTTGTTTACGACCAGGGTGTATTCCGAGACTATTTTTCGCCGTTCCCCACTGACAAAGGTTTCGCTTTGAACAATGGACACCGTTGCTTCAGGGGGCAAACACCAAACATAGGGCGAGGTTGACCTGCAGTAGCGGGTACGTGCCATAAATCCAGGCCTAAAGTAGGAATGGAAGTTGATGCAAGGGAGGGGCAATAAAAATTCTGTAATTTGGTTTGCTTGCTGACAGGAAGTTTTGCAGGGAAAGCTGAAAAGGAAAACGGCAGACTTTGAATGAAAGAGGGACAGTGAACACTGTTGTGCGATGGAAACACATATGTTAACAAGATTAACTGCATTTATTACACAAACTCACAAACAAAGTAATACTTTACATTATAACGAAACTACGTTCACCATTCCACGTTCTGTTTGCACCGACTCTTGTCTAGCAACAGTAGCTTGTTTCTTCTTCCTCTAGGAGGCAGCACTACATTCCTCCCAGAGTTACAAAAAAAAAATTAACAAGGGTACCCGTATCTGTCAGGGGGTACCTTAAACCTGGTCGATCTTCTAGGCACATGAGGAGTGGATGTTGGTCGTGGAGCAGCGTCAGCGTCTTGGGGTTGATGGACATCAACGTCTGGTTGAGGTGGGGTAATTTTGGAATCTGAATTTCGATTCTCCGCCGCGCCTTCTGGTCCGGGTGGACTATCATCATCCCAGGTTTCTGGATGGTTTTGTTGTCTGTGTGTCCTGTGACGAATCCAACGTGAATGTACCACTCTTTGAGTTCCATCGGCAAAGCGCACTTTGTATAGGTGAGTTCCACCCAACCTTTCTACAATATCTCCCTCCTTGAAGTTAGGTGACAAGTGCTTCGGTGATTGAATCCATACGGTTTCAGTAGGTGAAAATGTCCTGTATGGTTTGTTGTGGTTGCTCCTAGGTTTCAAGAAAGGAGGAGCTTCTGTCCTCTCGGCATCTCTATTATGATCACCACGTATACAGTTCCACCATGTTCTTGGAATGAAGGTGAGGACTGAGGCTGCAGGAAGACTACGTTCCTCTCCCAACCGGGAATTCCTCAAAAACAGCAGATACTCCGCTAACTTTGCATCGAACTGTAAAGAAGTCAGATGTGGATGTTCGTGCAACACCTTCAACATGCCAGTCTTCACCGTGCGTACGTACCTCTCAGCAAGCCCGTTGCTAGGACTGTGGTACGGTGGTATTATGATGTGTTCAATCCCGAACTGTTGACAAAAGGAAAGGAACTTTAGGCTGATAAATGCCGGACCATTATCCGAAACTATTGTTTGTGGAATTCCGAGAGTCGAACATGACTGAAGAATCCAGCGTATGGTCTCCGGTGTATCTAAGGAAGATACTGGCCAGACATCTATCCAGTGACTGTAAGCATCCACAAGCAACATGAACTTCCTCCCAGCCAAGAAGAAATGGTCGACGTGGAGTCTTTGTCCTACGGATCTAGCTTCCGGCCGCCTATTACCTGAACCTTTCTTGACTTTCGGACTTGAGGATTGACAAGTTTTCTCTTCAACTAATCCTTCCTTGTTAAAAGACCTTCCGCTATCCGATGTAGGTGTAGCATCTTCACTTAACGGTACGTGTATAGTGTTGGACATTGGCTTCATTACGACTACACCAGTGTTAGAAGAAATGACTGGATCTGAATTCGACTGCGAGTGTTGAAGTTGCTCAATCTCTGTAGATATCCCTACCATAGAACTTGCCGGCTCTGAGCGTAACAGTAGCGTTCTCCAATCCGGAGTAACGATATCTAACCAGGTACGACCTATGAGTGGATAATTTAGATGTTCCTTGCACAAAATAACAGGAAGTGAGTAAGTCGATCCTGAGTGTGTTAGTTCCAGTTCAGCCTGTCCTTGCACTGAAAGAGCATGTTTCCCAACGCCATATATTTTTATAGAGGAATGGTTAATATCAGTCATTGGAAACCAGTTCCTGAATGAATCTGCTTGGAACAGAGTTATGGCAGACCCTGTATCGAGCTCACATTGAACAAACTTGCCGTTAATAAGTAAATCCTTTAGCATTGGATTCTTTGATAAAGGGTAATTGGACGTAGGTGACCCGATGATGTGCGAGTCACAACTGTATAAGACGACACTAGGTAACCATGTTGTTTGCTCGCCAGGTGAAGTATGAGAAGTTGACATCTTCAAATTTTCGATTTCAGTAGTTTGTCCTACGTTATTACTACTATTGGGCTTCCGTTTAAGCTTCTCTCTCTTCCTACACCGCTTTTGCCAGTGACCACGTTTCCTACAGAATGAACAAACTGAATCCTTGGCTGGACAGTTGTCTTTAAAATCATGTTTGTACGTACAGTTAGGACAGCTGTAATCAGTATATTTTATTCCGTGAATCGTTGGATTAGACGAACTATAAGTATGTTGTTTTGTATGTTTGTCCCCTTGCACTGTTCTTTTTGGAAATTGGGTTGAGGTGCGTGAAACTGCTGACTCTTGCTTTACACTTTCTGATCGTATTAACAATCGGGTTTCTTTCTCTAACATTTCATTTTGTAATGTCAGTTCCTGACATCGCTGAAAGGTTAGTGACTGTACTGAAAGCAACTTTCTTCTAGTAACTTCAGATCGTATGCCCAATACTATCTGTTCAACTAAAGCTTCGTCCAGATAATTGCCGTAGTTACATTTTGTGGCTTGTTCCTTCAGCCTTATGACATAATCAGAAACGGTTTCACCTTCCTCTTGTACACAACGTCGAAACTTATATCGTTCAACAAACTTATTAGTTACAGGTTTGTAGTGTGACAAAAGACTATCCTTTAGACGAGAATACGACAGATTCTGTACAAGGTCTGGTGCGACTACATTTTTCAAGACTTTAAATGCCTTTGCACCTATAAAGGCGATGAGTATAGGAACTCTCTGATCATCGCTGAACTTTTGAATGATACACAACTGTTCGAAACGTAAGAGATAATCTTCAATGTCCTCTGAATCTTCGTCGAAAGCGTTAAATGTCAAGTTTGTGTACATATTTATGACTGTAAATCCAAACGTTTAACCTAACAACTATGAAAAGTGAGTTTTCACGTATAATTATACTTGATCTGCATCGGATCACAATGTATCTATGAACGTGACAAAGCCTTTGTACGTTTCATGATTATAACTTGGTTCCACATTAGAAGGAATCTTGATATATATATTTACACCACACTATTTTTTATAAGACTTAGACGGTTTATGCTTACCGCGTTATGACAAATTGCGTCAAACCGACACGTTTATGATTGTTAAAAGAGTTTGTTGTACGAATGAGGACAGTCAGTTCGAGATGAAAAAAAAAACTTACGGAAATGTAAGGTTCTTGCAAATCCTGCAATCCATGAAGAGTAAAGTTCTTTTATACCGACTGCGCCATAATGTTGTGCGATGGAAACACATATGTTAACAAGATTAACTGCATTTATTACACAAACTCACAAACAAAGTAATACTTTACATTATAACGAAACTACGTTCACCATTCCACGTTCTGTTTGCACCGACTCTTGTCTAGCAACAGTAGCTTGTTTCTTCTTCCTCTAGGAGGCAGCACTACAAACACAAGTTCTTTGTATAATTCGCCGACACACAAGCTTCCATTTCGAAGATGAGGCTATCGGCAGCGAAGTTATTAGAGGGTTGGAAGCAGTGATAACGCCAGAGGAGGCAGGGGGACGCCCCATGTCCGACACTTTGCCCCCCCCCGGCCCCTCCAACTGAAGTTAATTAAATATCGAATAATAAGAGAGTTCATTTATAAGAGTATGACGATTTTCACCTTTTCAAATTGGTGTATTCTGCATGATATCACTTTCCTGCTTATAATACCAACTTGATTAACAAATATTAATTTGTTTAGTATATATATAGAGCTATGTGTATGTGACTTTCGTTCAAGATTCGAGCGCCGACCCGGGCACAGGTGATTTCTCATTCATTTATGTCCTGTACTAGCCGAGATTAACCTAAGTTTTACCCAGTCTTAAGAACTGGGGAAAAGTGTGAATGTGGATGGTTTTAAAACATCACGAATATTTTCAGGACCACAAGACATCATCTGTAGTACGCGCAAATTATTCTAATCGTGGTCGTTAGTGACAACGCTAATTAGTAAAAGACATTGAAAGTTGATTCAAGATTTGGTTGGTTGGTTGATTTGGTGTTTTAAGTCCACTTTATGCACAGAAAAGCCAATCGGGATTGGACTAATAGTTAAAGTGCCTCCACTGGGTATCGAACCCAGGACCAAAGCTGATCGAAGAAAACCCGTCACTACATGTCAGTTGTTGTGGATTCATCGCGGTTTCTTACTATTCAGGGACTTGAATTTCGAGATGATGAGTCTGAGGAAACCGTAACAAAGGGAATTTCTTCGATACTCTTGAAGTTAATGAGGAGATATTATTTGGAAATGTATTGAACGTGAACCTTAAAATGCAAATTACACTTAAAATTCGATTCAAAACATATCGCGGGCAGGTAAAAGAACGCTTATTAGGATTTGCCACTCTTCAATCATTGGATGCAGGTTCGCTCTTTCTCGTACATCAAAATCGAAGAACAACTTCCCACGAACTCCATAGGTGCCTGTAATTGTGTAGCACAGACATACGTTGGAGTGATAGAGTAAGAGTAAGTAATGCCAGGGTCAGAATATTTCTTAAATTATGAAATAACTGTAACCTTTGCCTGATTTTTTTATCCTGTGATAACATTTCCCTGAAAGGTGAAACACAAATTTTGCCCAAAACTCTTCAGCATTACGAAGATGGTTGTCCTTAAAATCTTTGAAAAGGCTTGCTCGAAACAGGATGCTGGATGCAAACTGCCTCATTTGGCTGTTCTTGCCATTGAGAAGAAATGTCAAGTCCTGGACGTACCAAAGGTGGGCAATGTGTTCTCCAAAGCACATAGAGCAGATTTCTACTACAGGAGAATTGCACTTCACTAAGTGCCTCACATTGTTTCTAATACTCAAGAAGATTAATTTCTTCCAACGTCACGTTTATTTTGCAAGAAAATTGAACTCTTCGAAGCATTTTTTCGTCATTTATATTATTATCTTATAACTTAAATATTTATATCAGTAGTTTCATCTCAAGAAAGACGATGTATTATACAATTATGAATGTATTCCAATACTGAAATAGGCCACTAGAGACAACGCAACTTACCAATAAAAAAGAATTATTGTCTTTATTAAAACGAATCATATGGAGATAAACTCGTAATCAATAAGTAAATTAAGGCAGTAAACGTCCACTCTAAATAAAAGACAAACACAAAACACCATACATGAATATAATAATAATAATAATAATTATTATTATTATTATAAGTATTATATATATATATATATATATATATATATACTTATATATATATATGTGTGTAGTGTTTTCGGGCGTTTTAATGTGACTGCCCCCTTACAATATTTTGTTGCCCCCCTTCCGCCCCCCCGTCACATTTCCCTGGCACCGTCACTGGTTGTAAGTAAATTTATTAGGATGAGGAAAGAAACATTAGCTGTTGACAGTGTTGCACCAAAGGACGTGATATGTGCTACTGTTTGTATAAATTATAGGAAATTTAAGCAAAAAATTATAATTGTTGAGACTTGAGAGTTGTTTCCTTCATTTGATCGTAGGAAGAGGTTTTCTGAGACAGAGTGGGATTATTTTGCACATGCATGAGAAAGGGTGGTTGTGTAAAGATAGAGACGTATTTTGCACATTTTTTAAAAGTTCAGATAAAACGAGAATTTAGCCTTACTGTTATGAAAAGAAATAACGCAGTACAGGGAAAGAATAACTTCACATTTATCGCATCTGGTGGGATGCAACATACATGCACAAGAGTATTGCAGGAAGTCTATAAACGAGGATGAAAAGGGATATGTGAAATTTGACTTAGGTGCGGGTGAATTAGTGGATTCTAATATTCTTAAGGTTGATATTGTTTATTTAAGTCCACTTGATTCACAAATAGGCTAAATCGCGAACCGACCTACCGTTTAAAGTGCGATCCGATCCACTTTGTGCCTCCATTGGGTATCGAACGCGGGGACCCTTGATTACAAGACGTCGACGTTATTACAACGCCATCGGGGAGGCATCCATTTACACATTTTTTTGATTTCAATAACACGTTATATGCATAATCTGATAATGATGCACTTTTGGTGCATCTAAACATATTTTTTTCAACTATAGCATGTCTAAAAGAATCATTGAAGTTGGGATTTTTATAACTTCAGGAGGCACGGCTCTGTAAATGTGCGATATAAAATATATGCAGGTTTGCCTTCCATACGTGGTGGTTTTGTCACGTTTCTTCGCTTCGTACAACATACACTTTTGCAGGAACGGCTTCTTGCATCCTCCTGGGGCCTTGCTCTAGCTAAACAAAAAAATATATTTGTTTAGCATAATCGAGGGTTACTTTTTCCTGCCGAACAAGGATTTTATAGCGATCATACGGCTTTGAATGACAGTATCAATGAAGATTTATGTACACTACTACTTATAATAATGAGCATAAAATATTAATCAGGAACTTTATTTTTCGTCAACTGGATGTAACATCCTTTTTTGTTATTCAGCAAATATTCAATTCATCACCTTTTTAGACATTAAACTTCTTGCCAGGACAGCTGTTTTTATGCAAATTTTGGCGATCTTAACTACACGTAAGCTAGATATTAGCTAATATTCGTGCTGTTATATTACTATTCTTCTACAATCTTTGTAACATTTAATGTAATAAAAATAATAGAATTGATTAATTTACATATTCAAATGAATAGACCTATGAATTATATTAATGTATTAATTTACACATTTGCTTAATTGTTGTCGTTAATGTTATTATTATCATATTTTCTGAAACTCTTGGCTCGGACACCCTCCCCCGACATATATTTCTAGATGCGTGTCTGCCGAAGGATAAATTAGATGAAGCGGTGGTGGTACCAGACTTAGAGGCTAAAGAGAAAACAAAGAAGTATGTGCGTCATAAGCTGAGCATAAGAAACAGCACAATATCACAAAGAAACACTTTTTGAAACTTATGTCATAGAAGATGTTTAACAATATTTAGAACAATAAATGCTTTCTATTTGTAATATACTAAGTATTGAAATTTTAAATAGTCTTCTGTGTTCGTACTACACATTTAAAAACTTTTTTGTTGCTCCCGAGTGCCAAGCTTAGAATTTAAAGAAGAAATTACATTTTCATAGTGCACGGAAGTTAGACATTCAGAAAGAAAGAAGGTCTAGTGGAAAACATTTCAAGACTTCCAAAAGGTATAGCAGTAATGAAAAGAGCACTCTTGTATGGAAGCCAGAAAAACCACAAGGTAGATTTTATGATACCTAGCAATCAGTAACCAAGAAACTGCATTTTTAATATTAATGTCCTCATTATTAACGAACCTTATTTATTCTCACCACGCAATGGGTAAAATATTTGGAGCTTTATCCCACTTTCCGGAAAAATATTTCGTGTTTCTGCTTCTTTTGACTTTTGTTGGCATGATATCCCGGATCACTTTTTCGAGACGAGACGAGACAAAACGAGACGGGACGAGACAAGACAGAACCCTTCGAGACAGGACACGAGACGGGACAAACGAATATTTTCGAGACGAGACACGAGACGAGACAGCATTTTCACGAGACGGGACGGGACAGACCAAAGTCTCGTCTCGTCTCGTCTCGTGGGCAACACTAGTTAATTTCCACGAGACACCTGTCGCTTCGGTCTGAAAGCTACCTTACACGACAATTGAAAAGTATGCATCCGGGAAATAATTGTACTTTTAAATACTTCCCCCAATTTTAAATATGTATTGGACAAAATATTTATTGATTGATTTGCTTTATTTTACTTCGCTTCTTGTGCCACCTTTGGCTAATTTACCAAGATGGGGATGAGTGATGACATGATGAAATGATGAATGGACACTCACAAACATCCATGCTCAGTCCGTGATTCGACCCCTGGCGTCGTAGCGCGATGTGCTAACCACTCCACCACGGGAGCCGGCTAGTCTTCCATTTGAAAGTATTTCCCCGCAAAAAGCTGCCGATGGATCTTGCCTAACTCCACCGACTACGATACAGACTGTAACACTCAATTAATTCCAGTATTCACACAAATCTCACCTTCCCCGAAATGTCCTCAAAATATCCCATTTTGCGGGAAAATCCCGTCGCCTGAGCACACTGATTGGGGGCCAGAGAGGAAGGGGAGTCTTGTTTCTCCTTTCAAGCGCCCCTCGCTCCAAACCCAGGGGCTAAGATGTACAGACACCCTCTTTCTTCCCCGTCTCCTTTCTAAATGACGTATTCTGAGCTCTCAATGAAGCAGGAGTGGGCATCCCCTTTGGTCAATGCAAGGGTAGGAGAAAGCTTTTCCCGCCCCCTATTCCTCAGAGGGCTCAGAACTCAATAAAATACCTGTTATTGAGAGAAGCAGGGCGCTATCCCAAGAGAACAAATAGAACAAGTGCTAGGCTTGAGCCTGGGTTTAAACTGATAGTTCAGAACTATCTTAGCTAATGTTTCACCAAAGTATTGTACTGCTTTACCAAGAAGGGAGAAATCCTCTGGCGCTGCCGTCAAATTTTCGACCGTGAGCTGAGGATAGCGTAGGCGATGCGATCAGCCGTTTGCCATGTACTCCTGTTCCTGTGTTGCGTTCTTCAACATCTCTTCGACTCCTTTCTTCAGTGCCCAGCGTTTGCGTCATGCACACAGCGAAAGCAGACGTAATATTCAACGTAGCGACCACTTGGGCACAAGCAAAGGGGAAGCGAGAGGAGAAAACAAATGACTGTCTAGTTGGCGCGTTTTCCGGGGGTTTCCTCAGCTTGGTGGAGCTGTTAAGAGAACAACAATGTAAAGTACAGAAGTTTGCTATTTAAAGAAAGAGACTGAAGCACGATTATGATAAACAAAAATGGATATTCGGAGACGGTCTCCAAAGATCTCAAGGAGAGAAAAAACTATGAAATACTGTGATTAGAGAAAAGATGAACGGGCGGGCAGCAATCACTAATAGAGTTTGTAAGTAGCGCAAACGCCGACAGATGGGGCGGTTGAACCACACAATTTTGGATGGGTGCTAAGCAGAGCTGAGGGGTAAAATTTCTGAAAAATGAGATCAGCAGAAAAGAAAAAAATAGAAGTATTAAGAAGAAAGCATTATATCGAAATTAATAACAATAAAGGTGTAACAAACACATATACAAAGACAACTAACAGTGACCTTTTGCGTTTCTGTTATCATTTCAATGGTTGTTCGACTTTATAGTAAACCCACATTTGCTCTAATGGTATTCGATTGGTCCAAATTCTTCTCAAGAAAAACTTGGAATAACATACAGGGTGGTCCATATGTCTTGTTACCCCCTCGAATCAATATCTTGTTATCTCTAATCCAGTGTTTCTTTTGAATAGATGGCTGCCACAAGCTCCTACAATGTAGAAGAGCGTCTTCTTGTGAGTGTTTGGGCCCATGAACGTCCACATACCGGCAAGACCATGGAGGATGTGCGACGAGATTTCACAAGACGATTCCAAAAAAGTGCACCACCAAAAGTGACAACACTGCGTTGGGAAAAGAAACTGTTTATGTTGGGATGTATCAAAGACAAACCGAGGCCTGGTGCACCAACCAAAAGACAGAACACATGTGCAGGGGTGGAGGCATCTGTGCTTCGGTCACCACAGAAGTCACTGCGCAAACGGTCTGCTGAGCTTGGAATCCCGAAAACAACAATGTTACAACACACGTAGAAGGATCTTCGATTGAAATCCTTTAAACCAGCAAGCGTCAACGAGCTCAGTGATGATGACACGCGTAGACGACATGCAGCATGAGGAAGAATGTTGGAGGTATTTCCGACACTCCCGCAGCGGGCTGACCTTTTCTTCTCCGATGAATGCGCAATATATCGAAGTGCACGTGCAAGGGATGTGTATTTCTGGTCCAAGGAAAATCCGCATTATTACGAAGAGCTGGAAAACAACCCCCCACATGTGATGCTCTGGGTCGCTATGTCCGCTAAACACTTGATAAGTCCCTGTTTCTTCGATGGCGTAGTCAATCAATACTCCTATCTCGCCATGTTACGGGCCATTTTTTGTTCCACAGCTCCAAAGAATGAATCTCCTGGGACGTTCCTGGTTTCAACAGGATGGAGCACCACCTCACTATGCCATCGCTGTCCGGGAATATTTAAGTGAAGTGTTTCCCAATAGGTGGATAGGACGCGGATCGGTACATCATCCGGCGCCTCTAGATTGGCCTCCCAGAAGCCCTGATCTCTCGTCTTGTGAAAATGTCCTCTGGGGCATTATTAAGGAAAAGGTATCACAACAACGATACCAAACAACAGAACAATTAAAGGACGCTATTAGGGCAGCCTTTCAGACAACAATCACGAAAAATTTGCTTCGTAAAATCTCACACAGGTCATGGCGCCGTGTCATTTTGTGCCATGAAAATAATGGTGGTCATACTGATCTTTTGGATGCGTGAACAACATCCTGGTTGACGCTGAATCCATACGTCTTACAAATTGTTATATTGTTATTATCATAATATAAAATTATGTAAAATTGTTGGTGTCACACGACATGTGGAATGAATGGCTACCTTACACTTCATTATATTATATTGTACTATTATGAAGTTGTATTATTATCAAGTTATGTAAAATTAAGGGGGGTAACAAGACATATGGACCACCCTGTACAATAAGGAGCCTGATTGATGTATATTTTTTTGGGGGGGGGGGAAACTTAATTTATGTGCGAAATGATTTTGAAGATTTTATGACATTGAAACAGAATGGTACCTTTCCGTTTAATAAAAAGTGGGAAAATGGCGGAGCACACATCGAGTTGTAACTTTAGGAAAACTAACGACAAACAATAAACTAAACTGCATGCGAGAAAAAAAATGTGAGGTGTAGCTTTGAATATTTTAGGAGAAATGAATGTTGGCAACACTTAAATCATAGGAGTTAGCAACTTGAATTCATAGAAGTTGGCAACCTGAATTCTTAGAAGTTGGCAATCTGAATTCTTGTAAGTTGGCAACCTGAATCTTTAGAAGGCTGCAACCTGGCTACAATTGGGATAGCAACGTGGCTTCCTTGAAGACGTGAAGATTGAGCCTAGTCTTCCCCCTTCCTCCATAGTCTACGACCACGTGTCATAGTGAGCTACTCCAGGTCTTGGACTCAGCGTACGCCACTGACTGTACAACTTTTATTCATTAACGGCACTGATCAACTCTCTCTCTCTCCCTCTCTCTCTCTTCTCTCTCTCCCATTTTACAGTACGCTTGGCAACACGCTGTGTATCCGCTCATTTCTCACGTCCCGCCAGCAACTTTCGTGTCTTATGACACTAAAATGTCCGATGTCAGTCGAAGAGAATTCAACTGATCGCTGATTCGTTGTTTCCCCAGCCAACAGCTGGAAATGCGACCAGTATAAACTACAAAACAGTCGAACGCCTCCCTTTAAAACCCCTTCACAGCTGGCGGCGAAAGCGAGTCCCTTCAGAAACCGCCAACGCAGCAAGTTCCGCCGAAGTATCCTGAGCTCCCGCAACCCGAAATTACGCCGACGTAATTCAGGTTGCGGCCTCTTGCAATTGATTTTCCGAGCGGCCGCAGAATCTGCTGACCCAGACAGTTCATTACGAAAGGTCAACCGCTCCTCGGTCACTCCCTCCCACCCCCCACCCCTGGGGCATTGTAGATGGGAAACAATGGCTGGGCTACTTTGCGTAATTGGGTGGCGAGAGGCAGACGGCTGCTTCGCTAATCGGGTCTCCAGGCGGAAGCAGCAAACTACCCTTCGTCGAAGTCAAGGGTGGGATCAGGGTGTCCTAGGAGCAGAGAGTGAGAAACACAGCGGCAGAAGCTAGAGTAATAGATAAAAGGAGATAACGGATTGGGCGGAGACACAAAAATAGATACAACTGAAGAAATTTGAGAGAGAGAAAGAGCAAAATACAAAAATAAAATGACAGGAGGGGTGTAAGGTTTGACCTTCGCTGAAGGCACCAAAATACTGTCTGGCTGCTTTAGCCCAGACCATGGACGAAAGTGCGCATGCGCCAACCGGATATGTTGTGGCAGGAAGCGGGTTCCTTGAAAACCTTCTGCTGTGCAAACACCAATGAAGTTTCAACGTAGTAATATCGCCTCCAAATATATATATATATATACACATATGTTTACGAATTAGGTAAGAGTTCAGAATGAAATTAAAGCTATCCATATAATATATCAGCAAACATGAAAGTATTCACCACGTCACATTAGTAGATCATTAGTAGATAAACTTGTTTGTAAACCAATAGCTTTATTTTAGATAATTCAATTAAATTGATCTCCTTACTAAATATTATAATTAGCATAAATGTACACCGCAGTAATCAGGTTTAGTGTTCACTAATAAGAGCATTATTGTATGTAGTATTATAAATATAAATGTAGTAACTGAATGGTTTGTGACATATCTTGTATAACGAGGATGTTTTGTAAATGTCCACTTCGAAACGGTTTCTTGCGAATTGTAAGAGCCATCACAGACACAACACAGCACGCGGTAATGAATACAACAAGCGAACACATACAAGCGAAATACCACAAGGTAGTTTGGCGAGTACTTCTCCCTGTTTCCCCCCTTAGGGTTTGAATCGTCCTCTCCAGGGTTGTTAAAGGTTCAGGAATTTAAAATAAATTCAATTCCGGTCCAGGAGAGAAAATCAGCAAGCGTAAATGGGTTCTGGACCGTAAAGAACCTTTTTATCTGTAAAGTATTTCAATTCGGTCCAGGAACCTTTTTCCCCGATCAATTTAAATACGGTCCTGGAACCTTTTTCCTGAATGAATTTAAATTCGGTCCAGGAACTTTTTTCCAGAATAAATTTCAATTCAGTCCAGGAACCTTTTTCCGGCATCAATTTAAATATGGACCAGAAACCCAATTAGAACCCATTGGAATTTATGGGTTCTTGGACCATTAAGAACCCTGTTTTCGTTTTCCTTGGCCGGACTGTCAACCTCCTTTGCAAGCAGACATTTCCTCGAGTTTTCGTAGACTAACGAGGCTCTGGCGCCTCGAACCATAACCTTTACATCCCTCTGTGGGGCTGGTACTGTGTCGTCCATGCAACCTATGTTCATGATTGTCTCTTCAACCTTCTCATCTTATCACCATTCATGCCGACCTTCGCGGCCGAGTGGTTAGCACAGCGCGCTACGACGGCATGGGTTCCCGGCTCGTATTTCGGTAGCCTAGGCATGGGTGTGACCGCTTCTTCATCAAGTTCATCACATCGTCACTCATACCGTCCCGATTGATCAAAAGTTGCAGAAAAGCTACGGTAACAAAAAAAAAAAAAACAAATCAAATTATCACAACTCATCCCCATCGTCGCGATTAGTGTGGCAGAAGGGCGACGTAAATTAAAGTAAGTCGATCTAATCAAATTGACATGAGTCAGAGGCTGGTGGTAAAGCAAGGAAAGAGAGATGTGGATGGAGAATATTTACATTTTTGTTATTTTACGTCATTTTCTTTCCATTGTGGTTAATCGCGACGACGAAGATGAGCGTAGATGAGATGAAACCGAGAGGGGGACACTCACATGCCAAGGCCAGGACTCGAACCCGGAAACATTTGTGACGAGACCGATGGTCGAACACTATCAGAGGTCCCGGGTTGGAATACTGGCCTGAGCATGGGTGTTCATTGTCATTGTGAGTTTGTCTTCATCATTTCATCACATCTTCACTCATCACCACCTTCGAGATTAACCAAAAGTGGCAGAAAATCGAAGTAAATTAAACCAAATCAGCAACATCATCATCGAGCACTAAACGCGATCGACCATTGAACCGGCTGCAGAGTTGCCAACCTCCCGATAAGAAAAAGTGCTCTTTAATCTGTGAAATAATGCTAAATGATGATACATTGTGCTAGGATCTACATATCAATAATAATGAATTATTGCTATTATTGATAATTAGTAATAGTAATTTATTATTACAATTATTTTTCGTATGATTGTAATTTTAAGTTATGCGTCTACTTTCAGAGATGAATTGAACATTGAACTAGAGAAAGTTTGAGATGCCCCACAATTTTCTGCAGATTTCTTCCCATGAAATGCTCCTGAGAAGGTAAACAGGGGAGAATAAAGAAATAAATAAAATATGAAGAGAATAGTGTGTGATTGGACCGGAGATAAAATCTGGACATACTTTTATTTTTAATTTTTCAAATTATCGTCCTTTGAAGTGAATTTTTCCCTCCCAGACAAGCAAGTTTGCAAATATTGCTAGATTTTCCCATTATGCAAATAAAAGGTGCTAAGTGCCAACGGAGCTCACTTTGCGCTTTGTTTAGCATCATTATGCTAGAGTTGGTATCACTGACCGGCTGCCACTTCGTTCAGTAGTCGTGACATTACCTGGTACTATTTATACAAATCGGCAATACTCGTGTTTACGGGTCGCACAGCAAAACGTTGCATTCACAAGCTTCCGTGATGCGACTAGAAATAGATGTCGCCACTAGGTCTCCCCCCTCCCCCCCATCACGATTCGCACAATACGACAGCGTTAACTGTTTGTCGCCGAGCGTCGGTTACGTGCCCGGAGCGTCGCGTGCAGTTAGGTGACCGGCGTCTCGGCGCCGTCGTGCGGGTTGTATATGCGCCAGGCGCCAGGTTTTACAACGCTTCTCGCTTTCGATCGACTTCATCAGACTTCTTATTTTCCACTGTTTTTTTGTGCTCTTTATCGTGATAAAAGTTTCTCTCTTCTTTTTTAATATTGCAATTGAGTTTTTAATCTTTTCACGCGAGCAACTTTTAACTGGGGCGTGAAGACTGTTTTAAATAACATCTGCTTCGTGCACAGAATGTAATCGGGGCATAGGATTGGAGGATTTTCTACAATAGACTATTTTTTTATTATTATTATTTCGGATTAATAGCAACTATGAGGACAGGTTTGAGCTGAGTTTGAATTAAGCCCACTTCATGCACAGGCCAATGTGTGCTAATCGGGACTGGGCCTACAGTTTAAAGTTGGATCCGAACCTATCTGCCTCCACCGGATATCGAACCCGTGACCTCTTGACAATAAGGCAACGACGATAGCGATTATGAGAATGAAGAAGTGAAATAAAGGAGAAAGAACAAGTGAACGCCGTGGTCGAGCCTTGACCTTCGGTAGTAATGTCTATATATAAAAATACTCGTTTGGTAACTGACGCCGTTTCTTTATTTTTACCCGGAAGATCTTTCACATCAAAGCGACAAGTGACACGAACACTTCCAGTCCGTAAAGAAGTATTCACTGCGTATGTTCGACCGCTGGCCCGAGGCGACTCGATGCGTGGTGCAAGAAAACGCCCCAGTCGGCGACATGGTTGCATTTATTTATGAAAGTTCGTTTCCAAGTGACACGTGTCGCTTTGGTCTGAAAGATAAGGAAAGCAGAATGAACTCCCAGTTTCCACAGAACAGTAATAATTATTTATATATCATATAATTTAAGATGCCTTGGGGCCGAGCGGGGTAAGCGGTCGATTTTCGATCTCCAAGTTCCGGGTTCGATTCCAGGCCCGAGCATGGGTGTTCTTTGTTACTGTCCTTTCATAAATTTCATTAAATCATTGCATCCACATCGTCAGTGTTGGCCAAAAGTGGCAGAAATGGCTCGCAGAATAACAAAAGAAGATAGTATAATTGATCATCTTGATATAAATCTGGGCTTGATGTCCAAAGTAGGGATGGCCAGATCCGGATCCTGAAATTTTTCGGGTCCGGAATTTTCGGATCCGGATCCGGAACCGTTTGGCCATCCCACATGAGCGCTTCTTTGGAAAGTAAGAATGTGTTTATAACATATTGTTACGTGCTAATATATATATATATATATATATAGTGCGCGTGCCCGATTTGTAATTAATACACTTACAACGGAGGTTATCTAAGTGTCCCCCTCCGATTTCCATGAAATTTGGCAGGTGTATAGAGGGGGCCCAAAGGAAGAAGTACATGTTTTTGTGTTTCAGCTAAAGAACGGATTTGGGGGGCAACCCCCTCTCCCCCGCTCAAATGTCAAGATGAGGAGAAATTGAAGTGGGGATCTGACCCCGAAACCACGTAAATATGGCATAGGAAGAAACAGGGGGCATAGGGACTCTCTATACACATGCCAAATTTCATGGAAATCGGAGGGGGACACAGGGGTCAGATCCTCACTTTAATTTGTCCTCATCTTGACATTTGAGGGGGGTTGCCTCCTAGAACAGTTTTTTAGCCGAAACAAAAAAACACGTATTTCTTCCTTTGGGCCCCTCTATACATCTGCCAAGTTTCATGGAAATCGGAGGGGGACACTTAGATAACCTCTCTTGTTAGTCTTACACTTTGTAATTATATAACACTGCATATATTATAATGTTTTATTTTAATTTTTAAAACTGTAACTGTAGAACAATTGTATAATTTTTGTATAACATTTCTATCTTGTTATATGTGTTAAATGTTTCATCCTGGAATGGAATTTCTCACATTTATGTGTGTTTCCATTTCCAATACATTCGAATGAATACATATTCGTTTCAATGGTATTTACAAAATCACCTCTGACATTTTATGTTAAAAAGTAAGATTATTTTTGTGCACGAGTATGTTAACCGATGAATAGCAAATTATTTTAGGAACAATATTTGAAAAAATCTTGTAGGACTAACAAATGAAAAATTTATTTGTAATAGAAGATCATAATACCTTTTAAGGTGTGGTAATATTATAACGGGATTGAGATACAAAACTATCGGATCCGGAACTTTCGTATCCGGATCCGGATCCAGATTCGGAACTTTTGGATCCGGATCCGCAATTCTCGAATCCGGATCCGGATCCGTTTGGCCATCCCTAGTCCAAAGTAGTAGGGAAATTAAAAAATACGACTTGAAAGTTCGGTAAGAACTTTTAGTTAATTACGAATTATTCAAATGGCTGTCCTGGTGGTGAAGTGTGTTGACTGACAGACTGCCAGATTCGCCTCCCAAGGTTGCGTGTTTTTCATCAATTTCATTTAATTGGAATTCACATTCATTTCTGTAAATTGTTTCATTGATGGATCTTGTATATTTTACGTTCCTTTTCTGTCGGGATTCGAACCCAGGACCCCTGCCGTCGTAGCGCGCTGTGCTAACTACTCTGCCACGGAGACCGGCTTATAGTAACTTAAAAACGGCAGAAGAAACCACAGCCAATTTCCTGTATGATCCGAGTGCCTGCATGCAAAACTTCGATTTCTTTGAACTTTCTTCTGCTCGCGACCGTACAATTCTCAAGCAAGATGTTGCCAGGAGACGCGCTTTTATGTGGAGAACTGGAGAAAAAATGGCTTCGGTCCAGCGGCCGGTGCGCTTGAGAGACCCCATCCACCGATCGAGACGTCTCTGTCCGTCAGGGAACCGGAAACTCAAGGAAGTTGGTCGTCTGGGCCCTTACAAGGACCGGCGGAATGCCCTGAAAAGGACCAGCGGGCCGTGGACTTCCACAATGCGATTCCGAATGCAGAGAGCCGTGTATGTAATTTCCATGTGCAGCCATCGCGATGCGGTTTTTCCCATAGTAATAAGCTGGAGACGGAGAACGTCTTCCACCCGAGTGGAGAGCCGCGTCTTGGGAAACTTGAGGCTGCGGTGGGGGAGAGGGACAAGGGGTGTCCAAAGGAAACTCAGGCCACTGGCAAAAGGGGTTTGCGGTCTCTGGCATCACCGCTACCATTTCAACGTACTTAATCATAAACACGAGGCGGTATGCCCTGAAATAAACAGTGCATGTGATCAAAATGTCCTTAACCCTTGCTTACTCCACCACCGAACTTACAGTGTGTACGTACATTTATTTATTTATTATTACCTTCAACAGAGGTACCGGGTGTACCAGAAGTCTTTCCCTGGTTAAAACTTTATTCATATCCGCTATATGCAAGGTAGAGATGTGAAAGTGGTGCCAAAATATTGGAAAACTAACCAAGTTTTTTTTGTTGCAGGTTTGAGTAACGTGGCTGTAGTGCAGCAGTGTCAGTGCCCAGAAAATCAGAAATGTTCACAAATCAGGAAAAAGCTCAGCATGTCCTCTGGTATCACGAGACCCGGTCACCAATAACAGTGCAGAGGAACTTTCAAATTTACAGAATTCTATCGTCTAGAATATCTACCATCAATAAGTTGGTATTTAAAAAATGGAATTTATCTTCATTCCCAAATCCTGTCAAGTCCAAGAAACGTTGTATGGAAGGATGCCAAACGATATCAAGAGCATTAATTCCGGATTCCTTGGGACTGACACTGCTACACTACAGCCACATCAAGATCAAGATTTTAGTACAAAAACTGGGCACATTTCGGGATCAAAAGCGGTATATACAGGATGGCGCTGAGGTGTTAAAATGGTGAATATAACCTTAAATGTGATTTGCAAACTACACTTATTACACAAAATAAACAGTTTCTTTCTTATAATATATTTATGTAGTTTAAAGTTATCAGAGCATTATGTGTATTCCTATGTAAAGGAGTCCACATTTGCTTCTCCAAAGGCCTCCACGATGGCACAGTGGTAACGTCGTTGCCTTGTAATCAAGAGGTTCGATGCCAGGTGAAGGCACATATTTCTTCGGATCCGACTTTATACTGTAGGTCCAGTCCCGATTAGCCTCACTGTACATAAAGTGGACTTAAAACAGCAACTCAATCAGTAAAAAAATTGCTTCTCAAAGATTTACAGCAGAATTAATTAATTTTCCGGAAAACTACATAACTTACAGGATAATTCAGACTTCAGAAAGTGTTGCACAGGTGAATAAACTTTTGATTTCGTGTTTAAGAGTTTATTCCGAATTTTACAGTTCATTTCACATCATTTCGTGACAAAACATGGTTGCAAAATGCACCTCACACCTTTCAGAAACATGAAAAAATTAGCATTACAGTGTGTTATATCACATATTCGTGTTTCCGTAAAAAAAAAAAAAACTAAGCATGCATGCCTGTAGCAGCCACAATTCCTAGAATCAAGATTATTGGCGAGACACTGAAGTATTGAAGAAGAACGCACATACGGCGCCTTTGTTTCTGAGGTATGAGTTTCATGGCTTGAAACACGATTAAGGAATGTTAAGGTGACAGTACGCTTTCAAACGGGTAAAAATTACTGAATTTTTAGAGCAATCATATTTTGAATGATACTCAATGAAAACTATAGAAATGGCATGAATACTGTATACAACTCAAAATATATGAAAATGTGTAACATGAAATTCGGGTATATCGATCCCAACAGTGTAATTTGCAGACATTTTTCTTTGGTTACGTATAAAGGGAAATATGTACTTGCATAAAAATCTGGGTCCTAGTAATTACCAGCCTAGTAACTTGGTGCGGTGAATGGTTTTTGAAATGGAAGTACATGCATGGAATTGGTAACATTGCCTGACATTACAATGTGGGGAGGGATTACTCCCGCCCCTTGCGTATATTCATTACTACAGCTTTAGAACCTAAATGAGTGTAAAAACATTGAAGTATTTGTTTCTTTTACATTCTTAGTCGCTTTTCTGCCCCTTCACGATAATCGCGACGATGATGCCGAATGGCGATTATGATGAGAGACACTGAAAAGGGACACTCAGGACAAAGGTCAAGCCTCGAACCCAAAACCTACCATGGTGATATCGTTCAAAGTTTGAAGATTCAAAGTTCAAGTCCCTTTTACGCACAGACCAATCTTGGTCCGCACCACTATGCGTCTCCATCGGGGATCGAACCTGGGAACTCTTTATTGCAAGGCGACAACGTTACCACTACGCTATCGGGGAGGCCTAGCTGATCGTGAGTCGACCACTCACGAGTGTGGAACTTCGATGTCTCAGAACTCAAATAGTTCAGGAAGTAAACCTAGGGACCCTTATGGAATCAGCCCTTTTCGAAACTTAAAAGTTGGGGAATCCCCCAGAATTAGGCGGGGAAGCAAATGCTTATTGTGCAAATGTTTACGCAGGGCGCAATTAACGCTTGATCCCTGAGCGTTCGCAACTGATCACGGGAGGTGACACTTCAACCACCACCCCATCGGTTGGGTTGCAAATACCGATTCACATCGTGACGTCAGCGATTCGTACCACAGTGTGCACAGGAACTGCGAGAATTTCGGCTCTGGACTGTCAGTGTTGCCAACTCTAAGGGAAATTTTCCCTTGTAGAAGATAAAGGATCCGTGAAAATACATTCCCGCAAGGAAGAGTTTCGTTGCCAAATATAACTTTTCAGTTTATTAGTAAATAAATCAATCAGACACAATTCGTCAGTTATTTAAAAACCTCCTTGAGTTACCCAATAAGTAAACCTTCTCTTGCAAAGTTTACAAAGTCGATGTTAAGTTCACTTCATGGTCATATATGCTACTCAGGATTGAACTTGCAGTTTAAAGTGGGATCCATTCCACTGTGCCTAACGGGGGTCAAATTTAGGACCTCTTGATCACAAAGCGGCAGCGTTATAGGCCAGACGGTTAATCTCGGTACCGTTCCCGCCCAGCAGGCTGATGTTGCTAAACGTAAGTCTCGTGCAAACATTGTAACTGGCCGCGATGTTGCAAGAGTTCTTCGAAGGGGAAAGCAAATAATAGTACTGAGCTGGGTGTTCCACATTTACAACGCAACCTGGAGTTGGGGATAGTACAACTTTTGAACCGGAAGCGGTACACATATCGTGAGAAATACACATCGAATCGGAAAACGAAAAAATACGTGTTCGATAAGTGAAAGAAAGCTATTCAATGTTATTACACTTGATTTCCCACCCCCGCCTCCTGGTGGTGGGGCGGGGGGCAACTGTGCAATTTTAAATGGAAACCCCCATTTTGTATTGTAGAATCGGAAAGAGGACTTCATTCCGAGTCCAACGAGCTATCAACCACCCTCCTAGCTCAATTAGGAACGAAGATATGGTAATTAAAAAAAAAAGGAAGAAAAAGTGAAAATTTCATAAAACCCCAAAAAATTTCAAAGAGACGCTCTGCCCCTAATTGAGCTAGAGTGAAAGCGATTTCAGATTCGGAATCTGCACATCAAGACCTTTCAATAGAGTATATGGTGGGGGGGGGGGGGTCTACCATAGCTCGTTGGACTCGGAATGAAGTACTCTTTCCGATTCTACAATACACATTCTACATTTAAAATTCCACAGTTGCCCCCCCACAACAATCAAGTGTGATCACTTATTGAACACATATTTTTTCGTTTTCCGATTCGATGTGTATTTCTCACGATATGTGACCGTTCCGGGATTTTTGGACCAGCCGGTATAATCCTTATACCAAATTGAAGCCTTGTTCATGCATATATTTTTAAATCGGAGTAAAATGATTGTATTTCATTAGTATCTACGCAGTGTTGCCAGATGTAACGAGAAGTGAAAATGATTTTTTTTTACAAAGCATGAAAAATGGCACATAACACACACGTACGGGCATGCCGTCGGTAATTTTTAGTTTGTTTAGGTGGATTAGCTCGGCATCTATGCAGTGAAAAAAGAAACGTTCATTTCTACCAATAGGCAATCGGATGAGGCGTCTTTAAGGGGGAACTAGGAAAATCGTTGTTTTTAGAAATTAAGACTGTGCATTGGCAACACTGCTGATGTTTCAGTGCCACAAAAGGTGTGTTTCGAAACTGTATACATCATGCAATTACTGAAAACAATAAAAAAATAAACTTGGAAATTTTCATGAAAATAGTGTTACATGCACCTGGCAACCATGCGATGCATCAGGAATGGAACACGATAGGCCTTTCCTCTCCTTCCTTCCAAGCGGGGGAAAATGTAATCTCATAGCAATTTGAAATAAAGGGTATCTAAAAAAGACGGGAAATTTTGAAATAGAGATATTGAGAAGAGAAAAATAGTTGCAAGAGACTTAATCATGGAAATAAATAGTGCAAGACGATGCCATTATATACATGCATAATGCTGAAGAGATGGTTATGTTTATGCCTTGAAGATGACGTCCAGTGGATGGCGACCTTTTCTAAGCAACCATTCCTGCAGTCGTCGAGGAACATCTTGCATAGCTCGACATAACATGTCTACAGGAATCTGGGCGATCTCCTTACAGATTCTCTTCTGTACACCTTCGTTTCAAAATTGCCCACATTTTTGGACACCCTTTTATCTGCTATCTCTGTATCAGTTGCCATTCCCTTCCCTCCAATGAGAATGTTTCAACCAAGCGTTCAAATTTCCCTCGTAAAGAGAACGGCTAGCTCTGGCTGGCAGAGAACGAAGCACGTGGTTTCTCCAGAGCTCTTCTCAGTGAGTGGAAGTAGTCACGTGATGGCCGCCATGATCTTCCAGCAGACGATAGACCACCGGGTGGCGGGAGCGGTACCTTATAACCCCTTCCAGGCAGTGGCGTATGCTGAGTTCAAGATCTGGACTACGACACGTGGTCCTAAGCTATGGAGGAAGTGAGAAGACAAGGCTCCCCGGAAACGCCGTGTACAGGTGGTTAGACACACCTTATTTTGCTTGTTCGTGGCGTATTCAATGAAGCTGCATTGCCATGCCAACGGCAGCCAACTCCCAAGAAATCGGGTTGCCAACTCCCAAGATATCAGGTTGCCAACTCCCAAGAAATCAGGTTGCCAACTCCCAAGAAATCAGGTTGCCAACTCCCAAGAAATCAGGTTGCCAACTCTCAAGATAACAGGTTGCCAACTCCCAAGAAATCAGGTTGCCAACTCTCAAGATAACAGGTTGCCAACTCTCAAGATAACAGGTTGCCAACTCACAAGATAACAGGTTGCCAACTCTCAATATATCAGGTTGCCAACTCCCAAGGAATCAGGTTGCCAACTCCCAAGGAATCAGGTTGCCAACTCCCAAGAAATCAGGTTGCCAACTCCCAAGAAATCAGGTTGCCAACTCTCAAGATATCAGGTTGCCAACTCCCAAGGAATCAGGTTGCCAACTCCCAAGGAATCAGGTTGCCAACTCCCAAGGAATCAGGTTGCCAACTCCCAAGAAATCAGGTTGCCAACTCACAAGAAATCAGGTTGCCAACTCACACAAGAAATCAGGTTGCCACACAAGAAATCAGGTTGCCAACTCCCAAGAAATCAGGTTGCCAACTCACAAGATAACAGGTTGCCAACTCTCAAGATATCAGGTTGCCAACTCCCAAGGAATCAGGTTGCCAAATCCACAATCATCCTTTTATTGGAATGAACATTCTTATTCACAATTTCTAATAGATATTTCTTCAGTAATTTAGTCTCGGGGTTTCAGCTTCGCAGAGAGCCAAGCTAGCATAGGATATAAGCTTCATGGAGACCCACTTTCATTTCCAATGAACAAAATACATATAATTCGAGATAAAGAAATATAACATATCTTATTCTGCAAACGCAATATAACAATTCCGAGAATAACATTGCCACAATCTAACAAACATGCATCTTTCAGATCATCAGTCTACATGTGGGATTGTTGACATTTAATCCAATGAAGGGAAGTTTCCAATTAAATTTTTTTTTAAGAAAATGTCTTCAGTCCATAGAGGGGAAGTATGATCACAACGGGTGGCAACACTGATCAAAGCAGAGGATCATCAGAATGAGGCTCTCACGTGATCTCTGGCGCCTGAGGGAAGATTCTCGCAGCATCCCTAGGGGCTTTTCTCCACTCTGGTGATTATGTCTTCTTAATGAACTCCGAGGAAGATGCTTCCATTGAACTCGTTCCCCGTGGAGTGCACGTGACACACTTTCCCTCCCCCTCCATCCCTCTCACCGTGTACACGTGACATTTCCCTCCCCTTGTTTGCAGAGCAGGAGCGCCCCCTGCACTTGAGTAAATGCTGGAGCAGCGCTCGCGATGCTGTCTACAACTCCAGCGACTGAGAAATGAGCAAGCAGACCGCGATCTGTTCATTTCGCAAAAAGCCTGGTTTCAAGGTAATGCAATTTACAGCTCAGAAGCAACGAAAAGAAGGTACAGTTGTGAAAAGTTAAAGTGGTACCCCGTCGAGGTAGGGAGCCACATACTTGATCTCTCCCATGATATGGGTGTTTGCTAAAAATGTTAATACGACTACACAGGGTGTGGCAGGTTTCATAGACTAATTTGAGTCGAAAATGACGATTATGCTGGCAACAGTGTGCGGTTGACAACACTGTACACGAGTTGCCATTACAGTAGATTGTGCTTCAGTTCTTATTTCTTGTTACTCTGTGCAGTGCGGTTGATTTTTTTGCGAAAGACCTTTCCACAGAAAGTGTTTTATCATTATGACAACTCGCGGTCAGCTCGGTCACCGGATTTCACCTCATCGGATTTGTTCTAATGAAGTTTCCTTAAGCAAGAAGTATTCCAAACACATCCTACCTCGATCTTGTATCTTGATCAATTCAAACAATAATTAGTAAAGTGTATTCCTTTCTCTACAATTAGGCACGAGGGTTGTTCAATAAAAAATCATTTTTTATTTTTATTTTGCAAACTCTTGAACTGCACTCTTCACGGCTGCAGCTACCAGCCGTTTGCAGCTGAGCGCAGTGCTTTGATCCAACCACTCGGTTTCTCCCCTTCTCTACCGTTATGCGCGACGTTGCTCCACAGGCGCTGTCGCCTTTGGTGCGAACGGTACCCCGGTTCGATTCTCGCTGGGGGAACCCAAAAATTTTAGAGTTAACCCAGCGTCGTGAGGACAATTGGGGAGCTACTTGGGAAAAAGAAGTAGCGAGCTCCGGTCTCAAAAACAGCGGCGATGGGACTCGATGCGTAGATCACGGGTCACCCAATAAAGAAGCAACTCTGGCAGGCCATGGCCCTTCAAGGGCAGCTGCGCCATGGAGTCTAGTCATTTCTCATGTACAGTCATGGACACTGTTAGCTTGTAACGATTCCATTGAAAGTCAATATATTCATTACAAGCCGGCAATGTCCGTGACTGTACAAGTTCATTTCGATACCTACACACCAGAGTCGTCTCCTGAACGCATGAGGTGCATGTTGCGCATGCGTCAATTGTGGGGAAAAGGACAGCTTGCTCTGCGACGACATTAATGAGCATTTCTACACTCTAATTTCTTCATATAAGAGAAGTATTTATTTTACACGAGAGCGCTCAACTAAGATTACATTTCTTGGATCTGAAGTGACGCATGCATCAATTGTGGAAAAAGAATAATTACTTTCTTTCACTTCAGATCCAAGAAATGTAATATAGTAAGCTTAGTTGAGCGCTCTCGTGTAAAATACTTCTCCTATATGAAGAAATTAGAATGTAGAAATGCTCATTAATGTCGTCGCAGAGCAAACTGTCCTTTTCCCCACAATTGACGCATGCGTTCAGGAGACGCTTCTGCTACACACAGAACCCAAAAAGTGCCGATTGACATAAATATACTGATACCAGTATCACATTAAAGTAGGTGGTTATAATTAAAGTGACGGTGTTCAGAGTGGTACAGCACGGGCTGTAATGAGAGTAGCAGTCTGAAACTTCGTAGATATGATAATGAAGCAATGCGCTCGCGAATTATGCAAAAAAAAAGAAATAGTTCCAATTCTCGCCACCAGGGTAAAAAATGGCGCTGTAAGCAGTCAAAACGTGGAATTTTCCGTAACTCTGACGTCAAAGTCGGTGACATTGCCTAACCATTGTGTGAGCTCCCTGGTTGTTGTTGGTGACGCTTGTTGCTTTTTTTTTCCTTTAGTGATGTGAATGTTCGCCGAACATTAAAAGTTTGATTTTTCCCCTGTAAAAAGCAATGGCTATTGCGAAGAAAGACCGTGCACTGCTAGTGAAGTTGTTTTACCAGAATGGGAGCAATAGTAACGCTGCACTGCGGAAATATCGCCAACAGAAAGGGCTGAGAAGAGGGCCCATGTCAATTAATGGGCTGAAGAAGATGATGAAGAAATTCGAGGAAACAGGTGAATTGGGTGTTGCACCAGGGAGAGGAAGGCGGCCCATCCCCGTGGAAGTTGTGGACGAAGTTGCTGTAGCTGTAGCTGACCGTGCAGCACATGCCTCAACTTCTGCAACCAGTGCTAGAGCTGTGGCACGTGAATTGTCACTCCCCTGGTCAACAGTTCGCAAGGTATTGCGGTGCATTTTACACTGGTATCCCTACAAGATTCAAATTGTGCACCAATTGAAACCCCAAGATATTCCACAACGCCGTGAGTTTGCCCATCGGTTTTTGGCACGCATGGAAGTGGATGACACGTGGCCGGGGAATATTCTGTGGACTGACGAGGCGCATTTTACTCTGGTCGGTACAGTGAATACTCAGAACTGTCGCATATGGGGTTCCACTCGTCCACATGTTGTGCAGGAACAACCATTGCACTCAGTTTACGTGACTGCATGGTGTGGGTTCACTAGCTTCTTCATTCTTGGTCCGTTTTTCTTTGAGGAGATGACACCTCGAGGGCCTGTTAGGTGTACAGTGACATCTGCACGTTATAGGGACCTCCTTGTGCAACACATGATTCCAGCTTTGCAAGAACGGAACTGTGAACACACCACCATTTTCATGCAAGATGGGGAAAGATTTGCTGCGAGAAACCTTCACTAATGACCGCATCATCTCTAGGCAGTTTCCAGATGATTGGCCTTCCAGATCCCCCGACCTTAATCCATGTGACTTCTGGCTGTGGGGATATTTAAAAGATCGTGTCTATCAGGGACATGTCCGGTCTCTGCCTGATCTGAAGGCTAGCATACAACGACATGTCGCTCAGATTTCACCAGACATGCTGCGAGCAACCGTCGACCATGCCGTGTTACGAATGCAGCATGTTGCTGAATTGGGAGGCCATATTGAACAGTTCTTGTAACCATAGTTCCTAATAAACATGCCAGAGCCATTGTTCTCATGTGTTTGATCTTTCCTGCCTTTTTCCTGTAACTATACCACGTTTTGACTGCTTACAGCGCCATTTTTTACCCTGGTGGCGAGAATTGGAACTATTTTTTTTTTTTTTTTTTTTTTGCATAATTCGCGAGCGCATTGCTTCATTAGCATATCTACGAAGTTTCAGACTGCTACTCTCATTACAGCCCGTGCTGTACCACTCTGAACACCGTCACTTTAATTATAACCACCTGGTATGTAACGAACCTGAGTGTTTAAGGTTTTATATTTGTAAAATGTTAAGGTTCTTAAATGTTACTTGTCTCTAATAATGTGCACAATATCACAGACAACTATAGTTAGACTGGAAAAGTTGTTGTTGTAACTTGTACATATGTTTTGAAATACGTCATAATCTGTTCGCGTTGACGTCACTTTTCCATCTCGGCAGAGGAAGTGTATGAACCCGCCTGAATATTTTAAACTAACAACGGGTTGTGTCGGAGAAACAAAAGAAGGGGAGGAATCAAGAACTTGGTGATGGCGAGTAATTCAAAAACAGTTTTCGAGTTTTCTTCTTGCCGATAAGTTGAAAATAAGGAACTAATTATGTAATTACTTTCACGACATGTGAACGAATTGCACAACGTTATTTTGAAAGTTCTAGTGCTTTGTTAGTTTTATGAAATGTTATGAGAATTGACATTTTCACCTTTTCGGGCTTTAAGAGGTTAGCCTAGAGAAAAGGATTATCTATGTGTATGCAGTTTGTAATCTTATACAGGGTGTCTCATAAGTAATAGCGCAAACTGACACAGGTGAAATGCTAATGATGTGTGCGAATGTGTGCTTAGAAGCCGTCACTGATTGGATTTTGTAAACAGCAAGTGCTTTACTCCTTGCGCGGTCCGAGGTTTGCTCTTTATTTACAAAACAGAACATTTAAGATAGGTGGCGTTGTAATCAAACAGGATGGATACAATCAGTACACAGTGCGGGAGTCACGTCAGTTGTACTGCATAGTGAAAATTGAACCTTACTGTATTATTAGCATTCTACCAACTAGGACGACGTTTACAAACAATGAAGTCAGTGGCGACTTGTAAACACACATTCGCAATTATCTCGAAAACGGCTCGTTTGCGGACCCATGTTTACTGAGACTTTTATGCTTCTATTATCGTGTACTTTCAACTGTGTCAGTATGCGCTATTACTTATGAGACACCCTGTATAATAGAAAAATGCATATGCATGTGTGAACCTAATACAGTGTATAATTTCAGATATTGGTGTTGTTATACTTGTTACCCAGCAAGCCCTGATGAGTTCCTAAGAGTCTCATGTTCCTGACAAAACTAGTAGCGGACTAACTTTGTGACGACTGGTGTCCAACCGGAGGACGTCGCAAGTGCATAAACTGCTAATGATGTACAGTCACCGGCAATAAAAATGGGACACCTAGATCCTCAAATACCCGCTTCCCTGCAAGGCGTCTTGTGTGTTGCATAACTCTACGGCGATTAAGTGGATTTTGACGGCAAATTTTCAATGGCAACTTCTACCACCGCCGTAGAGTTAGCAAACACACTTGACCAGGGTTGTTAAAGGTCCAGGATCCCAAAAATTATAATGGGTTCCGGAACAGGAACGACACCTATCGTCTCTTTCACAATTTAAATTTGGTCCAAGTTGTGTATTGTTTCATTTGAACACTGAACTTGATCCGATTTAGATTGATTCGTAAACAAGGTTCCTGGCCGTATTTAAATTTATCCACAAAAAAGGTTCCCGGACCGTATTTAAATTTATCCGGAAAAAAGGTTCCTGGACCGAATTGAAATATTTTACAGATAAGAAGGTTCTATACGGTCCAGAACCCCCTTACGCTTTCTGAGTATGTCCCATTTTTTTTGCCGGTGACTGTACGTCTGGTGCATAAATATGCATCAAAGGGTACTTTTATGAGCTAGTCTTCCATGCGATGGACTAAAAATGCATCGTTTGAGAAGATCAGGCTTTGTCATTTCCAATAAATCAAACATCCATATTTAACACTGCCAAATGATGGTGCACCGGAAGTGAATCGACTTTCGATCAGACGCATTTCGACTTGTGTGCTTAGTGAGGAGAGGAACTCGGGAGGAAAAGAGCGCACGGTAAACGAAGATGCCGCAAGTGGGGAGAGGGAGAAGGGTTGGGGGTGCACAGAAAAATATTAGTGCCTCCAGATGCGATCACCGAGTATTGTGTTTCTCATATCTACGTCAGGCGCCTCGGTTCACGGGCCCACGAATATGGATTTTTAAGGTTTTTCATTGCTGCCTGTGTAATTTTAGCTCGCCTAACGGTCTCATTTGGGAAGGAAAGGGGAGACGGGGGCAGAACTGGATTTATAGATTATTGCTTTCCGAGAGCGAAACAGGTGTTTGTGGACAGAAATATAGACAGGGAGACATTCCTCTGCGCTCCTGGGTTAATGAAGATATCTCCTCTTTTCCTTCCCCAGGTAGATCGTAGAGGTGAGGGGTGGGAGATCAAGTTACCTCTTGCCCGAACGGTTACATGTTTGTATAAAATTAAAAATATTCTTCCGTTAATTGATTGATTGGTTTTATTTTGCTTCACGTTTCTGCCACTTCATTCTGTATACACTATCTCTTTCCCCCGAGAGAGAGAGAGAGAGAGAGAGAGAGAGAGAGGGGGGGGGGGAAAGTACCCTCTGTTTCTCCATCTTTGTCTCTCTTCCTTATTTTTAACTCTCTCCCTCTCTTTCTTATTTTTTATTTCTCTACCTCTCTTATTTTTTCTCTCTCCCTCTCTCTCTTATTTTTTTATCTCTCTCCCTCTCCTTCTTATTTTTTATCTCTCTCCCTCTCTTTCTTATTTTTTCTCTCTCTCCATGTCTTTCTTATTTTTATCTCTCTCCCACTCTTATTTTTTTATCTCTCCCGCTCTCTTTCTTATTTTTTATCTCTCTCCCTCTCTCTTATTTTGTATCTCTCTTAATTTTATCTCTCCCCTCTTTTTCTTATTTTTTATCTCTCTCCCTGTCTTTCTTATTTTGTATCTCTCTCTCATTTTTTATCTCTCTCCCTCTGTTATATTGTATCTCCATCCCTCTCTTTCTTATTTTTTATCTCTCCCTCTCTTTCTTATTTTGTATATCTCTCCCTGTCTTTCTTATTTTTATCTCTCCCTCTCTTTCTTATTTTTATCTCTCTCCCTCTCTCTTATTTTGTATATCTCTTATTTTTTATCTCTCCCCCTCTCTTTCTTATTTTTTATCACTCTCCCTCTCTTTCTTATTTTGTATCTCTCTCCCTGTCTTTCTTATTTTTTATCTCACTCCCTGTCTTTCTTATTTTTATCTCTCCCTCTCTCTTATTTTGTATCTCTCTTATTTTTTATCTCTCCCCCTCTCTTTCTTATTTTTTATCACTCTCCCTCTCTTTCTTATTTTGTATCTCTCTCCCTGTCTTTCTTATTTTTTATCTCACTCCCTCTCTTTCTTATTTTTTTTACTCTCTCCCTGTCTTTCTTATTTTTATCTCTCTCTCTGTCTTTCTTATTTTTATCTCTCCCCCTCTCTTTGTTATTTTGTATCTCCCTCCCTCTCTTTCTTATTTTTTATCTCTCTCCCTGTCTTTCTTATTTTTATCTCTCTCCCTCTCTTTCTTATTTTTTATCTCTCTCCCTCTCTTTCTTATTTTCCTGGGAGAGAGAGAGAGGAAAGCACAAGAAATAAGGAGACAGAAAGAGAGAAACGAGAGACGCGGTATTCTCGGTGGCGGAGTGGTCAGCGCAGCGCGCTACAACACCAGGTGTCCCGAGTTCGAATCCCGGCTAGGACATGGATGTTTGCGTTTGTTCCAATGAGAAAACAGAAAAATTAGTAAAAATTGAGATATGTGAAAACTGAGAAAAATGCCATTAACGTGGGACACTACCGCTTAGGACCTTTCCTTTCGCTTAAAACAAAAGTCGGTAGGGCGTCTGAGTGCGACGCGGGAGAGCCTTGTTCGATTCCGGGGTGGCTGATCTAAGGTTGGAATTTTCCGCATGTGTTCCCGCATAAATCGGGTCTGGGGTTCACCCAGCCTCAACTAAATAAGTACCTAGGGGTAACCCTGGGGGTAAAGACGGCCGGAGCGTGGTGCTGATCACATCACCTCCAATATGGTCGAGATCGATAGAATGTGTGGTGTCCTACCTACCCTCTATATATGCCTCAATGGCATGGTGTGAGGCATGGTGCAAAATGCACGGGGAACTTTACCTTACCTTATAAAAAAGGTACATATGTACCTATACGTATATGTACATATATACATACGTGTATATACACAGTGCTTTTCCTCAGATACCTTGTGCATTGTACTTCTCGCTAATCGCGATGATGAAGATGAATGATGCATAGGTGAAATTGATGGAAGAACACTCACAAAGAACACACATTCCTAAGTCGGGACTCGAATCCTGGAACTTAGGCGGCGAGCAGGCTTTCCACAATAAGGCGATTTCTCTATGATGATGCACTTTCCGAAGGTTATGTGCGAAAGTTTTTTTTCTTCTTTTCTTCAAATTCCTGAACTACATCGGTTGTCTTGTGAACTGAAGGCACTTTTTAAAGTGCTTGGATGTTCCCTTAAGAGACGTTGTGATGCAGAAGGATTCCTCTGACGGGAGAGAGATCTCCTGACTGGGGGAGGAAGGGTCAGCCGTAATCCCCGTAAAAGCCTTCCTCGCTCCGACCCAGATCAATCACGCGGCCACCTCCGACTCTCCAGTGGCGTATTAAGGGCTAAAGGATTGCCCCTTTCACGACCCCATTTTTCCTTATCAAAAAAAGCAAGTCCAGAGTTCGAGCTGGTCGCTGCTAGGTTCCGCCGTTACCATTCTCATAAGCACATGTTCGTGTCGTATCATTCCTTGCTCGAAAGCGTAATTTCCATTTAGACATCATTTCAGCAACCAAATAACTTATAGGGTTATATACAGGGTGCGGCAACTGAACCTGGCCATTTTTTATTACAAATAAAAACAAAACTCTTTCGTGCAACTGTATAATGTTTTGTATAATAAATTGGGAGGTTTTAAGTTACTGTTTAGACAGAAAAAGTTTTGCTTGAAATCATTTGTTGCAATATGCAAACAACAAATAATCGTTCACCAGCATCAACTTTTCCCCCCGTAATTCAGACCAAATCCGGCCAATTGTGTTTAGAATTGCCAATAATTATCAAAAATTTCAACCAGGTTTTGATTAAGTTTTAAAAAAAATAGGCCTACCTCTTTTTTACTCGTTATAAGGATAGCTATGCGTTTTGAAACACACATCTAATACTTCCCCTGGTGTGATTTTTGATTGCCTATGGAATTTAATTGAAAAATCAATTGGGTCAATATGTGGCTATGCCAAGCCTGTAATGTTATGTTACTCGGGTAAATTAATTTGAGTGGAATATTAATCAATGTTTTGAACAAATCTTAATTAATACAAATTCCAAGCATGGGTATCGGTGGGAATCGGTAAGAGTATTGGTTCGGCCCTATTCTACACAAAACCTTGCGTTAAATAACTCAGCATTTCCCGTTAGCACCACGAGCGGAATTACAACTTAATGAACAACCCTCGTACGAACAATTGTGTGCTCAATCCATAACAAGTTACAACTTCCTTTAAACGAGGTCTAAAAATTATTACAGTGTTCAATCCGCTGTGAAAGCTTACTTCAGGAACTGATGACTGTAATTTTAAACATAAGGGGGGCGTTTTGGAGAAAGCGAGCGAGAGAGAGAGTAAATTATATTTCATCGCGGAGCACGAAGGGTAGATGGCACGCGGCAGATCCAATTTCGTGCTGCGAGCCAAGATTTGGTCCTGACTTGCGAGATTTTTCCAGTTATTTTCTTCCTTCTCTTTTTTTGCTTTTTCCCGTCAGCGCGTGACACTCGCCCTCACGCGAGGGATCAACTCTCCAGCGCGTCGGGTTGACAGTGCCATCTCTAGGCCATTTCCTGAACTGCGGAACTTGTTAACGCGAGGTGGCGGCACTTTTCTCATCCAGCCAGCGGATTCCGTGTTCCCGCTCGTCCGGAGAGACTCGCACGCGATTTGCTCGATTTCCATTACAAACGAATGATACCGGTATCACGAAAAGAAGAGGCGCAACAAAAATGTGCGAGAAAAAAGCTTGATTGAGCAAAGTCAACGACTTACAAGTAAACCTGGCCTGGCAACAGTGTCTCGGTTTGTAAACAGTGTTGGGTTTATTCGAGTCAACTGCAGCAAACATGATATGAGCAGAACAAAACCAAGGCCTGAGTAGCAATGGTCTTTAAATTCTATCACTAACCTGGAAACTACTACATACAAAGACAAAACTTGGATCATAGAAAGAACTGGAGTCCCTCAAGGACGACTGACGTCATATCAGTAGTCGTAATCTATTCTTACGAAAAGCACATACCTACAAAATGGCGGTGCCCAGGAACAGCTGTTTGGGTGAATAAGTGATGTTACTAGTCTTGCATCTACGTATTTAGAGAAAATTGCGCATTTTGTTGCTATGAGCATCTTACATTATTCATAATTTATATTAAGAGAGGCTTTCTAGAATACGACATGTTGTCGTTGCTCAAGACACTTGAAAATATGTTGGTGATTTTATTTTTCTGGCGTGCCATCTCTCGACAATGTTTTAAACTACTGTAACATCAGAGGCGCAACCACGATTTTTTATCGGGGGGGGGGGGGCAAGTACAAAGATAAACGTACCAATAATAATAATAATAATAATTTGGTAAAACTTCGGTATGTCCCAACACCTCTCACTCGTTTATTTCGTCATTTTTAACATTCTTACTTACGTACTCTGCATTGCGAAAGATTCTTCAAGGTGTTATTTTGCTTTTTTCAAGAAAATTATTTCAATTTGTGACGTGAGGAGTAATTATTGTTCTTCCTTTTTTGCGCTTCCGTAAGACACAATATGGCGAGACAGCTTGACTAGCGTGGTAGATCATCAGTGGGCATGCAGTGTTTTTAATCTCGTCAACCGAACCATTCACGGATAGCCCAAATTCATGACTAGCCCCACGAACCATGCACGGATAGCCCCAAAAACAGAAAAATCTCCACGAATCATGCACGCTTAGCCCCACAAACCATTCACGGATAGCCCCAATTCATGAATAGCCCCACGAACTATGCACGGATAGTCCCACAAACCATGCACGGCAAGGTTAGGTTAGGTTAGGTTCGGTTAGGTTAGGCAAACATAGTTCAAATTGTCATCTACTTGCAAAAAAACGGCGTGGTTGGAAACACTGACAGGCAGTTACGTCATCAAACGTTCGCAACATTTGGTTCACGTAGTGCAAGCAAATGAAAGCAACAGCAATTGTGCGTTGGAGAGATATTTCTGTTGAAAAATACATGATTTCCCGGTGAAATAGATTCCACGATGAAAGAAAATACCTCCACGAACTTCTAAATACTACAGACACTCATTCCCGTAAGTAGGTTCTCGTGTAAAAATGAAGAAATCCGTTGGAACCATACCGAAGTTTTATCAATAATTTTAATAATAATAATGTTAATAAAAATAGTGTTACTAATAATGTTTTTGTAACATTATTATTATTATTATTACTGGTATTGTTATTATTGATTTGCTTTATTTTACTTTGCTTCTTGTGCCACTTTTGGCTAATTTTCGAAGATGGGGATGAGTGATGATGGCATGATGAAAATGATGAATGGATACTCGCAAACATCCATGCCCAAGCCGAGATTCCAACCCAGGACAAATATTATTATTACTGTTAGTACCGGTAGTATCAAAGACGTTATTATTCTCGTAAATTACGCAAAAAGGGGGTAGAAGTTTGTGCTAAAGCATTTGTGTTCGAACAAAAGATTTGAATTATTTTTTAACACGTTCAATTTCAAATTAATAACGGAAAACAAGCACACAAACTATTTTTTTTTTTTGGAAAGAGAAAAAGCTTGATAAATGCATTCCAAATATAATTATTTTTTACATTAACTTAACTTTCATGCACGATATATGTTTCACATATATGCAACGTGGAGTGACGTGGACACTAAATTGTGTACGTATTCAAAGTTTATTTAATAAATATTATATACAGCATATATTATTTAAGTACATTACACAACCAAATCATCAATCTCACAATAAACCAACAGCAAAAATTACATAAATTGTCTCTTTAATGTACACGCTCCCTTTCCTCCAAACAATTGTTCATGCATTTAAAACAAAATCAATTAAGACATGTTTTATTTATCTGTCTGGTGGTTTACAATGAATTACAGCGAACAAAATTAAATTGCGAGCGAAAGCGAGGAAGAAATTTGTGGATCCAATTTTCTTCAATGCTGAAATCAATATTAATTTAATAGGGCGCAAATAATTTCACGTGAGGTAAATAACTCCACGGAACGCCATGACATTATATCATTTACAATTTTTGTGCCTCCAAGATGGTGTAGTGGTAACATCGTCCGTCGCTTTGTGATCGAGAGGTCCCGGGTTTGATACCCAGTGGAGGCACATACTGGTGCGGAATCCACTTTAAGCAATAGGCCCAGTCTCAATTAGCCCTTTGTGCATAAAGTAGACTTAAAAAACACAAATCAATCAATCAATTTTACAACTTTTTTCATTTAGATCGTTCGGCGCCCAGGGCCGTCTCCCGCCGTCCTGTAGCTACGGATCTGAAATTGCCAAGAAAATGTTACGCAAAGTATTTTTATCTGCGTTAAATTTGAAGTTCTGGGCGGTATTTGCCCCCCTGCAGGTACACTTGGCCTTATATGTTTGCCCCCATAGAACTCATTCTCGACCAAGGTTTGGGGGCAATGCCCCCTCCCCTGTGGTTGCGCCACTGTGTAACATAGGATTTCTGTAACAAAGCGACAAAACGCGTGTAAAGAGTGTGTACACACACACACACACACACAATTGTAGTTCGAAATGTTATTTTAGGGTAAAATATGTTACTTTCTTATCGCTCTCCTATTTTAGTTTCAAATTAGTAAATCTGATAATGTTCATGTAAGGAGAAAACATTTTATCATCATTTTAACTAAATATTTTGTAGTTATTTTTTTGTATTATCAAATATATACAAATTTAAATGTTTCATCTTGCAAATGGTATCCCCACTTTGGTTATTACATGCAAATAAATCACAAAAAATTCCTAGTGCCGCGTGTTCAGTAAGGAACAATGCTGTTTCAAGCCGCGAGTATGCTTCGTGACCTGCAATATGGCTGTTGCGAGTACTTGCATATGACGTCATTGGACTGTACCCAGTGGCGGCGATTAGGGAGGCGTGGGGGTAGTTGCCCTCCTCTTTTGCCCCCACACTATGGCATCTTAATGCGAACCCTTGCCTACCAAGAAAGGTAAACTGTCCTTGCCCCCCCCCCCCCCCAGTTTTGGCACTGTACCAACAAAAGAAGTAACATGACACCTCTCTCTTGGAAACTATTGAAAGCCATAGACAAAACTTGGATCTCATGGTCCCTGAGGTTTATGCCTGTTTTTTCTGATAAAATATATTCCTTGCCTGCGATTTGCTTCAATGGTACTTCAAAAATAGCAAACTCTTCCATTTCATCCAACCCCCTGTTATTAGGACATAAAACTGAGAAAGAAAAATACATGTTCCGTTTTTTGATTGCTAGCGAAAATTCCATTCGTGGACAAATACGGTAATTTTTTCAATCCGAGTCAAAAACATCTGCTCCCGATGTTGACACAGCGGTCGCGATGACTTGCTCGGTGACACGTGCACAGAGCAAGAGATAACCCCGGATAAAAAAAAGGTGAAAAAAGACGGGGACAAGGACAGTGGAAAAAAAAGAGAGCAAAACCGGATGGAATGAAAATCGGATTTGTCTCGCGGGTAATGAGCGAACGTTGTCCCTGGTTAATCCTCACCATACGTCACACATGTCCATACAGGCGCCCGCATTTCGACAAGTCTTCAAGTCAAAATGGATCGTCATCGTGTGCTAAAAGAGCTTGTAAGCGCATTCACCCTACCTTCATACTTTCTTCCATTTGATACATAGGCTACATAGTACATCCACTTTATGTAGAATTGTTTTTTTTTAAAAAAAAGTTAAATTGTGATAAAATACAGGGTGTCCGAGAAGCTCCCTTACCTATACATAGGGAGACAAATTTATGGTAAATAAAAACTGAGGAGAGCAGTAAATAAAATGTTAGATCAGCGGTATATACCAGCGGTGGAAAAAAATGGCACACACTTTTTCATTATGAGAGGAAACAACATACAAAAGAGCTATAAATTGATAAACTACTTCATTTTTATATACTGTACACATACACAAGTACTTAGCTGTCCAACCAAAAAGAAAACATCAACACAAAATCACTTCATTTCTAAATTGCATATCTCAAGTGATTTATTCATTGTATGTATTTAAAAGATATCCTTGCTGTCCAACAAATAAAATAATCACTACTGCATATACGCAAACACATGTTGAAAATCACATGATGATAAACAAAATTCATTCAGGACTGAACACAAACGACACCATTGTTTCCCTTGATGTGCGGGAACAGACTAATCTTCTCGCAGCTACAGCTAGCATGTTCAATGAAACTGGAAGTTGAGTAGACATTTGGAAAGAAAGGAATGCAGCTTGACAGGAAGCGAAGTTTTCGAACTGAGATTATGTGCATGGGAAATCCCAATTTGCAGCGTCTTCCTGATGTGATCAAAGATAAAACGTTCTTCAGCTGCAAGTGGTAGGAAACTTTAGGCAAACGTTTCGTTACAAATCGACAGTTTGCGCGCACAACCTCGATTGCCTGGTTTTTCGTGTTTTCTACTAAATTTGATGATATTTCACGGCTATTTCGCGAAAAAGCGTTCATTTCGTGGGAAAGCGCTCATTTCGCATTACTTTCGCCTATACAACTCATGCATATTTCATCATTGGGGGTGTAGTTACGTGCAGAATGTTCAAAATTGCATCTTTTTTTCACATTTCGCGATTTCGTGCATCGCGAAAATTCAATGTCCCTACCTATACAGTTCCGAAATAGTATGATTTGTCCCGGTGTCCCGCAAAAGGACGAAACGGATTCGGGTAGGAAAGTAGGAATTGTTAAGACTAATACTAATGCGTGTGACCACGTGTCCGGTTTCACAAATTGATTTTCAAGAACAGTCATTTGCTTGAAAAAAACCCACAGCAAATATAAATATAACTATGTAGGAAAATATGATGACTGATCCGAAGTTCATCTACGTCTACATAATGCGAGTTTGTGTTATTTATTAATTACATAGCCTCCTACCTATGCAAGAATCTATTATGTAACGTACAAAACCGTTTTCTGACAAATCTTCTCAAGTCTTGATTTCTTGTGACTTTTGTTGCAAAATCGTTTCTCCTAAAATTAGGCTACAAGGTGGTTTTAATTTTCCTCCGCGTCCTTCAAAATCGTTTCTGGAATCCCTTACTACCTTATGAATGCCACAGCAGTGTCAGTGTTTTGTCCATAATAAGTTGTTACGGTTCTGTAACAAGTATGACATTGAGAAATTCAGTGGTATTGGTACATTACGTAATTGTTATTTGGAAATTTTCATGTGTTCCACGAATTGGTGCACAATTTTAAAGAAGTAACTAACCTGAATGTAACTGACTTATGGCTGCAAATTAAAAATTCTGTAAAATTAGTGTGTTTACACAGTTTACATATTAAATTTCCTTTCATATGAGCTTCACCTGATCAGTACATATATTTTGTTTCTTTGCCTTTCTTAGGGCCTAATAAACACAACTAAATGATTAAGAGATTAAAGTAATCACCAAAAGTGATTTTGATATCTAGAAAATCCTTATGTACACTATTATGTAAATTATTTATTTAAAGTGATTTAAATCAGTGACTTTTTTTAAAAAAAATGATTCAATTCGCGATTTAAATCAACCTGATTTACATCTATCCACCTTGATTTCATCTAATTCTCATTCATCTCCATGATAAACTAAAAAGGGTGATATATATAGTCAAGGAGAACTCGGAAAAATGGAATTTTATCCTGAATACATATGCAACACACATTTGCCGCTACTCTGTAATTAAAGAAAATGGTAAGTGTCGGACATTGCCTTGTCCTCGTTTGCAAAAGTCTCGCAAGGTCTAGTGTATAGAGCGACCACAAGGAAAAGAACCTTCGACGAAAAGTCTCTGCGCACCTTTCCCTTCCTCCGTTCAGCTCGGGCCATAAGAAAGCATGTTCCACTATGTCCCTCCCCTCCGCGCGGGAGTACGGTGCACAGGAGTCGCGGGTCTGCGCAGGTTTCTATGCTTGTGATTCCATTATAGTTCTCGTACCGATTCTTACAAGCTCGCTTTGAGTATCGAGACAAGGCCGAGTTCAGAATAATAATAATGTTAACAATAAAATTATAATTTTTTCATCTATTTAATATCACAACGATTTGTTTCCCAGGATTCTCGTGTGAGAACATTTCGTGCAAAAGTTTATTATTTTCAGAATGTTGAATAGATTTTTGTTTCATTAACAAAATTCTGGAAAGTAACAGTTAGCTATTTGTTAGTACGTTAAGTCATTTAAAAACATCTGGGCAACATGGAAAAATCAGGTAATATAAATTTTATAAAATACGTTGTAACTCTGCCTGAAAACTCGATATTAATCCTCACATTGTTCTAAATATTAATATACTGGCCATAAAGTTAATATGTGGGAAATAGTTTTCTATTCATTTTGCATAATATTCTTCTGTCTATCGCAATAAAGTACACGATCCATTTCTAGAATAGTAAGTTCAACCAAAATAAATTGTTGAAATACTTAGCCTAGGAGATAATATTGTAACAGAAAGAGATTCAAGTGAAAGTGAACACTGTGCTGCCACCTACCGAATGATGCCCACATCAAAGTGGCAATAACAGGCAGGTAAGAACGGAAAGAGAACTAATTTTCCAATTATCCGCCGCAGGGAGCCACTGCGAGTTCTCGCGACAAAAGCTTTTCTCAGTTCATTTCACTGTTGCCAACCTGGCTACTTTGTATCCATATCTGGTCTTTTTGCGCTTTCTTCGGTCTTAAAATTACAAATTGGTTGATAAAGAGATATTTAGCTCGCGCTAGGAAGTGTGTGGCTACAGGTCTTCTCTCTTGAAATGTATGTCTACTTGAGGCATGGACGTAAACGGAGTGTTGTTTGCAATGGGGGATGTAGGAATCCTCCTTTGGTTATTGCAACATGCTGAAGAACGTCAACGTGGCAAATTATACAGAGTGGCCTAAAAGTCAGCCTACTTAACCTACCATCTTTATGTACGATACATTTCAAATGTTTTATTTCACGTGAGTATTGGTTGAATAACATAGCCAGGTGTCGGGCACACCTAGTACTGACCTCTGACACGACCAGTGTTGCCAGTGCACCTTGTAATTTCGAAAAAAATAATTTGTTTTACGAATGTGCCAAAAATGCATAAAATGCGTAGCAAATTACCGTTCTCTTACCAATCCGATAAATACCCACACAGACTATCGATACATATCGAAAATCTTTGCAACCGACTCCACATCGATCTTTTATCCATGTTTGTTTTTACTTCTACAAAAACTTTCTTACACTTTAGTAACTTTCTCCGCATACTGAACGTTCATGTAGAGCATAATTTTCATGTTTAATGTTTCAAAAATATCCACATAGGCAAAGATAATACCCAGTTAAGTTTCTTATCGCTATCTCTTTTTGTACAAAAGTTAGGCACGTTTAAAGTCTCGGTTGCGTGACTTTTCTGACACCCTGTATTTCTATACTTTTGTTGCTTTTATTGATAAATCTATATCCCTATGAAGAAGCTTACAATATGTACTTCATTGTATACTGTCATGAGGGAGTCCCGGGTTCAATTCTCCGGGTGGGTGTTCTCATGTGGGAATCTGTGCCTGCAAAGTTCCTGCTCTGGAGTTCACCCAGCTGTAATACCCATAAAAGGCAAACACGACCAGAGGATGGTGCTGATCACATCATCTCCACAAATGACGAGATCGTGAATATGAGGGGAACAACCTCCACTTTCCCCCACATTGGCGTTGCCAGAAAATTTCGTAGGGATGCATTTATAAAACTTGAATAGTAGAAATAATAACACTAATAATTATTATTGTCACTAATATACACTAAAATAAATAAGTATTATTCAAAATGTATTATTCTTTCCTGGGAGACTTCGCCACTCGATCCACCAGATGGAGTGAACATCAAGCATAACTAACTACTTTCCATTACATTATATACATTTAATTCAATTAATATTTTCTTTGGTTAAAAATAAATCAAAATTAGGGGGACATTTTTGTGTTAAAGTTTGTTGTGTGACCTCTCACATAAAATTCTATATATTTTACAAAAGTTTGAAAGCTGTGAAACCATTTTATGTATACCGTGTACTAAATGGTGCAATATGAAAACTTGACTTACTCCTATAGGTATTGTATACATCTTTTTTTCGGTTTAACGCAGTTTTGTTTTGGTTCTTCTGTTCGAATATTAACTGAATTTTAATTTTGTTATTAACAATGAAAATAACGGGATAAATAACTTTCTGACTCTTTTTTTTTTTTTTCAATTTGAAATGAAGGAATTTAACGGAGGGGTCGACGCCCCCATGGTCTCCAACATTCCTTCACTACATATTGCAATGTGTAGGGAGTAACTTTAACTCTGTTACAGAACAACCTTAATGCCTGATATTTTGGAGCCTTTCTAGAGAAGCTGTTTCACCTCTGATTCCCTTTTGCATGTATGCTAATACAAACTGAATAACACAATTGGGTCACGAAATAAGAACACTTCCAAATTCCTGTCTTCTTTCTGTACTTTATATCCTACTTTTCGCGTTTACTCAATATTCCCTGGGGTTGCCACCATGCAAAAGTAAAAATCGAGGAGTGTCAGATCATGTGAACGAAATGGCCATTGAATTGTCCCACCTCAACTTATCCCTCGGCCTGAAAATCGGTTATTGATGATATGCCGGACTTCGGTGAGGTAGTGCGCCATCTTGCTGGAAGTGGATACCGTCAAAACACACAGCAAGTTCGCTCTTCACCTATGAAAGCAGCCATTTTTTAAACCGAACTGCTGCTGGCGCTTTCGGTGGCATAATTCGATACTATTCAACAACGCTAGCCAAATTTGATGTATTTCCTTACAAAATGACACCAACACCAGTTACGTAACGTTTCCGAATAAATTTATATGCACTTACAAAATAGTCAAGTCCTATTTAGACCACTCTGTATGTATTACACTGGGGAACAAAAAAAAGATTTTATTTTGCGGCATAAAGTTTAATAACAGTTTCAGCACACAAAACAGCTGTTATTGCCAATTGTATGATTGGTTCAGTTGAATTGACTCCAGTTATAAAAATAAACACACCATGGAAAATGTAGGAGGTAAAATTACTCCACGCTTTTCTCGGTAATATCAAAATTTGATAATGTGCTGAAATTCCCATAATAAACTTATTTATTTATTTGTAAATTGTTGCTAGGCAACTTATGAAGCATTGCTAGGCAATATATCTGACACTCAACAAACCTTAAGGAAGAATACCAAAACATAAAAATGGTTTTAGAAAAAAATTGAATATGCTGAACATAAGTGGCTCGTATGTGTGGATTTGAAGATGGTGATTTTTTTACTAGGACAGCAAAGTGGGTACACAAAGTATCCCTGTTTCCTATGTTTGTGGGATAGTCGTGCTAGCGAAAAGCATTGGACGATAAAAGTTTGGCCCCCAAGGGAAAATATTAGTGGGAAAAAGCTAATATCATTCACGAACCGCTGATAGATAGGGACAAAATCATCCTTCCGCCACTGCATATTAAACTTGGGTTGATAAAAAAGTTTGTCAAGGCCTTAGATACAAGTGGTGATTGTTTCAAATATATATGCCACACTTTTCCAGCACTAAGTATTGAAAAATTGAAGGCAGGAATCTTTGACGGACCACCACAAATTCGTACACTTATAAATGATGCCAATTTTACAACTTGCATGTCTTACATCGAATCTGAGGCCTGACTGAGCTTTGTGTCCGTCGTCAAAAACTTTTTGGGGAATCACAGAGCAAGTACCCCGATATAGTTGGAAATATGTTGAAAAATTTTGAGAAATTGGGAGCTAATATGAGTGTGAAGATACATTTTCTACATAGCCACATTGACAGATTCCCTGAGAACCTTGGTGATTTTAGTGAAGAACGGGGAGAAAGGTTCCATCAGGATATAAGGATAATGGAAGAAAGGTACCAGGGACGGTGGGATCGCCACGTGATGGCCGACTACTTTTGGAGCTTACAGAGGGATTGTCCTAAAAAGCAATACAGCAGGAAATCGTATAGAAAACGTTTCACATAGTTTGTTACTTCATTGTGTACATATTTTCTTAATTATTTTGATCATAGGCCTATATAAATTTATTTTTATAATAATGATTGTAATCACAAAAAGTAATATTAAATTGTTGTTGGAAGTTCATTTATATGTATGTCTTATGTTTCCGCCATTTTGGTTTAGTTGCATTTATTTCATAAATTAGAGCCAATTCAGGAAATATATTATTATATCATTATTCAGCAGCATGAAATTGCCCTAAATTAGCTCTCAAACACTGTGCCGCAATTTCACTGTTCCCCAGTGTTATCAATTGTAATTTTCCCAATTTCCAGAGGTAGTGCCCAATTTGAGGTGCAATATAGTTCTTTTCTTATGATAGCGCTTGGCAACACTGCTCCCCAAACACGCTACTCCCTCGCAGGTGATTCTCGCGCGGATAAGAGCGAGGAAATTGCTTCCGAGGGCCAGTGCAAAGGGGTATCATTCGGATAACTGTTTCTGCGCACGTGATTGCAAAACCGCGTCATTAAGACCAGGACAAACGATGTGCCGAATGTAGCCCGGCGAGGAATTTCGGCGGAAACAGCCCACTGGTGTGTCCTTACCTTGCTAAGCTTGAACGTGATTAAAGGGTGTGTGTAAAGTGCTGATCGTATGCAAATTCAGGCATAGCAGGGTCTGTACAACCACGAGCAAAACTGACAAGTTTCGGCCTCGGCTCGAAATTCACGAGACCGAGCTCGAGGGCCAGAACCACCAGACTACACTGTATTTGGAATCTGTGGAGCTAGGCCGCGCATAACGGTGGAAAAGGGGAGGAAGCGAGTGTGCGCTGCTGCAAACTGCTGGTAGCTGCAGCCGCGTTTTCCCTTCTCGCTGCTCATTGGTCGAGTACTACTTGCGCAGAGGATTTGTTTTCGTTTGCGTGCTCCAGAGAATACCGGGACAGTTTAGTAGGCTAATATAGTCAACGGTAAAAGAGACCCAAGGTATAGAAATCGAAGGACACTCACCTTGAACGATCGCTTGAAGACCAATAAGAGAAGACAGAACACAACTCACCTGCAAATAAGAGAGAATATGTTATGTACAATCCAAATAGATATAATAAACCGTTATGAACTAAACCAGGTCAGTGATAAATGAACGACTGTGCTGTACAATCACCGGCAAAATAAATGGGACATCTATAGATGTATTGTAACAGCAAATTTTCAATTGCAACTTCCACCACCGCCGTAGAGTTAGGCAACACACTTGACGCCTTGCAAGGAAGCGAGTATTTCAGGAGCTAAGTTTCCTATCTTTATTGCCCGTAACTGTACCTTCCCAGGATGCGCTTGCACAGAGAAAAACCACGGTGAACATAATTCAAGACGAATCTCCGACTTAAAGGGGTGTTCATGAACTTTATCATTCGTCTGATCACACTCGATCATGCGAATTGAAACAACATAAATTCATTGAGACAAAGTTTCATGACCCCTCTCTCTCCTTCAGCCAACTGGGAAGATTGTAAATACCTATGCTCTCACTTGCAGTAACATATGGAACAGCTATCTTGCATCCACAGAAATGTCTTCACCGCCGAATCGAGTGTAACACACACACACGCAGCTTTCCTACGCACTCTGTGTCTTTCTTTAGTATCTCGCGGATAAATTGGGTTGGGGGAGTGCTTCTTTTATCCCACCCCCCTTTCCTCCCTTTTCCAAAGCGACGAACAGATGAAGGGGAGGAAGCAATGCACGTCAACGTGAGATTTCGCAGATGCAAACACTTGTAGTTCCACGCACTGCCGGTAGGTGGCAGCAGCTGCTGTCTTAATCTCTTAAATTTCTAGTCATACGTGCAATGTGAAGGCACATAGAGTTTCGCACCCCGATTTCAACCAGGGTTTGTTCAAGTTCCAGGAACCCAGAAATTCTAATGTGTTATATCGGGTTCCACAACAGGGCTGGAATATTTATTCTTGGACCGTATTTAAATTGCTCCGGAAAAAAAGGTCCCTGGGCCATATTTAAATTGATCCTGTCAAATGGTTCCTGGACCGAATTGAAATACTTTACATATAAAAAGGTTCTTTACGGTCCAGAACCCATTTACGCTTGCTGATTTTCTCTCCTGGACCGGAATTGAATTTATTTACAATTCCCGGACCTTTAACAACCCTGCTTTAAACTCCAGGTCCAGTCCCGATCAGCCTATATATGTGCACAAAGCGGATTTAAACTCGAAATGGAAGATTTATTTGTTTGTAACAAGATTCAATTGTTGTTATTAAGCGTCGCTTTTCTGCCGCTTTGTAGAGGATGAGTAATGATATGATGAAATTGTAGAAGGAACAGTCACGAAGGAAGAACACCCATGTCCAGGATTCGAATTCGCGACCCTCGTAGTGCGTTGTGCTAACCACTCCCCCACATTAGCAATTAAACATGCGCTTATGAGTTAAATGTATTGTAATCATTAGAGCCCGGAAGTTCAGGCATTTATTTTCGTTAAAATAGGCAGGCAAAAAGGCATTTATAATGTGGTAAATAGGCACTAAAAATGAAACAAAAAGGCAAAATAAACCGAAAAAAGGCACATTTCGAAGTCGCTTACTTTTATCTACAATTTCTGGCAAAATGTTAAAATCTAAATTGGGAAGAGCATTTCAATTTTCTCCGTCTTGGTTGCACATAACTACAAGGTACTTTTTAAGTTCTAAACATTCATTGATAGTCGTCTGTCAGAGAGAATGTTTTTCATAATAGAAAATGATCTTTCTACTTCGACAGAAGTTATTGGAGCATACATATAACAAGCTAATGTAGCTGGACTCATTTTGGTAACAGCATTTTCACCTTTTAGAATATCACAAATTGTTTTCAATTGTTTCAAGTCCTCATTTGCACTCACTACCCGTTAGCACTTTTCCGCAACAGCTGACCCCTTTTCTCCTGGCACTTCCATCATCTGCTGCATAGATTCCTCGAAGATTTTCATGGATGCTATAATTGTAATTGTCTCTGGCAATGCACCATAATGTGCAAAAGTAAACTTGAATAGCACAGGAGTTTTTTCACTTCACGAATTGAAGCCGCTTCATTTTCTGGAAGAGCATCGATCACCTCACTGATTTTTTGAAGGTTTTAGCATAATATATAGCTGCTGATATCCAGGTTCCCTATCTCGTCAAGACTGGTTGCTGAGGTAAACTAAGCTCAATCGCAACTTCCTGAAATTTTCGGGTTCGAGAGGGAGATTTCAGAAATATCTTCTTTGTGTTCGAAATCAACCTGTCCACTTCAGCAGTCAATCATGCACAAGAAATGTTAACCGAAAGGCAATATCCTGACTCAGCATGAAATACTTTTTTCTCACACTTTTCTACTTCAGCAATGTTGAAACATGCGTGAGTTCAATATTACTTAAATAAGGCGAAAATTATTCACATAATAAACGGAAGAAAAATAAATGCCAACAACGTTTTTTGGGAGAAAAATAATTTATATACACGTTTTTTTTTTTAAAAAAAATGTCAAATTTCATTGAAAAAGGCAAAAAAAGGCATTATAATTAAAAATAGGCAGTGGGGTCCCAAATAGGCAAAATAGGCAAAATGAAAAGGCTTCCAAAACATTCGAAACAACATAAGAAACGTATATCCGGAAAAATTTTATCAATATATGCAGTAGATAAAAAGAGGCATTTTGCCAAACTTCCGGGCTCTAGATTCGCTTAATCTAAATATCTCTGTACAAGAATTTATTCATTCTCTGGGCTTGTTCAGTGATGATGGCTTCTCAGAGAATAACTGTCCTCGTAAAAGTTTAAGCAAGTCTCTTGTACAGTCAACGGCAAAGAAAATAGGCAAATCCCATCCCTATTTTCATTCTATAATTATTCTCTATCCTGTTTATGGAATGTAATTCTGTTGATATGAATCTGATGTTGCCCTCTGCTTATTGACGTTCTTATTTCAATTTATGATCGTCACATTGTGGAAAACAGACTGAATGAAAATGATTATGGACAATTCGCCTGCTTCTTTTGCAAGCTTCTTTAATACACATATGTATGGCATTCTATACATAATCAATTCATCCACCACTTCATAACAAACCAGCACCATAAATGATATAAAATGTATCTTAAATATTAACTCTTAGGTCTCATACTATTATTTTTAAAAAAAACTACTCCCCCCCGCGCAAACGAAAGGAGGTAGGTTTTTATGCTTTGCTTAGCTTTGCTCCCCCAAAAAATATCTGAAGAAATCGGCGCCTATGCTATGCTTACTATTACATTCTAGTAACTAAAAATTGATTGAGTGATTGATTGAGTTGGTGTTTTAAGTCCACTTTATGCACAGTAAGGCTAATCGGACTGGACCTACAGTTTAAAGTGGGATCCGAACCACTATGTGCCTCCACCGGCAGTGATGTGCGTTTACGCGTAAACAACGATAGTCTACATTCTACACGTAGACTATTTTATACACGTAGATTACGTAATCTATGTAAACAACATGGCGAAAGGTGATAACTTAACAAAGGGCGCCGTGGAATTAAAAGAAAATTATACTGCGTATCAGTTGCTGATGTGTGTGGAAGAACTTTTCATACTCTTTCTTCCAAATTCGAACAATTTCTCACCTAGGAAGAAACCTAATATAGGAAATATTCTAGTGTTTTATGGGAAAAAGACCACTCTTACCTCACTACTGCCATCTGTTGTTGTTTCTTGCATACTATTTATCTTCCATAGTTGGTAATAGAAGAGAAGAGAAATTTTGTTGTAAATAGGGTTGTTTTCATTTCGTTAGGAACCAATATAGTTGAAAATGTCACTTTCATTTCATGAAACCCTTGTAAAATAATTTTAATGCACTTTATATTGTCTACGTAGTCTATGTAAACTACAACCATATGTAATCTACGCGTACATTACGTGTAGACAACGCATGTAGACGTAAACTTATAGTCTACGGCACATCACTGTCCACCGGGAATCGAACCCGGGACCCCTTGAATACAAGGCGACGACGCTACCACTGCGCCATCGGGGAGGCCCTATTAACTAAAAATAACTTACAATTACGTTCAAGTAACTGTAACTGAGTTACTTTCTAAGATGAATAACTGTAACAGTATCCGTTGCTAGGCATGTGAAAGAGGTACGTCTAACAATTTCTTCTTGCATTTGTGTCGGTGGGCGCCTTAAAATCCCTCATGTCTCAGTACTGTATAAGCTTGGAATTTGATCTGTGGTTCTTAAATGTGTAAGGATTAAGCATGAAAATTATTGCCAGAAAACGAAAATAAAGGTTACAATCTGACTACAGAGAAAATAACAATTCTAGCATAAAAGCTTTCTGTTCATAAAGAGTATTAAATAACGTAAATATAAGTGGTAAAACACCTACCAACCGTCGAATCTATGAGCCATCATAAAGAGCAGAAATTGAAAGCTCCGCCCCGCACTCTAGCGGCAGTCTTATGAATCACGACCTCTGTGGCTCCTGAATATTCCACACCTATCCAAAGGGTTGTTCCCTTGAAGACCCAGCTGTTACGGAACGCATCACTCAGCTGTCATATTAAGAGGACTTGGATGCCCACCCAGACAAGCAGGATGCTCCTTTATCCCGCTGCCGGCGTACTGACAGGAACTGACAGTGTTGCTAACCCGCAAGTAATGCCTCCATTCTTGGTTGTATTGGCATGCATCCGATATACATCTTTCAAACGTATCCAAACTTTGTTTCAAGCAAATTTTATGCTCACAGATGGCTATTATTGGCCAGATTTACAGTTTTAAGTTAGATGCAAGTCGTTTGGATACAAGAAGCCATTAATTTTGCTGATTTGTGGTATCTCTTGAAAACTAGAGCATTATGTACTCGGGAATCAGTGTTTCAATTTGTAGATTATCCTAATTCAGTTGCAATCCGTTTTAAATACGGTATCACAGTTCGTGTACTGTTTGGGTTATTTTTACATTGTATTTCTGACACTTTTGCTAATCGCGAAGATGAGGATAATATGATTAAATTAATGAAGGGACGCTCACAAATAATATCCATGTCCAGGTCGGGATTCGAACCCGGGATTCTTTGCTAATCACTTCGCCACGGAGGGCCGTTGTTTACAGCAGGAGATACATCAACAGCATTGGACGAAAGGAATTAAATGGATTACATGCTTCGAAGCCAGAGGTCCCAAGTTCGAAACCTGGTCAGGCATGGATGTATCGTTGTGTTTGTCTCATGATCATTTCATCAGTTCATCTGCCATCCTCATCGTTGCGACCAACATACAATATATATACATGCACACATACAGAGCGAGAGAGAGTGGGGGAGGGAAAGATAGAGGAGGAGGAGGGGTCTTTCTTACTCTCTCTCTCTCGCCTCCTTTTCCTCTAGAAATAAAGAGAGAGAGGAGTTAGTCACTTTACATTGATTGTTGCCTTTCACGAGTTAATGTACAGTGCATTAAGCTACTAGATATTTGGTACGTCTACAACTCCTCCGAATATTGTCTTTATAGCCGGCCCCCGTGGCGCAGTGGTTAGCACATCGCCCTACGACGCCAGGGGTCTCGGGTTCGATTCCTGGCCTGGACATGGATGTTTGTGAGAGTCCATTCATAAATTTCATCACATAATCAATCATCCCCATCTTCCCGAATTAGCCAAAAAGTGGCACAAGAAACGAAGCAAAATAAAGCAAATCAATCAAGTCTCTACAGCTCTAGTAGTTTCCGAGATAGTTGCCATCATGGACGGACGGACGCAAAAGGGATATTTTTTTCAACTTTTCTGATTAGCACTCTAAACATCAGTATATCCCTCTGCTGGGCAGGTTGGAAATAATACGTGGATGGTCACTTGGACCCCAAGCTTTATGTTATAAGGAAACTGAAATTGTTGGATAATAGCTACATTGCATGCAAATCATTACTAATTCAAATAAGTATTGTCACCTTATATTTTTTATTGTAGTAAGATATGTCATACAGAATAAACTTTATAAGAACAATAACTCTTCATATGATACTTCTTACACTTGGATCTACGGAAAACGGAAGTCTTTGCGATAACACTGTACAGAAAGGCCAACCAACAATCCGATTCTGAGAATCAGCGAACGATGCAAAAGTTGATACCAAATTACCGAATGTATTGTTTACATTTCAACTTTGGAAGAACAATAGATATCTCGAAAACCGGACTCGTTGCGTAATACTGGGGAGCCAGAACAACCGACAATCATAATTTGAAACAGCAAATGATACTATAATAATAGTAATACTATTATTATTAATAATAATAATATCGAGCGGTAGAAGAAAGAATAAATCGAAATATTCATTGGGGTCTTCAATGGCCTCAAGTGCCCGTACGAAGTGGCATTATATTTAGGACCAATTAACGAAAGAAATAAAATTAGTTTTTCGGTTGTAATATGACGATGTTACAGAAAATAAATCAAAATAAGATATTTCAACCGTTGGTGACACAGGTATATATACGCGTAATTTAGTCGTTACCCTTGAAAAAACACATGTGGGGTTTCTAAAGACCCCACGTACCCAGCGGAGGGATATGGGAATATTGGAAGATGCGAGGACATGAAAGAGTCATTTTTTGATTTTAAATGTTTTGTGTAGTCTTAATAATATATATATATATATATATATATATATATATATATATATATATATATATGTATAAAACCTAATATAGGACTAAGTCGAGTAAAAAAATACAAGAATAAAATATATACGATGTAGAGTAATATATTGATAGTAACATTAAATTTAAAGAATTTTTAAAAAACAAGATCTGCTACTATACCTATAATAATTAAATCATGCTGAGCACATCAATGGCCAGCTTACATTCACGTCCATTTTCTACAAATCATAACATATCATCATTTAAATTATCTATTAGTGTTTTTATTAACACCATTTTTACTATTTACTGAAATAAATACATTTTTTCCAGTGCTGTATTTGGGAACCTTGTAAGCTATACTTCTAATGAAACGTCACTGTCGATCTTTGATGATAGCATATTATGTACAGTCACGGACACTTCTGAGTTGTAATGATCCACTGAAAGCCAATGGAAGTGCTACAACCCAGAAGTGTCCGTCACTGTACAAATACACTTATTTTGTTACTCCTTAAGTGCAGTGTTTATAAGTTAAGTGATTCCAACCACTCCATATATTTAAATGTTACATAGCTTTTTTTTGTTTTCATGCACAATAATCTGATAAATCATTTCTGAACTGATTCTATTCTTTTAGCTGCTGGGATCCATAATTCGCAACCATATTCTAATAACTGATGTACAATTGTAACATATGAAAGTTTCCAATCTGTTAAAAGAACTCCAATTAAAATATATAATCCTAGTAATCTTTTAGCTTCTTCACAAGTTTATTTTACGTGTTCTTCAAATAATAACGCTAAATTAGTACTTATTCTATAATAGTAATAATATACATTGAAGTGATGAGCACGATCTGACAACCAGGTACATCACTATGTCAGAATAGGGTATACAAAATTACAAAATTGATTACATAATTATAAAATAACACAGTGGATCCTACAGTCTTATACGTCATTATAAGTTCATACTGTAGCTTTCTACAAGTTCAGCTATTAAACCGCTGACCTTTTTTAGATAGTATGTTAGAATTGAGATATTCCTGTGGGAATATCTGGGAATTTTATAATATATATTTGGGAAGATAAAATCTGAACAAAATTTATCCGTTTCATTTTTCTTCTAAGGAAGACATATTCAACTGAGTAAGCCATTCAGAATAATGCCGTTCATAGTGATTCTTGTGCATAGTAACCTGATAAAAAGTTTTTCAACTGATTCAACTTTTTGAAGATAATTCTTGGCTGCCAGAGACCATAATTCATTACCATATTCAAGAATACGACGATCTATGGTTCCATATAATACTATATAATAATACAAATTTACATGTCCTGTTTACACCTAAATCCAGCAAGGTGTGGCACTCCCTCCCCCTTTCTAAGAAAACTCGCCCAGTGTTGCGCGGTGCCAATGCGACGTCAAAAGAGATGACACGGCTTCCTGACACAGGAGAGCGCCATTCTTCGAAGCCCACTCCTTGCGAAGTGGCCAGGTTGTTTGTTTCTCGTGGCCTGCTTTGACATCTGCTCCAGCGATTATGCGCAGCCATTTTTGTCTTGGGAGTTCATTGAAGGAAACACTTGATCATTCTTCCTCGCTCCATTCACAGCTTTGATTTCCTCCTCCTGGCACCGGTCCAAGTGTTGCAAACCACGAACCACTTTGGTGCCCAGCCCACACTTTTGACGTTTCGAAAAAAGCTTATACGTACACCCAACGGCAAAAGAAATAGCAGGCGAATTGTCAATCACCATTTTCAGACGGCCTGCTTTCCACAATGTGATGGTCGCTAATTGAAATAAACACATCAACGAGCAGAGGACAACATATGCTTCACATCAACAGAATTCCATGTTTTAAAACAACGCAGGAAGTATATTCTGTCCCGGATATCACTGTAACAAGCGAACGAAAACACGTCTCTGTGCAAGTAGCGACGCGAGACGGCTCCACAAATGAACACGTAAGAGGGAATGGGATTGTGTGGAGAGAGGGAAAGCGACTCCAATTACCAGCCTTCGCTATGCTATGCCCATTCGACCTCCCCCTTTCCCCATACGCGGCCTGTCTCCAGTGATAGCCGAGACAGAGTATACAATAAAAAAGAATGAAAATAATGATGGGACAATTTGCCTACTATTATCTTTGACGTTGGCTGTACAGGCCGGAAGTATTATCTTGCCTATACAGCCACCACAAAAAAAGACCCTTGCGCCAATTTCCTTCGCGAACCTTCCCCTCCATCGGTTCAACTCGGGCCATAAGGAAGACTGCTCCACTCTGCCCCTCCCCTCCACGCACGAGAACGATGCACAGGAATCACGGGTCTGCGCAGGTTCTTTTGCCAGTGCTGCATTTCCCGCCACTTAGTGTTTTGCTGTCTACATGCTGTTGTTTCCAAACATATGTTCGCTGTAAGCATGGCGATTGGGCATGCTGCTATATCCTTCGAAACATCAATGAGCTAATCAAGTGCTTAAACGGCAAATTCTTTTCCGGTCGCCATCTTAAATACCAGCATTCTACACTGGGAACCGCTGCAGCAAGCGAACGAAAAAAACCGCCGACTGAATGCTGTTTTGTCGTATCTCCACTTTTCGTCAGAGATGGGTTGATAACGTTATCGTTGTCCTTTGTTACTTGCCTCGCTCACCCACTCTTTACCTCCACACACAAGGTTAGGTGCACTCCGTATTGGCTCTGATTTGTCTAGGGGTATATATCTTTCTTTGTACGACAATGCACGTGGGTTGCTACAAGTCAACATAATTATATAATTAACTACAAAATAACAAGAGACAACGGATAACCTTTACGAAACCTTTTTGATATAGGGGATAAATTACCTTGTCCAGCAACTGTGAAATTTAAAAAACGAAATTTTGGATATCTTCTATAGTTTAATTAACGTAAATTTAAATATATACAAATCGTATCTGAACGTTCATTTCTCTACGGGCCAAAATGTTGGAAATCTCTAATGTTTGTACCTGGATGCTTTACATTTTATCAATTACATCGGAAGTACGCTTGTCACAAGGTAGACTCGCGTTACCCCCAAGAAACGTCTTAACAGGCGCGAGGTCGCCCGACGTGTACATTTCTCAACACTCCACGGTGACAAGGCACTAGGCTTCCCAGCGCACTGTAATTACTTCAAAATAACATCCAGTACAAATTACCTATTTACCTGTAAATCGGACACCAAAGCACTATAGCCTGCCCGGAAATCCAATCTCTTACAGCATCCGTTGCGGGAGATCTGTCCTCCGATCCGAGCTGACCGAAGCAAAACAGCCTTTCCCTTCCATCCAAGTCACAGTTCCAACAGCCGACCTCCCCCCCTCTCATCTGCGAGTTTATATACGTTTTGGTTGGCGTCTCTTGCCAACGGCCCTTCTTTCAAGAAGTTTTGATTTTTAATAGCTAGAAACACCCGCCTAATTCTGAACGTTCGGGACATACGAAGAAAGAACAGTGCTACATGGTCTCTATACATGGAATATACGAACCTAAAAATAGCATAATAAATAGAGTTACACTAAACGCACATACATATTATTATACACGTAATTACCTAATTGATTAACATATTAATAAAATATTTCATTAAGAAAAAAAACACTGTTGCCCTCACACGGGGGCAGGGAAACACCTTACAGGTTAATGTGTCACGTTTTAAAGCAACGTATGTGGCTGTCAAGTGGTGTGAATTATCAACATTAATAAAATCCTGTGTACTCAAAATCGACATACGATAAATTTCAGCCAACTCTTCTGAAAAGTCAGTGCAGATGGACATACGACAACATTGTGTGTTGTCATTAGAAGAAACTTCTTGTTTAATTTTTCTGTGCCCACATTTGTAAAAATATACATTACGCTTGTTCGCCCATTACTCGAATACTGCAGTCCCATATGGAATCCACAGAACAAAACATGGCAAGAGGAAGTGGAAAGCGTTCAAAGGCAGTTTGTGAAATGGCTGTCTCTCAAAGTGAATAACTACTAAACGTTATGTAAGCACTTCGGTTTGGACACTGTTTAACAGAAGAGTTGTCAGATTAAATACGACTGTCAGTGTTCCGAACTATTACAAACTATAACCTTTAATGTAGGCCGCGACAGTGCAAGACAATGAAATATATTCTACAAGCAGAGATCAAGAGTGAACGTGCATAGCCGGACCCTGTGGCCGAGTGGTTAGCACATCGCGCTGCGACGCCAAGGGTCCCGGGTTCGAATCCCGCTCGGGCGTGGTTGTTTGTGAATGTCCATTCATCAATTTCATCACTCATCCACATCTTCGCAAATTAGCCAAGAGGCACAAAACGCGAAGTAAAAAACTAAATCACTCAATCAATCAATCAACGTGCATAGGTTTTCACCTGCAGTGCGAATGCAGGACACAGAATTTGACATATTCACAGATTCATTTAGCACTGAGGGAAAAAAAGGTACATCAACAAGTGCATAAATTAGTGTAAATATTCTGTATATAGATGTTCATTTTATATTTTCCTTTTTTTTATTAATAATATATTAGTATGTTCAACATAAATGGGAGATGTATCCTGTGCTGAACTAATAAATAATAATAATAATAATAGTATTCAACCTGTGCGCAAGAAGCGACTCCAGAGGGTTCCAATCCCTACCTGGGCATGGGTATTCCTTGTGCATGTCCCTTCATTAATTTCATCATATCATTACTCATCCTCATCTTCGTGATTGGACAAAAGTGGCAGAAAAGCAATTGAGAGGGCTCGACTAATGAACTCTTAAGAGGGGAATTGAGTGTATCTGCCAGCCGTTTGCAGCACCGCGCACTGTTTTGCTCCGCCCACTCGCTGTGAAAATGTTCAAATTTCCCTCGCAAAGCGAACCGTGAGCTCTGGTTGGCAGATAACAAAGAACGTCTTGTCTCCAGCACTCCTCTCAGTGGGTGGAAGCAACCCCGTGATAGCTGGCAGAGGGTTCCAGCAGGAGACAGATCAACCAGTGGCGGGAACTGTACCAGCATAAACCTTTTGAGGTAGATATAGAAAGTGCCAAGTGAGGATTTAGACATTCAAAACCATATATCAATGTGGAAAGAAGAAATAGGCAGTGCCGTTCAATATGTTTTTAGTTCTTGAAAATAATGAACATTTTCAGAATATATCTAAAATTCTCATAAATTATTCACACATTTTGCTTTATTGTCTTTATTGTACATGTCTTTATTAGTGGTGGTAAATGTTGGAGTAACATTTCCACACTCGTCCCCACTTCTGCATATGGTAACATGTTCCAGCAGCCTGTCAGAAAGCCATGTAGCTTTTATCGACAAAGGTAAGGCGATCGACACTGGCACCACTGCATCAAGGTCGCAGCAACATTTATTTTCTTTTTGTGCGAGCCATAGGCTGTACGCACTACATAGTTTTGATTTTTCTCCAATATTTTGTTACACTTAGTTTTCTTTTAAGCTGTCTCTTACTTTGTCCCCTATATACACATTCTTCCCCTCCCCCTACAGTTCTTCTTCCAGTCTTTCTTCCATGCCCCACTTCTCTTTTCCTGCACTCTCACCAAAAAACGCATACATTTTACTTTACACACACTTACACTATAAACATGGCTCGGCTGGAGCATGATCACTCATTTCGCTGCCTTCTCTAATAGCTTCACCCCCCGTTCTCTTACTTCTCCCAGGTATTTCCCCACTTGCTGCCCCGCTTCCTTTATCTTTATTCTGTCGTCTACCACTTCCATCACCTCCCTCCCTGTTAAGTTTTTCAGCCATTTGTCCCTTAAGTCACGTGCAGAAGGGCAGTTCAGTAGGATATGCTTGTCCGTCTCCTCCCCATTGCACAAAGGACATATCGTTTTCCCTGCTTCGTTTCTCTTTCTTAGTTGTTCCATCCCCCTAATCTGAACCATGCCAGCGCGCCTCTTTTATTTTTTTCCACAACCTTGATATATTTCGCTTTCCCCCATTCTCTTACTCTTAGCTGTTCCCTGATTGAGGTCTTTGTTTGGCAGTCTTCTATTATTTCTTGTCTGCCTATGTCCAGTAACCTGTCTCTGATTTGATTTTCTGTTGAGATGCCCCCTTCCTCCCATACCCAACCCATTCCGCTATTATATAAGATATTTTTCACTTCCAGCCCCCAGCTGTAAACGTTTTCCTCCCTTGTCTGTATTTCCAAACATCGTGCCCTCAGCGTAGTTTGGCCCTCTTGTGATAATCGCATCCAATATTTAACAACCCTCATCATTATATGTTGGTGGATTCATATAACTCCTACTTGCGACGAAGGGCTGTGAACGATACGGTTTACAGCGTTCAAATACCTACAATACCACTATTTAGTAACTTGTTCCGTCAGTTGGCAACAGCGGCAACAACTCCATAAGGAAATCTCAGACACAATCAAGCTCCTCTCACTCGATCTCCACGCAACAGATGGCAGGGGAGTCTATTTTTAGGGTCGGGAAGAGACGCTCGAACTTCTCAGCTTCAAAGCCATAAAACGTACATGTAACCCCAACTTGCTTTCGATTAGTTTAGTAGAATTTATTAAGAGCACTTGGTCATCTGAACAACCCTTTTATAGTGAGTTCCCGTGATCGTCACCACGTTTGAACCATTAATTTTCGCTGCGTAACAATGGCGCCGAGACGACGATTTAAAAGCGAGACAAGACCGAGACTGGCAAACAAGCTCGAAAATTTCAAAAAAACTAACTGAGTATTTCAAGAGAGCAGTCATATACTGTGTTTACCGTAATTATAAAGTTATTTCATTTATTACAACTGTGGACACAGACTAATTAAAAGTGTTGCCAACCCTAGGTCAGTGTTGCCAAACACAGAAAAATAAATTTCCCTTTCAACCAAATTTTCCCTTTAAATTGGTAAAACTCGTAATCGCGAACACAAAACTTTATGAACTATTATTATTACTGTTTTAGTCGTACAATTATTACTATTTCCACTAACTTATATTAAATTACAGAAACATCAAGCTAGTTTGGATACATGAAAATAACGAGGAAATAATCGGTACTGAAGATTATGTACATCTCTTGTGAACTATACATTTGAAAAGTTTCATAAACATTTTTACATTACCTATTTTATTTTATAATATTAAACGCCAGATATATAATGTGAATATCTCAATTCCAAGACAAATTTAATTTCAATTACAATTTGTATATTTTGGAAGGATAGGAGGGAAAATGAATTTCGCATTATAATGAGCTTGATCTTAATCTTAAATCTCCCTGATATTTTTTTATATTTTAATTGAATTTCTCTTCTTCCCTTTCCATCTGAAATTCACCCTGAATTTTCCTGATATTTCGCTTCATGTTGCAACAGCGCGCTAGGCCAGAGTGAAAATGTTATTCTAATTAGAAGACTATTGCCGTGAATGTTTTATTGACTGTCAGGATGTGGATTAGTAAAGAATTAGTTCTATGGTTGATTTCACAATTAACGTCACTACTTTCAAGCTGTAAGAAAGAGCTCGGTTCATTTGTCCGTTGGGGCCAAGTTGACAGGTTCATGCATCATCTGAGTGAAACACTAATGTTTTTCAAAATGATTTTCCCCCCACCATATCTTCGTTACAGGTATCCTGAAGGGTTAGCAAAGCGACGTTAAGGGAGAGAGGGACAATTTCCCCTAGGTCCTCCTCTCTTCGGCAGCTGCCGATCACTGTTGCCAGCTTCGCTCTTTTGGAGCCAGATTTGGCTCTTTCGTGAACTCGTTTGGCTGTGAACTATGGCACTTGCCCTACTATGATGCCATCACTGGCTCTGGTTTACATAGACAACTTCTGTCATAAGTATACATTTTCCACGTGACGTGATATTGTTATATTGGCCCCTCTCACATCCCCAGCCAATTTTCTTTATAGTGCGTTGGCTGACGTGAAGAGGACGTAATATTGTTATCCGGGAATACTTTATTTTCGATTTCATACGACCATCGGTGGATTATTGAGATGGGTGATGCCGACGGATCTAGACGGTGAAAACTAAGAATAAATTGGCATCACTTTAAAGCTAATGGTAATATCAGCGCCCCCTCACCCACACCCCCAGTAATTTGACACCTAAAATTACCCCAGGAGGCACTTTATCCAGTTTCGTAAATCTAGCTCCTTGAAAGTTTTTACTTCGTTTACGGTGAAATTTAGCTCTTTTACGTGCTTCAAGTTTGGCAACACTGCCAGGATGGCCGTAGGAGGCAAGGAGAAATACATTGCTCTTATGGAAGTATTAGTTTATTTGTTCTCTTGGGAATATCAAACTTCCGATGACATAGAAAAATATATCAACGGGAAAAGTACAGACTGACGTAGTAATTGACAGGCGGAAAAGTCGAACCTTCCATTTGATTAGCCGTAACTTGAGGTTGAAGTTGATTCCCCATAAGGAATACATGGGTTTCTGAAAATTCCTATTCATCATATTTTTCAAACATCGTATATAGCTTAATAATCAACTTTAAAAAACACTTTCACTTGCAACATGTGGAGAAATTCATACTCTATTGAACACCAGCTTTTTCCCTCAGTAGCACTGCCCATTAGGGCTGCCCAAGTAGAACTCGAGAACACTTCACCAATGAACGCGTGACAGGGGAATTGAGCGCATGAAGGGGAGGGGGAACGAGTCTGCTGCTACCGGCGATTTGCTTTGCTCCGCCCACTTGATTTCTCCCCTTCTCTGCAGTTACGCTAGGCCTTGCTCCACAGATTCCCGAAAGTTTCATTGTGTTTGCTCTATTTCATTAATTCACCATTCATACTCATCGTTGCGATTGATTTAGAGACAGAGAAGCGACGTAAAAAAAACAATCACGATCCTCACAGCCACGGCTCAAGGTTCGAACGTCGGTCTGGGCACTACTTGTGAGCGTACTTCATCATTTTACTCATCATTCATCCTCATCGTCGCGATCAGCCTGAAGACACAGAAAAGTGGCGTAAAATAACAAAAACATCCGTACAAAAGCCATTAGCCCTCAGGATTGACAGCCAAGTGGCCAAATGCCTCAACGACTCTCTCTAATCACAGAAACGGGTGATTATCCTAATTGCTAGCTCCTTTGTGATGCTGCGGTCCTAAGCCACGTTCAGAGGAAGCTGGCGGCCGTCCAAGAGATGTTTCTGTTCGCAGGCGCTTAGCGTTGACACGTGCGGCCCCCGAAAAGGATTGGTTTACAAAGCGCCATGCGTCGGTTGACAACCACAACACGTCTCGGCAACTGGTAGCAGGCGTCGTGATGCTCGCTTTTCCCTTCTTCCATCTCGCCTCTGGGCGGGTCACAGGGAATAAAACAGCAGAGGTCCCCGGGTTCCAATGCGTCCCAATTCTAGATTCCTTTAAAGTTTTCAAAATTCGAAGAAAGAAAAAAAAATTGGGATCAGAAGGAGGGATGGCTGATACTCGAGCACTAGCGAAACATTCTCTCTACTGTTTTTACTAGTTCGGTTACATCACACTCTGTCTCGGGAAACTGTGGAGCAAGGCCGCGCATGACGGTAGAGAAGGGGAGAAAGCGAGCGAGCGGAGTAAAGCAGGGCACGTTGCTGCAAACTGCTGGCGTGTTTTGCCCTCCATTTACTCACCTCCTCTCTCACGCGTTCATTTGTCGAGGTACCTTTAGTCACTACTTGCACAGAGGACTTGTTCCAGCTCTCTTGCTCCAGAGACTCCTGGGACAGAATGTAGATGAAATCGATGCATGGACATACCCAAGGTCACAGTCAATGCAGAGAAAAGTACTGGGTCCCAGATCGTCTGGTCAGAAGTAGCTCTCCTAATTCAAACTTCCTAGACTCGCTATTTGGGAAATAGCGCTCTTGTGGACTGCATAGCGTGCAGCGGTACTGTAGCGTTGTAACAGGGGCGGAAAGAAGGAAGGCTTCGTCGATCGCGTTCGTGCAGTGGGAAAGCTCTCGAAATATGATTATTGAGTAACAATGCAGTACGACATTAATATCATGGTACAAGAAACAGGAGGTACCGTGAAAAGGATGGCGCTTCGCACTGCAATATTTCGTTTCTTCTCAACCAGAGGCGCAACCACGAATTTTTATTTAGGGGGGGGGGGCAAGTACCAGGATAAACGTACCAATAATAATAATAATAATTTTAATAATAATAATATTATAATAAATACATTATTATTATTATTAATTTGCTTTATTTTACTTCGCTTTTTTACTACTTTTGGCCAATTTGCGAAGATGGGGATGAGTGATGATATGATGAAATTGATGAATGGACACTCACAAACATCCATGCCCAAGCCGGGATTCGAACCCAGAACCAACATTTTTATTATTACTATTAGTAGTAGTATCAAAGACGTTATTACTCTCTTAAATTATGCAAAAAGGGGGTAGAAGTTGGTGCTAAAGCATTTGTGTTCAAACAATCTATTTGAATTATTTTTTCAACACGTTCAATTTCACATTAATAATAATGGAAAACAAGCACACAAACTGTTTTTGAAAGACAGAAATGTTTGATAAATGCATTCCAAATATAATTCTCTTATACGTACATTAACATGTATAACTTTTATGCACGATATATGTTTCACACTTATGCAACATGGAGCGACGTGGACACTAAATTGTGTGCGTATTCAAAGTTTCCTTAATACATATTACAACATATATTATTTAAATACGTTACACAACCAATTCATCCATCTCACAATAAGGCCTTTCTGTGCGTAAAGTGGACTTAATCAATCAATCAATTTTTCAACTTATTTAGATCGTTCGTTCCCCAGGGCCGACTCCCACCGCTCCCCTAACTAGCGTTCAGAACTTGATAAGACCAAGAAAGAAGGGCATTGCGAGCGAGAAAATTTTATGAATAGCGTTTTTATTTGCATAAAATTTGAAGTTGTGGGCGGTAATTGCCCCCTGTAGGTACACTTGGCCGTCAATGTTTGCTTCCCCCTTGCACGATTACGAGTATTACTACTAATATCTAATGTAACATTCAAAAAATATTATCAGGAACTTTAATTTTCGTGAACTGTATCTAACACCCTTTTTAATATTCAATAAATATTCAATTCTTTTCTATTTGACATTAAATTACTTGCCAGGGCAATTTTTCTTTACAAATTTTGTCGACCTTAACTACACGTAAGCTAGATAATGAATACTTGCTATTATATAATTATTCTAATAACTATTCTATAACGTCCTATTCATGTAATAAAAATATATTAATAAATTTGAATACTTTAATTAATACTATTTTAATTAATTTAATATAATTATATATTTTTAGTTTAAACAATATTGTTATTATATCTATTATTATTTTGAGACACTTGGTTCGGACCCCCCTCCCGAAACATATTTCTAGATACGTGCCTGCTTTATAGGTATTTCACTCAAAAAATATACTATTATTATGTTTGTTAATTCACACGTTTTTTTTTCCCAATATTAACAATGAACATAGTCAAACGCTCAACCTGTGCTAAATTTAAAATCTAGTTTCTATTGATACAATTTATCGACTTTACTCAATAATCAAGACAGTATTCAAGGAAAATATCTGGGGTTCTGAAAGATTTACAGGATTTCATAGATCTGATAGTGTAGTGCATCGTTTCTCAACCTATGGGGCGCGACCCACTGCTGGGTCCCGAAGGGAAGTTTGGTGGGTCGGGAAGTCGGTCTCGAAAATGTATTTACTGTGTATTAAAAACCTATTACATCTAAATTAATAAGATATATTGTTTTAACAATTTAAATTCAACGGACGTTCGAAATTCTCAATTCTTATTGACTGGATATAGTGTGTTGAACTAACTTCTGATGGGTGTCGAACGATATGTGGAAGGAACTTTGGTGTTTATGTGTGTGTTCGTGAAGTAGCACCAGAGGTGATTTGGGTACACTGCTTTATTTACCAGGAGGCACTGGCTGCTAAAACTATATCGAGTGGTTTCAAAATTGTTTTTAACCTTGCAGTTAAAATCATAAACTTTATAGAACCTCTTCGTTAAATTCAAGACTTTCTTCTGTGCTGTGCGATGAAACGGGCAGTGAACGTAAGCAGCTTCTGCTTCACTCAGAAGTGCGTATAGGCTATCGAGAGGTAAGACTTTTCGAACTTACGCAAGAAGTTATGCTATTTTTGAGCGTTTGCAAGAATGAGTATGTGACTTTGTTTTTAGATGAGAATTCTTTGGCCTCATTAACTTATATGGCCAACATATTTACCAAATTGACTGAACTCAATCTATACTTTCAAAGTCAAGCGACCACTATGTTCTAAGCTTATGACTAGGGAGCGGAAGTTGATGACCTAAAAAATATAAGTAAATTAAAGGAAATTAAATAAAATTCAATCTTGCTTTAAAAATAAAAAACACCAAATGATACCACATACACATTCAATTAAAATATGCAACGAGGATTTCCAATGGACACAACCGAATAATTTTAAAACAATTTTATGAAAAAGTCGTATACACTGAATGAATTGGTGTAAAGTGCATTAATTTTCCGCATCTTTGCCTGGTGATGTAGTGTGGTGTGTTTCTGTGGCACTGTAAAGAAAAAAAATCCTGCGAGATATATATAGCCTATAGGCCTATGTCCACCTTGGTGAAAAGACTCAAGAATATTACCAAAATGAAAGAAGTCACAACATATGAACATACAATACAGCGAATATTGCGAAAAATGCCGAAAATCGGGTAAAATGACCTAAAACCTGAAAATTGGCAAAAAATGCACTTTAAAATTACCTTTTTTTGGTTCTGGGCGAAGTGTAATATTATGTATATTTAATGGGCATCGTGTCCGAGATGTCAGAAAAAAGATGACATTTCATCAACTTCCGCTCCCTACTTATGACAAAGTCAAGGCACTCCAGAAAAAAATAAACAGTTTGTGGTCAGAGTATGTAAAAAATGGTAACTTTTCTGCCTTCCAGACCTTAGAATTTTTTATAAGTGAGAATGACCTTTCCCTACCTAGTGAGTTTTGCGATTCTGTATTATTTTATCTCTCTGCTCTTTTGAAAGTTCAAGCATGTTGTCAGTAGAACTAAGAGAAGAGCTGTGTGATATCAGCTGTGATTCTGGCATTAAAAGTAAATTTTTAGATCCAGACTTAACCAAGTTTTGGATATCTTTAAGAGGTGAGTACCCTGAACTTTCGGATGAGGCATTAAAGTCATGAGTAACTTTTCCACCTCATTTTTGTGTGAAAAGGGATTTTCATTTCTGATTCAAGTGAAAAGTAAGTCCAGAAATATAGTACTTGACGTGCACTCAGATTTACGACTTACGTTCACCACCATTGAGCCGAACATACCTCCGCTTATGCGTAGAAGGCAGCCTGAACCGTCACATTAGTTCGATGAGTAAAGAAAAGAAAATGTTTTTCATTTCAGCTTGTGTCTTTTGTTAGATGTTAGACTATATTAAATTAGTATTTACTTTTCTAGAATTAAGTATGTGTAATTTGTTTAAGCAATAGAAGAAGAAGACAAGTTAAGCTACCTAGATATATTGATGAAAAGGAAGAGAGGACAAGAAATTGAAACCGCTTGGTATCAGAAGAAGTGTGCAGCAGGGGTATTCTGCCACAAAAGAAGTGATGTAAGTGAGGTGACAAAAATACATTTTATAAAGAATATGGAGGACAGAATCAAGAAAATATGCACGAAAGAATATGAAAAAGAAGGCAAAATAACTAGCCTATGGAAACAGCTGGAAAAGAATGGCTATGAGAAGGGGGATAGACTGGACATAAACAGAAGAAGGAAGAAAAGTGGCAGGGAGGAATTGGAAGAGAAAGAAAAAGAGGAAGAGAAAGAAAAAGAGAGGAGGTTTGGAATAAGGAGTATGAGGAAGACCACAGAAAAGATATGCAAAGTGCTTAGAAAAGCGGGCATTAAAACTTACAGGAAGGGAGGGAGAAGCATCTTAAGAATAGCGAATAATGCAAACAAGAAAAAGGAAAACAGAGAAGAGGAAGGGATTATCTACGAAGTCAGATGTCAGAGTGTGTACATAGGAGAAACGAAAAAAAGGCTGAAAGACAGGTTGAAACAACATAGGGATGGTGTACGACTTAAGAGAGAGAGAAATGCGATATTTAAACACACGAGAGAAACAGGACATGACATAGAGTGGGATGAGGCTAAGCAGATAGGAAGGGAGAAGAGAATGCTAGTGAGAAAATGGAAGGAGGCCAAGGAAATAGAGAAGAAAGGTGAAGAAGACACAATGAACTGGAATGGGGGACTGAAGTTAAACAAAGAATGGAAGAAGGTGTTAGAAAAAGTGGAAAGGACAAGAGAGAAAGAGGAGAGAAGAAGGAAGAAGAATGAAACAAAAAGAGCGTGAGATAAAGAGTCCAACCACATTCTAGATGGAAGAAAATATGTTTAGCCTTTTAGGTGAAAGTACAGTTGACAAGGGAGAGCCACCTGCTAGAATGTTCCAAAACAACTTTCTAATAGTCTGGAGGGGAGTAATGTTTGTGTAAATAAATCGTCCTGTTTTTGTATCTTGTTACATTTGTACTTGGTGCAGAGTCTGAAGAAGACCTTGCTATAAGGTTGAAACGTTACGTTTAGTTTATGTTTTATTATAAAATTAAATTACTGCCTCGGTCAGCATATTGAATTTTTGTAAAAGAGGGCTTCTTAAAGTACTCGATGTTAGCAAAATTGTGATTATAAACTGTGTGCACACCCCTACAAGCAATTCTGACAGCGCCCATGCTTATGGTTCCCATGAAGTGTAATATCCTTCAAAGTGGGTCCCGGACTGAACAACGTTGAGGACCACTTGTGTGGTTGTAGCTCTGTCGCCTTGTAATCAAGGTGCCCCGGGTTCGATCCTCGGTAGAAGGGTATTGTACAGCGGTTCTGATATGCAGTCCCGATTACCCTGCTTGTCTGCATGAAGTGAACTTCATTTTTTAAAAAAAATCAAAATGGATAAACGTTGGATAAAGTTGGCAACACTGCTCGTTCCTAGCGTCTTTGAATCCGAACCAGCAACACTGTCGAAGTATCCGATAAGATGCTTCGAAGACGTATACAAACGAGGAGTGGGAGGCCTCTTGCAGTGACAAACCCTGACGGGAAGGCGATTTGCAATGTGTTCGCTCGAATTCGACGGCACACGACGCAAAACAAGGCCGGACTGAGCAGCCCTGTTGCCGCTGTTGACTTGGAGCGCCGCCAAGCGGAGAAGTAGGTGAAACTCGATCGGAACTCCGGCGGCTGCGAGCCAAACGGATTGGGATTGCTAGCGGTGAGGTTTTTACTGCACGCATCGCACCACAGTATCCATATCAGCTGTCGAACTAGCAGCGAACAGGATGCTCCACGATTTTAGCGCTAACAAGTGTGTGCCAGAGGCGGCGCCGAGGTTCTAATACCGTATACAGTATTTTAAGATCAAATTCAAATTTTGGAGATAATAGTTTTAGTTGGCCTCTATAGCTACTACTCGTAAATACAGGACTCTTTTTCAATTCGAACTAGAAAGAGACACGAAAAACTTCGAATTAACAAAAACATCACGTCATTAAAGAAGGTTTCAAGGGGAATAAACTTCTGTTCGAATTACCTAGTAATTCGAATTATTCAAGTTCGAATTAAAGAGAGTATCCTGTATATGTTTTTGCACGATTCGAAAGCATTTTGATTGATTTTGATTTGGTTTATTACACTTCGCTTTTCTGCCGCATTTGGCTAATCGCGAAGATGAGGATGAGTGATGGGATGAGTGATGATATGATGAACTTGAGATGAATTCATAAAGAGTACCCATGCTCAAGCCGGGATTCGAACCCGGAACCCATGGTGTTGTAGCGCTATGTCCTAACCACTCCGCCACGGAGGTTGGCGAACGAAAGCATTTTGAGATGCGGAATTGAACTTACGGCGAAACTCTTCACAATCTCAAAGGATTTTCAAAACACCAAAAAGAGAAACATAAAACTGAATCATGCAAACCTCTTTTTTTAAATACATTCCCTACAATAACAGAGTCAACCTTATGTACACTTGAGGTGTTGACTTTTTAAACACGAAATAAATATGTTGTATTTTTGTTGCTTTCACGTCACTTTCCTCCCACCCTGGACTAATCGCGACGATGAGGATGAATGCTGATTAGATTAAATTTGAAGAGACATTCACAAGGAACGATCGTGTCGCGCTTGGATTCGAACCTGCGAACCTCGGTGAAGAGAGAGAAATTCGACCATTTAACGCGTTCCGCCACCGAACTGGCCCGAAGTAAATATCAAACTATAGAAGAAATCTGACAAAATTACTTCTTATATTCAAAAAGTGGTTTTAACTATCTACCATCAAAGATAATTTTATAATCATCTAATTACACAACTCTTTACGAAATAATTAGAAAAATAATGAGAGATCTGCGGCATTTACAAGTCAAAATTAAAAGATGATGTCGGAAAATACCTTAAATTGAATTAAAGCATTTCAGGGAATGAATAGGTGTATATTATTCCATTTACGTTGTATACGTTAAATAAGATATATCTTGCATTATTTCTGGTGTCCTAGAAAATGTGAACCTAACTGTAACTAGTATTATTGTGGATTTATAGACTAACTTATATTACGTTATATTGCAGTTTTCATGTGTATAATATGCAAACACTGTACTTGTACCTGGTAATGCGTACGAAAATGTTTTAAGATTTTCATCGGAATGGTCCTTTATTTATAGCTATTACAGCATATTTTTAAATATAACATGTTCCACTGTGCTCATGGCCGTTTCTAAAACATGCAATAAATTTCAAAAATTATATTGGCAGTTTGTAGCGTAAGTAATACCGTAATAATTTTCTGTTACTCGTCTCCGAAATTGCAAAAATGTAGTATACACACAGTTTTGAAAAGATTCACATCACTAACGCCATCTATACGTGTGTTCTACAAGTATGACGATCTCCGCAATACCACATACAAATGTGGCAATATTGAGCTATTCGTTAAATGAATAATTCGGTCTGGAAAGCTGAAAGAAACGCGGCAATGGGACTCGGTACTGGATGTCCAAAACAGTTCTATTGGAGACTGTATCGAGACGAGACGAGATTTGGCAGTTTTGTCTCGTCTCATATACAGGAAGCCAGTCTCTTTCTCGGACTAGTCTCAATTCGTAAGTGCCTGTCTCGTTTAAGTCTCGGTTCATAAATAACCGTCTCCTTCTCGTCTCGAAATTCATAGTATTAGAAACAAATACAGCGCGACGCTGAACTAAGGCAAACTGTGTCGTGTTTGACGCCTCCTTTGAACCCTACGAACCCTCGAAAAAAAGTAACTGTATCTGAATGTCTGCAACCACGCTGTACAGGTTCAAAGTTTCCGCTAATGAATTAACGATTTGATTTTTAGCATTGAGCGTCCATTTTCTGCCACTTTTGGCTAGTCGCGACGATGAGGATGAGTGATATGAAAGTAATGAGAGAACTCACAAAGAACATGCATTCGAACTCGAGACCCCTGGCGTCGTAGCGCGCTGTTGTAACCACTCCGCCACGATGGCCGGCGCTAATAGATTAACTTTCCCCAATTACTATAAACAAAATGCAACGGTTGGTATGCCAGAATAAGTCGCAAAGCAAGTTTGATTTTTTTGCAAAATTCATACAATAAGTTGAGCACAGTTCCAACACAGTGAACCTCACTGCATACATTTTTGCAATGGCCTGTCTCGTGCTCGGTCTTGTCTCGACAAATCTCGAAGAGTATGGGCTCGATTTTTAATGGGACGTTTCGGTCTCGATTTTGTGGTCCTTACAAGTACCGTACCTGTACTGCAAAGGATCATATAAGTGTGACGTCACGCTGCAAGATTGAGTCCGAACAAATTTCTCACGTGGTTTTACCCTATGAGATAGCATTGGGTTTTCCATTGCAAGGGATAACTTTAAGAATTCTGGCACCAATTATTAAATAAAATTGTGATGAGCATCGTATAATAATGTAAAGATGAGATTTCGGAGAATACGTCGATATTATTACACATGCAGTACAGAGGAGAATAAAGAGAATAAATGGAGTGTGAAATCGGGTAAAGCGAATGCTCCCAGCGGCTTCCGATCCGAAACCGCAGCGAATATGCGGCGCCGCTGCAGTCACGTGAGCGTACTGAACTCCCAGAATGCATATTGGCAGCGTCACCGAAGATGAGCTTGGTTGAGCTTCGGCTGTGTTCGGTAACGGAATAGCTCGATTTTCTTTGTAACTGAATTACTTCCTTACTCAAGTTATTCTTTACCTTATACTCTGTATATCGACGAATTCTCCAAAATCTCATGTTTACATGACAATTTTGTTTCATAACTGCTGTCCTAATCCTTAAAGTTACCCCATTGCGATGGAAATTCCAATGCCACAGTATACTACAAAACCATGTGACAACTTTGTTTAGACTTAAATCGTACTCAGCTGTGTCCCGTGACGTTACCACTAATATGGTCCTGAGCAGGTGAGTATAATCTGAGCCGAGAACTGAAAGCATATCGTCGGGTACCTCCGCTCAAGACGCAACTTGGAACATCATCTCGAGGCAGGACACGGCCTCTTGTTCCACTCATCGGCTGAAGAGGCTGCTTCCTCTCCGCTCTCTCGAGAGCCCCTCGCCTCGTCTCGGGAGAAGCTCCTTAGGCTCTTAGAGTTTTATCAGTGTCTGCCAAACCACGCAACCGGGAGTAAGTGCTGCCCTCTTCGCCATTACTCTTCTGTTTCCAGAGTCAGACTTAGAGAAAGACGATGTTCTGTGGCAGAGAGAGAAGGGCCGCCCGCACCCAGAAACTCATTTGACCTACCCCTTCATGTACGGAATCGTAACACCATTTGAATTTTTAGCCAACCAATCTTAATTAAAAAGAGGGCGCAGCATAAAGAAATATCTGGAATAACCACGAAATAGATGGTTTAGAATAATGGCAGCGAAACCATTTCCGAAATTTCCTCTTCTTTCTAAGAACCGCTATGAAATTTCACAGTTTGAACAATAATATCTGCTTAGAATTGCTTCTAAATGGAAGTTTTTAAAGAACTGCTGTACGTGAAGCAATGTTTTGAATAACTATGAAATAGATGGCAGTGACCAGGGGCGGCTCGAGGCGGACTTTTAGGCAGAAACCTATTACTTATACCACAGTTTAAAACCCTGGTCTTTTGATTGATGATGCAGAGAAGCACACCTTTCGGAATCTGGGTTAGAAATACCCGCCTTGGTATACACCAAAACTGTCCAGAAAAGCGCGGCTAAGATATTTCCCCAGAGATCCCCTGAATCACCAGCCTTTCAACAACCAGTCCCCCGAGTTTACAGAGCCTCCCCCTTTTATACAGTGAAATGTTTACATTTTTCCATGATGACACTTTGTTGTTTATACATTCTCATAGTTACAGAACTTTTACAGTGATTTACAATTTTCTTGTATTTTAGAAAAATACCAAAGAAAACGAAGGTGACCACATATTATTCTTACGCAGATGACTCAATTAACGTTTGAAAAACGCGTAGTTGACTAGGGCGACACATTTACGGTTTCAATGACGAATGATATAATAGTATTATTTTAAAAACACTTTACGTGTTACTGTTAGAGAAAACGCTTATTGTAGGTTTGTGTTTAATAACTACATATTGATATCAAAATAAATCTCTTAGATTAAATTGCTACATGATTTGCCGATATACTTATTTTATGCAGCAGTATATTAAATTAATTATTGTCCTCAATAAGTCCAACTCTTCACAAAACAAATAGGCAAGCATTCGGTGGAGGCACATAGTGGTACTGATTGCACTTTAAACTGTAGGTTTAGTCCCAATTAGCCCTTCTGTGCATAGAGGGGTCTTGAATATAAACTCAAACAAAGAAATAGCCACGCTTATGTCATCAGAAATACGGTTTGGGCGCTAATCAAGGGGGATGCCCAGAGGACGGCGTCACGGGCAGTCGCCCGCCCCTGGTATCCATCTAAAGTTATCAGGACATAGAATTTAGTGTTTTTCAAAATACGCCGTTGGGTCAGCTTCAACGTCCAGCCATGATTACTCGATACAAGCATTACTTTAATTGTTGGGAATAGGCTGTTCATGTAGGCTAATCGAGACTGGTCCTATAGTTATTGGTAGGATTTTTATGACTTAGCATAATTTTTTTGGTAAGGGTGATGTGTTTCCTAAATATATAGAAATGCATATTGTGAAGAAACTAATTGGATTAAGGTGCTTTTTAAGGACATATTTTGGCATATTTGGCCATTTCTACGTGGTAAAGCATATTTTGATGGATTTTCGGTCATATTCGGCATATTTTCGGTTTTTCAAGAAATATAGTAATTTTCCAAGTGGATTCGTTCTTACTCGTTCGAGGGTGTTTTGTTTGACTGCAGCATTTTTTTTTCATTTTCAATTAAAAATTTACAGACAGTACAGTATTAATTATGCATTTCAACTCATCAGGGCCCATAAAGTGAACTAATGTATATGAAAATATTTCAGCATAAGTTAGATATTGATGTTTGAAACAGACTAGTTATAAGGGCATATTTTTCAAATTATAGTGCATATTTTGTAAAATTTTAGGTCATAAGAGCATATTTTATTTTGCATATTTTGGTGATTTTTAGGTCATAAGAGCATATTTTATTTTGCATATTTTGGTGATTTTTAGGTCATAAGAGCATATTTTATTTTGCATATTTTGGTGATTTTTAGGTCATAAGAGCATATTTTATTTTGCATATTTTGGTGATTTTTAGGTCATAGGAGCATATTTTTTTTGCATATTTTGGTGATTTTTAGGTTATAAGAGCATATTTTATTTTGCATATTTTGGTGATTTTTAGGTCATAAGAGCATATTTTATTTTGCATTTTATGTCATAAAAATCCTAGTCCTAGTTATTGGTATCGAAATCGAAGATTCAAACCCGGGACTCCTTGACCACACGCACACTGCGCAATTGGAGATATTTTTTCTAGCAACAGCTTTGAAGGCGGAAGTTTACGAGGAGCGCAAAGGGCGAGTGGCAATTTGCCACCATCTCGGAGTGACTCTTGACGGATGGTAGCCAACGGAAGAGCGATGACTTCTCGACAGCTCATCTTAGGAGAGGCGGCTGCGGCTGTGGCAGGTCGTGACAAATCGCCCGCTTGTTACTGCCTTCCCGTGCCAAGGCGGTCGGCCGGGGATTGAACCCACGGATCGTTGGGGGTCTGCTGCGTCAAGGCCTGCACTTCCCAGAAATACTTGCAGCCAGCTGCAAACATTTCGGAACAGCGACCTCCAGAGCTCGGAGAAACAAGAACCAGGGGCGGAGTAACGAACTCTCGTGGGAGGCGTGAGCGATACTCTTTCTTTTAGTTCTCCCATTTCGGCTCATTGAAACGTTAGTGTTAGCTTTAGAATCTTAGAGGATGGTATAGACAGCTCACCCTTCTTGCCGTAGGAATCCGTAGAGCACAGCCGCGCATATCGGTAGAGAAGGGGAGACTGCGAATTGGTGGAGCGAAGCAGTGCGCGCTTCTGCAAATGGTGGTAGCTGCACTCACTTCCCCTCTCACGAGTCCATTGGCCGAGACCTCTCGAGTCGATACTTGCGCAGAGACTCGTTTACGTTCGCTCACTCCATAGATACTCGGGATACAGTGTAGGAGCCACGTGCTCTGTATCCCTTCGTGAATATTTGTAGATATTTTCTTGTATTTACCTAAGTATAAACTATTATTAATTATCAAATCCAGATATTTTACATTGTTACTACCACGTGTTTTAAAGATGTTAACGATGTTCATAATTGTCTTTTCTCGATGACTGCCTGGATTACTCTATTTTACTTCGCTTTTCTGCCACTTTTGGATAATCGCGGCGATGAGGATGACTGATGATATTGATGAAGGGACACTCACAAAGATCACCCATGCCGAGATTCGAACCCAGGACCTCTGGCGTCGTGCTAACGACTCCGCCACGAATGTCTGCGCGAACACTATGATAAATGGTGATAATTGATGAAAGCACCGCAGAGGATTAGCTTATACTGGCAATGGGTGTAGACGCCAGAGCCTCGTTAGTCCGGAAACGACACCCCAGAGTGTACTACGTGAGAGAGACGTTGACACTTGGGTGTGTTCATAAAATATCACTATTTATACATTTGTTTCTATGAGGCAAGCATTTAAAAAAATATATTATTTCATTGGAAATAAAAAGCAGAAAAGCAAAAACTACTAAATAAAGTTAATTTGTAACAGTATTTATGTTATTTACGTCACTTCTCTGGCACGATAAGGATTATTAGAAGAATCTGATAACAGATACAAAGAATTTTATTTCCTAAACAGTATACAAGATATGGTTACATAGAACGATTATTATTTTTTTATGTATACGGATAAAAGTAGTCAAGCTACTTTCGGAGGTATGTGCTTATGCCCTGGTACCTGAAAATTAACCCAGGGCGTCAGTTCCGTGAATTTTTACGGATTCCCCCGCTTTTCTTTGATTCATCCTTGATTTCCATTATTTTTTTAATTACAATAATTCACTGTGACATTGGCAAGAATGTCCCAGTGTGAAGAACCAAATTTGTTCGGTTTTCCTGAACAAATTTGGTTTCACATCATTCTACAAGGTAAGAAGATTAAGATAAAGGTTAGAAATAGTAGAAAGTAAATAAGTGTTAGTGTTTAACATTAATATTATTTATGATCACAGATACGAAATTACATAAGTGTGTAATTGGGTGGGTAATGTTTTCTTAGGATAAGTTTTATTGTGTGTCGTGTGCATTAGTGTTGATGGATGAGATGAGGAATGGACATTAACACGATTCTATGAATGTTAAGCAGGGTCTATGTTCTAGTATGTTATGTTTGAGATAGTGAGAGTATTATTGGCTTTGAGATGTACGTATTAATAGTAGGAAGAGATATGAAAGAACGAGTGGTACCTGATGCAAGGAGACTTGCGGGAGACCAGCAATAGTTGGTCGGACTGGGATGAACATCGGTACGACGGTTGGTACCCGGGACATCATCAGGAAGGGAAGAAGTAGGGAGGGATTTCCTGGGAAGTATCGGGTACATTAGTACGTTCGGTAGTGGAAATATAGAGAATTGTCAAGAATCAGTGAGAGAAGTTTGCAGTGTGTTTAGTAACGAGAAAAAAGAAGGGGGTGTAAGATTACAATTTAAGAAAGAAACGAAAAAGAAGAATCTTGGTTAAATTTGGTTGGTTCCTAGGTCGAGTCCTTGCAGTGTTATCCTTTGCCTTTCTCCGGGGAGACGTAATCTTTTTTCGTTTTGGCGTATCACTGTCTTCTGTATTAGTGTCTCCTTCTTGATGTTCCTGTGGGAGGTTCTGCTTCATTATCCTCTTGGTGATCTTAGTCCTAAGGAGGGATGTCCTGTTGTTGAGTTTGTCGAAGGTGGATTCTTTGTGATCTTCTGGGGGGTATATTACATTCCGGAGGTAGGGGTTGAATGGGGAGGTGAGTGATGCCGGATTTGAAGAGGGAATGTTCCTCTTTCGACACCAGGTTTGTTAAGTCGTTTAGTGACGTAAAGTGCTCGGGATTTCTTATTAACTGGTACGTGTTGAAGTTTGGTAGCTTTTGTCTTAAATCTTCGATTTGTTTGTTTGATGTCTGGCAAAAGAAGGCTTTATGTTCCTGTGTGTCCGTCTCGGTTTTACATTTCAGGCATTTATCAGTCTGTCTGAGGTTGTGCTTATTTAGGTGTTGACCGTAGGGACCGTGTCCCGTTAGGAAATGTATGAGACCTCTCGTGGGATGGAAATGGTCCATCGAAAGTCGTTCTTTTATGTTTGGAAGGAAGCTGTGAAGTCTCCTTCCTTGCGTAGCTTGTGTCCATTCCTGTTGCCAGACGCTAAACCAGTGGTTGTAAATTTCTGGTACCGTGGCAGGGCGTATTCCAATTAGTTTATAGATTTCGTCCTCTTGTCCATTTCTAAAGTAATACTTTGATGCTCTAGTTTTAATAACGATTTCAATAGGCTGTAGGCCCGCAATCATGAGAAGAGCCAGGGTTGAGGTTGTTCTGAATGCACCCGTTAGGCGAAGTATCACTTTGCGTTGTGAAGATCTCAATCTGTTTTTAATGTACTGTTTACTGGTTTCCATGGCCCACAGGGGCGAGCCATAGGAAATAATAGAATTATATATGGTAATGAGATATGTTTTTATGTGTGATAGTGGAAGGTTGTAGTTTGCTGAACTCAATGTGGCTAGACTGTTTATAGTTGTTTCGGCCTGGGTTGTTGCCAGGGCTATGTGTCTGTTAAAAAACATCTTCTCTTGAAGAGTAATGCCAAGGTATTTAGCTTCTCTTACTCTTTTTAAATTTCTTGCTCTGAGTTTGATTTGAGGGTTTCTTTGTAACTTCCCCTTAAGGATAATATAATGAGTCTTTTCCGAAGCTATTTTGAGTTTAGCATGATCACACCAATTGGATAGCATATTGATTGCAGTGGATGCTTTATCTTCGATTTCCCTTCTTGAGTTACCGGAAGTGAGCATGATAATATCATCCGCATAAGCTATGATCTGGTCTATGTCTGGATGGTCTTGTAGTTTCATAAGCGAAGGCTCCAAGTTAGTATTCCAAAGCTCGGGTCCCAGAATGGAACCCTGAGGACAACCTTTTGACGTGATCTTACTCATTTGTAGATCCGGATATTTGATGCTATTTTTTCTGTTAGAGAAATAACTTTTCAGAAGTAGGAAGAGTGTACCTGGGCAGTTCATATTTTTAAGTGTTTGAAAAAGGCTGGGCCACCACAAGTTGTCAAATGCCCCGGCGATGTCCACCATGATTCCAACCATGTACTTGTTTGGAGTGTTTTGTGTTGTAGACGATAGCAGGCGTAATGCATCGTCAGTGCATTTACCTTTCGTGAACCCAAATTGTATCCCTGATATGGGTTTGAGCAGGCGAAATTCTTTGAGTCTTTTTAGGATAAGTTTCTCGAAGAGTTTTCCCAAAACGTTGAGAAGGCATATTGGTCTGTATGAATTGACCCTGGTTTCATCTTTATTTGGATGTTTCTTGATGATTATTAAGTTTGCTTCCTTCCAGGTTTCTGGGAATATCTTCTGAACAAGGCACTCATTAAATAGTTGAGTAATGTAAGGCGTAAGTACTGGGGTGATTTCTTGTATTATTTCCACAGGAATTCCGTCTGGTCCCGGGGACTTCTTCATTTTCATGCTGCTTATTTCGTTTTCTACTTCCTGGGTAGTGAAAGGTAATATTGGTGATTCTGGATATGGCTGGTGATAGATTTTTCTTGTATCCTTATTTTCCTCGCTGTCGTTTTCAGGTTTGTCGTCTGGTATGAGATTCTTCATTAAGAAGTTGATGGTTTCTTCCAAGTCCTTTGTCATATTCGTGTTGTTCTCGTCATTAATTAAGGTGGAAATGGTTTGCGGTTTTTTTATTTTGCCGGTAGCGATTTTATACGGGGTGCCCCATTTATTTATTTCCAGACGTTTTTCGATGAAGATATTCCATTGTTGTGTCTTATAATTTAGTAGCTCGGTTTCGTATTGCTTTTTTTTGGCACGGTAAATCTGGAGGTTGGCATTTCTGTATTGTGCGATGATGGATTTTTGATATAGTTTCCTGGCTTTTTGCATTTGTTTCTTAAGGTTGGTTAATTTCTTTGGCCATGGCTTCCTCTTCATTTTCCTTTGGTTATTTCTGGGTGATGAATTTTCAATTGCTTGTCTGATGTTTGCAGAGAGTTCCTCTGCGAGCGTGTTGAGTGATTTTTGTTGGTCCAATTGTTCAGGGATAATGAGCTATTCTAGGAATTTTTGATGATCGATTTTTCTCCAGTTCAATATGTTCTCCTGGTTTGTCTGTTCAAGCTGATGTTGCCTGTAGATTAAGTCGAATAGTATTAAGTTGTGGTCGCTTGTTGTGGCGAGATCTATAACTTTCCAGTTTTGGACATCGCCCAAGGCCCTTGCATTCGTGAGTGTTAGATCAATGTTGCTTGAGGCGCCCGCCCTTCCCCTGTAGGTGGGGGGATTATCTGGCTGATTTTCGACTTGTAGGTTGTGCTCAGAAATGAATTCCTCCATGGCTACCCCCTTGGTGTCGGTTTCTTGGCTGTACCACCACGGAGAGGATTAGTTCGTGTCAGCTGTGATTATGATCTTGTAGTTTTTGTACGCATTGCAGATCAGATCGATTTTTTCCAAATATGGGTCTATGTCATGGCTGAATTGAAAATAACTATTTATTAGGATCCAAGAACCATGCTCGGAAGATATTTGAGCGCAATTTATGTGTGTGTCACAAAATTGTGCTATTTTGGTGATTGTTAGATTTCTGTTTAGGTTAATTATTGCTGCCATGGTTTGATTGCGGTCCTGAATTGTGTGAACGTTGAGTGGTATGTAGGGAATTTTGTTTTTGGATGTGTATGGTTCTTGCATGAGAATTATGTCAATGTATTGCTCTTTGCAGTAATTGATTGTTTCAAGTGTTGCAAGCTTGCTTCTTCTGGTGTTGATCTGTGCAACGCGTATCTTGTCGTTATCTATGAGTGCCATACTAATTGGTGGCATCGGGGCCATTCGTTTGTAGCTATGAACTCCATTCTCCCGTGTGCCCTTACAAAGTCCGCGTAAACATCGTCAAGTACCAGGGACTCTCCGCGACGTCCGAAAGCTGTCTCGGTTAGCCGGAGCTGCTCCTTTGTGTCGGTAGGAAGGTTGTAAGTTTTTAACGTTATCCTGTCCACTGCTTCTGGTATGGGGAAGGTAATAGTTTTGCCCTTGCTATGCTTCTTCCTGACTAGTAGTCTCAGTGCAGTAATGAGAATATCTCTCTCTTCTAGGCGTGAAAGTTTCAAGTTGTGTTCGAAGTTTCTATATATTAGGTACGGATTCGAGGGATGGGATGAGTGTTCTGGCGAGGGTGATGGAGGTTCCGAGTCAGTATCGAGATCGGTGTCATATAAGTCAAGTGTGTCTTCTGCAGTGAGTTCAGTTTTCTTGAATGTGAGAGGGGTGTGAGATGATGTGTCAGATGTAGGTGTTCGTGTCAGAGCAGGTTTTATTACCTCAATTGGGGCAGAAGGTGTTGGAAAAGGGTCGTTGAGGATGGAATGGGTGTTTGTAGTGAATTTTATATTCTCCGATAAGTTGGACGGTTCAGTAGAGAGGTCGAGAAGGGTTGGGGGATTGAAGTATGTGCTATATGGGTACATGAAGGGGGGAGCTTCTGGGTTTAGCGTGGAAGAGTTTACTAAATCGATTGCTTTTTTAGTCGGTATGCTGCCGCTCTTTTAGCGTTTCTTTTTCTTCTACTTGGTGGATTTCTTTTCCGTTTTGTTTTAGGGGTGTTCTCCATAGTCTGTCTTGTCCACTAGTCTTTGCCACATGAGGGTGTATGTTGGGCAGTCTTTGTTGTCTTTACTATTGCATGTTTTGTTCCTGTTTTTACATGGAATGCATGTTTTCGGTTGGTTTTTTTTATCACAGTGTTGGCGTTCATGATTCTCATTTCCACAATGGGTGCACAAGGGTTTGTTTTTGCAGTATTTTACTACGTGGCCCAGATCTCCACATTTCAGGCAACGTGCAACCACGATATAATCTTTGATGAAAAGAGATAGGAACGGTAAATATACGTTTTCTGTGCGAAGAAGGATTTTTCTAATTTTACTTGTGGTTTGTACAACTAGATGTACTGTGTTGCTGTTACGGGGTCCTGTTTTAAATCTCACATTGAAATCATTTGTGTATTCTTCATATGGAATTGATTCTTGGAGATTAAGGCTGTAAAATTCTGTGTAAAATTCCTCTGGGTCTTTATTGGCCGGAACGTCATATATGATCAGAAGTGGATCCTTTTTTCGAGGGTTTTCTACTTTGATGTTGTGTTTAGGAAGATCTTTATTATTAATTAATTTCTCGGCTCCTTCTCTGGAAGCTGTTTCCACTATCACCATTTGATTTGTGGTTCTTATGCTTTTGATTTTGATATTTTCCCTCACTGGATTTACTGTGGTGGTCAAGATTTCCTGTATCTTCTTAGCACTCATTTTCCTATCTTTGTCGGACATAAAGACAGTGTGCTTTACGGTAGATGTGGCTTTCTGTATTTGTTGTTGTTTGTCGGTTTTTTTTGTTGATACAATCTGGGAGTATAATACGTCTTCTCTAGGGGTTGCAGATTGGACATGGTGATTTCTATCTTGAAGGATTTTATTTACGGCGTTGAGTGATTTGTTCTCCGACACTGTTTCTTCATGTACTTGTTCTAATTTGCTCATCAGTTCTAAGAGGATGGATTTTCTTTCTTCTGATATGTTTTTATCTTTAGCGACGAGGGTAGTAATTTCTAATACCAGTTTTCTGTGCATCTCTAGCTTGATAGTCTGAGAAACGGGAACACTGTCTATTGAAGATACGCCAGTCGCATTGGAGTTTGATGTCTGAACGTTGGTGCCTGGTGTCTGGGAGGAAGGGGTGGCTGAGGGGCTGAAGGGGTTTGCAGGTGACGGGTTGAATGACTTTTTCCAGTGGTCCTGGGGCTGCTGTAGCGGCGAATCAGGCTTCCTTTTTGTCAGAGGTGAAGGTGGGGGGGAATGACGGACAGGGCAACCCTGTTCGAAACCAAAGTGAGTGTTTTGCTTGGGGTTAGAATTTTTGTTTTTGGGTGTGGCGCCACCGGTAGGAGCCATGAGGAACACCAACAGTAGTCCAAGTTGTGCGCACTGATGAAATCTGGATTAAAGAAGCCAATAGACGGAGAGCGGCCGTTAACTGCAATCGCACGGTCGCAAACACAGGTTGCCCGGTGCTACGAGAACTGACGCGTATTGTATAGTATTGGAATGGACTTCATACTCTCGAGTGACGTCACGCTATGTGAATGTCCTTTGTAACAGCTGAGTGAGTGAGAATGACGTCGCGCCCCGGCAATGCACAGACCCCTCTAGCCGAGAATTACGCCGTGTCGTGGCAGTTGTATTTGTCAAATAAAACTGGAACTACTGTATTGAATTCGGTTCTGGGGGTCTCAGAATGTCAATCAGGCTTCTCATAAAATTACTATGTTTATTAACCAAGCTAACTGAGTTCGGGTTGTCTGTGTCTGGTTTTTATTTATACCACTGACATCCGTTAGGTTTAACTGACGTGGCTCCGTAAGGATAGCATGGGGATGTTTGTTTCGCAACAGTTATTTTGCTTAAGGGTGAATTCACTTTTAGTTTATTTTCAGATCAAGATTGGTCCTTCTTACGTGAGCGTTTGCAACAGTATTCTCCATAAGAAATATATGGAGAGTGCACACGATTACTATTTTGGCAGTGTTTGAGAAAGTACTTACCGGAACAGATTGTGGGGGTGTCCTGCGACCCAAGGCACACCTTACACTACCGCATGCTCCCTCACTTACACTAACACTCACTAATTACCACATATTTTGTCGATTTTTTACGGAGCACTTTTACGCATGAAGAAGTCTGCTTGGCACACGCACACGCAAAAAAAAACAAAAAAAAAACCTTGTCATCTGATAACTAACTTTGGACAAAAACTGGTTCATAACGTTCCCATAAGTGTTCTGGTGTTCTTCCCTATTGAAAAAACTCTGTAAAAAGTACCTTCTTCCATAAGCAAGGATGAAAAAAAACTGTTTATTTAACAAATACAAGTAGCCCTAAGCATTTAAGGTTCCGTTGATGGAAAATTGAGTAACCAATCGTGTTCCACACAGCACGTCACACCATTAACTTACCAACACTAACCATTCAGCTTTGATCTGTCAAAAATGGGTTATCAGATAAAAAACATCGAATATTCTGTTTATGAACTTCCTTCTGAACATAAACATTAGCCTTGTCACTGTGAAGGACTTTTAATTCAATGGAAGCGTCACACTGTAAATTGTTCGCGACAACCATTCATAATGAGCAGCTCTTCATGGATGTATCCGATTAAAATAATGTGCAATGACATGTGAACGTTTCTCCCTAGACGTCACTTTGATCTCGATGCATTACCGATGCGCTAAACAAATTTTAAGGCATTTTTTCTAACACCTCGAAAAGGAGCAAATTGGTACAAGAATTCAGTCATAACTTTTTACTGGTTAAAGATACGTCGAAAAAACCTTCACCATTGCATTTCTCGTGAAATTCTAGCCCATTTTGATATGTCGCACGACCCCCTTCCCATTTAAAATTCTGAAGTTGAATTCAAGATGGCGTACATCAAGATGGCCGCCGACCCTGCGGGTGTCGTCAATGTGGTTCCCCTTTGGCCTGATAACGATTGGTCATCACCATTTCCATGTTGCGCGCTGCAGTGGCCTTGTACCGGGGGTGTTAAGTGACTTATTGAGCCACCCTGTATAGTCATGTGAGAACCAGAGGGACGTAACTCGAATTTATCAAATTTACAGGAGAGAGGAAATAATATATTCTTACGAATATATCGGAATCGAGTCAGTAAATCGGAGATACTAGGGATTAGGAGTGGAAATATGTCGAATGGAGCTCATCAGAGGGGTTTATTTAAACAACATTGAAAACCGCATACGTTCCTCTGGTTCTCATACGACGGTGTGTGTGTGTGTTGGGGTCTGAGGCGGGCAAATTTTGGGCTCCGACTACGGGACGCGCGTAGGTTCGAGTCTCCTGGGGGAAGCATAACAACTTTCTTCCTGAGATTTCGGCCTGTGTATGGGACAGGTGGCCACTCACCATCGTCAAGAAATTGGGTAACTACAAATGAGTAGCATAATCCGGTCATGGAAAGCTACAACAACGACTGGGGGTTCGTCGTGCTGACCACATGTCACCACATAACTGACTTGATGATCTCCCACCTTGGCAACCCCACAAGGGATGATACGCCAGGTTTTTTTTCTTTTTATTTATCTCCCCCATGGCTCCGTGACGCAGTGATGAACGTAACGTGCTACAAAATGAAACATCCCAGATTCGAACGGCCTGGCAACTATGCAGCGGTTCGCGACGTCATTCACAGCCTCGGGCACCCCAGCAGCAGACAGGGATCGTTGAGCGAAAACTTGAAGCAATCCGAAAATAGCAAAAACCGAATCCATCGAAGGACGAGAACTAATAAGCTGGGAGAAATCTAGAGAAAAACATCCCCTGCCCCCTTCCCGCCCTGCAGGCGCCATCCACAGCAATTTCGTTCATTGCCTTAAAAGTTTCAGGCTGCACCGAGGTGCAGAGTTGCCAACGCATAAGATAAAGGACCAAATAAATCCAGACCCTCTAATACTGTTGATCAGCGTCGGCAAAGCGTCAATATGAATCTATGGACATCATATCCCCACCAATCCAGTCAGACGAATCGTCAAAGCGACGGATGTAAATATAAATATATATCGGGGGGAGGGGGGGTTCTTCGCTGACTAATTAAATGCATCACACACAATAATTATTATTGTTGTTTATTTATGAAAATTAAAAAAAATGATTTCCCATACTAATTAGCAGGTGCAAAAAATCAGAGAAGAAAGTAAGGTACAGGAACAAAAATGATTATACAGGGTGGGGCAAAAAAGGTAACCGAAACATGGAAATGAGATATAACTTCGGTTACTTTTTTTGCCCCACCCTGTATGTAGACTAATATTTCAGGTGAATTATGATTAATTTACTGTTTTGGACTATGTTTAACCGTAAGGTTTTATACAGAGTGACCCTAAAAAAAGGTAACCGAACTATATATACACAACAGTTACCTTTTTTGGGGCCACCCTGTATTTGCTTGTACGCGCGCATGTGTGTGTGTGTGTGTGAAAGAGTGAGCATACACAGTGCGGTCCATAAGTTCCCGTACTGAGTTTTTTGCAGCCTTCCCATTAACCCCATCTAGCGGACGACTGTTGAACTAGGTAGTTTGAACCCTTTGGAACAGCCATGCGGAGAGGCATCAGTCTAGTCGTTTGCGGATCTAGCATGAAGATTTGAACAAACGGAAGCTGTGATCGCCTGGACCTCTTCACCTGTCGTGATATTTTCCTGCTTCACGACAACGCCCCGGCTCGTTCGGCAGCAATAATTAGCCAGTTCCCCGCTGAAAAGCAAGTCTCCACGTTGCACCATCCACCATATTCACCAAATTTGTCACATTCGGACTATTTCCTCTTCCCAAAACTGAAAATGCACCTGAAGGGTTCAAGATTCGACTCGATTGATGATATCCAGAAGGCTGTGACAGACAAACTCAAGACACTTCCGAAAGAAAGACTTTTCTGAGGCCATGAAGAGATTGAAAACTCGTGCTGAGCAATGTATCGCATCAAATGGATCCTATTTCGAGTAAATAAACAGTCAAAACTCATACGTCTTTGATTTTGATTTTGTTATTGTCTTAGACCGGGAACTTATGGACCGCACTGTGTATGTGTCTGTGTTTGCGTTTATAGTAGCTGGTACAATATTTAATCCCCGCTGGATCTTTGTTCTGCACAGGAAAACTAATTTCTTGTTAGTTCTATCCTTTCGAAAATCCGCTACGATATTTCAAATTCTGAAAAATTTCATCTCCCTATAATTCTTTCTAGACAATTCACTTGAATCTTCTGTGGTTTGCTTTCACTGTTGTTTGGATGTCTGTGATAGACGAGACAACAGCCATTGCATCTCGTTTTGTATGACTTTCTTTATGCCGGACTGGCTAGCACAGCGCGCTGCATCGCCAAGGGTCTCTGGTTCGAATCCCGGTTTGGGCATAGGTGCTCTTTGAGAATGTCTCTTCATCAATTTCATCATATCACCACTCATCCTCATCGTCGTGATTAGCCAAAAGTGAGGAAAAAACCTACGTAAAAATAACCTCATTCAATCAGTTTTCCAAAAGTTCACCTCTTGGTATTGCTAATTCGGAATCACTGTGCAATATACATCCACCGGAGTTCGAATCCAAGATCACATGATTACAAGCCGACAGCGGAGAGGCCCACTTAGGAATAACGAATACTGGTATTCATCTTGATATGGAATCTGTAGTACCACTTCTTCATACATATACATCCTCATCGTCGCGATTAACTCAAGAGGCAGAAAAGTGACGTAAAGTAACCTAAGTACACAGAAGGAAAGATTGATTTGGTATATTTTACTTCGCATTTCTGCCATTTTTGGTAATCAGAACGACGAGGATGATTGATGAAATTGATGAAGATATACTCACAACGAAAACCCATCCCCGGGACTGGACTCGAACCCAGGATCTCTAGCGTCATATCACGCTGTGCAGATACGAAATCTAAAATTATCCGGGTACCCGGTTCTCTTCGAATCCGAGTATTTTCGGAACTGGGTTCGCCGGAGCCTAGAATTGTTGGCCATCCCTAGTTACGATCCCTATTTAAACTGTAGGTCCAGTCCCGATTAGATAATGATCAGAGCATAAATTGGACCTAAAAACACATATTTTGTACCCTTTGTTAAGTATACGAAGTCAGCCGTGTAGTCTTCGAGATAGACATCGCTGCTTATGAATACATTAGAAGCTGGCCACCGTAGTGGAGTGGTTATCACATCGAGCCAAGACGCCAGGGATCCCGGGTTCGAATCCCGGCCTGGGCATTGATGTTTGTGAGTGTCCATTCATCAATTTCATCATATCATCACTCATCCCCATCTTCGAAAATTAGCCTAAAGTGACACAAAAGGCGAAGTAAAATTAATGAACAATAAACAATACATTGGAAGGCTCTTGAGGAACACTGATTGGCGCAGTAACAAAGTCACAAGTCAGGTTGCCAAGAAACAAAACGCTATTAAGGCTGCGCTCGTCTTGGCACTTCTACCGACGGCGTCTCATTGAAGCCCGCCCTACTTCGGCAAACGCAGGGCATAAACAGGCAGGCAATATACGAAGAGCCAAGTCCCACCCAATCCACTTTCGATCCTTTAACGTTCCATCACGCCGACAGTCCCCCTCCCCTCCGAAGGTGCACGCACATAACGGCAGACACGGCCAATTCGGCAATGAAAGCGAAATTCTCCCGGATTATTGCGAAAACACTCGCTCACCGAAGGGCGTTTCGAAATTGCACTTAACGGCATTAACGACGTCGCTTTGAAGTCGACGACCCACCGCCTCCCCACCAATAAAGCTACAAAAAGCGAATTACCCTCCCATCGCCCCAATTGCTGCAGTTTCAATTCCGGGAAGTTTCACAAAAAAGTGGATGATCGTAAAAGAGACGACGACTTGATGACTGCCTTCGAGTTGCAGAAGTACAACATTTTGCTACGCAGACGACACATCCAGGCGGTGAGTGTCTGATGGCCGCTTGCACCAACGCCGATTATTTCGAAGTTCAGATGAACGAGATCAATTTTAATCCACTTTAATGAACTTGGTTTAAAAATTTGCAATGCGTCAACGAAAAACGACGTTCACGAGATTCCGTTCAACTGATCCGAGATTAATTTGTAAGGCTATACCTGATTGGTTGGCTAAAACAAATTACAATCAAGAACCGCATAGAGTAGTGTCATATGTTAAAAAATCAACATGTAGAAGAAAATAACTCGGGCTGCAAACTTCTCTGAATTTGAGATTATGTACAAATCAACCTTGTCGACGAGTACAAGGATGTAGTAGAGTGTAGAAAAATAATAATATTAAAAAAGAACTGACGGCACAACACAAAAGGAGAAGGAGAAAGCATGGAACCTTCTTCTACGAGACAGAACCTTATAGCTCGTAACGCTTTAATGTCTTACGAAATGCATTTGATTTTGATACTACTGATGTCTGTGATATTTGATTTTTTCATTTCTTAATTCTTATATATTTATATTGTCGTATCGTGTAAATAGCCAGTAACAAGTATTTTCGTAAATTTATACAAAAATATTTCCAACACCATGTAGCAATATATGACATTTATATATATTTTGTGTTCTGGGGTAGAAAATATTTAGAAACATTACGACTTTGCACCACAGAACCACAAAATATTATTATTATTTTGGCAGTTTTTACACAGTTCTCGAATTATCAGCATTGTACCTCCAAAATCTCTAGGGTTTGCACGCACTTGATATCACTTTCCATTCTTTTTCTATTAAAAAACGACTGCCTGCAGTCGAAGCGTCAGTATCGTGAACCAGGATCAGTCACCAAAACGGTGGCGAATGGCCGATCAGAAGATAAACTCGTTTTGATGTTCCTAGATCGCGATCAAGTGTTGAACAGTCTTCGCGCAATGGAATTTTCCAATGATACTTTCCCGATCTGAGTTTAAATGTTGATCTCTGTTGGTACACTCGGCCATGACTCCACGAGCATAGATAGATCAGTGCATACTAGAGTGCTCCATCGAGAAGATTTCGCTCAAGCGCAAAATAGTTCGCACGGACGACGCTAGATAGCGCACGGAATTGAGAGCATCCTCACTCGAGCGAATAACGCTCGAACAGGCAAACACGAAGCCCAGTAGTACACGTATTTGTCTGTGGCCCTCAAATATGGATCGTGAAGTTAAGACGCAATGAAATTGAAACTTAAATGAACATAGTCATGTAAAAATGTAAAGTGTAAATCACCAACCCTGAGACCATCTGTAAACAAACCGTCTCACCGATTCGATGTATCACTGAACACGGAGACCTTCCCACACGCATAGAACTCGTCATGTTGAAAGTGACACTACTTCCTTGCTGTCCACATGATTATTTTTAGAAAATAACCAATGTTAAAAAATATCATTATGTACACAAATCTGTAAGCTCATTGAAATTTACAATGCATATTCCTACAAAATGTTCACACTTATCTAGCCTTGTCATGTCACCAAGATATTTTACGAAGTGCACTATATTTGGCGGAACAAAAATCGATATTAGGATGCTTGTCAAAGTTTCCAACCGCGATAAAGTAGTATGATTTGACCTATTACTGGGTCGATAAAGTATGAACCCCTCTCAGGCAGATTTAGCTACACTTAAAACAAGCTCAACATGCCCATATGAGTTTTTTGCTCAAGTGTGGAACCCTGTCTAATCCAAGATTTTTGTAAAAATGCCCTCGGGAATTTCCCGTGAAAGTATGACCCCCCTCAGATTGATTTGCCTACACTTATAAAAGGCACTTCTGTGAGATTGTTGTCCATAAATTTGTTAAAAATATGCCCCTCTTGATATTTTTTTTTGGCTACACTTAAAACTAAGCCAAACGTATTAACACACACACACACACACACACAACAAACATACGTTGAAACGTTGTAGCCAAGCTCGGGTCTGTATGCAGGAACAGGCAAGATATTTGTTTGAAATCTGCTTGGGTATAATTTTCTGAAGCTATAAGATATGACAACCTGCAACAATCTGGATGTATAAGATGTTTTATTGCTTTTATGTTTCTGTATTTTTCAGGCTCTCTTGTTACAATCTTGTTTCTCTCTGCAACATTGCCATCACTATAATAATATCTGCCACATGTTCTATGATTATATGCTCTAACAACATATCTGTAATCAATAACTTGTCAGTAACCAATTCTAACAAGTTTAATTTTTAATAGGCTCTTTCTGTCTTGTTTTACATGCAGTTCCAAATCCCTGCCCATCAGTGCTGTAGAAATATCAGCCAGGCTCGGGTCTATGTGTAGGAAGAGTTAAGATATTTGTTTGAAATCTGCTTGGGTATAATTTTCTGAAGCCTGTACCTAATAATAGCATCACAGCATAGCTCTGTCAGAGATAGGGACATTGAGTATAAAATTCTTGTCAGTAATCAATTCTAACAAGTTTAATTTTTAATAGGCTCTTCTCTTCCTGTCTTGTTTTACATGCAATTCCAAATCCCTGCCCATCAGTGCTGTAGAAATATCAGCCAGGCTCGGGTCTGTATGCAGGAAGAGGCAAGATATTTGTTTGAAATCTGCTTGGGTACTGAACAAACCTCTATAAGATATGACAACCTGCAACAATCTGGATGTATGAGATGTTTCTGTATTTTTCAGGCTCTCTTGTTACAATCTTGTTTCTCTCTGCATATCTGTCACATGTTCTATGATTATATGCTCTAACAACTTATCTGTAATCAATAATTGTCAGTAATCAATTCTAACAAGTTTAATTTTTAATAGGCTCTTCTCATCCGTGTAACAAATTTCCTGTCTTGTTTTACATGCATTTCCAAATCCCTGCCCTGTAGAAATATCAGCCAGGCTCGGGTCTGTGTGTAGGAACAGGCATGATATTTGTAGTTGAAATCTGCTTGGGTATAATTTTTTGAACAAACCTCTATAAGATATGACAACCTGCAACAATCTGGATGTATGAGATGTTATGTTTCTGTATTTTTCAGTCTCTCTTGTTACAATCTTGTTTCTCTCTGCAACATTGCCATCACTCTGCCACATGTTCTATGATTATATGCTCTAACAATTGTATAATCGATGCAAACATATCTGTAATCAATAATTGTCAGTAATCAATTCTAACAAGTTTAATTATTAATAGGCTCTTCTCATCAGTGTAACAAATTTCCTGTCTTGTTTTACATGCAGTTCCAAACCCCTGCTCATCAGTGCTGTAGAAATATCAGCCAGGCTCGGGTCTGTATGCAGCAAGAGGCAAAATATTTGTTTGAAATCTGCTTGGGTGCCTGTACCTAATAATAGCATCACAGCATAGCTCTGTCAGAGATAGGGACTGTGTTTCTTCATAATTATTATTCTTGTCAGTAATCAATTCTAACAAGTTTAATTTTTAATAGGATCTTCTCATCAGTGTTACAAATTTCCTGTCTTGTTTTGCATGCAGTTCCAAATCCCTGCCTTGTAGAAATATCAGCCAGGCTCGGGTCTGTATGTAGGAAGAGGCAAGATATTTGTTTGAAATCTGCTTGGGTATAATTTTCTGAAGCCTGTACCTAATAATAGCATCACAGCATAGCTCTGTCAGAGATAGGGACTGTGTTTCTTCATAATTATTATTCTTGTCAGTAATCAATTCTAACAAGTTTAATTTTTAATAGGATCTTCTTATCAGTGTAAAAAATTTCCTGTCTTGTTTTGCATGCAGTTCCAAATCCCTGCCTTGTAGAAATATCAGCCAGGCTCTGGTCTGTATGTAGGAAGAGGCAAGGTTGAAATCTGCTTGGGTATAATTTTTTGAAGCCTGTACCTCATCACAGCATAGCTCTGTCTGAGATAGGTACTGTGTTTCTTCATAATTATTATTCTTGTCAGTAATCAATTCTAACAAGTTTAATTTTTAATAGGCTCTTCTCATCAGTGGGCTCTGTGTGTATGCAGGAAGAGGCAAGGTGAAATCTGCTTGGGTATAATTTTCTGAAGCCTGTACCTCATAACAGCATAGCTCTGTCAGAGATAGGGACTGTGTTTCTTCATAATTATTACATTAGTCATAATCAATAAAATATAATTATATTCAGAACAAACCTCTATAAGATATGACAACCTGCAATAATCTGGATGTATGAGATGTTATGTTTCTGTATTTTTCAGTCTCTCTTGTTACAATCTTGTTTCTCTCTGCAACATTGCCATCACTATAACAATATCTGCCAAATTTCCTGTCTTGTTTTGCATGCAGTTCCAAATCCCTGCTCATCAGTGCTGTAGAAATGGCTCGGGTCTGTGTGCAGGAAGAGGCAAGGTTGAAATCTGTTTGGGTATAATTTTCTGAAGCCTGTACCTCATCACAGCATAGCTCTGTCAGAGATAGGGACTGTGTTTCTTCATAATTATTACATTAGTCATAATCAATAAAATATAATTATATTCGGAACAAACCTCTATAAGATATGACAATCTGCAACAATCTGGATGTATGAGATGTTATGTTTCTGTATTTTTTAGTCTCTCTTGTTACATTCTTGTTTCTCTCTGCAGCCATCACTATAATAATATCTGCCAAATTTCCTGTCTTGTTTTGCATGCAGTTCCAAATCCCTGCTCATCAGTGCTGTAGAAATATCAGCCAGGCTCGGGTCTGTGTGTATGCAGGAAGAGGCAAGATTGAAATCTGCTTGGGTATAATTTTCTGAAGCCTGTACCTCATCACAGCATAGCTCTGTCAGAGATAGGGACTGTGTTTCTTCATAATTATTATTCTTGTCAGTAATCAATTCTAACAAGTTTAATTTTTAATAGGCTCTTCACATCAGTGTAACAAATTTCCTGTCTTGTTTTGCATGCAGTTCCAAATCCCTGTCCATCAGTGCTGTAGAAATATCAGCCAGGCTCGGGTCTGTGTGTAGGAACAGGCAAGATATTTGTAGTTGAAATCTGCTTGGGTATAATTTTCTGAAGCCTGTACCTGACAGCATAGCTCTGTCAGAGATATGGACTGTGTTTCTTCATAATTATTATTCTTGTCAGTAATCAATTCTAACAAGTTTAATTTTTAATAGGATCTTCTCATCAGTGTAACAAATTTCCTGTCTTGTTTTACATGCAGTTCCAAATCCCTGCTCATCAGTGCTGTAGAAATATCAGCCAGGCTCGGGTCTCTATGCAGGAACAGGCAAGATATTTGTAGTTGAAATCTGCTTGGGTATAATTTTTTGAAGCCTGTACCTAATAAAAGCATCACAGCATAACTGTGTCAGAGATAGGGACTGTGTTTCTTCATAATTATTATTCTTGTCAGTAATCAATTCTACAATAATAGGCTCTTCTCATCAGTGTAACAAATTTCCTGTCTTGTTTTACATGCAGTTCCAAATCCCTGCTCATCAGTGCTGTAGAAATATCAGCCAGGCTCGGGTCTGTATGCAGGAAGAGGCAAGATATTTGTTTGAAATCTGCTTGGGTATAATTTTCTGAACAAACCTCTATAAGATATGACAACCTGCAACAATCTGGATGTATGAGATGTTTTATTGATTTTATGTTTCTGTATTTTTCAGGCTCTCTTGTTACAATCTTGTTTCTCTCTGCAACATTGCCATCACTCTGCCACATGTTCTATGATTATATGCTCTAACAATTGTATAATCGATGCAAGAAAATAATTCTAACAAGTTTAATTTTTAATAGGATCTTCTCATCAGTGTAACAAATTTCCTGTCTTGTTATGTATGCAGTTCCAAATCCCTGCTCATCAGTGCTGTAGAAATATCAGCCAGGCTCGGGTCTGTATGCAGGAAGAGGCAAGATATTTGTAGTTGAAATCTGCTTGGGTATAATTTTCTGAAGCCTGTACCTCATCACAGCATTGCTCTGTCAGAGATAGGGACTGCGTTTCTTCATAATTATTATTCTTGTCAGTAATCAATTCTAACAAGTTTAATTTTTAATAGGATCTTCTCATCAGTGTAACAAATTTCCTGTCTTGTTTTACATGCAGTTCCAAATCCCTGCTCATCAGTGCTGTAGAAATATCAGCCAGGCTCGGGCAATACTGACATGTATTACACACCAGATGAATTCAAAGCACAGACACCCATGTTGTCATCAACACCTCAAAAAGGAAACAAGTTGTGGTTAATGACAGGACAAACATTAAAATTATCTGTGAATTCCACGATACACTCCCTGATGACACCATATGTAGTGTAATTCTTATAGGGGAAAAATCATATATTTATGATGTAAGAAATGAGAGAGTCACAGAGCAATTCTAGAAGGCCTCTGCATATTGCACAAGTTGGGCCTGGTGTCCAATTAAACTTAAACCGGAAATAAATATGTATGTGTGTGTGTGTGTGTGTGTGTGTGTATGTGGGTGTGTGGGTGTGTGGGGGTGTGGGTGGGTGTGGGGGTGGGGGTGTGGGGGTGTGGGTGTGTGTGTGTGTGGGTGGGTGTGGGTGTGTGTGTGTGTGTGTGTGTGTGTGTGATTGGGTGTGTGTGTGTTAATACGTTTGGCCTAGTTTTAAGTGTAGCCAAAAAAAAATATCAAGAGGAGCATATTTTTAACAAGCTTATGGACAACAATCTCACAGAAGTGCCTTTTATAAGTGTAGGCAAATCAATCTGAGGGGGGTCATACTTTCACGGGAAATTCCCGAGGGCATTTTTACAAAAATCTTGGATTAGACAGGGTGCCACACTTGAGCAAAAAACTCATATGGGCATGTTGAGCTTGTTTTAAGTGTAGCCAAATCTGCCTGAGAGGGGTTCATACTTTATCGACCCAGTAATAGGTCAAATCATACTACTCGATAAATTTACGAACTTTCTTTGTTCTGTTTTGATCATTATCATCAATATATTTATTGGACTTGCAGCATTGCACATGGCTGTTTATGCCCCTTATATATTTTATTTACATAAGATACAATTTACATAAAATTTACGAACAAATTTCAAATACACTCCTATCTATATCAAACCTTAGAAATATATATTACCATGTTATATCATTTTGTCTAAAATAAATGAAAGTAAAATAGATTCAATTCGCATGCAAGAAATAAGCCAAATTTATGGGAAATGATTACTGGTGCAACGAGTTAACCATAAAGGTGAAGCAATAAGTACAAAGGAAAGAACATTGGGTTTAAAGTGAGACGTCATTTGCGGCAGCGTATCCCATACTACAAATTGGCCGTTGTTTTATCTTACGTATTGAATCCTGTAACAACTCTGGATTTTCGAGTGGATTATTTTACTTCTATGAGTTTGCAATGCTTTCTGCATGCACGTGGTTTTGTTTACAGAAGGTCTCAGGGTTGGTGATTTCAACTTTAGTTTAGTCTATCTTAACAATACACAGTGAAATCTGAAAATGAAATAAATGATTGTGGGCTGAAACTACCAAGGCGGGTATTTTGCACAATGTTTCTACGATTATTGTCACATTAAAATGACATTCTATTGTATTCCACATTCCATTGTATACGCTCGAGCGTTGCACGCTAGAGGGTTTGAGACTCGAAGGAGTGCGAGCGAGCGAAAGTGGTTCCATGCAGGGCTCTCGGGCTCAAACCCTTTGTGAAGACATCCAACAGTCAACTTCTCTCCCTCATGCAGAGAAGACTATATGAAATGCTCGAATATCCAACTGAAGCTCTGTCATAACAATGTCAAAGCAGCACAAGAAAATATAAGATGATGTGCAACAATTTGCATGGACCACCTTAGAACTGAACAAGAAGAGCAACAACAAAAAACAGTTGGGATTATCAAGTATAGACAGATGAATGTGTTAGAAACAGCAGAACTCAAATGTGAAGACAGAACTTGATGGTAAGATGATGTAAGACATGAGAAGGAAATGGACATGATCAGAACACGTGAAAAGATGCGGGAGGCTGCACATACCGAGAAGATCAAAGTGAAAAATGAAAGAGGAAGCAACACAAACAGAAGTATAGAAAGCCGAACGTGGATGAGGAAATAACACAGAAAGAACAGGAAAACAGAACGCATCACTGAATAGAAACAGAAATTTGCACAAGTGGACAAGAAAGGTAGATACTAAAAATATAAATACAAGTAAACGGAATAGAAAGAAAGGGACTAAGCTGTTAAGTGTGTAAAAGACAGTGCAATGGATGTGACAAAGGTTGATCGGCTGGCTCTAACAATGAGTGAGGTAGAAATATAAAGAATATAAGGAAACTAAAATTAGAATGGGTGAAATAAGAGGAAATCTTGCTACAGCAAAAGCACACTTATGAGAGTAGCCAAAGCAGATTTCAAGAGGTCATCAAAGAAGGAAATATGTTTGAGAAATACAAGGATTTGGTGACTGAAGCAAGGAGCCATTTGGAGAGAGAAATATCTGGTTTAATCCCTGGCTTAAAATTTGGTGAAGACTTACCGGAACTTAAAGAGATGCAGATATGAATTTGTACATTTTGTATGCCTATAATAAGAACGAACCAAAAGCCAAAATAAAGCAGGACGAAAGTGTGCCAGAAGAGGAAGAAGCAACGACAAAAAGAAGAAGGAAAAAGCAACGACAAACAGAAGAAGAAGAAGGAACGACAAGAAGAAGAAACACCACGTGATGCCATAGCTCTTCCCTGGCTTTATGTAAGAGCCCCAATTGGAGCATTCCGAAGTGGGGAAGATGGGGGAGGGGGGGAAAGAACTCAAAACTCCATAAATCAAATTCCCTGGTTTCTTTAATTTGACTCGGGATGAGCAGAGGAATGCCAGAAACAAAAGCCGCAGGACGGGTCGAATTACTTCCTGAACTGGAGTTTGATTTACGTCGGACATTTGGGAGAGAGAGAGAGAGGCCTTGGTAGGCTTCGTCTAGGTTCTTTCTTTTTCTTATCCCAGAGGAGCAGTGTCTTCAGTTAATTTCCGACTCTCGGAATTTAATTAAAGTTGTGACTTCGGCGTTTTCTTCTTGTCAAGAAAGGGTCTTCCTCTCTGTTCTTCCTTTACTCTCTTCCGATATGTGTGACGCCTCTTAGGTTACCCTGCCCCCACATTTCACCACGTTTCACTCCATCCATGAACATATATTGAGAGAAATAATAGATGGCGCTCAACTTGCTACTGCTGAAAGATGGTACGATATTAATAGCTATAATCTAATTATTACTATTTATCATAAATAAACAATTTAAAATTATAACTAATAACATTTTTTTGCTAAACAATTTGTATATATAAATTAGCTTGATACAGGCCTTCATTAATTACATTCACCGTAACAACATTGTTTATATATTTAACTATATTACAGCAACGCTTAAATACTTAACACAGCCTGATCAGTGATCGGTTAGTTCGTATGAACTTTCCAGCCTGATCATTATCAGTGTGTAGTTAGAGATCGGTTAGTTTATTGAACTCTCCAGCCTAATTATTGCCTATTTTTGTGGGAGCAGGGAAAGGTTTATTATTCATTTTGCCTTGACTCATCTCGCTCAACAGGTCGCTAGGTGCCGTGGCTTGCCGCGAGTTGATAGCTTCCTGGAGATGAGGCCTTGCTCGAAAAGGTTTATTATCCATTTCTAAAAACCTACTACTTTTTTATACACGGGCTTGTGTTTGTGTAACATTACTGTACCTCACAAAATCTTTTCAACCGATGTAGTCTTTTAGATGTTTTTTTAAAAATTTTATGACAGTGCAAAATGTTTACTAAACCAATTAGAAAGGCTTACGCCCGTAATCCTTTATATTCAGCTATGTACCTTTCCCTCTTATATCCTATTATTATTATCATTATTAAACACAAACTAACATTTAGCCGACCTCCGTGGCGTAGTGGTTAGCACAGCGCGCCACGATGTCAAGGGTACCGGGTTCGAATTCCGGCCTGGGCATAGGTGTTCTTTGTGAGGATGACTGATGATATAATTAAACTGATGAAGGGACACGCAAAGAACATTTATGCCCAGGCCGAATTCGAATCCGGAACTCTTGTTGCCGTATCGTAGTGTGTTGTAGTTTCACCAAATTTTACAATGGTAATTAAATATGTTCATTTTGTATTCTCTTAATATGAACAGGAGAGAGCCGAGAGCTTTCGGAGTCGGCACTGAACTTCCTGGGTTCTTGTCCTGGCCTGGGGATGTGTTTTCTTTGTCAGTATCCATCCTCGTCGTCGCGATTAGACGAAAGTGGCAGAAAATCGGCGTTAAATCTATATATATAAAAATGGATGTATGTGTGTGTGTATGTTTGTTCCGGCATACCTCTCGAACGCTTGGAGAGATTTCAACCAAACTTGGTACACATATCACTTGCAATCTGGAAACAAATACTATGGGGGTAAGACACCCCTGGCACCCTAGGAGGGGTGGGGAGGGGGTGATATGTAAAAATAATCGAAAACTGTCGATATTAGTGTGCAATCCATAGTTTTCGGGGTCACTAAGATGAATAGTGACACTCCCAATGCCGTTCAACTCCAAGTTCATTTTACACTATAGTTAGAATTCATTATTTTCCTGTTTAAAAGAAGATTGGGGTAAATAAATACCAGGGCAACGCCGGGATATCAGCTACTAAAAATGAAACACGAATGTAAAACAGGGGGTGTAAAATATAACCAGGGACAGAGTCCCAGAGGGAAAGCGCCGGCACGCCGCTGTCCAAAGGTACACAAAGGCAATAGCTTGGCCCACATTCGATCGGCCCAAATTCTTCCGAAATAATTCTCCTTCTCGCCTAATGTAAGACCCAGAATCTGGGCCTCCTCCGATCCACACACACACACGCGCGTATTCATAAATGTTCCATTCCAATCCATTCTCCGGCAGACACCGTTCCAGATGGTCCGTGCTCCTGGCAGGAAACCTTATTTCGGCAGGAGCCAAGCGGCAGCTGACGTCAGCTGGGGAAGCTGCCAAAAACCGCCAACAGGTGGCTCCGGAGTCAGCAGAAAGGGAACAGTATGCTTTGTTCCGATGAAGAAAAAAACTGCGAACGGAGAATTTGCACACCGCGAATTCCTTTGTGCCCATTCAAAAGACCTTCGGGCCAAAATATCGATCACTCTATGTCGGTAGGGCGCGGTGCGGCCATTAGAAAGCGAGATTGCAGGGGGCCATAAACGTGTCAGCTTTCATTACAGCTACAAAGTTCCTCAAGACATTGAACTAGTTCCAATTCATACTGTTAGTTCCTGAAACAAAGTAATTCCAGTTCAAGTTTCTATCAACAAAAACAAATAAAATCCTATTCATCCCTCTTTAAAATAAACAATTGTTAGTCCTACTTTATCGCCTCAAAAATTAAATTATTATTAGTTCTCTCTATATTGAATTTATCGCCGTGAAGGCAATCAACTATTGAGAGTTCTAGTACGCTCATTCTCAAAGTAATCGTTGCCAGTTCTAGTTCGTCCCTTCCAATAAATTAATCATTGCCAGTTCAAGTTTGTTCCTTCCAATAAACAATTCGTTGCCAGTTCTACTTCTCACCTAGCAATAAACAATTCAATAGCAGTTCTAATTCGTCCATTCCAATAAACAATTCATTGGCAGTTCTAATTCGTCCATTCCAATAAACAATTCATTGGCAGTTCTAATTCGTCCATTCCAATAAACAATTCATTGGCAGTTCTAATTCGTCCATTCCAATAAACAATTCATTGGCAGTTCTAGTTCGTCCCTTCCAAAAAAAACTATTCATTGTCAGTTCTAGTTCTTCCCTTCCAATAAACAATTCATTGCCAGTTCTAGTTCTACCCATCCAATAAACAATTCATTGGCAGTTCTACTTCTTCCCTTCCAATAAACAATTCATTGTCAGTTCTAGTTCTTCCCTTCCAATAAACAATTCATTTTCAGTTCTAGTTTTTCCCTTCCAATAAACAATTCATTTTCAGTTCTAGTTCTTCCCTTCCAATAAACAATTCATTGCCAGTTCTAGTTCTACCCATCCAATAAACAATTCATTGGCAGTTCTACTTCTTCCCTTCCAATAAACAATTCATTGTCAGTTCTAGTTCTTCCCTTCCAATAAACAATTCATTTTCAGTTCTAGTTCTACCCATCCAATAAACAATTCATTGGCAGTTCTACTTCTTCCCTAGCAATAAACAATTCAATAGCAGTTCTAGTTCGTCCCTTCCAAAAAAAAAAACACTGTTAGTTCTACTTCTTGCCTTCCAATAAACAATTCATTGTCAGTTCTAGTTTTACCCATCCAATAAACAATTCATTGGCAGTTCTAATTCGTCCATTCCAATAAACAATTCATTGGCAGTTCTAATTCGTCCATTCCAATAAACAATTCATTGGCAGTTCTAATTCGTCCATTCCAATAAACAATTCATTGGCAGTTCTAGTTCGTCCCTTCCAAAAAAAACTATTCATTGTCAGTTCTAGTTCTTCCCTTCCAATAAACAATTCATTGCCAGTTCTAGTTCTACCCATCCAATAAACAATTCATTGGCAGTTCTACTTCTTCCCTTCCAATAAACAATTCATTGTCAGTTCTAGTTCTTCCCTTCCAATAAACAATTCATTTTCAGTTCTAGTTTTTCCCTTCCAATAAACAATTCATTTTCAGTTCTAGTTCTTCCCTTCCAATAAACAATTCATTGCCAGTTCTAGTTCTACCCATCCAATAAACAATTCATTGGCAGTTCTACTTCTTCCCTTCCAATAAACAATTCATTGTCAGTTCTAGTTCTTCCCTTCCAATAAACAATTCATTTTCAGTTCTAGTTCTACCCATCCAATAAACAATTCATTGGCAGTTCTACTTCTTCCCTAGCAATAAACAATTCAATAGCAGTTCTAGTTCGTCCCTTCCAAAAAAAAAAACACTGTTAGTTCTACTTCTTGCCTTCCAATAAACAATTCATTGTCAGTTCTAGTTTTACCCATCCAATAAACAATTCATTGCCAGCTGAAGTTCGTCCCTTCCAATATACAATTCATTGCCAGTTTTAGTTTGTCTGTTTTCAAAATAGACATCGCCAGTTCTAGTTTATTTTAGTGATCTCCACCAATAAACACGTGAGAGGTTTGTTGGTTGATTAATTTGGCATTTTAAGTCCACTCTATGCACAGTAAGGCTAATCGGGACTGGACCTACAGTTTAAAGAGGGATCCGAACCACTATGTCCCTCCACCGGGTATCGAACCCGGGACCCCTTGTTTTCAAAGCAACGACGCTACCACTGCGCCATTGGAAAGGCCCAGGAAACGGGACTGCGTGGAGGGGTAAGCGACTTCAGTTACCAACCTTCGCAGCAGCGTGTACTGCTTCGCTCTGTCCACTCGATTTCCCCCCTTCTCTTCCGCTATGCGCGGCCTTGCTCCGCAGATTCCGGGGCTAGAGTATAGGCGGTGTTAAGGGACTTTTGAATCACCCTGTATATACGTAGTTTGCAACACCTTTTAGATGTCCTGATTCATCTCCCACCTCTTCCACACATTTCCCTCGATGAATTCTTTTTCCTCGTTCTATTTTCACCGTTAAAATCCTTCTCCGCTCTCTTTACGGTGTTTACTTAAAGGTACAGGAAAGCATCGCTTGCCAAGAGAAAGATTGTTCATCGTCAGATTGCGCAGAGCCGAGCGGGAATGCCAAGCATTATGAAACGCTGTCATATATCTCGGCTTTTGGGGAGGAAGCGAGCGATCTCAGACATGTCGTAGGCGCGGCGTGACGCGGATGGCGAAAATTCTTCCCCCGGGATTAAATTTGGAACGGAAAAACCCATGTGCGAGTGGTTTGCTGGAGGAACAACCCGCGCGTTGTTCACACTGTTGTTAGAGCACGTTTCCACCAAACAGATAGGTTCTGTAGTCGTTTTTATGTCACGCACGCTTTTTACACTTCCTTGTTCTCTCAACTACCCTGTCGAGGATTAACCGAGCTGAGATTTACTTCTTTCCTTGCAGATACGAAGTTGGAAGTTTTAAGTCCACTTTATGCACGGATAGGCTAATCGGGACTGGAATTACAGTTTAGCATCCATATCCGAACCGCTGTGTACCTCCACCGGGTATCCAACCCGAGACACCTTGATTACAAGGCACTACGTCCCTTCCAGATAGGAGCCCACAGGCTGTACCTAATCATACAATGCTTAATTGTAGGCAGTATATAAATTTTACAATACATAGTTTATACATGTATACTCCCTTTCACATAAAGCGGCACATTACAATATGAAATTAAGACACCGAAAACATTCAATAAGAAGAGTACTCCAAGTTGTTTTGTTATTGTGTTCATCATAAGAACTGCTCAAAATATTGTGGTATGTTCATAAATGTATCCATGTATTTACACACACACACACACACACACACACACACACACACACACACACACACACGCACACACACACACAGGGCACATGAATGCATTCATTTCGTAAAATAAAATATTAGTTTTATTCTCAATTCTAAAAAGGTGCCGTCACGACGTACCATTGCGCACCGTCAGAAAAAAACACTGTGTGTTTGTGTATGTAGTAGTCAGTGGCGGTGATTAGGGTGCAGAGGGGGAGCAATTGCCCCCCACTTTCCGCCACTTTTGCCCACGCACTATGCTAAACCTTATCTATAAAGGGAAATATACTGTCTTTGCCCCCCCCCCCAGTTTTGGCACCTTGCCCACCCCGGTTTTGGAACCCAATCGCCACCACTGGTGGTAGTCGTAGTAAAATTGTCTGCATCTTGGGGGTCTTGTCAACTATTAACAGGCATTTTCAATTTGTGCTTGCTCCCCTCCCTCTTCGCACCTGTACCTGTGTCAGTGTGCTCCTACGCTTCTTCCACATAGTGCAAATAAAATCTCAGGGCACTCCCCCACACTTGTTGCAGCTTGCATTGTCCCCATAATGTCCCCTATCAAAAACGTCACATTGTAGTTGCAAGATATACTGACCGGATACATTCAGTCAGCATGTGTTGCCTTGTCTCCTCCTCACTACCTGAAAAGCAGATCTGCATTGAAGGTATGTGTCTGGTTCCTACTGGTGGGGGGGGGGGGGGGGGTGGAGACAACATACACTTGAGGCGCTGGAAAAACTTGTAACGACCCTGCGTGGTCGCCATATTATATTTTGTTAACAAGGTTTGGATAAAGAATGCATGCTAAATGTCCCTGCGAGGCGTACGCTTTTAGTTTAAATGTATTATGTAAACGTTAACGGATCCACCTCTACGTTTATTAGCTTCGCTTATTATTAGACCCTGCCTGGTCGCTGTATTCAGTAAATGTTATCAATTATTGTCATTTATACTGTTCAACTTGTTGTTTAGAATTGCAGAGTACTGCTAGGCTCATTATTAATTGTATTGTCTGAATGCACACAGTTTTAGTTTATATTGACACGTGCATCTAGTGATTTCTCAATGTCAAAACCTTGATATTTCTCAATACGAAGTTCGCAATATGTAAAAAAATGAGTTAGCAACTCGTACTTGTAGTAAAAAATTTTCACCACCCATGCGCCACCGCGAGTACAAAGCCAGCGCAGCGAGGCCCGGAGTTCAGTTGGCTCCCTGATGTCAACAGGCAAACATCCAGAGTTAACTGGCCTCCCAGCCTGAAGGAAGGAAGAAGAAGAAGAGCCTAGCAGCAACCTACCTACCTGGTACGCTCGCTTCGGCTGATAGGTGCACAGGGTCTACCTGCCCGGCTTGTCTGGGAGCACCCGGACCATCCTTTCTAACCTGCAGTCCCTGCATAGGAGACACCGGTTGGCTCACCAATTCCCCGCTAACGCAGGGGGGTGTTTACATTTTTCCCTTTTTACATTGCTTTTTTACCATTTCGGCTGATCCTTTAATCCTTTTACCCAGCGCCCGCTATTCGGGGGTACCGATTGGTTTCGGCCAATTCCCGGCTGTGGTTGGGGGTACTACGCACAACCTACTCTCTCTTACAGGGAAACCCGTGACGTCAGCGGCGACCAAGGCCCTAAATAAAATTAGGTCCCCATACTCGCCCTGGCGCCTCACTGCGAGGAATATATTGGATGTTCCCTGCCCCCTTATCTCTTGGAGACCAAAGGTGGTACAGGTGAGAGCACATGCGTAGTACAGGTAAAAGCACGTGTGTGGTACAAGTAAATGCACGTAGGTGTTACAGGTAAAGACACGTGTGCTAACAGACATTCTTTTATTACGATTATAATAAACATCTTGTATATAAAACTGGTATAACCTTTCTTTACACCCAGCAAGCCCTGAGATAATTCTGAGTCTATGTTCTATGGCTGACAAGAAGTTAGCACATATGGGTAGACTTTTGCCGTCCACCAAATTGCAGGGTTTAGCGTGTTGAACGCCGCCAGTGCCTGTACTCCAGTGCTGTGTTGTTGTGGTTACGTTAGTGTTGTTGTGAGCACGGGTGAACGTTGCAAACTCATGTTATTATTTTAAAATTACGTGCATGTTATTTCTAGGCGAACAAATATTTCTCAGCTTACACAAAAGAACCTCGAGGGTCCAGGCGTCTGGCTGCCACGTGTCAGATCCGGGTCCGATCCCCGGTATAGATGATCTCGAGAGGGAACTTTTCACGTCCTAAATCGACTCCGGTGAATTATATTTACATCTTCCCCTTTTTACATTGCTTTTTTACCATTTCGGCTGATCTCGACAATGGGAATGGACGGTAATTAAGTGAAACCGTGAAACTCATGAATATCTACTTTATCGCACACAAAATATGAAATATTAACAAAATATCACCAGGCTCTCTAAATACATTACACTCTCCAATTCCACGGAACTAAATTTGCCTATTCTTGTAATTCACTCTTCAGTTCCACAACGATAATGCTGGTGGGTTTCCACATATCGTCGTTAAATATTGATTATATTCACTCGTAACACTCTTCACACGAATCATCATCACAGAAATTGCTGCTCGTTCTCTCACTTTGTTCTCAATTCCCCAATGACAATATTGCCAATGCCTCTCATTGGGAAGATTTTGTCTTCTCGCTCTAAATGTACTGTACTCGATGTGCTGTCTGTTATGGGGCGAATATCTGTGTTATCCTGACACAACAAGCAAATTCACTTTATTTCGCGAATAGAATTTTGAAGAAACTGCGGCAAAGAAAACCTTAAGGTTTATTTTACTTGGGTCTGCATCAGCAAAGCCCTTTTCGAATTCATTTTCTTACGAAAACAGCTGTTATTCCCAATCTTCAAAATATATATCTGATTAGAATTTCTTCAAGAGGATTCAGGTGAAATCTTCATGTAGTTTCCTTGCACTACTGTTTGAATATGAATCATAGAAAATAACTTACGGTGTTATAACACTATCCGAAAGGTATATACGTACAACAGCGAGAGCAAAACACATGATTCGCTTGAATGCTCTAAAAGGAAACAAATGTAGCTATTTGTCGAGACGGATAAATATTCCAGGAAGCGATGTCCGATTTGAACTAACAGGTTTATATTCTGTGACTTCGTTGATATGATCTGTTGATGTGAAGTTATGATGTACAAGTTGTATACTTGTACCAAATTGTTATTTTATAAATGAAGTGTGTATAAATGCTATGGTTAAATTGAAAAATTAAACTATATGTCCTTGAATAAATAAAACAACGTCACAAGATCGCACTATATCACTTGAGCCTTTCCACACTTCATTTATAAAATAACCATTTGTTACAAGTATACAACCTGTACATAATTACTTCACAAAGCATATCAACCAAGTCACAGAATACAAAACTTCTTTGTTCAAATGTGGCCTCGCGTCCTATGGCATTTAGCCACCTTTAATCTTGACGCATTACACGGTTTAGAATGTCATAAAAGTTTTTCGAAAGAATAGGAATATTCGCAAACGACCTGGTGCAAATTGCAAACGGAAGGTCCATCGCGGCCTTCGTTATAATTAAATAACAAAAAAAATCACAGAAAAATAAGTATTCGTTGTAGAAAAGACAACGTCTAATCTCATCGAATATTTCTAACACGCCATTGTCACGAAGCCTATTCCTGCAGTAGATTCATATGAAAGGATTGTTTGTAATTAGATCATCTGTGACACTATGATGATATCTGGGTGCCATGTGCAACACCTCATTGGGACGGAATTAGCCCTCGGTGCCCGATCCTTGTCTTAAAAGGAACGGACACAAATCGAAAACGGGACACGGAGTGGCCTTGGGGGACAATTTGCCTTTGTCTGCTATTCCTGATCCCCGCAAAGCCCGCCATTTACTCTCCGGAAAGTGTTTACGCCGACTGAAGGAAAATCCTCCGGCGCCACTAGTCCTCGGTGGGCGAGGGCTCCCCCGGTGGCGACGGTAACCTCATTTCACAAGAAATTCCCTCACAGTTGACCTAAATTTCCCACTCTTTTTGAAAAAAATAAAATAAAACACATCTCCATACAAAGTACGTTTTTCAGCAAAGAAAAATGCTGAATTCATAAATTGTCCTTTTGTAACATTAACATTGCTTTTCTAGAATAAACAACTCTTATCCATGGAAGAGTCTCTTTACAGTTACACACAGTGGACTATTTTTAATTCGAACTTCAAGAGCTCAAGAAAAATATTCGAAATATCCAAAATTCGAATTAACAAAAACATTGCATCATTATAGATGGTTTCAAGGGGAATAAACTTCTGTTCGAATTATCGAGTAATTACACAGAGTCTACTGTATATGTATAAATATTATAGGAAAAAGCATTCTACTAGCTACTATCGTGATTCTAAACCATGTTTGTATCACGAAGAGACCCTCCCTGATAGCTTAGTTGTAACGCTGTCACCTGTAATCGAGGGGTTTCATGTTCGATTCCCAGTAGGCGCACATAGTGGTACGTATCCAACTTTAAACGGCAGGTTCAGTCCCGGTTAGCCTGTCTCTGCATAAAGTGAAATTGAACAAATTAACTTTTGAAATTATTGACTTCAAGCCTAGTCCCTTACCGTGGCCCTGCGGTGTCTAAGGGCTATGCTTTGGGCTCCGGGTAAAGGACGCACCCTGGTTCGAGTCTCCTGGGGGAAGCTAACAACTTTACTCCCGAGATTTTGGTTTGCATATGGGACCGGTGGCCACCCACCATCGTGAGGAAATTGTGGGGCTACGAATGAGTAGCGTAACCTGGTCATGGAAACCTACAACGACGACTGAGGGTTCGTCGAGCTGACCATACGTCATCTCGTAACTGGTTGGATGATCTCCCACCTCGGCAGGTGAGAGACTTAGTATTATTAATTGTTGTATCATTAAAAATATTTTCAGTCGACTAGCCAATGGATATCTGCACCCTCTTGAAAATAACGTTTTCCCCCAACGTCCGGTTTTCTCAGAAATGTTACGAATAGTATAAATTTTCATAAAAAATCAATAAATATATTTTTGAGAAATGGCAGAAAAACTACAAAACATATAAAGAGAATTGCGAGTTGAAAGTCTTAATAATTCTCGAACCAAACATATTTTATATTTTGTAAAATTACGAAGTCTTTGTTAGAAGTCTTTAGATGAACTGAACCCCTATTTTTTTTTAGATTTATAAATTTACCTTAAATAGTATTTTAAGAGGTATTTTTACACTGTCGTGGTTCGTATAAATGGGTAATTACCAGTTCAAAACCGATCAGCTACTGTTCAAGAACTTACCCATATCTATTGCCGAACCAAACATGAAAAAATAGCAAGAAAATTATATCCGAGCTACATTTTCAGTGCTGGCTGGCCACCAAAGAGTGAAAAAAAAGAGCAAATATGGATTCGCCTTGAGAGTTCACCTCCCGCCGTACACTACAGATGAATTGGTTGCATACATTTCAGGCGCGTTAACTACGGTCTTCTTTCGAAGAACCGACCCTGAACAAGTACATCTGCTTCAAATTTCTTCTATAGCATCCACATGAATCTTCATTGCTTTACTTTCTCTGTAGTCTAGATATTCGCAATAGTTTAATAGGTTTACGCGGCCACGAAACTACCGCGAATATCTAGGCAAAAGGGAAAGCAAGATACACGTTAGAAAGGATAGGACATTTAAAAAAAGGCTTGCTTGTCATTGGCCAAAGGTTCAGCCAAGCATTAACGATTTGTTTGCAGTGGACCCCTTTTTATTTGTTGCTGCGGATCCTCGGTACTTAATCAATGTTTAATGTCAGCAATAATTATGGAAAAACGATTTCCTGGCGTTTTCTAACTTATTGCACGGTTTTAAATTTTCCAACATTTTCTCCTGTAACCTTGCAAGTTTATTTTAGTTTTTGTTCGATTAGTAACATCAAATTCTCTAGGGTCTTTTAATTTTTCACAGTGAAAAGGTACACTACGATCGTTTGTTGCAATTTAGTTCACAAATATATTCACACTCTCAATATTATTGGAGTCATCACCATTGCGTTACCAGAAAAGACGGTTCTAACAATTATGCAATTCACTACACTCGTTATTCCAGGTCATACCAGGTGGTCCAAAAGTCCCGGAACGGTCACATATTGTGAGAAATACACATCGAATCGGAAAACGAAAAAAAACGTCAAGATCTTTCAATAGAGTATATGGTAGACCCCCCCCCCCCTTTTCCATATACTCTATTGAAAGGTCTTGACGTGCAGATTCCGAATCTGCAATCGCTTTCCCTGTAGCTCAATTAGGGGCAGAGCGTCCCTTTGAAATGTTTTTGGGTTTTATAAAATCTTCACTCCCACCCCACTCTTTTCTTCCGAAAATTTAAAATCGCTATTTCTCCGTTCCTAATTGAGCTAGGAGAATGGTTGATAGCTCGTTGGACTCGGAATGAAGTCCTCTTTCCGATTCTACAATACAAAATGGGGTTTCCATTTGAAATTTGCCCCCCCGCCTCACCCCCAGGGGCCGGGGGTGGGGAATCATGTGTGATATCATTGAATAGCTTTCTTTCACTTCTTAAACATGTATTTTTTTCGTTTTCCGATTCGATGTGTATTTCTCACGATATGTGACCGTTCCGGGACTTTTGGACCACCCGGTATGTTATATGACAATTAGGTTGATAAGTTATATCTAGACATCGGATTTTAGATTAACCTGTTTTTCCCTTTGCAGGTAAATAAGAATTAACGAGATATGTCAGCGTTTCATTGGTGCCTAAAATAACCTATTTTGCTTGTTAGAACCTATTTTAGGTTTAGTGCCTAAATCAAACATTTTATTTAGGTCTTTATATAATTTTTAAGGTTTTTCAGGGTTTCTATATCACACAGAGGTATTTGCTCGGTTACGTACCCAAAATAATCAATGACTAACGTGTTTGAAAACCCTAGTTTCTGTCGATTTCTCTCCTTTCACGTCCATGATGTTCTATCAAAGCTCTAAACAAAACAGAACGTCTGGCGCCACTGTAACCTACACAGTCCAAAGTGCAAACTTCTGATCTGTGTGGTCTTACTCACATTCGCGTCAGTTCGGGGCTTTGTGGCATTCACGCCTTGCGAAGTAACGTTTCCCGGAATTCAAGGAATTACCGGTGAGTAGATACCCAGGTATTGTACAGCAAATTGTCCATACGTAATTAATTCTTCATATCAACAAGTTAGTTGCTAATTGCACAAGTATAGTTTTACAATAATTTGTGAATAATTTTGAAAATTATGTATACAAATGAAAATTTAGTCAGAAAATTAACATTTAGTTGTTATACAAACCAATTAAAATTTCTTACAGTTCTTTTGAAATTTTGTCTTTAACGATTGCGCCTAATCAGTATTTTTCAGGAATTTTGAAACATTTAAAGTTTTTTTAGCCTACTTCAGAATTTTTCTAGCCTATTTAGTTTAGGATTTTTAGAACCTATTTTAGGATTTTTAGAGCCTAGTTTAAGATTTTTAGAGCTTAGTTTAAGATTTTTAGAGCCTAGTTTAAGATTTTTCGAACGTATTTTACGATTTTTAGAACCTAGTTTAGGATTTTTAGAGCCTATTTTAGGGTTTTTAGAGCCTATTTTAGGATTTTTAGAGCCTAGTTTAGGATTTTTAGAACCTATTTAAGGATTTTTTAAGCCTATTTTGAGATTTTCAGAACCTATTTTAGGATTTTCAGAACCTATTTTAGAATTTTTAGAGCCTATTTTAGGATTTTAGAGCCTATTTTAGGATTTTTAGAGCCTAGTTTAAGATTTTTAGAGCCTAGTTTAAGATTTTTAGAACCTATTTTAGGATTTTAGAACCTATTTTAAGGTTTTTAGAGCCTATTTTTGGATTTTTAGAGCCTAGTTTAGGATTTTTAGAACCTATTTTTGGATTTTTAGAGCCTAGTTTAGGATTTTTAGAACCTATCTTAGGATTTTTAGAACCTATTTTAGGATTTTTAGAACCTATTTTAGGATTTTTAGAGCCTATTTTAGGATTTTTAGAACCTATTTTAGGATTTTTAGAACCTAGTTTAGGATTTTTAGAGCCTAGTTTAGGGTTTTTAGAACCTATTTTAGGGTTTTTAGAACCTATTTTGGGATTTTTAGAACCTATTTTGGGATTTTTAGAACCTATTTTAGGATTTTTAGAACCTATTTTGGGATTTTTAGAGCCTAGTTTAGGATTTTTAGAACCTATTTTAGGATTTTTAGAACCTATTTTAGGATTTTTAGAACCTATTTTAGGATTTTTAGAACCTATTTTGGGATTTTTAGAGCCTAGTTTAGGAACCTAAAAGCACACTTTTTAGAACATAAAAATCCGATGTCTAGTTATATTTCATTATTATGTGTTATCATTCATATTGAAACTACTTCATCTTTTACCTCTGACTTAAACATATGACGTTAAATATCAAACTCTATGCTCACAAGTTAACAGGGTTGGGAGTGCTATTACTTTACTTGAAACTTATAGCTATTCATTCAGCTACGACAAGTTTTATACTTCTAAACGTAAATTTAGGAGAGATGGCACAGAACTAAATCCAGATGCTGCATCCAGCAGTTACCAATGGGAAATATTTAATATTCCGCTCCAGTTACGAGAAATGTTTTGTATATTTTATCAAAACAAGTGTTTCTCACAGGCGCACCAAGGAATCTTTCAGTTCGAAGTTCCAGGGTTCCACGCCGACCTGAGCATGGGTGTTCTTTGGGCGTGTCCCTTCACCAATTCCATCATATCATCACTCGTCCTCAACGTCGCGATTAACATAAAAGCGGTGTAAAATAACAAAAATACAAAATACGAATGCAATTATTACTAAGAATGGATGGAATTAATAATGTTGCCGTCTATATTTTCAGAAAATTTAAATCCAAAAGGGAACGGGGCGGAAAGGGGGAGGGGTGTCCGACGCCAAAACTCCCATCATCCTTCGGTGCACACATACCTATGTGCTCAATCTCTTCTTCCAAAACGTGTCAATTGACACATATATATTTTGATGCACTTTCTGGCGTGTCAAAATACACTTTTAATGCACCAATTGACACAGCTAAATGTGATTTGATTTGCTTTATTTTACTTCGCCTTTTGTGCCACTTTTGGCTAATTTACGAAGATGGGGATGAGCGATGACATGATGAAATTGATGAATGGACACTCACAAATATCCATGCCCAGGCCGGGATTCGAACCCGGAACCCCTGGCGTCGTAGCGCGATGTGCTAACCACTCCGCCACAGGGGCCGGCACAGAGTTAAATGTGTAGTTTTGTTATCTTTGAAATAATCTTGTCTGATCTTCCCAGCTGGTGCATTTTTAGTGCATTACACGGAAGAACATCTGATGAAAATGCATTTCTGTGTGTATTTTGACACAAAAAAAGTGTATCATTTGCAGTTTATGCACGTTAATGCGTCAAAATATGTGTCAATTGACACGTTTTGGGTTTTGCGTGTATTTTGTGAAACAAAGAGAAACAACTTTAATGTATTTCTCTAAGTAGTCCAACAATACCAATATATGAATTTGCAACCTAATTTTCGAAAATAAAGTCAACTTGCATAATGGTTTTGGTCTGAACTCTAACCTTACATTTACTAAAAGGAAATGAAAAGCAGCTGTGGATTGCCCGAAATTAAAAAGTTAACATTCCCATCTCTGGTATGAGGTCACAGCGGAGATCAGTGTGAGACAACAGTTGGCAACAAGACACCTGTAACTACTTGACCGTTGAACCATGTAAGACAACAGTTGGCAACAAGACACCTGTAACTACTTGACCGTTGAACCATGTAAGACAACAGTTGGCAACAAGACACCTGTAACTACTTGGCCGTTGAACCATGTAAGACAACAGTTGGCAACAAGACACCTGTAACTACTTGGCCGTTGAACCATGCAAGACAACAGTTGGCAACAAGACACCTGTAACTTCTTGGCCGTTGAACCATACTTTGCAAAGAAGAAACTCGTGTAGGAGACAAAATTTCAGAAATGAGAGACGACAAATTAATATGTTTAAGATCTTTGTTAAAATGTCGTAGGAAAAAAAGTGACACTTCTTTAAAAAGAATCTTGAGCCACAGATACAAAAAATAAAATTCGATTTGGTAAGTCTTTGCAGTCTTGAGAATACGTAGAAACGTTCGTTGACACTGTAAATGTCCACATTGGCATGCCACAGAGCTGTTTAGGGGACACAAGGGGTTAGCTGCTGCTATTGAGAGTTAGTGTTTCGCTGTGGGGATTTCAGGGGGGGGGGGGTCTAAGGCACAATGTTTTGAAGATATAGTTACCTGATTGGGTGTCTTCGCTCCCACAACCACACCGCCTCGTGGCACCAAATATTGTCATCGTACGTCTCCCCTAGATTCAAGACGAAGTCCACTAAAAACAAAGAAGCACAAAGACACTAAGAGCTGTCACAACCATTCACTATCACACACTGACAGCGAGGGAAAAGCCGTCGTCATAGGCAACCGTTGCCCCAGCATCCGCACCACGGAAGGGATGGTCCGCCCCTGGCAGAGATATCTCTGGATTTACTGCTTTTGCTGCTCCGGCTACTTTTGCTGCTGACGCTGCCTTTTTCCCAGTCTTTCCGTCCGTCACTGCTGTCGCCGCTCTCCTCCAGGACCCCTCCAGCCTCCAGTTTCTTCCTCTGCTGCCGGATCTTGGTGGGGTCGAGAGAGAAGCTCCTTCCGAGGAGAAGCTTCGACTTGGCCTTGTCCGGAAGGATGTCCCCGTCTGGGTCTCCGCTCGTGGACGTTTTCCTCAGGATCCCGTTCACCATGGACGGTCGCGGCGAGAGAGACGGTTTGATCTTCGGAGGGGACTCCTCGAAGTTCACCGACGCCCGCTGCTTCGTCGGTGAGTCCTGTCCGGACGACGGGGCTTTGAGACCGGACGGAGGCTGAGTTGTCCCCTGCCGCTGCAGAGGCGGGTGTCCGTTGATGGCCGCGTCCTTAAGCATCTTCTGAGATAATGTCGGAGATTCCATCGGCTGGATGCCCAGCTTTCTCGTGACCGGCCGGTGCACTGGGGCGATTTGCGACGTCCCCGCTTTGTCCGTCTCGCTGTCCGGAACTTTTAAGCGAACATTCAGCTGGGATCTGTACTCGAAAGCGCGCTGCGAGCGAGGGGAATCGACCGGAGTCCGCGTTTCGTTATCCGGAGGTTTTTCCTGGTCGCACTGCCGATGCGACGTTTCCTGGCACTTCGGACTGTCCTGCACCTTTGTCGGGTCGCACGAGGACCAGAGGTTTCTTCCGACCTCCTCTGGGCTAAGCAACTTTACCTGCACCCTGCACCCGCCCACGCAGAAGAACTCCGGAAGCTCCACGTTGGGCTTCAGCTTGATCCTCACGAACCTCTCCCCGGTGTCGACACCTTTGTAGAACCGCCTCTCGACCTCCCCGATGAGAGTCCCGTAGTTGCACAGGAGGAGGCTGACTGTTGCGTCGCTGACGTAATGCGGGACGCCGTACAGGGCGGCGATCTTGGAGTCGTGGGAGACGTCCACGAGTTGCACCTGGATCCCTCGAAGGCTGAGCCCCTTCGCCAGGAGAGTCTGCAAGCTCTCGTGCCGACTGAGGCAAACGTACGCACTCGTTCCGGTCACCCGGACACCTTTCACTTCGCACAAGTCACTGTCGAACTGCTTCTCCAGTTCGTCTATCACTTCCTGCACCGTCACTCCGGCCAGCTCGCTGCTGGTCGTCGTGCTGAAGACGAGGGTGTTGGGTTCGATGGAATTCAGCCTCACGAGAGAAGGGGAAGCGTGCGGCGCGAACTCCATCATCCTCCGATCGCCGTCTCTCGCGAGTATCGCGGGTTCGACCTCCTCACCATCGAAGTACGCAACGGGGTTCGGGTGGAATGTTGACGACTGCCGCGTAGATTCGTCTGCGGAGCTGTCTTGGCTGAAGGTCACTCGCTGAGCGGCAAACAAAGGAGCAGCTGTCTCGCCCAGCGAACAGACGCTCTGCATCTGACCATGGGGGGAGTTGCCTTGCGGACGCTCTGCCAAATTTCCGTCAGTCACTCGTCGACGCAAAACAGTTGAGAAGCCTTCGTTGTTCTCGGAGGAGCTCGAGTCTGCCGATGCGTCGGCGCCCGTCACCACGATCTCCGGCGGCGGTGCATCGAGGCCCTGCAGCACGTGGTCCAGGGTGTAGCTGACCGGAGCGAAAGAGGAAGGATCCGGGAGAGGATCCGGGCTGGCTCCGGTTCTCGGCGCCAAGACTTCCGGGTAGCCTTCGGTGAAGAAGACGTCGACGCATCCGTGACCGTCCAGACTTTCAACCACGCTCTGGTCTTTCTGCAGATTCTCTATGTTCTCCGCATCTTCGGAATCTTCCTGCTTCTCCTCGTCTTCCTCGTCCTCTTCTGCATCCTCTTCGTCCTCGTTGTAGTCGTCTCCCTTGATCTTCTTCAGCATATCCTCCAGGCGGTCGTACTCGTTCCTCAGGTACCAGATCTCCCTCTTAAGCTGCTCGTTCTCCTTCTTCAGCTTCTTGATGTCGCTGTGGCCCCTCTCCACCTCAGCGTTGATCTCGATGGTCCTCAAGCGGAGCTCTTCGTTCTCGAAGAGCATCCCGCGGCTCGACTTCTTGTCCAGCTTCCTATTCGGCTTGATGTTCACATCTTTCTTCCTTGTTCGTAGCATCGTGTGGAGAGAGGGGTCCCGTTTTCGTTGGAAGGAGCCACGAACAAGAAAAAAACAATAAACAAAAGTCCGGGTCGTAACAACTTAATGGCCCTCGGAAACCACTTTTGTTTTTTTCTCTCTCTCGTTTTTGCAGCTTTTACGCAAATCCTCTCTCGGTTGCTGATGTTCGCGCGTCCTCACCTGCGGTCTATTTCTGGTGTCAAATCGGTTTCCGCCGGACGTCCTCCCGTGGCACACTTTCTGCGCCCGTAACAATCACCAGATACAAACCGGGCGTCCCCGTTGCGGTAAATATTTGGCCAACAGCTCCATTCTTCCACTCAGCAGCGGCGGTGCCCGCGTATTGAACCGCGATCGACCTCCTGCCGACTATCGCGAAGATAGGAGCTTCCCGAACAAAGTTTACATTGGGCTGCGCCTAGACCATTTTTACTCGCGTAAACACTCGCCGGTGGTTTACGGCCCGCCCGTCCTTCTTTCCCTCTGATCTGGACTAATCGGTTTCCATCGTTCGCAGCGAGAGAGCAGCACTCTCCTCCGACGCGATTGTGTTTACGGTGAGGGTCGGCATTGTAGTTCGCCGCGCCGACAAGAGGGCGGTTCTAGGAAGCGTCCTTGGCCCGCGATCGGAAATAAAATCCAAATCGTCCCCGATTCCAAACGGACTCGATCAGAGGGGGCTGTGCCGCAAAACAGTCCGGATCGCGACGCGCGCTTTTCTGCAGTTGCAAATCGGAGGAAAAAACCAAGAGAATCGCTCTCTTAACTAGCGAGCTGTACCCATCTCCTTCCTTCACCTTTGCCAAAGTCGAGGTCTAAATTTAGAACTGTTTAAAATCCGTGGAACCTTGTGCGAGTATGCGTGCGTGTGCGCGAGTGGGGAGGGATGAGAGAGCCAAGAGCCTCGTCGACCAATGCCTGCCGTACGCGGCTCACACATGGCGCTGTGGAAACAAACACACGACACTGCGGCTCGTCTCGGAGGGGTCCGAAAGACAAGACGACACACATGCGTGGTATAACCTGCGGCCGTGGCTGGGCAAACAAATCTGTCTCCCCAGGAATGCGGCGGTTCCTGCGGTTGATTGTACTAAGCCTTCGCGTAAATCTCGCTGGCTGTTTGGGTGCGCGGCAGTCAGGTAAGCAGTGGGGACGTCCAAGGGCACCAGGCACATGGAGAACAAGTTGGAGCTCAGGTTACGGAGCCATGCACATGCTTGGCATGTGCTCCACAGATGGAAGCTGTGAAGAACGAACAGAGATTTATTTCCATTCAGGATTTCCCAACTCGGGAACTATCGAAATTCCAATGAAACCAGTGGCATCTGAGAAACCGATCTTTGCCAGTTGGATATTTCATTGAAATGTCTTCCAAACTTAGGAAACTCTACTAATTGCCTCGGGCTAAAATGAATTGGCGTTTGAAATAGTTGACATTAGGCCCACTTTACACGAAAGCATTTTCTTAACATTTATGCCATGACCAAAATGCTACCGTGTAAAGTGAAAAATCTTATGGCATATTTCATGGCATTTCTCGAGGATAGGGTCGGTCCTATTTCCGTAGCATAACCAATCAGAAGCGAGTTCTAGGTCACGAGTACAGATGTAATGGCGGCCAAGTGAGATGTAAACAATGTATCACTTCACATTTTTTAAAGCCGATAAATATTCAACAGACAGGAGTAACATTCCCTATAAAAAGGTTTTAGGTACAAAGCAATGGCGCTGTTTAAACACATATTTTATAATGTATACAGTAGAGGAAAAGATCTAAATATGGGCCCCCTTTTTATTTTGTCATTCTCGGAGGAAAAAAATTAATATATCAAGAACCTGCCTTTAAAATGCATATCTATGAAATATATACTTAAATGTAATAGCATGCTAAAGTATAGAAGGTCTCCCTTTTTTTTTTAAAAAAAAAAAAAACAATTTCCAAAAAAATGGTAAAATGATGTACTTCAAAATTGTGCTCTAAATATGGGCCACTAGTGGCAATATCACAAAAAGCAATTAAAATTTAAAAAACAGTCATTTATAGCTAAAACATTATAAAATTCATATTTATTTATTATCTGTTGTTTCGAAAATCACGCGGAATGGGAAAAATCGAAATTAAGAAAAACATCCAAATATTTGTTGAAAATGTGATCTCAGCTTTAGACCTCATGTCATAGCCCATATTTAGACCATCAAGCTATTTTTCTTCTTCAATTTATTTTCGCTCTCTGTGGTACACATTTCACAAACAAATCATGGCATTATAAAAGCCCACATTTGTGTTATGTACCGCTAATATCATAACCTATACAAAGCAGATGAGAATTCAGAAAACGCGGAGTCAAAACATACCTGCAAAAAGTTTTCGGAAGTCGCAATTCTATAAGAGCGTCCAAGACCGAAACTAACCACCACTTTCTCTTGCGAATTGGCGCCGCAACCTTTGTCCTTGACAGCAGTTCCCATAGCCTCTGCCAGGCTGCAGCACCCGCGAGCGCTGATAACCCTAAAACCCATATTTAAACCTTCGCCCATATTTAGACCTTCTCCTCTACACGTATGGAAGAATATTTTAGTTGTTTCAATTGTTCACACCCTGCACTCAGCATAGATGGTGTAACTCCACGTGTTTTTCGTGCTGTATATAATATGATTTACTCCCGTTCCATCGCTTCCAAAAATAACGAAATGAACACTCACAGAATGTTTCATAGGACTCGGCCTTAGTCTCTACTTCGTTCATAGCAGCAGCAATTCTTCAATCAAGATCTATATATTTCTATTTCTTCTGTTTGTCGTTCATGTGTAATTCCGCTCGTAATTGCAGTGCATCGTAATGTACAGCATCTTCTTTTAGAACAGTGGCGAGTTCGACATCATTGGGATGATATTTTGCAAGTTTCAGGCTTAATCTAATTAATCTAACCTAACCTATTTAGATTACTTAATTGCTTTCAGCGAGAACAGAATCTTACTACCGACGATAAGGCTCAGCAGATAGGAAGGGAGAAGAGAATACTAGTGAGAAAATGGAAGGAGGCCAAGGAAATGGAGAAGAAAGGTGAAGAAGAGACAATGAACTGGAATGGGGGACTGAAGATAAACTAAGAATGGAAGAAGGTGTTAGAAAGAGTGGAAAGGACAAGAGAGAAAGAGGAGAGAAGAAGGAAGAAGAATGAAGGAAAAAGAGCGTGAGATAAAGAGTCCAACCACATTCTAGATTGAAGAAAATATGTTTAGCCTTTTAGGTGAAAGTACAGTTGACAACGGAAAGCCACCTGCTAGAATGTTCCAGAACAACTTTCTAATAGCCTGGAGGGGAGTAATGTTTGTGTATCGTAACGCAACTCCCATGCTGCGTTTGGGATCGAACCAAGAACCTCTAGATTGAATTGGGTGATGTAGTTATTTCTCATTCATCTCTCAGATGGTTATCACTCGCTTGGCCTAAATGTGATAAATGCAAGAGGTTACTTTTTAAAGGAATGCCGATAGAAATTAACTTAGATTAGATATGGGTTTTATACTCTCCATGACTGAACCGATATGGATTGGTTAAGAAAAGGATATTACTTGCCTTACAAATATATGAAGATTGTTCCTACACTTGTCCTCTCAACTATCACTTGTCTGACCTCCCTGTCAGACATCGAATCTATCACACACCATCGTCCAATAATCGTTCTCCACTTTGCTTTTCTCTCACAATCCGCAGACCTTACTCTCTCTCCTATTCTCGCCAACTGATCACACCTCCTGACAATTCCAACACTCATGCCACATACGCCTTCCAAGTCAATCACCCGACCTTTATCTGATTACTTATTCAGCATTCCTATCTCTGCTACCAGCTATGCTAAGACTTTATACTTCTTACCCAATACCTTGGGTACGATACGGTATATATATATCGTCCTGTTTTGTACCTTGTTACATTTGTACTTGGTGCAGAGTCTGAAGAAGACCTTGCTAGAAGGTTGAAACGTTACGTTTAGTTTATGTTTTATAATTTTAAAAAATCTTCCTTGGTCAGCATATTGAGTTTTTCATAAGATTTCTGGAAGCATTTACATAGCATTTATGCTAGCAAAAATGTTAAAGGAAATGCTTCCGCCTAAAGCAAGTTTTACGCACACCTGTGCAGTTGCTAACCTAACCTACAAGCAAAATATATGCAATAAACTTAAAATATATTACGGGAAAGAAGAAACTCCCTGTAAAGCATAGCACTTTTTCTGCAAGTGAATACATCTGTATGTAGTATTTGAAGTTAACGCGCAGCAACGATAGCAACCTCTCAAAAATCGGTCCTTACTTCTCCACCCTCTCCCCTCGATTCAATCACGTGAAAATATCAGTTCCTGAACTGGGAACTTTCCTCATAGTTTCCGAGTTGGGACATCACTCATGACGCGATCTGTTTTTGTTAGTTTTTTGCCACGTCTAACAGAGACAGACGAGCAGCAGACCAGACTTGTCGAAGTGAAATAACATGCGCACTTTTGTATTTTTTGTTGTTGAGCGTCGCTTTCATGCACTTTTAACTAATCGCGGCGATGATTGATTTGGCTTCTTTTGCTTCTGTTTTCTGCCACTTGGCGGATTGCGAAGATGAGAATGAAGGATGATATGATGATTGACGGATTGAATTGCTGTTTTAAGTCCACTCCCAAGCTTTCTCTATCAACTGCTGGAAACACTTCTCTCACATCAGACTGTCCGCTATTGCTCAATAAAAAGACACAGGTCTTACTCTTTGCTCCCAATTTCAATAACTACGCCGTAATAAACATACGCCGTTCATTGGACCTTCTGGAAGCTTTTATTTATGATTGAAAAGTTCGAATTGTGGCGACTCGTAAAAGTATATTTAGTTAAACCAATGTACGTACATATCAGCGACTGGGTTACCATGACAACGCGTGATCAACATGGAACAAGTTATGGAGACATCTGCAATGAGTGTAAATTGTACGAGCTTGTTTATATTTTCGAAAGCGCAATCTATTGTGTTCAGTGTCATTAACTGTTTTGGCCACCGCATTTGCAAGACAGTAAATTCCATCGTTGAACAACATGAATTCTCATGTGATACACTTCAACGAAGACGCGAAACGGCCGACCATATATTCCTATACAAACTTATTAATGGTATACTTGAGTGTGAAAATATTTTACAGTTGATAAACTTTAACGTCAATTATAGGGTATTAAGAGTAAGACTACCATTTTATTGCAATAAATCAAACACAAAATTCCATCAAAATCCTCCAATCATTAGATTATTAAATAAACATAATAATATTGTCTCGAATGGAATTGATTTGGATTTTGCTTTTAATATTAAAAACTTTCTATATAGTTTAAATAAAATATTAGATATAATTTACAAATAAAACATATGCAATTCTAGAGTGATATATTTATAGTCTCAAATACAATTTATAGCTTTTATCTCATATATCTAGAATTACATTTTGTATACATATAAACGAATTCAAATTTGAACTTTCGCTTTGTATTAATTATTGCTGTTTCTTATTTAAATAGTGGTATTTGTATAATTTCTTTATTATTCTCAAGCTTTTATAGTTTGTTACTTGTTTATCTTTTGTTTCTTCTGTCCTTTAGTTTTCTCCTCTGTTCAAAATTTGTAATATATGTATGTAACTTTTGTATTTATATAACCTTTTGTATTCGTATTTATCTAAGGTTTTGTGTAATAATTACTATGTGTTTGTATCACGTATCATGTATTTATGTAAATTATATTGTATATAGCAAATTGTAATGCCTATTGTAATTGGAGCATTCGCTCTGTCATAGGCGACTGGTTAATAAATAAATAATCAATCTGTTCCCGGAAATTATATGGCTAGCGAACGTAAACAGGTCCTGTGCTCGACCAATAAAAGGATGAGAGGGAAAGGGATTGCATGGGGGGTAAAACGCAGCTACATATACCAGCCGTTTGCAACATCGCGCACTGCAATACTCCGCCCACTCGCTTTCTCCCCTACTCTAACTTTATGCAGTCACGTTTTCCCCTCCATGCATTCACTTCCCCTCTCATGTGTTCATTAGTCGAGTACTTGCGTTCCTTCGCTTGCTCCAGAGACTCCCGGAACAGAGTGTAAAGGCGTTTCGTTGAAGGATGGACTGCGTGCCAGTGGCTGAACGAATGTCCAAAAGGAAAAGATGTCAGGCAAGATAACACGAAGTAGCTCTGCGCATTATACACAGCAAGGCATTGAATATTCGCGAAGGTTTAGTTTATTAATGACGTCATCTCGATGTTTACACTCGAAGAACAGGAGGAACCACACTTTTAAGAAGGCAGGCTCTGAGAAGAAAGGGGGCTGGGGGGCTCTCTCTCTCTGGCATCCGGCCCGAAGTGCAGCCGAGAAGGAACAAAGCCACAAGGCGCTCATTGTTCTGTCGAATGCACCCTGCGTATGAATTTTGGATAGACAGCAAGAATTCCCTCATCTCTCGGGGTCTATTTTGATCTCCTCATCGAGGAGAGCCTGTTGCCATGTAGCTGGAGGGGAATATATTCATGAGATCCTTACAAACATATCAAGCTCATCTGTTTCCCAAAGTTGCGCTACCGTTCTTTCATTGTGTGGTGAAGGGTGGCGAAAATGTAAGTTTGGGCATGAGAACAAAACTTATATTCTCCAGAAAATATGTACTTTCACCCTTATTGGAGTTAATTCGCAGGGAAGGTTCATTGTTCAAGGTTCGAATAAAATACTACTCCTGTTGTGATCAGGGTGAGAAGTCTAGCGGACAGGACAAAATTTATCAAATTCTTCCTTATTCCCAGGTTGAATTCTCTCAACTTATTTGAGAACATTTCTCGTGGGTAGGTAGCGCGAGGCGATCTCGTGTCTGAGAGGAAGTCTGCCTCGTTTTCGGTCTACTGTCTTGTTTAGTCTCGAAATTTCCAAATAAGCATGAAGGATATTTCTATCGAGAAACGGGATTTTATCCTGGATGTATGCAACCGTGGAGGTTCGGTCGCAAAGGCGTCTAACTACCACGCGGGAGCGTAGGGTTCGATTCCCGCGATGGATTATTTTCATGTGGAGATTTTTCCACCATTGTCCATGCACAGAGCGGCTCTGGGGCACACCCAGCCTCTAAAAAATGGGTTCCTGGGGACAACCCTTGGAGATATAAGCAGCCAGAGTGTGGTGATGATAACATCATCTTCGCAAATGTCCGAGATATGAATAGGTGAGGCCCTACCTCAAACCCTCCCAATAAGCCTTCACGGCATGCTGCAGTGGGCAGGGGACAGCTTTATCTTTATTGTATGCAACCACGATGCACAGATTTTCCGTTGCCACTGATGGATTAACTTTTCAACCACGATAATCAAAATATATGGCCTATATACTAGTAATCAGGTAGATATCTTCTTGGTATGTCTAAAGAAGTTGCGTACCAAAATACATTTGGATATCATATAATGTAGTTGATCTCCGAAAACGTTTCGCCTTTTCTCGATTTTATATTGGTCTGTCTCGTAACGGTCTCGTTATTGTCTCAATTCTCGTCAAAAATTTCGAAACAAGACCGAGACTTATATTGGCACCATTCCAAATTTCTTGCAGAAGAGTATTTTTTTTAAAAATATCCATATTGTAATATTCCAACTAGTCCAACTCTCTAGCCATATGGCAATCGTAAAGGCTGGCGGTTTATCACAGCAGCGACAAACGTTTCCACCTGCTCTGCGTAATACTTTGTGCTTTCGTTTATAATTCCATTTGAACTATTACACTGGGTAACAAAATTTTGGTTGCATTGATACCAGCACTTGCTCTAACCTAATTTGGGTGCGCCGATTTCAAACCTGAGGTTAGTTTTTCTCTTAAAGCGTTAGTTTTTTTTGGCAATTCAACATTTTAATTTTTCACCTTGATATTCATTTTTCAAAATTCAATTCAACATTTTAAAATTGGGTGCCATCTTGGATACCATCTTGGCGAAAATATACGTAAGTTATTCACAAACACGTGTAAGTGCATCGTAATACGCATTACAGTTTGAAAATACTGCAAGATAAAAACACTTTTTGGAGGATTAAATATGTATTCAATATAGTAAAATATGAGTATGAATTTAAGGCTTTTTATAAAAAAAAATAACACATATGTCTACATGTGGACGGGAGGCAATATAAGAGATTTGATATGAATGACATGCAAAAAGTTCGAATATGTTCTATTCAGACATGAAATTGCGCCAGTAGCTCTTGCGTTGCGGACTTGCTCAGGGCAAGTCGTTACAGCAGTAGCCTGCCAACATATTCTTGTTCCGTCGCCTTTGACAACCTCCCTTATGGCATTATGTTCTCGCAAATGCACCGAGTGACCAACTCGAACTGATCCATAAACATTCCCGTTGTGCAACAGGAAACACATGATATTGTGCTTAGAGCTATCGAGAAATAATCACCATTCTTTGGACTATACGATGTAAGACCTATTTGGATGAGATGATCTGGGATATCATGGCAGTAAACAGAGTGCTTGTCTTCTTAAAAGTAGTCAACAAAAATCAGCTCTCACTTTCGGAAATATGACACTTCTGCTTATCCGTGAAGTATATTATATTTCTTGCAGCCTGGATACTAATAACTCAGCTGCCAAATGAAGAAGCCATGATTCGATATGAAAAACCGAAAAAAAAGGTGTTTTAAGGCCTCATCAATGACGTAGTGAAACGTGGTCGCCTTGTAATCAAGGGGTCTTGGGTTTGATACCTGGTGGAGGTAAAGGAACTCTTTTCCAGAATGAATATAAATTCGGTCCAGCAACATTTTTTCCGGAAGAATTTCAATTTGGTCAAGGAACATTTTTTCCCGATCAATTTAAATACACTCCTGGAACATTTTTTCTGATAAATTTAAATACGCTCCTGGAACCTTTTTTCTGATGAATTTAAATACACTCCTGGAACCTTTTTTCTGATGAATTTAAATACGCTCCTGGAACCTTTTTTTCTGAATGAATTTAAATACGCTCCTGGAACCTTTTTTCTGATGAATTAAAATACGCTCCAGGAACCTTTTTTCTGATGAATTTAAATACGCTTCTGGAACATTTTTTCTGATGAATTTAAATACGGCCCAGGAACCTTTTTTCAGGAACAATTCGCAACTTGGACCGAATTCAAATTGTGAGAGAAAGAAGGTTCCGGTCCTACAGTGGAACTCAATAGAACCCATTAGAATTTATGAGCTCCTGGACCTTTAACAACCATGCTTTAAACTGTAGGTCCAGTCTCGGTTAGCCTAATTGTTCATAAGTGAGCTTATAAACAAATTTCAATATTACATTAGGAACAGCCGCATTCGTTGGACGATATCCGGCCTCTGAGGCGGATGGAAAAGCATGGGTGTTCTTGATATCCTCACTCATCCTCATCTTCGCCATTAGCCAAAAGTGGCAGAAATGCGAAATACAGGAAACCAAATCAATCAATGAATTCGTTCGACGGTTGTCTCTGGTGATTTCACGTGATGAATAACATAAATTAATTTCCAAGTGCGCTGCGCCATCAACAAACGATTCCCTGAAGAGTAATTTAGAGAAAAATGAATGTCTCAGACGAAGATTGGGGGTGCGTCATGATTTGCGAAATTCGTCAGGGCCCAAACAAAGACTGCTGCTACAAGAAACTGTGGGAGGAAGGAAAATAAACGAACGTCGGCAGATGAAAGAAGTAACGGAGCTCTGAAGGAGGAAGGAATCCAGCACACGCGAACGCCAGAAACAATCGGTTCGGAAATGACATTTCTTCCCCCACTCTGTCATTTCCAAGCCATTCCTTCTCACGGTTTTCAACCAAACGTTCGGGATAAAATATATCCGGTGTCCTCAGAGGCTTTGGGAAATGATGATAATTGGTAACCGGAAGTTCATGCAAATTTATTTTTTTCATCATTGCATATTTAATATAAAACATGTTGGAGTTGCATTTACTGTACAATGCTCCATTAATACTAAAAAAGCCGTTCTAAGGAAGCTTTCAGACCGGAAGAATACAGAGGGGTTTAAACTACTAGAAGAGGTCAAATTTACTGACCTATTTATTTACATCAGCAACTCCTCATCCTAAAAGTCAAAGTAAAATTTAATTTGTTAAATATTATTTTCTGGCTTCCACGATTCCCACAGCCAGCCATCACAGATTGTTTAATGGCGATTATATTTTTTAAAAAATTCATTGCACAAAATCATGTAAGCCAATAAAATAAACCTCTTGTTTCTCTTTAGTTTTCTTCACTTCATCAGTAGGCATTTTTCTTCTTCTCTTGCTTTCTCCACTCCTTCTAGCATGAGCTGTGGCATGTATGGTTTTCTCCACTTGCTTTCTCCACTCCTTCTAGCATGAGCTGTGGCATGTATGGTTATCTCCACTTCATCAGCATGCATTCTTTTCTTCTTCTCTTCCCTTCTCCACTCCTTCTAGCATGAGCTGTGGCGTGTATGGTTTTCTCCACTTCATCATCATGCATTATTTTCTTCTTCCCTTGCTATCTTCACTCCTTCTAGCATGAACTGTGGCATGTATGGTTATCTCCACTTCATCAGCATTCATTATCTTGATTTCTCCACTCCGTCTAGCATGAGCTGTGACATGTATGGTTTTCTCCACTTCATCAGCATGCATTCTTTTCTTCTTCCCTTGCTTTCTCCACTCCTTCTAGCATGAGCTGTGGCATGTATGGTTTTCTCCACTTCATCAGCATGCATTATTTTCTTCTTCTCTTGCTTTCTCCACTGTTCCTAGTATGAGCTGTGGCATGTATGGTTATCTCCATTTCATCAGCATGCCTTTATTCGTTACATTGTCTTTCTTGATCAGCCTTTCCAATTCCATTGCCTTTTCCCTTTCGTTCATTTCTTTCTACCTTTGGCCCATGTCTTTAATAGTACACTGTTGATCATAATGTTAATTGTAATGAACATTATCTGCACTTGCCATCTTTAAGAGCTGCAGTGAGATCTCATATACATGATATAAAATAATATAGTAGTATGAAATGTTGCCCTTAGGCAGTAAAATTAGAACTTTTCTGTAAATGAAGAAAGGTAATACTAAATAAATGATTTCGCCACTGGTATAAAAATGGTACAAAATATGTCTTACCTTTAATCGAATTGTTGGGTAAGGTTCCCCTTTCATGTAGCACCGTGCCATGAAGGCACATTTAGAGGATCTGCGGGTAGGGCCCCACACATTCTCAATGTCGGTCATTTTGGAGGTGATGTAATCAGCACTACGCTCCGGCCGTCTTTGCCCTCCCTAGGAAACCATTGATTTGAGGCTGGGTGAACCCCAGAGACACTTTATACGAAAATTTCTGACATTAGATCACCCACCCCGGGAATCGAACCCGGCTAGTCGGACACCCTACCGACTAGACCACTGCGGTTCCACGAATTTGAAATAATAGTAACAATAACTTCAATGGAAATTAGTAACGGAGTAACAATTTTATTTAAAATGACAAATTACAGTCGCCAAGAAAAGATAAATTACTGACTCTATTGAACATTATAAAAAAAGCTCTGGGATTGAATTAGAATTTCGCACTGGTATCTGTCCTGTCATGTAAGGAAATCACATAGAGCATCTCTAACTGTCGTGCTCCCCGCCCCCCCCCCCAAAAAAATCGGAGTTTTTCTATAGATGTACCTTGTAGTAGTAATCTGCAATAAACAATATTTTTTTGAAACCATGGAGTTCTTTTTGGATGACCCTGTGAATTCTTTGCCCTCCCCTGGAAAGCATTATTTTGCCTCCTCACTGGAATAAAGTCTTGGTACGGTACGCACACCCCCCTTTCGCAACGCCCTCTTTGGTGACGTTACCAGTTCGGACAGACGGACAAACAAGTCAACCACGAACCCACGCGGACACCCTTGTACTGCAGCAAGAACTCGCGTCCCCAACCAGCGAATACATCTCAATCAGGCAGGCGAATCAATACGCTGGCATCTTGCCAACACATTCAGTTAACAAATATGAGCGACCTCTTCCTTTCGTCGCACACGAGAGAGACGAAAAAAGAACAGCATTTGACAAATTAGAGGTTAATAACGGACAGGAAATGAAATTTGCGGAAAAGAAAAAAAAAAGCTACGTGGTCGGAGCATGATCAAACAAGTTTCCAGAAATTGATTTTTAATAAAAATGGATTGACGCTGAGCCACGGTCACAATGCTGCCATCTGTTGGGGAAGCGTGGAACTGCATGTCTCCGCTCTGGGAAATTGGGTTTGTAATTCCCTTCTCCTTCTCTCGTCACGAAACTGAGAAATGGAATTAATAATTGTGTTCTCGAAGTTCTGTATTGTTTCAGAAAAAAGGAGAAGAGACTACAATGATTTCAAGAGATACATACGTGCCAAATAAGACTTAAAAAATTATACTATGATTACTTTATATCGGCAGGGGCGAACTGGCTCTTTTAGTGGGTCAAGATAGGATACGTTGGGCTCAAATATTAAATACAGAATAATTATGACAGTGAACAAACACATGCGATTTCAATGCACGGTCTCCTTGATAGCGTAGTGGTACGCCGTCGCCTTGTAATCAAGCGGTTTCTGGTTCGTTACCCGGTAGACACACATAGTGGTTCGGTGTACAACTTTGAACCGTAGATTCTGTCACGATTAGCCTCTCTGTTCATACGTTGGCTAGAAACAAATTTCAACGATTTCATGGCTTTGCAATACCGTAAATAGTGGGGGCAAAAAAGGGGCAATGAGGGAACCGAACGAAAAGAAAAACAAGTTGCAAATTAAATTTAGATTATTGTCAGTTTGCAAAGCAACAGATCTAAAATTTTCTTGCTTGCTTCCCTCGCCTTGCAATTGTTTCTGTAAAAGTCCCATCACGATTGTACTTGTTGCTTGAAAACAATGATACGTGAAAATGTTGATGGTGTTATATGAAGTATATTTAAGGCTGTGCTAAAGGCAATTTTGTATTAACTTTTCGATAACGGATGGCAGCACCGTCGTCATGGCAAGCGAGTGCTATGTTGACAGATCTACGTGTAAATGAAATCAAGGTAAAGACACAGGTTGATCGATCAGAGTGTCTGGTAATGGAAGATAACGTCACAATGGTTCTCAATTGAGGCTCTCCTGGCAGCTAATAAGAGACAATCTTGTTATATAAGCCAGGTTGGTTCGGGATATTTTCCAAGCTTCTGAGAGTTAACGTTATTCTCATCTTCAGGGACAGAAAGAAGTTCAGTGAAGTGTTTGTAACCTTATTTTATGCATTTGGTGTGGGAGAGATCCTGTGTAGGCTGAGAGGAAAACAATCCAACAATGTTGCAATGAACTCGCCAGCTACATCATAAATTTCCATGCAGAATTGAGGTCGGCAGAACATTCCATCAATTAGGGCCACAGAACACAACTAAAATCATCTAATTTTCTGTCAAATCTACAACAAATGCATTGTTGATGTGCCAATGTTCTGATTAGTACGCATGGATCATATCGACAACATTGCTTCCGTCTGGTCCACCCAAGTGTCTGCAACCTTGCAGGGCAACGAGGCTCTGCTGCCTGGACTCACAGCCTGTGCAATCCTCTGTGGGTGTGAGTGTTTTGTCCATTTGTGTGCCTAGTGCCAATTTTGGCATAGGTATGGTTTATTTAAGACCATATAGTTATTGATAAGGGGTTTGTTCCCGTATATTTTGACAGGTGCAAACGGCCGTAGTACTGAGTAATCCAATATTTTAATAGATCAATGAATGGAATCAGTTGGATTAATTAATGGTGCCAGAGTGCGAAATCGTTCAAGACTGGTGGGGGAGGAAGATCTTAATTTACACCCCCCCACACACATACACACATACACACACACACACACAAGAAAATTATTACTAAATATATATATAAATAAATTCATTCGTTACATGTCAGATACTTATAAAATGGCAGACTAATTCCTTTACCAACCGATTCAAAATGTCAACATATTACAAAATTTCATAATTATATTTGTTTTGCGTTGTTTTACATTTATTGTGCATATTTTGTTATTGGTATAGATCTGTTAATGGTCTCTCGAAGGAAACAGAGAGAGAAAACATGAAAAACAAACACGCACAGAGATAGACAATATCCTTTGTTCTTTATATGTATTTCCTACTGGTCTTTTCTACGGTTACGGCGGCCGATCCTAATGCTGGCAAGGGAAATGGGGAGCGGGGAAGCGACCAACCCAGCACGATAAGAAACGCAGCAGCCAATAGAACGAGGTTCACGTAGTAGTTCCTCCCCTCGACGTCGTGACTCTCTGCGCTACCGCTGTTGTCCGGTTGGTCCCGGGTTGGTCCGTCGAATCACTGTAACTTGACGGTTATTTCATCATAACATTACGGTACATAGATACCGAACATTTTATTGTTAATACAATTCAACTAAATTTAGGTATACATATATTATGTACATGAAAATCTAATCTTTTTATCGTACGTTTCATACACAAAGCCCCTGTGAATAGGACAAATCCATCAGAATTTTAATCCCTCGCCTTTGCGAGAAGCTCATAAATGAACATGTAGAATGAAAGGTAGCTACAGACACTCAAGCTACAAGTCAAGAAAATTACTCAGCTTTTGTCTTAGCGCGTACGTGCTGCCATCTTCATTACGGATACGACAACTGCTTTCCTCACAGTCCCAGAGTTCCACTTACCTCTCGCTTCCTTCCCTTTTGTTTCAATTTATTTCTCCTTGTGTTGCTAGCTCCAATATCTAATTACACCCAAATTATTCGCGCTCAGAAATCTCACACCTCTTCACGTCGAGAAGAGCAGCAGCGTCCTCTGAAGAACAGTCATTAGTGACATCTAGCGGGGATAATTTCGTTTACGGCTGCTCGTGAAACGTCATCTCTTTTCTGCGATTGCTCGCACCTTCGTTTCGTAGGTAATTGTGGAGCGGTGAAAGAGAGAGGCAGAGAGAAAGAAAATGAAACTCATTAAGGGAGAATTTCTCTGCTTTAATTTCGTTAACGTTTATCAGGCAGCGTCACACGGCTTCCTTTTTTTTTCATCCTTTTGAAAACTTTTGAGAGGCGACGCGACGCGATGGGCAATTAAAAAGGTAGCGACCTGCCTTCTTCTTTTTCCTGTTGAATTATCTCTCCGAACGAGACGTGAAATTCGAGGTTCTACTTCAGTGTTAGTGTTCTTGTTACTGTTATTGTTCTTATTATAAATATAATAAATGCAATTTTAACGCCCTCTGGCGACTGCATTAAAGCCGAATCACACGGATCTATATTTACTACTGGAATGATCTTGGCGCTGCACTGACTGACTATCAGACTAGAAGTATGGCTGCAAGGATGGCTGACACTTGTTTCGGCGAGTAGACTGCAACTTGCTTCTCTGCACGATGCTTGTAACAACCAATCAGAGAGAACGATTGGTCATGTGAAGATAATCTGTGAGTTTGGCGAGGAAAATTGATGTTGTTTGTGCGATTTTATTTTGTTTGTTTGTAGCAGATATTATGAGCATTCGTGTTTAAGCAATGAGGTTTGTACACGGCAGCGGATAGTGAAAATCTTTATTATTACCAGTGCATTAAATGTATCACATATTTAGTTGGGCTCCGTGGTCACATTCAACACCTTCGATTTCGCGCACATTTCAAATCTTTTCGTCAAAAAAATTAGTTTTTTTATAACAAAGGGTGTTTCAAAATAGCGCGGATGGTAATTTTTTAGATCTACGTGCTACGAAACTTACGTTTTTTTTTTTAAATATTAAAATTCCTTACGTATGTAACGTCAATATGGTTTTCGAGGGCGTCCATCATGGATTCATGTCACAGGCGCATGTCTGCACATTTTCTTTTTCTTCTTATGATTGACTTGTGCAATGGGATACTTTGCGATTGCGTTGCGAAATCGAGGGTGTAGAATGCGACTACGGACCAAACGGTATAATCAGCGTGTGTGTAAATACGTTATCTTGTGGAACATTGTGCTCATTTCTTTTTGACAACTGCAGGCGGTAAAGGGGAGGGTTGTATTTTCTGAATGACTTGTGGGATGGGATAATTTGCGACTTCTTATTTTTATGATACAGAGCATTCCCTGACATTCGCTACGAGACTCGGCGGCAAGCGTCCCGGCGTCTGCGATTATCTTTCCCGGTGAACGGGGTCCGCGACAGTCGCACGCGACAGTCTGTTTTTTTCGCTCTCCCTGCCTTCACTCTCTTTCCCTTTCTGTTGACGTTGCAAACTGACGCCAGTATAATCCTCCCTCGGAAGTTGTGTTGTGTCGTGTCCATGTGTTGAAGATTGTGGCTTAATATGGCACCACAAACGTTTACATTACAACAAAGGATTTATCTTGTCGAGTGTTACTTCGGAAAGAGGAATTGTGGAGAAGTGCGATGACGTTTTGCAACGAAATTTCCTGGTGTTCCAGTTCCACATGGGACCACTATATTAAACCTCGTAAAAAGGTTTAGAATAACAGGGTCAGTTCTGAATAGAAGTGGAAAGAAAAATGGGGAAATCTACAAAATAAAGTATACAAAGACAATCCGCACACCATCCGTGAGTTAAAAGAATATCGGGAGAATTACAGTAGACGAACTTGCACGTGTAAATGCCAATTTCCTTCGGAGATGCCATGAATGTGTTGCAGCAGAGGGACATCATTGTCAACACCTTCTGTAGTCAAGCTTAATATACAATATGAAAACTGCAATTTTAATAGCCGACTCTAGCGACTGTCGCGGACCCCGATCACCGGGAAAGACAAGCTCTGACGCCGGATCGCTTGCCGCCGAGTCTCGTAGCGAATGCACTGTAGAACGGAAGGAGAGGGTAGTATTCTGTGGAAAAGGACAAGAAAGACTTTTGACGGCTTACTTCTCTTTTGGACTTACAAATTTAACTTCGACCCGCAATTCAGTGCATAGTCTTGGAAAAAAGAGATAAGTTACCTTCTGAGGTTAAAGTTTAGCCTTCATTTCTTGTTACCTTCATGTGTCAGTGGGGAAAATAGTGTTGGGGGCAGTTGGCTCGGCCAGTTTCTAACATGCCTTCTAAAGGGACTCTATAGAGAAAGGCGGGGCCGCGATAGCGGTAGCAGGCGATAGGTTAATTACCCCAGGAGCGGAGCCCGGAATCGGCGGGAAATTTTGACAACAATTTTCATGACATTTCTTGGGGGTATAGCCCTGAAAAACCGACATTTACATATATCCATCGGTACGTGTGCAACGAAAATAACATGGTTGCAAGCAGGCTTCAACCTCGCAACTTCAAACGGCTACATCTCAACTTTAAATGGATGTACAGTCGTATATACTTGTTTCCGCGCTCCAGAATTTTGTTCTTCACAATCTTAAACACACAATCTTCATAAAAATAAAAAAAATCCTTGCGAAATCGAGGGTGTAGTATGCGACCACGGACTCTTTAGTTGAACAACAATCTTCTTCTTATGTCATCTTCAGAATCTCATGTTTGAATATGTGTCCCAGATCATTAAAATACATGTTGAGTACACCTTGATTACTATTTCTTCTTTCGAGCAAATTTCTATCCCATACCTTCTCTTTCTTCAAAACATTTTTTATTGTGGTAATTGTAAAGGAAATACCAGCAATACATCGTTCTTCAAGTCGCTCGTCCTTATTTTTAGTCTGCGTAAAGAGTCTACCAACTAGTACGGTAATGGTAGGGGAGGTACCATACCACAAGTCCAAGTCCAAACAGCAAACTTGGCAGGCAAACTAGCGCCGTGTGATTCAGCCTTTATTAATTATTTCAAAAGTTAAACATCTGCGGAATCCGTAGCTGATGCAGGGTGTCCACAAATGAAGTATACAACTTCGGAGTGTAATAAAAATAAACTGGCAATATACATATTTTGTCATTAGAAATTAGTTGGTAACTGTGAAGTTTCTTTGTAGACTGGCAACATTGCGCTAGATAAACACTCTGGCGAGTAACAGGGTTAGTTGTATCGTTAACAGATGTGGTAAGGTATTTTTTGCTTCAATCTTCCTCCGCGAAAATGTATTTAAAGTTATCGCTACTGGGATACTATCAAATATTCTCCGAATGACAACGGTTACAAGATGTCAGTGAATGGGTAGAAAGGAGGCGTGTTGACCCTTGGGCCAATCAAGGGAGTTTCGTTACCATGGAGACGTAATACTTTTGTTTTGTACTTCTTTGTCAAATTTAACAACGGTAACGGTTTAGCAAAAGCGGGAAAGGTAACTTTATGGTACACCTCTGCTCTTCACGAGCGTGGTTTATGACTGAAGATGAAGCAACAAAACTACAACACTGCATTCATCTTTGGACCCCTTCTTCATTTGGAGCCGGAAAGTCTGGTTCTGTTCTTCCATTGCGTGGACTTTCGAGGGTAGCTAATGGTCGCCATATTGCAAAAATGGCGTTCAATATGCTGCTGCATTTGGTGAGATTTTTGTACACGAGAAATGTTCCAGTGGGAAATATAGGGTCCACTAAATACGTATATTCTGGATGTTCCGCTACTGGGGACGACGGAAAAAAAAATAAAGAAAACGTGGATGATCGATTTCAAACGGAAAAATCGAGCGCCCAAAGACTCTTGTGGCGTCGCCCAAAAATGTGATAAACATTTTTTTTCTTCCCACCTAACATACAACTCCATAACTTTAATAACTGGAAGCGGTGTCCAGACATTTCCATACTTCGATCATTTTCTCCAACGTAGGCGATACCGAAAAACAAGGGGTAGGGGTGGAACCGTTGCCATGACTACCAGAACAACAACCTCCAGCGTTGCACTTGTCATTTGTCACGTTCATTACACCGTCGGACCATATTTCCAGTGTGACAGCCCCCGGAAGGGTCGGCCTCAGGTTCAATGCAGGTTCCGAAGGAAGTAGCTTCGATTAAAGGTGGCTAAATACAGGTTGGCTTGTAACATTCGGCACTCGGCACTTCAAAAGAGGATGCTGGTTGCAAGTATACAGGTGGTAAAACCGACTCATTTAAACTTTCGTAGCGCCTTAAACGACGCACGAATTTATCACGGTACTAAGAATAGTTGTTTGTTTAGATTCTTTTCTGTGCTCCGCGGCCGCCATTTAATGACAGCCTGTGTGTATGGGAATATACAGTGAAACCCCGATTTTACGTTCACGGATTTTATATTTCTCAGCATTATGCATACATTCCTCGTTGTTTCAATGGAGCAAAATGTTACAAACTTTTTAGGGATTTCACACTGAGCAGTATGTACGTTTTTTCCCACTGTGGTCCTCTGAATAATATAAAAGCGAGGTTCAACTATATACTGTATATTAGTAGCACCGCTTTTTTACCACATTTTACGAATCCTGCGCCAAACCTACTATCGGATTAAAAATTATAGATACTCGAGTTTAGACGGCAATCAAAAATTAACCATTAAACCTACATAAAAACGAGATACATCAAAATTTAGCTTATTCAATTCTGCGTTAATCTATGCTAACCATTTTTTTTCTAGTATTCGTTATATTTTTTAAGGGCATGCGATACAGTCTCCACGGGACTCTTCCCAAGCTCTTCCGTCCGTGGCAGTGTGCCAACTTAGCTCTCTTGGAGCCAGATCTGGCTCTTTCATGCACTCGTTCGGCTGTGAACTGGGATGCCCACCCCCGTGCCCCACTATGATGCCATCACTGGTTCCGGCCCACATAGACCAACTTTTGTCATAATTATACATTTTGCACGTGACGTGATATTGTTATATTGGCTGCGTCGCCTCACTCCCTCTTATCTCCCCAGATATTTCTTTATAGTGCCGTGTTTGACGTGAAATTGACATAATAATGTTATAAGGGAATTCTTTATTTTAGATTTCATACGACCATCGGTGGATTATTGAGATGAACGATGCCGCCGGATCTAGATGTTGAAAACAAAGAATAAATTGTCATCAATTTAGTTAACGATAATAGCCCCACCCTTTTGACAACTAACATTACCCTAGGAGGCACTTTATCCAGTCTTCGTAAATCTAGCTCCATGAAAGTTAGTTTTAACTCCATTTAAGGTGAAATTTAGTTCTTTTATGCGCATCAGGCAACACTGCCAGGAGGCAAGGAGAAAAGCATTGATCATATAGGAGTATGATTTGATTCGTTCTCTTGGGAATATAAAACTTCCGATGAAACAGAAAAATATGTCAACGGGAAGAAGGCAGTTTGAAGATACATTTCACCAGCGGAAAAGTCGAAAATTCCATTTGATTAGCCGTAACTTGATGTTGAACTTTATTGCCCATAAGGAATACATGGGATTTCGAAAATTCTTATTCATCACATTTCTCCAACATCGTGTCCAGCTTAATAATCAACATAAAAAAACGCTTCCACTTGCAACATGGAGAGAAATTCATACCCTTGGATACACCCAGGGTTTCTTTTAGTAGCAGTGCCCATTCGGGTGATATTGAAATAAATTCACAATTGGTGCGTAACTGTATTTCCTCCCCTTAACGTCGTGAGAACCAAAAAAGGGCAGTTTTTTTTTTAGCGTTGCAAACGATCGCTCTTTTTGAAATTCCATAAATCAAAAACTGATTATTTGATCGTGATGAAATTTTAGTATGGTGAAGGAAGAAAGGTTTTAAACATAAATCTTAATTTTCAGATTTTTTAAAAATGTCAAAAAAACAAACTTTATCTTAGTATTGGGTAGTCCAACAAATACAATATTGGTCGTGTTTTGAAGCTCTTTGCATCTGTTTTTAAAATCCATTATCACTGTTAATTCACATTGAGAAACTGATTTTATACAGATTTTTATTCAGCGGAGTAAAAATGAGCCCGGAACGTGGCAACACTGCACACAGCGATATCCGTTTAACCGCGGAAACTGCTGGGCTTGCACTGTGAGTCGGTGCTTGTTGTAACTCCTTTTTTGGGTAGGTTTACTGGTTAATTTTTAATTGGAGTCCAAACTCGAGTATCTATAATTTTTAATCCGATAGTAAATGTTAGTGGCCGCGGTGGCTCAGTCGGTAACGCGTCTGACTACCATGCTAAAGGTCCAGGGTTCGATCCCCGGCCAGTTCAAGTCCGGAAACATTCTTCTAACGTTGGAAGGGGCCCTGGCGCCCACCCAGCGTTGAATGACATGGGTACCTGGGGGTAAAGGCGGTCAGGGGCGTGATGCTGATCACATGACACCCACTCACGACTGGATCAAGAAAGTGTGGGCCTTCATGGTGTGGTGCTAAGCACAGGGGAGCACTTTACTTTACTTTCAGGTCCTCCTAACCTAACAATTCCTGACCTGCAATGTCGCTTAGGTCTAATAATGCATATGTTGTTTGGTAAGGTGGGCCAGGCTTAGATCTCTTGCGTTTGTTGCAAGCTGGGTATGCTCCGCACCAGGCCCACATTCGTACACCCCCATTTCGAAAATTCTGGACACGCCACTGCTCTTAGTGTATTAGCAAATGAAAAAGTCGACAGATTGCATCAACAACGAAGCAAGAATTGAGCCACGAGTATATCAATGGACCCGTGCAAAGTGAATAAATCAAATTCGATGAATTGTGCGTGTGTGTGTACACACAGACCCCTAACGAAGCCAAGTCCGAAATCTAGATTTCTGTCAGATTTTAACATTCTTATTCGCCAAATGGTGGGGGTCAAGAAATAACTCATAAATAACTGTCTCCTTGAGAGATTTATGGCGGATATCTTGCAATCACAAGGGAGAGACGTCGAAATAAACAATAAACGTGACCTGTTATCCCCCCTCCCCTGTCGAAACAGCCGGCCCGTTGACGTCTATATACGCGGCGGCAAGTGGCCCTAACTGCCTGAGAGTCGGAACTATTTTAATCGGGATCAGATCGGACGACAAAGCATTCCAGCCTGATTCAGAGGACATGGCGAGGGCGGACCCCTTCGGTCGGCGAACGTGAAATACGGCCCCGGGCAACAGGAGCTAAAAGAAGGGGGCGCTGTTCATTTCCCCTTTTTGGTCTGTCCACCAAAGCGCGCCTTTCGTTGCAAAAATCTCTCTTCCATGTACCAACCAAGAGTATTTTCCACAAAGCTTCTTTACGGCTGCCATCCTGAAACGCATTGACCGATTTTGCCCAAATGCAATTACAGTCCAGTGCTTCCAGATATCTAGCTGTTACGAAACTTTCCGCTCAAAAATTCTAATTTTACGGAAGTTATCGTGGTCAAAAGGTTTTGCTCCTCCTGGACACTGGCTGTTTCTACATCACGTGCTACATCTTAATGGCGTTCTTCCCAATTTTTAACGCAACTACAGTAAAACCTCGTTAATGCGGACCCCAATGAGCCGAACTTTGCTTAATCCGGACAGGCAAAAGGAAAAAAAAGCAGAATGCGAGGTTTTAAATGTGGCTAGTAGTCAACAAGAGAACTTCCCAAAGAAAAGGCAGTCAACCACTGATGAAATTCTGTTTCCAGCACACTTTGTACTGTATAGCGTATTTAGGCCTATGCCCTTTAAATACAGCATGACAAACGTGTTTTGTTGCTATAAACGGAGCTTAAATGCACTTTCTACTGTTCTTTTAGGTTATTTCAGTTAATTCGGACTTCCGTTAAATCGGTCAAGTTATCCCCCCCCCCATTAGTCCGGATTAACGAGGTTTTACTGTAATGTTCTAATATTGCTATTAATTCCTTTTCTTTTCATATCCTCACAACTTGTTATTTGTTGTTTTTACTGACGTCATTGGTGACGCCCAATATATATTCACCTGCATGCGCTACAGTATAGGGCCTCCCCGATGGCGCAGTGGTAACGTCATCACCTTGTAATCAAGAGATCCAGGGTTCGATATCCGGTGAAGGCACATAGTGGCTCGGATCCCACTGTAGGTCCAGTCTCGATTAGCATTTCTGTGCATAAACTGGACTTAAAACAACAATTCGATGGCTACAGTTTAAAGTTTAATCAGATGCGTAACCCCTGAGAATGTCGAACCCAGGAACCTCTCATTACAACACGATAGCCTAAGAGTTCCTGAATTATTATATAAGTGTTTGTTTATTGATGATTCAGTTCTGACTTGATATACAGAAACATAAAAAAAAATACGCTGTAAGGGAAAGTTCCCCGTGCACTTTGCACAATGGCACGAGACATAAATTATGTAAGCGGATGTGGGAGGTGATGTGATCAGCACCTCGCTTCGACCGAATTTGCCCTCCAGGGCTGGCCCAGGTACCAGAGGAGCTTTATGGACAAATCCCGACCTAGATCACCCAGCCCGAATCAAACCCGGGTCTCCCACGTGGCAGTTAGACGTCATACCGACTACCGCGGTTCCCAAATACGCTTCTAAATCACTTCATATTTCTAAGCAAATAGGCCCAATCATCACACCTTGGCCTCAAAGGTTGCAACTGAAATTGTCTACACGGGGACCTCAGGATTATATCTCCAGGTCTTGGTACACGAGAGCAAGATGACGAACCGCATTGTAATTCTCTAGGGTAGAAGGTGGAAACACTTGACCTCGAGCGCCATCTTGGGGACCCAGAAAGATCTCTAACGGGTTGGTCCGCTGCCAAAACCAACAGCAAAACTCATCAAACTTCTCCTTGTTTGCTTTGTCTCAATCCGAATGAAGAACCCTGCCCGCTATGTTTGCCAATAACCGTAACATAATTTTCAGACTTTCCCCCATTCCCCCCCCCCCTTTTCTGTTCCGCCAGAAGCTTCCGCGATTGGCTCCAACTTTCGCCCTCGTATTAAACCCTCGCGTCGCGTCGCATCGCTATTGCCCGCAATAAATGTTCCCGAGAGAGATGGTTGTTTAAGAACAGATAAAAAAAATCGCTGTCGTTCCTTCGACACGACAATGCTCCTGCGCACAAACCATTTTTTAATTGGTGCAATGCAAGAAAGTTTGATACTGCACTTCGATTGACGGACTCGTGGACTACAAGTAGCGCGCGTTTCAAGCATTGACCGTTCGGTTTGTGCTTAGAAATTAGTTGTGAGCGTTCAGTGACGTCCACTTCTTATGGATATTTGGTGTCAAGATAGATAAACAAACATAAATATCAGATGCAAACGCATCCTTGCAGAATGCGACATGCTATGAAGGCATAGTGTGTGTGGAGATAGTGATCTCCACATCCTTGATTGCGACTATTGTGGAGGCGATGTGATCAGCACCACGCTCCGGACACCTTCATCCCCTTTTCCCAGGCTATCCAGTAATTGGAGGCTGGATGTACCCCAGAGCCGCTCCATGCATGGAAAATTGCTGAAAAAATTCCCACCTGAATTTACCTACCCTAGAATTCGAACCCGGGTATCTGGCGTGGAAGTCGCACACCTATATTATATATACACACACGTATAATATACTATAAAGCCAAGCGAAAATATGAATGAAAACATTACCGTGAATTCAAAAACACTGATGTACAAATAGTAAAGAGTCTATTTGTCTATTTTTCTCTATTCATTTAAAATCATAAATACCTAATTGACATTTAGGAAAGAGCTATTCTCCCCTGGGAGGTGGGACATAGTGACTTGCTCCTACCCCCCAAATCGGTTCCAGAAGAAGTGCTACCATAACAATTTGGGAAAAGACCCTCGCAACTTAATTGGTTCCCTAATTAGATTTTGATGTGTTAGTTCCCATCCCACCTCCGAGAATAACTCATTAAGAATTATCAAGCATGTATTTGTTACGTCATAGGCCTCCCGGTTATGAGCGATCGATAGGTATTGATTTGGTTCGATTCTTTACTAAGGCAGGCACATAAACGGGCTGAACGATAATGTGTATATTGTATCAAGTTGGTATTTCTCATTCATTTCAGCTCACAAAAATTTCATATTTGTAGGTTGAATAGTTTCGAAGATATCGTAATATTAAATATTCATAGATTCTTAGCGTTCGATTATTTTCCTGGGTAAATTTATGTAGCGTTCAAATAGCATTCTCTAGGTGTTCTATTTTTTCAATATTTTCAATTATGACAGGAGAATGACTGAGGGGAGGTGACAGGGTTGAAGGTATGATACGCTATAGCTATTCATTGATAGGTCTATGAGTCCAAGTTTCGTTTTTGGAAGTCTAGTAGCAGTTTCAAGGTGATTTAATTTAAATGTCCTCAAAGAAATAACTTATAGAATAATGTAAATGAGGATTTTGTAGATATCAGAATCACTTCTCGTAATCATTTAATGATGTTTATTAGGCTCTAACAAAGGAAACAAAATATGTGTACTGACGGGGTGAAGCTCATACGAAAGAAAATGTAATATGTAAACTATAAACACACTTAAGTGTCTTTATTTAAAATTCAATTATTGTTATAGGCAAAAATAGCAAAAAAAGAAAGTGTAGAATAATACACAAAATTCTAATCATGTGACACCTTAAAAAGTGTCATTATTATTAAGCTATTAATAAACATGGTAGGAGTAGCTGATATTTAGCAAACTATCACCAAATCGCCAAAACTCAGCTCCAAAGGCTTAAGTTACAATTATATAGAGCATCCAGAATGTTTTATTTTCACTGGAAGAAAAATTACTGAAATTATTAGAGTTTCATTAATACATTCAACAAACATGTCCACCCATAGTAGGTTCATATATACAGTATCAGAACCAAAAAAAAAAAAAGAACAATTACATGAATACAAGAAAAAGCCTTTCATAAAAAAAATATTTATCTATACGTACGGTGCAAAAAACATGCAACAATTTTAAACGTATTTTTTTAAAATTAAAAAATCATCGAAGATGATTTAAAAAAATAATAAAAATCATGCTTTTCATCCACCCTGAGTATTTTCGGAGATACAGACATGCCACATAACCTCGTATGAGACCATTGGTTCATTAGTACACTAAAAACGCATGATATGTTCAGAAATAAAGTCTATTCGTGCGTGTCAAAAAAAATTGAGTCAGTGGCTACGTTACTATTCTCCTATTGCCTGTACCGAAGGCCCTACGTGCTTATATTTCCATTTTTATTGGCTAACAAGCTTTCGCATGACTCGCTCACATTGCTTCGCGGTGCGAGAGAGGGCAGCACTGTACCGATTGAGATTGTATCGCCCGCCGACAGAGGACTCTGAAGGTAGCGCAGTAGATTGAAGCATCTTTTAGATGAAATTATTCTGTGCGACAAATGCAGGAGAGATACTGAGACGTTTATACAGAAATTCTTAGCGGATTAAAGCGATTGTGAAATGATCTACGAACACTTTTGGGAAAACCGAACTAATATTTGCGGTTTGAATACGTTGTGTGATCCGTTTAACTTGTCTAATACAGGTATTAATTTTTGTCGGTTCATTGGCATTCTTGCAGTTTGTATTTTGCGACTTTTCACTGGCCAACACAAAATTTTCCTTTGAAAAGAAAATAGCCATTTCTTACTAATTTTGAGGTGAAAAACACGAAAATTACAATTATAATTGTCGATTGGCTCTTGTTTAGGAGGTACGAGTACTTTATTTGGTGTGTGTACTCTGTTCCTATCGTAAACACAGGCATCACAAGCTGGCAACACTGTTGTATTTTGTGAAGGTGGAAACACAGATAAGAACAACAATCAGTATTTCCTTACTTTCAATTGTTCATTGTTGTTCCCAATCTTAAAGAAAAAAGCATCAAATTTCACAATCGGCAGGAGATATTGCACAACATTCAACTTTAAGACGCAATATCTTCTGCTGCTCTCAGTGAATTCGTTCTTAGCGGAATTTCTTTATGCGAGGGTGTGATTTCTGGTGCTGTACTTTGAACTACTACTGTGTGTGTGTGCGCGTGTTTGTTAACGAGATTAATTTATTTGTGATCCGTGTAGTTATCAGATACATTAGTGATGTTAATAGTCCAAATCTATTTTGTTACGTTTGTGGAGAGTCACGTTTTCAAGACAGCGAAGGCCTGGGCTCCCCACGTTTGCTAGAAATCTTCCTAAGTGGATGAAAGTGGGTAAAGTTTCTATGCCATTTGCTGTTCCAATCGTGTGGAGAGAGCCAAGTAACCATGTAAATGATTGTTATTTTTGCATGGTTCCACGTCTTTCTGGAGGAATAACAAAGAAAAAGAAAAGGACAATTCAATACCGTAGTGTACCATCTATCCGGCAAAAGAAAAATACTTTTATCACTACACGAATTTTTATTATCCTCCTCAAAAAAAATGGAATTGATAGCATGCAGTATAGCACTTCTTAACTGTAACACAACTGAAAAATAATTCGTGTCCATTCTAGTCATAAAAGATTTCCATGCCGAAAAGTATGCAGCCTTGTTGATTAAAGAAGCACACCGTTCTGAAACTGATCAACTTTGCCGAACAGAGACAACAGCTGGCTGTTTTCCAGTTAAGTTTTCATGGCATAGTGCTAGTATTTTATAAGCGTTAAAGTGTTTACAAGAAACATGTTGGTAGATTAGACGGACATGTGTACGAGTTTGGGTTCTTCTTAAAATGTAAATATACTGTTTCTGATTTGCGTGGAAATGTTGTTGTAAGATCAATGTCCTAAGGTACTTCGACTCGCAAGGAAATAGTTAATCTATTGACTAGTGACATACAAAATTTGCATATCCAAAAATAACATTCCGCCCGAAATGAATCCACAAATACGCCACTGAGTGAGAATCCCTCCCCCCAAAGCAAAAAGCTTAATTCGCACAATGGACCTCAGCACCGTCCGTCTTGTGTTGAGTCTGGTCCTTACAAGGGCCGAATTACTCCTTGTAAGGAAGGTGTTAGCATGTCTTGGTGTTGGGCCATCCGAGCATCTGTGTTCCGATGTTGCTGACTCCAGGATTGTAATGTGTTCTTACGCTGCTCCAGAATTTTCCAGTCTTCCAGGTCCTTCTGGAACTGCCTGTTGCAGATGTATCGGTTGTTTCAGTTGATTATCCTCGTTGCCTTGTTTTGTAAAACTTGTAGTTTATGCACATTGGATTTGGCAGTGTTGTACAAATAAATATGTCTCTTTGGAATAATTGGCAAATTTCAACAATGTAATGTGTCACAGATACGACAGTTATATCTCAGTTTCATTATCTTATCTGCTTTTACATCATTTTTTTGCATTATAAAGGCAAGCTCAACGATTTGAATGTACAGATGGTTAGATGACATTGTAAAGAAAATAACAATTGGCTGGACTCGAACCCGGAACCAAGGAGGACAGGAAATAAGCCAACCACTCAACGGCTGTTATCTGTTATTTCCCAACCAAAAACTCATAACTCAAACCTCAAAGTAAAACTTACGTAAAACTATTTAAAAAGCCACTCGCATGTATTGCCTTAATAAAAGTTGCTAAACCTAAAATAAGTACAGTAAAACCTCGTTAATCCGGACTAATGGGGGGGGGGGTAAGTTGACCGGTACAGGCCTCTAACGACCGATTGGCGGAAACGGGAAGGTCTCTGCTCAACAACATATTCAATAGCGGAACCTTCCCCAAAATATGGAAAACGGGCGTTATTTGTCCTCTTTACAAGGGGAAAGGGGATGTAAATGACACTAATAATTACAGAGGTATTTCTCTCCTGCCCGTGTTAGTGAAGGTATATTGTAGCATTCTATACAACAGATTAAGAAAATTGGCCGATATTTTTGATAAACTGACCCCCTGCAGGCTGGTTTCAGGTCCAATTATAGCACTGTAGATGATGTTTTTGTCCTGAACACACTGATTCAAAGCAAATTAAACGAGAAAAGAGGGAAATTATATTGCTGTTTCGTTGACTTTGAAAAGGCGTTTGACTCTATCAATAGGCAAATGCTATGGGGGAAGTTATGGGACATGGGGGTTTCGGCTAGAATGATTAACACGCTAATGAATATGTACATAGGGGTCAAATTTTGTGTAAAATGTGGGCAGGGGGTGGTGTCTGGGCAGCACGAGAGCACGGTAGGCGTCAAGCAGGGATGCATACTTTCACCTTTACTTTTCATTCTTTTTATTAATGACGTTGCTAGCTTCGTGGGAGAAGGAGGAGCTGAAACACCGGAGATAGTTGGGACACCGATACCAATGCTTCTCTATGCGGATGATCTCGTTTTAATATCAAACGAAGTACAGGGGTTACAGCGGGGATTGAACAGACTTAAACAATATTGCACAACATGGAAGTTGAAGGTAAATACACGAAAAACTAAAATAATGGTGTTTAAGAAAGGTTATGTTTTCGCAGCAAAGGAGTGGTGGGCCTACGGGGATTCCGAGCTTGAAAAGGTCAAACGTTTCACCTATCTAGGCATCAGGCTGAGTATGGCAGGGGAGTGGACAAAGGGAAAAGCTTGTTATGGGCTGGGCAAGGTAGAGCGACTGCAACGGAAAGTCCCTACAGTCAGTGTGAGATTGCTGGACCAAATTTATGAAGCAACGGTGAAAGCAACCCTATTTTACGGCGCGGAACTATGGGGGAGGGGAGGGGTGAGTAGCAAATCAGATACAAGCGCGGTTTTTAAAACAAATACTGGGAACCAGCACGAGTGCAAGCACGTGTGGCGTCCTGAGGGATATGGGAAAACATAGGGAGGATGTCGAAGCGAAGATGAGATGTTTCAAGTACTGGGTGAAACTGGAACAAGGGGTTGGAGACTCATTGAAAGAACAGTGTCTGCGAATTCAGATTGAGGAAGGGTTCGCACGCCACTGGGCAAGTGGAATTAGGGACGACTTGTACAGAATGGGTCTGGTGGAACTGTGGGAAGATGTGGGGGGCGGGAGGTGCGAAACTGGGATGTTGCAAATCATAAGGGAAAGGTTGGTGGAGAGTAGCAGGCAAGACATCATGGCAGAATGTGGGGAGAAGGTAACGCTCGCCGCCGCACAACCGCTAGGGGTGTGGGTGGAATTAGGGAGGAAACGGTACATTGATACGTGCACGTACCAGCAAAGAAGTGGATTCGCCTGGTTCCTGCTAGGGGGTGGAGGCAACACAAACTCAAGGGGCCGGACGGTCGTGCCATCTGCACGTTATGCGGCGAAGAAGAGACGAGGGTTCACATCCTAAATGAGTGTGTTTGGTCGGCGCCCCTCAGACAACGCAAATGGAGGGACAGTGCAAGGGACAGCATTGAGCAGACCATCCAGGCTATATGTAGGGAGGAGAGGAGTGGTATAACGAATGTAAATATCAAAGCCCTGGGCTCATATTTACATGCAGCTTGGAGGGAGCGCAGGAAAATGTTGCAAGGGGTCAGTGAAAGTGAAAGGTACGGAACAGCAGTGGCTCAGGCATAGGTGGAGCGTGTAGTGCAGTGTTGTGAAGGTATTGATAATGAACAATCTCAAATGTTAGAAGAGGACCACATTGCCATTTACATATGATGATGATGATGATTTTTCTGCCGGAAGGCAGGTCTTTTGACCGGAAGGTCGCTGGGCAAGGTGAACCCATGGTGGTTTGCCATTGCCTTCCATGTAATGAGGATGAAATGGACATTTACAAACAACCATGCCCAAGAGGGATTCGAACCCGGGACCCCTAGCGTCGCAGCGCGATGTGCTAACCACTCGGCCATGGGGTCCGGCCCATTTACACATATGTAATTTTTTTCCAAATGTTTCTGTTTATAAATTTTTCTAAATGTATGAGCAATGGGGTGTTATGTTTAAGGCGGGGTGTTTATATAACAATATTGTAGGATACGCACAGCTGAAGGGCACGTATGAATATCAATACATATCATATCATACCATATCACAACCTAGGTATACAGTACAATACAAAGTCTGCGGGAAACAGAATTTCATCAGTGGTTGACTGCCTTTTCTTTGGGAAATTCTCTTGTTGACTTCTAGCCCTTGCATTCTGCTTTTTTCTTTGCCTTTTGCCTGTCCGGATTAAGCAAAGTCCGGTATATCGGGGTCCGCATTAACGAGGTTTTACTGTATATTACACAGGTAAGACTAATAACATAAATAACATGACAAATACCATAGTAAAACGTAAACTTAACCGAGGGATGACTGGCCAAAACACATATGTGTTAGAGATAATTGTATTGCCTCTGCTTTGGCATAATGTCACATAGTCGCCTTGTAATTAATGGGTCATGGATTCGATACCCGGTGGAGGCACATGGTGATTCTGATCTCACTTTAAACCGTCCTGCAGAACCTATGTGTGCATAAACAGAAACTCAGACAACAACATGAGCTATTTTAGGATTAAAAATTATAGATACTAGAGTTTGGACTCCAATTAAAAATTAACCAATAGACCTACATAAAAGCGAGTTACATCAAAATTTAGCTTATTTAATTCTGCGTTAATCAATGCTAACCAATTTTTTTTCGAGTAGGCCTTATATTTTTTATCGTCGTGAGACTGTCTCGCAGTTTCCGCTGTTCAACAGACATCGCTGTGTGCATTGTTGCCACGTTTCACATACATTTTTACTCCGTTGAATAAATATCTATATAAAATCGGTTTCACGATATGAATTGACAGTGATAAAGGATTTTAAAAAAAAATATTCAAAGAGCTTCAAGACAAGACCAATATTGTATTTGTAGGACTACCCAATACTAAGAAAAAGTTGTTTTGCATAACTGATAAGAACGATATTTTTGACACATTTTAAAAATATGAAAATTAGTAATTGTGTTTAAAACCTTTCTGCCTGCACTGTACTACAATGTCATCACGATCGGACAACCCTTTTTTTATTTATAGAATTTCAGAGAGAGCGATCGTTTGCAAAATTAAAAAAAAACTGCACTTTTTTGTTTTCACGACAATAAAAAACAGAAGGCCTACTCGAAAAAAATGTTGGTTAGCATTGATTAACGCAGAATTGGATAAGCTAAATTTTGATGCAACTCGTTCTCGATAATTTTTATTACGACAGTAGGTTGTTCTTACAGCAAGGGTGCATGATGTAATCAACTTTACGACGGACATGGGACGCCGTGCTCAGAGGGCGAACCGGGCACTTGTCCAGTGGGTCGGTCCGCCCGTGACCTAAACAACCCCTTGACACACCACTATTACGTCAATAGCAATACGCGTATCGACGCACTTTCAACCAATTGGAAATCATGGCTTTATTCCATCCTTCTGCAGTTCTGCATGTATGTTTGATTGTTACGCGCGACTGCAGCGCCGCGAATGCAAAGTGGGGGGAATTGGAAAATATAATGAGGGCGCCGAACCTTTTTCTCTGTTTGCACCGCGCAATGCAATCTACGCGGCTGACATGAAAACGTAAACATATTCTCCCTCGCAGAGCACGAATATGTAAACTCGATGATCGGTGGCTCATCTGATATGGCCTCCATTTCAATACAAATCCCCCGTCGCTCGCACAAATCACATTCGTAATAAATGAGCGAACCGGAATGCACGGTAGGAGGAAAGAACTGCGCGCAGAGGAAAAAGTTAAATGCATTAAAATGCATATTTTTTACCCGCAACTTCAAAGCGTCCACTAATGCAGTCGGAAGCATGGTTGTTTGTTTGGTTCGCTTTTCGGTACGATGGCCGTGCGGACGCGTTCGGACTGTGTTAAACAAACTGTGGGTGGATTATGACATGATTCATTCGAACGTTTCACACGTACATGTGCCTTGCTGCACTATGCAACCATCGACTTAGCGGTCGTCACGTGGGTGGCGAAATTAGGTGACTGTTCCTTGGAGATTTTTAAGTGGCCACTGAGGGCGTCAGAAGCATTGGCGTTATAGAGTCGCTGGATGCATGACTGCGCCGGCTGATGCTGTTTTGGCGTATCTTCACTTCTTGCGAGTTGATCACGGTATGGTGTTCCGTAATGCGTCACGTTCCGAAGCGACGTGTCTGGCTGTCAAGTGGTGTGAATTATCGCAATAGTAAAATGTTTATGCAGATATTGTAGTGTATTCCAAATCCACATAAGTCAAACTTTAATCAGCTCTCCTGAGAAATAAGTGCAGGGGACATAGGACAAAATAGTATTCAGCCGACAATATGACGTCACTATCTACCGAGCAATCCCTACGCTCCTAAGTGAGAAGCTTTCAAGCAACTTCAAGCATTTTAGCAAGATGATTAATCGTATATCCTGGTGGTGAATTCATACAGGAAGAGGAAGAAAGGGAAGAAACTAAAAGGAAGAGGAAAGACAAGCAGAGGAAGTGAAAGAGAAATAAACTTAGAGATACTAAAGAAATAGAGAAGGGGAAAAAGAAAGGAAAGAGTGAGAGAGAGATACAGAACGAAAGAAAGAGAGAATAAAACTAAGGAAAGAAACAAATAAAGAAAAGGGAGAAAGAAAGAGACAGAGAAAATGAAATAGAAAAAGAAAGGAAATAAATAAACTAAGAGACAGACAGAAGAAGAAGATAAAATGAAAGTGAGAGGAGGGGGGTAAATGATACAGAAAGAGAAAAAAGGAGAGACAACAAGAAAGAAAAAGAGAACAAAATCTAGAGGAAGAAACAGAGATAAAGAGAAAAGAAAAGAGAAGGAGTGCGAAGCAAAAATAAAAAGAGTGAAAAATAGGACATTCGACGACCACCAAAACAAAACCCACAATACCATGTTCCCTTTCCTGGTTACAACATTGCCCAGGAAAGAATAGTCGGTTAGTCAACAGCCCCCCTGCCTCCCACCCACCAACACCAACAGAAAAGAACAATTTGGAGTGGCTTAATCGTTCAATTTTGAATACTTTAATTAACATTCTTCTTTTGTGTACAAATGAACAGTTTTGAAGTCACCACCAACTACTTTTTCCCTTATCACCACCCCATTTCATAGCTGTACGATTTGGCAACACAACATCACATGGTATGACGTCACGCTACGTAATCTCGAGGACTCGTGTCCGAGCCAGGAGAATCGCTAGCCCACTTGGTCTCGGGTAGCGAAGCTACACACATACACGGGGGAAAAGATCCACTGCAGTTAAGTATTTCAAATAAACCATGAATTAATTAATAACGTAAACCGCTTTTAGTAAGCTTATCGGCCATTAGGGCTTAAATTAACATAATTAATTTGGAGGGTTTATTATTTTATTTTTTTGAAAACTAAACTTTCATAGATTTGCATGGCCAATAACAGTACGGGTATTAATGCAAAAATTAATATCGATCTACTTTAACATATACGGGGGGGGGGGAACATTAACTAGGTGCCAATTGTTCAAGGTTATTTACTGGATATGTATATGTACGTGAATGATGTTAGAATTGTTGTTATTAGTTATTATATTTACTGTTAATACGTTGATTGTAATAAACCTGAAGAATGAAAAGATAGCTTTCGTTATAATTTATGCTGTATTGATAAGGTCTGTTGCTCTCACTACTGAGTACGTAGTTATATGGCTCAAGGAAAATGGGGGGCCAGTATAACTTTCCATTGCGTGGTAAGACGTTCGCTCCTAAGTTGCTTCATCTGTAGAGGTAAATTACGTGGGGAGGTCATACCCCTTCCATACCGCGTTCTTCTAACAAAGCCTTACTTGCTTATATGGAACATCATCACTGTAGTAGACCACCAATCGCAACTCCATATTAGCATCACAGTTGTATAGCCTGTATCTTCTTAAAGCAAGGCTTGTGCAGAGACTATCTGTTTACATGCAACGTCATCATCGGTAGGTCACGGTTAGTAGCACGATATCAGCTTCACAGTCGCAGATGAGAGTCCAGCCTGTGCCTTCTTATAACAAGGCCTGTGCAGAAACTCTCTTTATATGCAACGTCATCATTGATAGGTCATAGATCTCGACACGACACAGTAGTAAATATACTCTGAATAGATGGAAAACTGACATACTTTGAACGTAGCGTGTGCGGATAAAGCGCAATAATTGGTATATGGCGATATATTTGATTCTGGTGGGGTTTTTGTCATTTAGCGTCGTTTTTCGTCCCTATTCTTCCTAATCGCGACGAAGATGAGTGATGATATGATTAAATTGATGAAGGGACACTCCAAAAAACTCCCACGCCCGGGCTGGGATTTGAACCGGGAATATGGATATCGTGTGAGTATGGTCCTACGAAATTGTATTGCGTCCGTGGCCTACCAACGGTGACGTTGGACAAATACACAGAGAGCATGCACAGGCCTTGTTACAAGAAAGTATTGGCACGACTCCCAGGTCCAGCGAAGTGCGTGCAGAATTCCAACGACCTTAAAGGGTGCGTTAGGGCAACTCGACCTTTCGCTTGCTTGTTCCTGTCTTCAAGACGTGGTGGCCTTTTGTCTTCTTCTCGCGAAGACTCATTGAGGCGTGCGCTGACCTTTTACGTTCAGCCGAGTAGTCTCACGCACCAACATGCGGGTGGCTCAAGCAGTAAGTCAGCCGCCTCCATTACTACTCAACTACACGGATCATGGTGATCAAGGCAGCCGAGGGTGTGGCTATCTTCGTGGAGGTCCAGATGCCACATCCAACGAGGTTTCTTCATAAAGTTCCAAGACTGGGTTAATAAAATTCAACGGATTTGACACGACCAGGGGTGTCCTCGTGGATTAAATTTCGTGTGGGTGCTGGATGTCTTCGCAGCATATAATATTCCGATATATAACCCATTGAAGTTGTAAGGTTGCCTTAATTTGATGATGGACTCATTCTCACTTACCAATCTTCTCACTGTCTCCTGCTGTCTCTTACCTCACTTTCTCATTCTCTGTTTACCTACCCTTGTATCTCTCTTTCGCTTGAGCCGACCTCCGTGGCGGAGTGGTTAGCGCACCGCGCTACGAATCCCGCGTTCGAATCCTGGCCTGGACATGGGGTGTACCTTCATCAATTTCATGTCATCACTCATCCTCATAGACGCGATTAGCCAAAAGAAAAAAAGCAACGCTGAAAAAAATCAAACTTATCTTTCGCTTGAGTTTGGTTGTAAGTCTAAACAGACTAGTTGGCACAGGTCCTACAGTTTAAAGTGGGATCCGAACCAGCGGGTATCGAACCCGGTACCCCTTGATTGTTAGGCGGCGACGTTACGCCTACGCTATCGAAGAAGGCACTATCTCTCAATACTTGTTCATTTACGTCGCTTTTGTTACTTTTGGTTAAGCGCGACGATCAGGGTGAGTGATGATTGGATGAAATTGATGAACGGACACTCACTAACAACGTCCATACCAAGGCAGGGACTCGAACAGGGAGATTGAAAGTCGACCACTTTAAGCGCTCGCCCGTCTCTTACATTATCTCGTTACGTCACTCTCTCACTATATCCCTCATCATCTCACTCGCTCATTGTCTCTGTACATCTCTAATTATGTCTCTCAGCCAGTCACTATCTCCATGGTAATTCTGTCTAACATTAACGCTCTGCTGTCATTAGACAACGACAGGTGGTAGAGCAGTCTATAGCTAAACCTCACCCTGTAAATAAATAATAATATTATCACCCCTTCTTGGATTGCTATATATGAAATGCGAAAATAATTACGTTACAAGAAAGAAAGAAGTCTAGAATAAATGACTTCATGCAGAAGGCATTGTCTTGGCAAACTGTGAATATTTCTTTAAGTAATATAGGTTTACCTTACGGAATATCTGGGCTATGAAGCATCACCTTCTGAGAAGGCATCAAAAAGCGAACCTCAATTCCGCCGGTAGGGGAGGGTGGGGCAAGTGAGACAGGTCGGGCAAGTGCACCCACCCTAGCTAAATTGTAGACCATGATAGGAAATGACTCCGCGAGAAGCTAGTTGGTGTCATGGAAGTTGGAAAGGCTGTGTGCGAAGAAGTTGTACGCTCACTTGAAAAATTGACGATTTTATAGGTACATATTTATTTTCGGTGTTGTCTTTATAAGGATTATGGTGTATACAGCAGTCTACATTCCATTTCGTCAATGCATTTTAACACTTGTATTGCATAATGTATCTCTTTATGAACCTCATACTGACATCCGGTGAATGTAGCATTATTAGACTCTCATACAGGCGTCAAGTAAATAAAACATGTGGGGTGGGGTAAGAGCGTCCACCTAGAATATTAGACGGTTCCAAGTTTGATTGATTCACTGCTAAGTTATTTTCCGTTGCGTTACTCCCGTTAATTTATTTTAACAACAATGCCCCCATGTATATTGAGCAGCATGAGTGCTAAATTTTTTCGTTCTGGGGAATGTCCACTCATTCCTTTTGCTGTCTGAAGGACTCTCCAGCACATTCCATTAGTCTGGACACATGATTTAAGTGATTCAGAACGTTTGTCTGGTGAAAGTTATTTGCCAAGTGTTATTGTTCAGTTTCTGTATCTGGCTGGTCTCATTTGCCCAACCCGTTGGGGCAAGTGCGTCCAAATGCAGACTTAATTTATTTCAATTTTTTAACAGAGGAGTTAATTATTTTTTGTATTTGAACTAGATAAAAATGTTCATTACTGTTCTACGTGTAGCCTGGTAAAATTTTGTTTCTTGTCAAATAAATAATGTGCACACTAAGACCATTCTTTTCTTAAGGGGTCTCACTTGCCCCACTCTCCCCTATACACTCTTGCCGGCCTACTAAGCTTTAGTGCCTCTATGCGGTGGAAAATTTAGTCGTCAGATATTTTATTTCCTTTAGTCTTGGTAAAGAGCTTATAACCATTAATTATTAAGTATTAATTACGAAGGATCGTTTCATATTACCTATCCTTCATACAGGTATTGATAAATGGCTTGTCCTCCATATAATAATGGCCGCTAGAGACTTACTGCTAAGTCAGCCAATATTTTAATTTCAATCATTATAGAATACCCGAATGAACACGAGAAAAGTTCTAACTTTCCTGTAAAGTGTTACAGGTCTAGTGGTAGATCTTATTGAAAAGAAGTGGGTTTAAATTTCAAATATGCTGCTCTTACCACACTGTTCTACACCTTAGGGAGCTTTTAGACCGATGCGACAGGCGACAAGTGATACATGTCTCTTGAAAACCAACCTTCCGAAAAAAAATGCAACTTTTCGAAGAGAAGCGACATACAAGCTTGAAGTGTATCGTGTCGCCTCGGTGTTGTGCAGTGCATGCGCAGTGAACATTTTTCTATAGACTAAGGGAGTTTTCAGACCGAAGCGACATGACATGGGCCCATTCAGACTAAAGAAAAGCATTCCCTGCGCATGTGTGAATAACAGACCGAGGCGACATGGTACTTCAAAAACAGCCCAGTCCAAGCGACACGCAAGTGACATGCGGCACGTGATCTTGTCTTGTCGCTTCGGTGTGAAATCTCCATTATGGATTTTTTGCCTGTGTCATTTTCTATTTTTTTATCAGTGCCAAAGTTCATGGGTCAGCCTAGACCTTCTACATCCTATAATCTTCATCTTCTTCAAATCCTCAACATCAGCAACATCCACTCAACTCAATCTTTGCCGTCGATTCCTCCTTTGATATATCTTTCCCCTTAATATTCTCTCGGTCATCTTGTCTTCTGCTATCCATGCAGATCGTACAAGTCGTGACACCCTATAAAAGAGAGACAGCAAAAGGCTTCTTGGAAGGACGTCGTGTGGACGGGACGTGACCGAACGCACACGCGCGTAGATCCCTGATAAGAAAATCCTCACGCCCTCCGCCCGTGGACGATCACGAAAGCAATACTTATGCAAATGTCGCCGCGTATCGCCTTCCCACCACCCGTCGACGGAGACTAGTGATGTCGCTGCCCAAGACGACAATGGACCATTCTGCGTGCCGCTGGATTACACGCTGCGGGACAGTGGGTGTGGTCCTCGTGCCATAAACAACGCCTGCAACAATGAATGTTCAATGCGGTCACGGCAAGATGAAATTCAAGCACAATTCAAGGTTTATTCAGGAGATAATTTTTAAAAAAGGACACCTTACACCCAATTGCTAACACTAACACCCCTGACACTAACAGTTATTCACTTTTTCATTGTTATTTTTATTTTCTGCCACTGTTGTCTAATGAGACAATGATGACGATTGAATATTAGATGAAATTGATTAAAGTACACTCACAAAGACTATCCATGTCCATGAAGGGACTCGAACCCAGAAACTTCGGAGGCGAGATCAAAAGTCTACCAGTTAATGCGCTTGACCATAAAGCTAACGTTAAATACGAGGTAAATAAGAAATATATATTGGTATTAGCATAAGCGCCGACATCCAAAATTTATTTAAGTTGGCGCTTCTGGCAGGCACGTATCTAGAAATACATTTTGGGTGGGGTCCGAACTCAGTCTCTCAATAATAATAATAATAATGTTTAAATTAAATATTACTTAAAATATATAAATTTATTAATATTACATTTTATTATTACATGAATACGTAAAGAGATGGTATGATAATACAAATATAACATCATATATTTATTACTTAGCTTGCGTGTACTTAAGATAGCCAAATTTTGTATAAAAACAAGGAAATTAATGTCAAATCGATAAAGAATTGCACAATAAAAAAGGATGTTAGATCCAGCTGACGAAAAGTAAAGTTCGTGATTAATATTTTATGCATATTTTCATGCATAAATCTTCTTTGGTACTGTCCTTCAAAGCAGTATGATCCCAATATAATAATCCTTGTCTTCCAAGTTCATAGGATATAAATAACCATCGAATATAGTACAACAAATGCTACAAAGTACATTTTAATTACTTTATTTTAGTACTTGGTAAGTCTTTCGGGAGGGGTCCGGACCGCCTGGAACAGCGGTAAATACGTCCTTGGCTTCTGGGTATTAGCAGCACTCTAATATTTACTTTTGTTCTTGATTTTCACCAATCCTCGGCCATTACTCCAAAGTACTCACCTTCCAAAACGAGGGAATTATTCAGAGTTGCCAACCTCAAAAACAATGTTCCTACGAATAGAGATTCATGTCAAGCAAGATATGCACATGGGGGACATCTTTGAAATATGGGCAAATGTATATTGGCATTCTTCCCAAAACATCCATTTTTGAGCTGTTTTATGACGTTGGTAAAATTTCGAAATGTCCTAACTTTAATTAATGGGCATGGAAAGGACACGTTTAGTGCTGCCAAAAAAAAAAAAAAACTGTGACGTAACAACTCCTTGAGGTCCAAGGCCTGGGTGACTCACTAGCAGCACATGGAGTCTCAACTTTCACCAAAGCAGCCCCCTATTATTTGTTCCACTTCCACCGAGAATCGAACCATGGGTCATCACATAAACACTAGAGTGCTAACCTCTGAATATGCTATGTGTCGTAGTGGCAACGTCGTCGCCTTGTAATCAAGAGGTCCCTGGTTTGATTCCCGGTGGAGGCACATAGTGGTTCAAACCCCACTTTAAACTGTAGGTCCAGTCCCGATTACCCCTTTTATGCATAAAGTGTACTCTCGTGAACAAATTCATCGTCATTTAAGAGACATGGAGAGAGAAATGTTTCATAAAAATCCATCGCAAAGACATGGGATATGAAAAACTACGCAATAGAGCTAATTTGCCCAAGAAATTCCAAGAGATGAACAGTGGATTCAAACGCACTTACCGAGAGAAGGCGACTCGAGCCAAAGCAATGAAAGAAGAGTCGGAAACTCACCTGTGGGAAGAAAGAAAAAACAACAGTTAGCACAAGTATGCAACATATCGCAAACAACAGTGAAGGGTAAGCAAGTGTACGAGCTCACTGTTAGAAATTATCGAAGAATTTACAGTTTTATAGCGTTAAATTTTAAACAGTCTCCCTGTTAATTTACACAAACGAGATGCATGCAACTGTTTTTCTTTCGTGAACGCAGCGCAGTCATGTGCGATGAGATGCAAATATGGCGTCGATAACCAATTGGAATATTAAACACAGACACTCACACATGTTATTTAACGATGAAATTATACAAATTCATCAATTAACTTTCTTATCCAAACTTGTCAACGCCAAAAATAGATTCCCCAGCTCTACTCTCACAACTAAACGTTTATGTTCCAAACGCTATTTTAAGACACAGAACTAATCTATTTAAAATATTGCATGGAAGAACCAACATGGCAGAAATGGAACCCCTGAGGAGCATGTAGAAGTTCTTCAACTCAGTCTCTAGTAATAATTCCAGTATTGATCTATTAAAAGTCATTGTCATATTTATGTATGAAGCTGAAATTACTTATATTTTGTATCATCTTTGCGCATCATGGCATGTAGACTAGATAAATTCAGTTTTTATTTTCCATATTTTTACATATACTAAGTTTTGGTTCATATTTGACATCTTTTAGTTATTTTTACATATTACTTTCATATTTCAGAACATTTTTCAACGTATACTCCATATTGACGCAATAACCACATTTCCGTGTGACCGAAAGAGCTGGGTGGATCTTGCGAATTTGAAATAAACTCCCATTACTTCTTGCTGATATTGAACGCAGTTTTAGTCAATATAAATCTAAATAGACAACAGAAGGAAATTCACGTTCGATCACTTACAACAAAATTTTGTTATCATTGTTTTGGAAACAGAAAATGAAATCACATTTTGTGTTGTTTTACAATTAATGTCAATGTAAGCATATTGTATTTTATGTAGCTTACGTAGTGTCTGATATTATTAAAAATGTAATTTTTTACAATTTAAAGTCCATATTTAACTCCATATTTTGGTGAAAATAACTAAATATGTATGTACATATTTAGCACATTTTTACTACATATAAATCCATTTCCTGGTCATATAACTTTAAACTGCATTTATTCACGCAATGTATGAAATCAGTCATGTTTACAAGTAAGTTGTAGTTACAAAGGTCATATTTTTTCACATGATTTTATATTGTTTATGTATTAATTTATTGTTTACACAATGCTGTGTCTGTGTGTTCAAAATAAATAAATATATATATATTAGAAAAACCTTTGAAATTTGAATTTATCGTATGCATAAAAAGAAACAAACATTATAAATTACAGTTGTGCGCACCACAAATATATTTTTAAAAACAGAATAATTAAAATTACATTAATTACGGTTAACTATGTAATAGCCAGGACCTCTCTGTTAGCTCAGTGGTAACGTCGTCGCCTTGTAAATGGAGTTCGATTTCCAGTGGAGCAACATACGTAGTTGTTCCAATTCACTTTAAACTGTAGGTCCAGTCTCGATTAACCTGTCTGTGCATAAAGTGGACTTAAAACAAAAGCTTAAAGCTCAAATAATATTATTAAACACTACCGTGAATTCCAAATAAGTTAATTCCCAGCAGTTGACTGAAAAAGCAGTCGTTGTCAGTGCTTTCATGGCAATGCGCCCAATCCAGTTGTCACGACCTGTTGTGTCCCGCTAAGCCTTGTAGCTGGCGGAGGACAACGACGAAGCAAATGCACCGTGATGGCTGCAACAGAATCAACAGATGACGTCGCTCTCTTTTGCTGGGCCCCGTAATCAGCTTTAGCCATTAAAAACACGCGCAAGGCAGTTCTACGGATGAATAATTCATGGTAGGGAATCGGATTGTTCTTCTAATCGCAAGACCCTTGGAACTACGTCACGGGGAAGAGGGGTGCGAAGTCTTTCGCACTTCCCGCCAGATGTCGTGAGCATCATAATTGTTTCTCTCGTCCATAAAAGTGTGGAAAAGCGGGTCAAAAGAAATCAGATGTTAAGTGGTTGTGGTAAGTATATGGGCCTTGATTATGCAACAATCATTGACTGAACTAAAACTGTATTAATGTTACTTACGCATCCATAATAACAAAAGTACATATTGCTTCACTTCATCCGGTATACATCTGGCCTCATAGCATGTAGGTCAGTCATACTAAGGCGTTCGCAATAAAATTACATTCATAAATTCAGATCCGCTCTTTGTAAGCAAGTCTCTGCGCAAGTAGTGTCTCGAGAGGGCTTGACCAATGAAACTGTAAGAGGGGACGGGATTGCATGGAGGGTGAAAGACGACTGCAGCTACAAGCTGTTGACATCAGAGCGTACTACTTCGCTCCGCCCACTCGGTTGCTCCTCTTCTCGATCGTTCTGCGCGGCCTTGCTCCAGAGATTCCCGGGATAGAGTATAGTTGATTTTTTGTATATTATGGCTGATGTGCGTCGCTTTCTACGCTTCTAGTTTAATCGCTGCGATGGGGATGAATAATGAATTGATCAGGCATCATAAAACGTCCCTCCATACGGCTTTCCCTAGCAGAATTTGATACACATTAAAGACCAACACACAAAGAGATGGTGATTTTGTATTTTACTTATTGCAAGTTGTCCTACCACTTGTAGAGGCCCGGTATTTCAGTCGGTATGGTGTCTGACTACCACGCGGGAGATCCAGGTTCGATTCCACGAGAGAGTAATTTCTGGTGGGAGATATTTTAAAGCAATGTCCCTGGATGCAGGACTGGGGTTCACGCAGCATCTGATAAATGGGTAAGACACATATTATAATATTCTGCTTATTCTTCTTGCACATACGTTTCATTCCGTATCAGGGAGTAGGGTGTTCAAAACGAGAAAGTGACTTTTCTGTAACAAAAAATGCATCTATTCCGGGAATATGTGGGGCAAGGCCGCGCATAGAGGAAGAGTAGGGGAGAAAACGAGTGGGCGGAGCGAAGGAGTACACGCTGCTGGAAAGGCTGTGGTAACTGCAGTCGCTCTTCCCCTACACGCAATCCCGTTCCCTCGCACATGTTCATTGGTCGAGTCCTCTGAGTCACTACTTGCTCAGAGACTTGCTTTCGTTCTCTCGCTCCAGAGAATTACGGGACAGAGTATAGCTACCAGATAGATCTTGTTGTTAAGAGTGACACCTCATGGCGAAACACGAATGCTAAATAAAACTCTTTCTATGCGCGGTAATGGAACACACTAGGTAGAAAGGAAGAGCCACATATTTATCACGCGATTGAAGATTGGTCCCTATTTACTATTCCACAATTTAGTAGGCAAACCAACAGCAAAAACAGGGCACGATCCAGTTGGTGAAATCAATCTACGAAGTGGTTGTAACTTATTTTCAGTTTAGTACCTATTGATACACACGTGTAACTTGCTTAAGAAAAAATACTGTGTTTTTGACTAAACTGCCAAGTGACGTAACTGCCCTCTGTCGGATACACCAGGCGCTGGTTAATTGAGGGACGCGTAGTCATTGCATGGCCTCACAGAGTTGCTGTTTACTAACTTTCGACACCAGAACAGTTGCTACATCTTCTTATCAAGTAGTTCCCCAATTACTGGGTCAACACGGAAATTTGGGTAGTGTTGAGTAAGGTACAAATTGTGAGGACACCCAGCCAGCGTTCAATGTTCCACGTCATTACGAATTGTTGTAGGAAAGTACGAAGCGTGTTGCAGCAGAATTCCCAGGTGTTCCTGTTTCACAGAGAGAGAGTGTTCGAAAACTTGTGAACAAATTTGAGCAAACAGGGTATGTTCTTGATAAGAAGCGAAGAGTGAAACGGCGTGTGCTTACTGAGGTGAAACTAGACAACGTTGGAGCACGATTGGAACATACTCCTCAGAAATACTCCCGGCGCCTTGCACAAGAAACGGACATTTCCATGACGTCTGCGAGGCGAGCTACCAAGCATTTAAACCTGAAGCAATACATTAGAAAAAATTGAGAAAGAAACTGACACGTGTTAGTGAAAATTTGCTTTAAAAACGCCGTAAATGTGTGAATGGCAGGAGGACAACATTTCCAATACCTCTTGTAACAAGGTCCGTGGTCATTTTAATTGTAACTGTCAATGTAATTGCACGAGTTTATTTGGTTACATAACTACCGATTCCAGTTACGCGGATGTTGCATTCAGTTGGGCGGCAGACGCGCTCTCGCTGCCCGGCGCCCTAGCTGCCGCTCCACGCACGACTCGACTGTGAAAGGCACTGTATAATATCTGTGGCGATATTAAGTATGTTGGTAAAACATTGTTTTATTATCCTATCTATATTGAAGAAGTGTGTTCAGCCTTCAAAAATTATTGAGGTAGGGTTCACTATATAATATATTAAATAGAGTACTATTCCTCATTATTGACTCTTCTTCCTGGTTCTCTTACACCCGAAAACTGAAAAGGAAAAAGAAGAGGAGGGGTGAAATTCAAGAATAATTTCTTAGAGAAAGGAAAATTTGCCCTCTCTGGAAAAGAGGGTCCGAAGAATCGTGCTTTTTAGCCAACTTTTTGTCCTCCTTGTCGAAAAGTAAAGTTCGCTCCATATTTTCAATCCCGGCAACGAAGGAGAGCCCATACGCGCTTTCCCAGTAACCCGGAGGATAATTGGCAATTAGAGTTTCTAATGATTCCCTTGATTAGCTGCGAATCCCGGCCCTTTTCTGCTGAGAAGTCAATGATACGACCAATTACAGCAAGGCTGCTGATTGAGTTTCCGTTTGCCGTCTGTGTTTATGATCCACGCTCGGGGTAAGACCCCTCCCCCCTCCTTTGGCTACGGTAGTAATGGTACTGAGACAAGATCAGGAACTTCGAGACGAGACCGACACATATCAGGAAAAAAAAAGAGGCGAAATTTTTGTGAATCAGAATGCGAGGCTTGTGCAAATTTCGCCCAAATGAAAAATGTTTACCTACGTGACTTATTCACGCATATCAAGGAAGTTGTTTATAGTTTGTTTAAATTACTTTTTACCCATCTGTATTTTATTTAGTGTTTCCAAACTCGATAATCCGCAAACCAGCCACACGGTGGAGAGATTCTTGAAGTGCGAGTGCCTGCATGTAGGTGAGTCGATAAAATATAGTTAATGACCATTGGATGATGAAATTACCTCACTCTGAATAGAGATTACATAATAATTGCACAACATAGCCCCACACAAAAAGTCCAGTAAAGTAAGCACCCATAGTATAACGTAGGCCAGATAGCATCATAAAAACGTACGTTAATGCAAACTATGAACTCATTTTCCGAGTTGTTGAGCATCACTGTAACACTGTTTCACGCGTTACTTGTTCAAACCATCCGCTTGGCGGCGCTAGTGGCTATCGTATTAATCAGCACATTGAATTGGGCTTAGTGCGACGGAAACTTAATGTAGAAAGTCTCTCTCTCTCTTTTTAGTTAAATTGAATGCGAAATCATGCTAGAATGCAAAGAATACCGTGCGCCAATTGCTGGGGCAGCTATAAAGAACAACGCTAAAATGCCTCCGACGTTTTCGTCACTGTCATAATCAAGGTTAAATAATTAAAAGCTACTGAAATGCGCCAATGTAATATTTCAACACCTATTTTCATATTCCAAAACATCAGAATCAGTTGCGTATTCTCCCATCTGGTTTACCGCCGGATACCAACTTTTTTATAATAGAAATTGCCGAAAAATCTGAAGTTTTCTGACTTCTGTTTCTGTTTTGCTTGCATGCCTGCAGATATATTTTATTAAAACAAGTGTCAGTGCATTTTTCATTTTTGCCATTGGTTCCAGACTTTATGAACACACTGTATAATAAATATACATAATAAATAAGAATCGTTGCGGTTAACCAGGCCAAATTTTCAGAATAAGTGATCATTGATCAGAAGTGGCTTTTGATGTGTAGCTGCTCAGTACAATTATGTTAGTTTTCATAGCAAAATATTTCAGCTGCACTCTACACGTGTTCTTATGGGATTAGCTCTAATGCCAGCTTATTTCCGCACATAAAGCTATATACCTTTTTATCTGTGTTATTTCTGCTGACTCAGGTTGGATTTGCTTCACGAGTAAACCACTTGCGTTCCATACTTCTTCAGACTTGAGTGACGCATCCTATCAGAGAATCTGGCGCATGCGCAGGAAACACTCCACAGATAGGTCAATCAGTTATCCTGTGTGAAGGGACCCGTATCTGAAGCTCTGTTCATTAGTTAGTTTCCGATACTTATCATTTATTTCGGAATACGATAAAAAAAAGAAGAAAAAAGTCGACATGTGTCCTTATTTAATTTAATCTTCATTCGTCTCCTTTTAGATTACGTGGCAAAGTGTCTGACTCTCAACACCGTCCAGCAGGAACCTTGATGACGAAATCGACAGCAGCGAACCATAAGAGAGGCTGAGGGTACTCCAGAGCTAAACAAGACCTCTCCATAAGTGCGGAACCCTATCAAGAGAGCGGCAATTGAGTTTGCCACCGTCAATATGCAAAGGTCCTCTACTTTGGGGGGACCGTTTGGGTTCCCCCTACCACCGGACCACCAACATTCCCTCTCGTGTCCTCTTCAGTGGCCCCTTCTTTAATTCGGAGGCCCCAGCGATGGGATTTCCTGCTATGACAATGCGACGCCGGTCCGACCACCATATGTCGGGCTTATTGGCGAATCTCCGTATGCAAATCGCCTTTCACGCAATATTTCACGCGGCGACGCCCAGCGTGGCCACCGGGGGAGATGGGGGCACGGGAGGACCTTCTCCAAAGATGCTGGAGCACGGGTTGCCAGCAGTCACTCAAAATTCCCTCATGGGCTATCTTGACAATTGTTCTACGTACGGAGGCTGCTTTGTGCAAATCGGGACGAGAACTTGTCGAGCCTAGACCGACAATGAGACAGGCATCCGATAAGAAAACCCAAGACTGTATCTAGCCCTTGTGTTAGAGACTTTTTAAGGATATTTGAAAATACCTAAACCAATTTTCATTGGCTTTCTAAAGGTGGCCAGTGCGTGGTTCTGATCACATCACCTCCACTTCATATGCCTTCACGACAAGTTACAATGTTCCAGGGATATCCTTAGCTTTATTCTAAAGGGTAGCCCTTTCTGAAGATATCCAAATGTCTTCTTGTCTTCACAGTGGCGGTGATTGGGTCCAAAAACTAGGGGGGGGGGCAAGGTGGCAAAACTAGGGGGGCAAAGACAGTATATTTCCCTTTGTAGATAAGATTTAGCATAGTGCGGGGGCAAAAGTGGCGAAAATTGGGGGAGGGCAACTGCCCCCCCTCGCCCCCACTGTCTCTTCACCCTGGATAGCATATTGTAGGTCAACGAGGCTCTGGCGTCTGGCCTCACAGCCAGTGGGGCTTGTTGCTTGTTTTGTGTAGTCTTTATATGTTTCTGATCGTTAGGGAGACAAATTCATGGTAAATAAAAACTGAGGAGAGCGGTAAATAAAATGTTAGATCAGCGGTATATACCAGCGGTTGAAAAAAAATGGCACACACTTTTTCATTATGAGAGGAAACAACATACAAAAGAGCTATAAATTGATAAACTACTTCATTTTTATATACTGTACACATACGCAAGTACTTAGCTGTCCGACCAGAAAGATAACATCAACACAAAATCACTTCATTTCTAAATTGCATATCTCAAGTGATTTATTCATTGTATGTATTTAAAGGATATCCTTGCTGTCCAACAAATAAAATAATCACTACTGCACATACACAAACACGTGTTGAAAATCACATGATGATAAACAAAATTCATTCACGACTGAACACAAATGACCCCATTGTTTCCCTCGATGTGCGGGAACAGACTAATCTTATCGCTGCTACAGCTAGCAAGTTCAATGAAACTGGAAGTTGAGTAGACATTCGGGGGAAGAAAGGAATGCAGCTTGACAGGGAGCGAAGTTTTCGAACTGAGATTATGTGCATGGGAAATCCCAATTTGCAGCGTCTTCCTGATGTGATCGAAGATAAAACGTTCTTCAGCTGCAAGTGGTATGAAACTTTAGGCAAACGTTTCGTTACAAATCGACAGTTTGAGCGCGCAACCTCGATTGCCGGTTTTTACGTGATTTCTACTTAATTTGATGATATTTCACGGTTATTTCGCGAAAAAGCGTTCATTTCGTGGAAAAGCTCACATTTCGCATTACTTCGCTAACAAAACTCATGCATATTTCATCATTGGGGATGTAGTTACGTGCAGAATGTTCAAAATTGAATCTATTTTTCACATTTCGCGATTTCGCGCATCGCGAAAATTCAATGTCCCTAGTGATCGTTCTCTCATACGTTCAAATTATAACCAGCAGATCTCGGTGGTGGAGTAGTTAGCACAGCGTGTGCCTCGGCGGAAGCTGTCCGGGTTTGAATCCCTGTCTGGGCATGAGAGTTCCTTGTGTGTGTCCCTTCATCAATTTCATCATATTATCTACTCATCCTCATCATCGCGATTAGCTCAAAGTGGAAGAAAAGCGACGCTAAATAAAAAAAATCATCACCGTTCAGCTCCATAGTCGCGATTAGCCAAAAGTGGATGAAATGCGACGTTAAATTATCTACATACATCAATCATTATCTACATAATTGAAGTTTATTAACACTGATTTTCGACTATAACTTACACATTCAGGTATTTACGAAGTTCAGAGCCACAGAAATGTTTCGGGTTCGAATCCAGACCTGGATATGAATGTTCCTTGTCATCATCGTCCAATCGCTATTTATCTTCAGTCACGATCAGCCTTAAGAGGCAGAGAAGCGACGCGAAAACCTCAAATACGAAGATTGGACTGGACAGTGAACTGTTGGAAATAGAGACGGTTATCCGATTTACTGATCTAGCGTAAGTTTTTTGGCATACCTCATGTGGCTGACAAGGAATGCTTTAGCAACCCTGAAACCACGAGGTATTTCCACAAGTTCGCACAGCAGCGATTAAATCCCTGCAGCTGGCAACCATGACAAGCACCCCTTTTGATGTAAACGAAAGCTCCCCTGGCGGCAGAAGAAGAAATTAACGAATTAACAGAGGGAACGCACGAGGTCCCGAGTTGAAAGTGTTTTCCTCTTTTTTCTTTTTTTGTTTCATCTTTTTTTTTTTTGCAACGCACGTTATTGAGTGACGCACGGGTGCGTAATGTCCCGTCGAAACTGCTCAGACGCTCATCTGAGCTTAAACAAAAGATAGTGCACACACTGTCACGCGCCATTTATTCGTGGACCTGCCTCCGAAACAATGTCAAATGGAAGGACAGAATATTCTCTCATTCTCTCTGCCCCCTACCCTCTCTCTCTCTTTTCTCTCCAACTTCCATTATTTATCATTTCCTACAGTTGACTATAATTTCACATTTGTATTGCTAAATATTGTACAGTTTTTAACCTGCGGTCCACGGGCGCCTAGGAGACTGAATCAGGTTATTTTACGTCGCTTTTCTTCCACTTTTGGCTAATCGCGACGATGAGGATGGAGTGATATAATGAAATTGATGGGACAATAACAAAGGCCAGGCCAGGATTCGTACCCGGAACCCCTGCTTTCGTAGCGCTTTGTGCTAACCGCACCCACACAGAGGTTGGCAATAAATAAACCGAATTTAAAATTAAACGTGTTCCACGGCTTGCTTAATATTTCTCATCGTTTTTAGTAACAATGGAGATTGTTTAAAAATTCTTAGTAGAAAATACACTAGATATTTGTTTGCTAATATTAGACAAATTCGCTTCCTTTGGGGAATCCCTTGCGCATCAACTTTACACATCTGCCATGTGCTTTATTGAATAGAGCATGCTGCATTTCTTTGTGGAACGCCCTTCGCCGAGGTCATATTGTTGGTCGTTGTGCCACTATTTCCTTGTAAACATAATTCTCGCACTTTTTCCCGCTTCAATAAATCCGAATGGGTGCCGTTTTGGGCATTTCGTCACATGAACTGCTGTATTTATTTTCAGTTGTAGAATCAGCTCCTACGCGTTGAAACTTTAGAAACACCCTGTGCGTGTGTGTGTGTGTGTGTGTGTATGGAGGACGAAATTGTATCCCCCAGATGAAAAATGTTCACGCGCCACTGAACGCACCTATGCACCATCCAAGTTCACGAGTTCAGCCTCCTTCGAAATATGTATAATCCTGCTTACGCCAGTGCCTGTAGCCTCCCATCTTATATCAGGCTTGCGCGTCACAGATGTCAAGTAAGCTCTGCAGTCCCCTAGAACTAAAACGTTTCTACGCCACTGGATTGATTTGTACAGCACAACAGCATCTGTACTCGAGAATTTGATCCGAAAGTGAAGATGAATACAAGGAGAAAGCAGCGCTCGCAGCGGGGACCAATGAAAACAGGAAGGTACAAGTTGAGAAAACAAGAGGGAACAATGGCCATTACGAAAGCAATGGACGACTAACCTGCCCCAGTCTGCAATAAGCCATGTGTGTGTGTGGTTGCAACCTATTCATATGTGGAAGCCCCCGGGGTATGCCAGCAAAAGGTCTTTGCTTTCGACATCTTTGTTTAGTGTGTCAGGGTGGATGCTGTCCTGCTTGTCCGGCAGTGTTTGACACCGGGGTCCGATAAGGAAACACACCTTTTATGTCCTTAGGTATAAAGACAATAAGGCGGCTGGGATTGCATGTGGACATTATTCAAGAACTGTCAAGAGCTGCAAGGCATTGACTTCCTGGCACAGAGAGTTATGCACGAAAGTGCAAGCGCGCGGTGAAAACTACTTTGAACAAGTTTCTTGTGGGTCCAATGCTCTTCCATAACAAAATGTACAATATACGAGGTCTGTCCAAAAAGAAACAGAACTTTTCCAAAATTGCACAATTTACACATTTTACAACGTAATCAGTTCTATTCCCGCCAAAATAGTTCTCTTCAACCCCAAACTCTTCTTCCACTGTTGGAATGTGAAACCTACAGTACTGGCCAAAAGAGTGTCAACTTTTGGTTTTTTTGCTGTAACTGAGGTATTTATTGCAAGAATTACACAATATTGGCACCAAAACATCTTCAAATGAATTACATTCGACTGATAACCGAGTGGTTCGGCAAACTGTGAAATGGTCTAAAAAAAGAACAAATTTATGTAAATAGAAAAAAATACACACCATCGAACATAAAGAAATATTGCACTTCAGTTCACCGGGAAAGGTCAAAACTGGTGTTGATCAACACAAAATTAACAAACAGCATCTAGTACTTTGTGGCAAAGCCTTTGGCGATGATGCGGCTTGGCAATGACGCGGCATGGAGTCGATAAGGTTGTGGATAAAATAGACTGGTATCTTCTTCCATTCCTCCTCCAAGTGAGCAACCTTCTCATCAACATTTTGTGCTCTCTTCCCTGCCAGACAACGCTCCAACTCCTTCCACATGTGCTCAATCGGATTGAGATCCAGGGATTGGCTGGGCCACTCGAGAACATTAACGCGACGGCGGCGGAACCAGTTGCTGATGTTTTTGGATGTGTGTTTTGGGTCGTTATCTTGTTGGAGGGTGAAGTTACGGCCAAGGGTTTGGAGAGCAAATGGTCTCATTGTGTTCTCCAGTATGTCCTCGTACTGGAAACTGTTTATAATACCATTGATTCGGCATAGTAGGCCGACGCCATTGACAGTGATGCACCCCCACACCATCACAGATCCCCCTCCATGCTTGACTGTGGGAAATTGAAACATGGGATCAGATCTCTGGCCGACAGGACGTCTAATCCACACTATTCCGTCTGTTCCAAAGAGGCAATACTTTGATTCATCACTCCAGACCACATCTTTCCATTCGTTCCTGGTCCACGCCAGATGAGCTTTACCCATGCAAGTCTGGCCTTCTTATTCTTCGCCGAAATCAGCGGTTTCTTGACAGGCTGACGACCATTGAGACCGGCCGCTTGGAGACGACGTCTGTTGGTCCTTCCAGATGGCGACGGAGTGGTTGGGAATGATAGCTCCCGAGCAATGTCGGCTGACGTCAGTCTGGGGTTGCTTCTGCTGATAAGGAGGATGGTCCTGTCGACGTGTCTCGACGTGATCCTGGGTCGTCCTATATGGGAATCCTTCAACAACACCTCCCTGTTGTTTTCACCGCCTCAGAAATTCCGATACTGCACTTCTAGTGATTCCAAACTGTGTTGCCAGTTCCTGCAGTGTTCGCCCTCGTGCGCGTCCGTTAGCAATGCCTCTCTGCATGTCCGGAGACAGATTGGTGCATCCAAGGCGAGTACCCATACTCTGAAAACATAGAAATGTGTCATGCTGAACACATATTGGACAATGTCTGGTACACATTGTTACAATCATTAACCAGCATGGATAGGTACAATAGTAATTTTTCGGCGAGTTTTGTAATTCCTTAATATCATGGTGAAAATGGTACACTTCGACCAAAATACATGCGTTGAACATCAGAAACATCCTCAACAACATATCATGCGACGTTCATTCTCATCGGATAACATTGGCAAGAGGTATGCGAAAAAAACATGAAGTTGACACTCTTTTGGCCAGTACTGTACATCAACATAAAACTAGATTCCAATATTAATATTTCTTGTATTCATACATAGACATGGTACATAACTTTTTACAAACTCTTTACTATATTCGATAGTCATTTGTTTCATTTTGAACACGTACGTTCATAAATTCACATTACAAACTCAGCATAACTTAACATAACACAACATTGTAACTATTGTGCTCGTGACAAATGCGTTCTGGGACGGGTTTTCTGGAATAGCCTGGAAGTTCAGTCGTGAATTTTCTATGTTCTCTTTTATAGTCTGGAAGCGGCGTCCTTTCAGGGTGAATTTCATTCTCGGAGTGGTAGGTGCCAAGTCAAGACAGTAGGTGGGATGTGGTACAACAGTTGTGTTATGCTGCGCGAAAAGCTCTTCACCGCACACGCACACACACACACACTACTCTTCTTCCTCAGGCACGGAAAGCTACCTCACTTGAGCGCTTGCAGAGTGGAAAGAAAACTACGCTAGAAAAAAAAGAATTATTATTCTGAATTCATGCAACCAGGCAGCACAACTGCTACGGATGGATTGTGCCCCAGCTTTAAGAAGAAAAAAATATTTTCACTATCAATACTTCATTTTGAACTCCGCCGTTGCCGGTCCCAAGCCCGGATGAGAAAGGAGAAGGGTTGGAGTGAGACATTACCTCTATCCGTAAAACATAGAGCAGAACAGCTAAGCTATGCTCACTGCAAGCCCAGAGGCACAAAGGAGGCAGCCTCTCCACTGGACTAGAATGATGTAGGCCAATCCCCTGCACATTTGAACCTACAATGATTAAAAGAAGAACAAGAGACCAAGCCGGACAGATCACGATGACGACGAATTGGCGAGGATATGGCTCAGTGAATGTTGGAACATGAAATGTAAGGGGTCTAAATGGGAAAGAATGTGAATTAGTAAGAGAGATAAAGGAGACAAAAGTGAAATACCTTGCAATTACAGAAACAAAGAAGAAAGATGATGGAATTGAAGATTTCGATGAAAACTATCTACTCTTTTACAGTGGAGTACCAAAACAAGAAAGAGCAAGATCAGGAGTGGCATGTATGATACATATAGATAGAAAGGAAAATATCAAGGGATGGAAATTTATAAATGAGAGAAAAATGACAGTAGACATTTTAAAGCAGAAAGAAGAGTTAACTTTAGTGATAGTATATGCCCCTAACGAGGATGAAACTTCAAACAACAAAGATCAGTTTTATGAAATACTACAATGAACTATTGAAGACATAGACAAAGAAGTTATTATCCTAGGAGATATGAATGCCAGAGTGGGAAATAAAACTGATCGATGGGAAAAGGAAAGGAAAGGAAAGTTATCACCAACACTATGTACATACATAAAGACATACACAAATATACTAGAGAAGAATCAAGTAGAAATGAAAAATCTATAATAGATTACATCATTGTGCGGAGAGAGATGAAAAAGTTCATAAGAGATGCAAGAGTTAAAAGAAGACCAGAAATGAACAGTGATCATAAACTTCTCATATTAGATATGACTATAGGGATTGAAAGTAAGACATCAAGAAAGAATAGAAGGAAGAAAAGGATAAATCACAACATAAGACAGAAGAAAAATGTACACAAGTTGAAAGAGAAAATTGTTAAAGAAGAATTTAGAAAATAGTGAGAGAAGAACTAGCGAATGAACAAGTACAAGAAAGAGAAGAGGACTTAGAAAAACTCTGGAGTAAATGGATAGGGGCAATAATTTCTGCAGCTGAACAAGTTTGTGGAACATCTAGAGTAGAAAGCAAGAAGAATATAACAAATTGGTGGAATCCAGAAATAGAAGGAGAGGTGAAAGAAAAGTAGAAGAAATATCTGTCATTGGGTACTCTGGAGGCATTTGAAGAATATAGAAGGCAGAGAGAAAGGTGAAGAAAGTCGTTCAAGAGGCAAAGAAAGAAATGTGGGAGCTAGTTGGAAGTAATATGGAGTTAATTGTAAAGAAAATCAAAAACTTTTCTACAAAGAACATGAGGAAACAAAAAGATTGTCCTCTAAAATTCATATATATGATGAAAATAAGGAATTATTTAAAAAATCTGAAGAAATAATGAAAATGAAGAAAAACTACTTTCAAAAATTGTTAAATGAGAATGATAGAAGAAACGTACCAAATGAAGAGGAGGAGGAGAGAAGGCATGAAGAACAAGATATCCAAGATGTAGAACAAGAAGCAATTACACGGGAAGAGTTAAAGAAAGCTATTAGTAGAATGAAACTAGGAAAGGCAGCTGGTCATGATGGCATTGCACCAGAAATGATCCAGTATATGGGAAAGGAAGGAGAAGATCTGTTGCTCAGAGTAATAAATGTGGCATGGAAGGAAAATAAGATAGTGAAGGATTGGGAAATATCAATTTTAATACCCATATATAAGAAAGGAGGTAACAGGGAATGCGAAAATCACAGAGATATTTCAGTACTCAGTGGGCCAGGCAAAGTCTGTTCAAGAATTTGGGAAAATAAAATAAGACAAGAAATATTAGATAAATTAGAGAAGAGAGAGAGTGGATTCAGACCAGGTAGAAGTGTCCAAGATCACATATTTACAAGAAGGCAAATAATAGAGAATTATACCTATGCTTTATTGACTTGGAAATGACTTTCGATAGAGAGTCATGGCAAGAGCTATGGAAAACACTAAAGAAAAACAAAGTAAACAAAGAATTAATAGAAGCAATACAAATTTTCTACAAAACAAACAGATGCTATGTCAGAACTGGCAATAACAGATCAGAAGATTTCATAACAATAACAGGAGTAAGGCAAGGTGATATTTTATCTCCATACTTATTTATCATTATGAAGGATGGTGTTCTGAAAGAAATAAAACCAAAGATGAGAAAATTCATGGTAGGAAATTGGAAACTTAAAACTGTAACTGTATCTGAACTTTTATATGCAGATGATATTGTACTGTTTGCAAATTCACAAGCAAACCTACAAAGAAATTTAGGAATAATAAATGGTATTATGTCAAAGAAATATATGAAAATAAACAAAGATAGTACAACTGTGTTACGGATAGGGAGAATAGAAAAACCCTGCATAATAAGCCTTGAAGATTCAGAGCTAGAACAAGTACAAAGTTTTAAGTATCTAGGTGTTACAATCAACAGTAATGGAAAAATAGATGAAGAATTAAACACTCGAATAAAGAATACAAGCAGATTATATTATGCCATAAACAAAGGATTTTTAGGGAAAAAGGAAATAAGCCAAAAAAACAAAAATGATTGTGTACAAATCAACTTATGTACCAACATTGATACATGGAAGTGAATCCTGGATAATTAATGAAAAACAAAAACAAAACTTACAAACAGTAGAAATGAAATATTTGAGGACAACAGTGGGGAAGACCAGAACGGACAAAATCAGAAATCAAACAAACACAATAACATTAAACACAAAACCAATATTTCAGGATGTTCAGCAAGCACAACTCAGATGGTTTCAACACCTCAGCAGAATGCCTGAACATCGAATACCTAAGCAGGTATGGGAGAATTGGATGCGAAGAGACCGAAAGGAAGACCACGTAGGACAGACATGGAATGAGGGAATGAAGGATATCCTGAGCAGGAGGAACATCTCGTGGAGTGAAGGAAGGAAGTTGGCAGAAGATCGTGACAGAAGGCGAGCACTCTGTAAAACCTCGACACCAATCGGTAGAAGAGGATCAGAATAAGTAAGAAAAATACTTAATTTTGGTTTTACAATTTCAAAGTTAAGTTTCTAACTTCTGTGAATTCTTATGTACTGCCACACGTCGCTGTTCCCTCTCTCCCTTCTAAATTCTTGCCGTCGTTGTTGTTGGTAACTGCACCTGAAACTGTCCGCAATATTGTTGCAATAATTACTTAAATAAAGAAATCGACAATTAATGTCGCTTAATATAATATTGCAGCCACCATATAACTCAATTCAGTACAGTAAAGTCCGCGCGTTCATTATATCCCCAGCGGTTAACAAAGGGAGCGGTACTCTTTGTTAAAAGAAACACCCAAGCGGGCGGGTTTCTCTTGAAGTAGAAACCAACAAACTGGAGTAGGAAAGCGATGTTGCCAAATTGAAGAAGAGATAAAGAGGAAAAGCAGAAGGAAATGGTAAAGAAAAAAGAAAAACAAACAAACAAAATTAAAGAATGTGGAAAGAGGAAAGAAATACAGATAAAGATTAAAAAGGAAGTGTTTAAGGGTATTATCGAAGGGGGGGGGAGAAATATCCAACTCTTACGATCTCGGGTTCGATATCCGGTAGAGGCACAAAGTGGTTCGGATCCCACATTAAACTTAGGTCCAGTCTCGATTAGCCTTACTGTGCATAAAGTGGACTTAAAACACCAACTCAATCAATCCAAGAACTCATAGTAGCCAGAGACAAAATAACTTCAATATTCAACTAAGTACACAAGATAAATCTCTTCATTTTTGAAGGATAACACCTGAAAACAAAAAAGGAAAAAATAATAATATTAATAATGATTATTATGATGAGATCGCCGCCAAAAAGACCAATACTGACGAAAGAAGACGCGAAAACGATTAGACTGCTGTCAAAGAAGTAGGAGAAAAATGAAAATGATGCACTGAAGGAACTAAAATTCGAATATATTTTCCACATCAAAGTATGATGGCAAAGTTTTTACGCGGAGAAATAGGTTATTGCAACATAATTAAAGGGTACTTGAATTGAAACATATTTTGCAATTATGTATTTTTCTTTTTCATTTGTATATTCAGTGATATCCGTCAAGAATTGTGCACGTAATTGAATTTTGGTGTTCTTTCGTTTCGTTACTGGTTACTATGGTGATTTGAGCTAAATGGTAAATATAGTTTTATCCGCGGTGGCTCAGTCGGTAACGCGTCTGACTACCATGCTATAGGTCCCGGGTTCGATCCCCGGCCGGTTCAAATCCGGGAACTTTTCTAACGTAGGAAGCGGCCCCGGCGCCTACCCAGCGTCGAATAACATGGGTACCTGGGGGAAACCCTGGGGGGTAAAGGCGGTCAGGGGCGTGATGCTGATCACATCACCCCCACTCACGACCGGATCAAGAAAGTGTGGGGCGTTACCCCCACACCCCCTATACGCCTTTATGGCGTGGTGCTATGCACAGGGGAGCACTTTACCTTTTACCTTAATTAAATTTTTCGATTTAATTGCAAAAGAAACGGACAGTTATACAGTACACTGATAACATTTCAAAACATGAAACGATATGCATTTTCAGCATAAACAGGTTTAATGTGAAAAACTGATAGGAATGTGTTTTATGTGTTATTGGGGGGGGGTAAAACAAATTAACTTTGCTGCTAAGGATACGTGAGACTATGTGGGTTAGTATAGCTGACATCAATAATTCGCAACCCGGTGCAACAGTAATCGTTTCGATAAAGGAAGTTTTTTTTTTTCTGCAAACTACTTTGTATAAGTCCCCTACCCACAATTCTTTGCGCGGCCCAGTCCCTTTCCTTGAAACAACACCATCGCCCAAAAAGACGCATTTCCGTGTTCGCTCCCTTTGCAAATTTTATCTTTGACTCCGCCACCTCAAAGGGGATATAAATAGTCGAGGAGGCGACGGCAGCGCCGCGCTGCGTCGAAGCGCAGAAACCACCCAGCAGCATTCATCACGGAGAGAGAAAGGACAGAAACTGGTTAACCGAAATGGAAGAGGAAATGCGAATAAACTTGCACGCTTCAAGTAGCTTATCATGCACACTTGGGCGAACCTCCCTCCCCTTCCCCTATTCGGTTACAGTGCACCCCCTCCCCATTTCAATGGGGTTGCTGGTTTGATCGATGACGGGGAAACATCTTGCGCTCTCAAAGAACGATTTTACGGTAGGCCTGCTCCCGGCGGAGGAACAGTACTCAGCCAACGTAGTTTATTGTGGCTCTGGATCATGTTTCCTCCGATCCCGCCAAACATAAGACGATTATCCTCATGTTCTTGTCGGCCTTTCGAAAGTACCAAAGCGGTTACGCTGTGAAAGTGGAGAAATAAATTCCCGTGTATTTTTGGTATTGCTTTTATGGCACTTTTGACCAGTCGTGACGATAAGGATGTGAAGATGGAATTGACGAAAGGACTCACACAAATAACACCCATTCCAGTGCCTAGATTCGAAATCAGGAACTTCGGTGTTGAGTCCGAAAGTCGACCCTTAACGCGGTCGGTCACGGAGCCGCAATAAATTCCTGTGGCCAATACGTAGGAATACTTCAGGGTGTTCCATAAGTACAAACCCATTCTATGTATCAGGGCCTCCCCGATGGCGCAGTGCTGGCGTCGTCGCCTTGTAATCAAGGGATTACGGGTTCGATACCCGCTGGAGGCACATAGTGGTTCGAATCCCACTTTAAACTATAGGTCCAGTCCCAATTAGCCTTACTGTGCATAAAATGGACTTAAAACACCAATTCAACCAACCAACCATTCTGTGTATCAACAAGAAACTCTGCGGGAAGGTTACTGAAAGGGCATAGTCTCGAACTCTTCAACGGTGGAGGCACATGGTACACGGATCCTAGTTTAAACTGTAGGTCCAGTTCCTATTAGCCTATCTGTGCATAAAAGTGGAGTTGAAACTCAAACTTGAACTCTTCGCTGTCAGGATACCAATGAGGGACACCTGTTCAATGCATATTTTCTCATTCTCCATAGTGTAGACTTATTTCTCTCTTTCTTCTTTCGTTATTTTACAAGAATTTATCTGGGACCTCTGTCTTTGTAGCACGTTGCAATGACCACTCCGTCACGGAGGCCGATTAAGTATCCTTCAAATAAATATTACAATTTATTTTATCACTCAAAGTTTCATTAATGAATTTGTAAGTTTACTAGCATTGGTACATCCTCTTGGAGCTCTAGTAATAGCACCAGCTACACACAACTAAGAAGATCCAGGGGGAAAAAATACGGTAACGAACAAAGGCCAATATTCAGCTTCTAATTAGGCAAGTACACGCTATATTTTCTCTCATTTATCTCTCTGTCACTGCTGCTGTCAATTTCTATGTTGTTGAGACTTGTCCTGCTTTAGTTTTTACGGACTGTCGTCATTAGGCACGTTAGATAAATCTGTGCAAATGTCTAATGATGATATGACTACCTTAAAGGGTCTCTTGAAACAGAGTTAAAATAATGCAATGCACATGTAATTCTCGAAATGAAATCGTAGTCCCAAAACAGCTTTGTTCAGCTCATTCTCACATTGAAAATAACATCCAGAAAGTTATTTTTTCACATGCCTCTTCAGTGGCATCAATCGAAGTGACTATAGATTGTTTACGAACTATACGTTCATAAACAATTCCGATTTTGTGAGACTAAACCTGAAAAATTGCAACAATGAGCTCAGCGTTTCGTTGAAATATTGTTGTTAGTTCTAAGACGTTGCCAGTGACCACAGCCATGCAGTACAATCAGGAACGCTCATTTTTTAGGCGCCTTCAAATGTTGCAACATCATAGCTCAAAACCGAAAGAATGAAGTAGTCTGGTTTGTACAGAACTCCCGTGAACTTCACCCTTAACTTATGTTGCCTCTATAGTCACTACTCAAATGGTGGCTGTGGAAAGAAATTATTTCATTATTGTGAACATTTTACCAATACTTGGACCAGATCAGAAATTAACTGACATTTTCCAGCCCGCGTGGTTCATCTACACCTCAGCGAATATCGTAATGACGATGTTTAACTGCATTTTCCCTCGTAATGATCACATTTGCGGAGTACGACGAGGGGAGAAGAGATGTAACGTTCTCATCGATGAATCGCGAAGCACCCAGAGCTCTAGAGGAAAGTTTACACTTCCTAGCAGCGAGGGCCTGCGTTATGTTAATTTTGAGTGGAGTCAATTAAGTCGTAAAAGGCAAAGTGGCCGACTGCTCCAGTGGCTTCGGCATAAAACCCGACTCTTCATCCGAGTAGAAGGAATTTCCTGCCTCGACACAAAGCAGGCTGCTCGTTAAGAGGAAGTTAAGACACGAGAGTCCGTATTAAGAGATTATGAGAGATCAGCCGGAGCCAATAACACGTGCACGAGACAAGATGGCCCACTATGGGACAGCTGCTAAAAGAATTAAGAGAGAAAGCGAAATTCTCCACGCTGATTCTCATTCTCATTTAATCCACTCTCACTTAATCTTTATTCCATGTTATTATTTTCAAGCCTATTTCTACGATATTGCCACCTCTCTCTTATTCATTTTCGTATTTATTTTACTGGGCTGATATTTCTTTCTCTCTTACTTGCGTAATGGTAATGTACATATACAGTGCGTCCATTTCGATCTGCAGCCGAGAGATCGGGAGAAACGTGGCGGGCGGCGCTGACGGAGATGCCGACATTTGAGGCCTGTAATGCCCGCTTATTTTTGTGGACATCTTGCAAAACAAGCACTAACCTGTGTTATAACACGCAAAAGTTCTTCTGTAATTCTTCCAAGTTCCACCCTTATATACACAAATAAATACGCTTTAGAAATTATATTAAGAGCCACAGATAATACTCTGTAAAACATTTTAATCATAGTTTTGACCAGTAACGTCCTGCTTAAGTTTATATCCTTGAAAGAGTTTTGTGTCGATGGGGATCGTTTGGAGGTTTCGAATGTGCAACACTGCATCAAGATTACGCTGCAGACGAACCGTTAAAAGCTAATGGTGTTCGTGAGCTTCCTTGCAATCCGAAATCTCCTAGCTCAAGTTTTTTGTTCCTTCGCGACTACAGAGCTGTGAATATAGTGGCAGGCAGATGTAAACCAAGAGCGTGTTAATTTCGTACTGTGCGTAAGAGTGTTATTCTTGGTTACTTGCCGTTACTTGTTTGTGTTATTGCAGTGTGTATGTGTGTTGTGTCAGTCAGACGATTGGAATGCCAGCCGCAAGGTTCACGTTAGAACAAAGAATTTTTATGTATGACACTTACGTGAAAACAGACTCGTGTCGAGACGTGTGTAGGCAATTTGTACAGAAATTCCCAGGCGTTTCACCTCCACATAGAGATACGGTTAGACGTCTTGTCCTTAAATTACGAGAAACTGTATCGTTAAATTTTAAAACACCTAAGCAAAAACGACGGATTCTAACCGAAGCAAAACTCGATGAAATTGGTGCAGCGTTAGAACGTTCTCTAAACAAACCTCTACGCCGTGTTTCACAGGAGATGGGCGTGTCAAAATCATCAGCACATACAGCCACTAAGCTACTAAAATTAAAACCGTACAGAGTTTCTATAGTGCAAGAATTATGGCCCCCTGACAACGTAAGTAGAGTAAATTTCTGTAATTGGGTTTTGCAGAATATTGTAGATGGTATTGTTGATCCACAGTTAATATTTTTTTCGGATGAGGCATGGTTTCACTTGCGTGGTCATGTTTGTTCACAGAACAATAGATACTGGAGCACTGAAAATCCCCGAATAATACACGAAGTTCCGTTACACGATGCAAAAATTGGTGTGTGGTGTTCTGTAAGTGCCAAAAGAATAATAGGGCCTATATTTTTTGAAGACACAATAAATTCAGAGAGGTACCGCACACAAATACTCGCGCCGTTTTTTCAGTTGTTATCAGATAATGAGAGACAGTGAATCAAAATTTCATCAAACGATGCGAGGAATGTGTGAATGTAGGTGGACATCACTTTGAACAACTCTTATAACACAGGTTAGTGCTAGTTTTGCAATATTTATATAAATGTCTGCATATGTCCATAAAAATATGCGGGCATTACAGGCCGCAAATGTCGGCACCTCCGTCAGCGCCGCCCGCCACGTTTCTCCCGATCTCTCGGCTGCAGATCGAAATGGACGCACGGTAGTTTCCGAGAATGAATGGACAGGTTGTGGAGGACACCCTTCTGGAAATTGGAATCACAGAATTATAAGAAACAGCAGATAACGTAAACAGGAGAAAACCGCTGCAAGACTTAAGCAGTGAGAAATTAGTCAAAAGGTGGCATGTTGTACGTGGCAACACTGCTTCTGTAAACGTTATCTGGCAACACTGTGCTTCGTTCCGGCAGATGGCGTTGTTGTCGCATTGGTCAGTGTGGAGAGAGACGTCGAGGAGTGAAGACGTGTACAGTGCGTCTGGATGAATTTTGGATGACAATCGTTACGTGTGGTGCACGGAAGTTAGCAGGATCTTTACAAAGCCTTTGATGGTGATGAGACTTGGGTGGATGAAAGTAGAGATTGCAAACTACTCACTAAAGCCCACATTTCATTCCGTGAGAAGTAAGTTTACACTCAACGTACCCTCTCCCAATAGCGACCGAAGGAATATCGCCTAATGCCACGAACTATGTTCAGGACGGTTGGTAGAACGAGTTAGATCTGTGATTATCACATCATAGATCTAATTTTTCATAATTTATGATATCGGCTGGTGTTCTGGGGACTAGAAGTTCGAACCTCACAGCTTATCATTCCTTTTATCCTTAGATTTCCTCACGTGAATGCCGATCTCGTGCCTTTAACGAGCCTTTCCTTCAGATCTCGCTCTACCTCTAATCTTCCTTTTAGCAGTTGACCTTATGGAGACGCTGAATAAGTCTCTCGATTCTGAGAACTTTTGGATACCACCTTAAATGCGAACAGATGAACACTTGCCAACTATCTGTCGAGTACTAAACTACAGAATTCCTTACTGAAACCCTTTACACACTTTGCGAAAGCCTTCTACAACGTTCCTCCTTTTCTGCAATTCTTGCCAAGGTAGTGAAATTCCTCCTTCCGGCCATCCAAGTCGAGATAACAACAAAGGCGCTAGCAGGAGAGAGAGATTAAGAGAGCCAATTTTAAGATAGAACAAAATCCCTCCCCCTCGCTCCCCAGCAGAAGAACAAGTGCACCTAGGGAATGCCTGGTCAGCACTCTCCTCCGGATTTTCCCCAAAGGAGCAGAAACGCTTTTTCTCGCAGGAACGGCAGAGCAGGAAAAAAAAAAACTATTATTTTTAGGGGATCGTAAACTGGAGATTCTGGAAGACTCCAGTGCACCGGTTGCCTCTCGCAAAGTCTTCTGTAGCAACAATTTGGGCGTGTAATGCTCTTCTTGGGATGGGACGACCGCTCCATTTTGCAGAGCGGAGGAAATTCCAGCTGCGAGAATTGTCCTGTGTCCTCCTTTTTTTAACCTACGAAAAAGTCAATTTGAAAGAAAAAACAGTTTGTATAATTTCCATTTCTGCATTTCAAATACTCAACTCGATGCTGGTACGGTCCTTCTAAGGGCCACAGTCTCCCGGGCGACTTATCCTTGAGTTTATGTGTGCGCAAATTACACACTACCTACAATGCTTTTCATCTGGCTATCTAGATAACTATCACTTACTCTTTCTTCTATAACGAAAGTTACTCTCTCCAAAATGGAAGCAGTTAAAGATCCTTCTTCCAAATTGGGAATAACCAATCGCAGGATCCTTCCTACAAACGAATAACCAGTCTCAAGTTCCTTCGTCCAAACACTGAACCAATCTAACCAATTTCAAGCTCCTTCCTCCAAACGAAGAACCAATCTCAAGTCCCTTCAAGCAAAAGAAGAACGACCAATCTCAGGTTGGTTCCTTCCTCTAAAAGAAGAACCAATCTCAGGTCGGTTCCTTCCTCTAAAAGAAGAACCAATCTCAGGTCGGTTCCTTCCTCTAAAAGAAGAACCAATCTCAGGTTATTTCCATCCTCTAAAAGAAGAACCAATCTCAGGTTCTTTCCATCCTCTAAAAGAAGAACCAATCTCAGGTTCTTTCCATCCTCTAAAAGAAGAACCAATCTCACGTTCTTTCCTTCCTCTAAAAGAAGAACCAATCTCACGTTCTTTCCTTCCTCGAAAAGAAGAACCAATCTCAGGTTCCTTCCTCCAAACGAAGAACAAATCTCAGGCTCCTTCGTCCAGACGAAGAACCAATCAGGCTCCTTCGTCCAGACGAAGAACCAATCAGGCTCCTTACTCCAGACGAAGAACCAATCATTTCCCTTCCTCCAAACGAAGAACCAATCATTTCCCTTCCTCCAAACGAAGAACCAATCTCAAGTTTCTTCAACCAAAAGAAGAACAGACCTCAGGTTTCCTTCCTCTAAAAGAACAACCAATCTCAGGTTCCTTCCTCCAGATGAAGAACCAATCTCATGCTCCTTCCTCCAAAAGGCGGAATAACTTCAAGTTCCTTCATACTAAAGGAATGTTTTTCAGGATCTTCCCCTCCGAAAATTAATCATTTCAAGGGTCCAGATCAAGTTCCTCCGCTTCCCAAAATCCCAAATCACAAGTGGGCTGAGCAGCAAACTAAAAAAAAAAACTTAGGATGAACGAGAATGAGTGAAAATCGCTCGTCGCAAGAACAGAGAAATAAAAGATAAAATTAAGATTGTTAAGAATTCAGAGTGGCGCTCCGACTCCCCAAGCCCTAAATACCAAATATAGCTAGTTAGCCAGCACGTCACGTAATGCACACTTCATGCAATACGTGACGTAAGCAGCGCCTGATGAAAAAAGGGAGGAAGGGGATTCCCCTGTTCCTGTAGGAAAAGTGAAAACCGAAAACAAAGAACTGAAAGATGACATCATAACAATAAAAAAAGCAATATCTGAGGTAGCCACAGCGAATACCAATGCAGGAAGTGCACCAAACGACGAGACACGTGTGACAACGAGCTATTTACCACAGCAGTGAAAATTCATAAATGTACATTCTGCCAGTGTCGCCAACTCTCAACGCCAAAAAAAAGACCGAAACGGAACTACTATAGATGTCTAGACAACTGCGAAATAAAATGTCACACCAAGATTCATTTGAATGATCTAGAACAGCGGTTCTTAACCTACGGTCCGCCAACACTAGGAGGCCGCTATGTTCCTCGCCAAGGTTATTGGAAAAGAAGTTAGTTTACAAATTATATGTGGTCCACGACTTCGTAGAGATAGATACGCGAGAATATATGTACTTTTACCGTTTTTAATAGTATTATTTATAATACAAAACTTATTGGTGTAAAATTCACATTTCACCTTTCCGAATTTCTCGGCATACGAAAAATAACACTTTCCGGAACTATCGAAGAAGACTGTGATGAGATCAATAATGACTTTCCTAACAACATGCTTGTGAAAAATTGTTTATCTTATCTTAAACTAAGCATTGAAACCTTTTAGTAAAGGTAGAACCAGAACTCAGGATATAAGTTTCAGCTATTAAGGTCGATTTAGTGCAATGCAACAGCAGCCTTCTCATTACAATACACTCATGTGCAAAAGTTAAGCATAATTAAAATATGAGAAAACAGGTGGTTACCAAAAGATCAGAATGGCACATGGCATTGCAACACTGAAACAAATGAGCTCTGGCACAACAGAGTACAAAGCATTGAAGTAACAACTATTTGTTATTGCAGACATACACTGGAAAAGAAATGAACAAATCGGAATTTCACTTCCACAACAACGGGGCCGTTAATATGGAGTGTGGTGATCCCTAACGGTCACACGCGCCTTGTAGCGACGTGGCACGTTCTCTACGAGCTCTCTCAAGAGCTCTGCGGGAAGCTGCACTCATTACTCGCGAGGAACAGTGTGGAGGTCTGGAAGTGTCCTTGGTGGCGGGTGACGGGCTGCAATTCGTCTCCCAGGATGGACATATCTGGTGACCTCGCTGGCCAGTGAATGCTGTGGATATCTTCTCCATGAAGAAAATTGTTCCCTAGGTTGGATCGTTGAGTATCAGCTGGCGGCTGACCTCCATGGCTGATTTCTGGCTCTTTCTGTCCCCCAGTCGTTTAAGTGGTGGTGGGGGAGTGGCTCGATGGGTGTCAACAACCTCAGTTGCAAAGTAAAAGCTGTAGGGTTAACATCGCTCCCCGTTACCACGTTGCCAAGCGTATGTCTGTTTTTGTCATACCGTCCTGTGGGTTGTCGTTCCGGAAACTTCATTTTGCAGTTGTAACATCAACCCCCTTTGATTCCTGGTGCTGATGATATCGTTGTCGGATAACTTTATCGCTTCACAGTACGTTTGGCAACATGTGGCGTATGCGATGCTCATTTGTTTCGTCCGGCTATACGACGCACGCTTTTAGAAGCGATATCGGGCGGGGCTACGCAGAGGGTGTGCGTGGCGATCAACCAATGGCAGGAGTGCAACGTTGTACAGTTAGGAGACTGCGGCGCAGAAGTTAAAAGCCGTGTTCTGTATTTTTCTTGCGCGCAAGAAGTTTTCATAAAACTCGCCATTTTAAGGTTCATCATAAGATGGGGAAAGATATTTTGAACCTGACTGTCCAAATCCCATGAATTTCCGTCGCCTAAAGCCGGAGTTATCGTTCCTTAAAGAAACAAGGGAAACACCTTTCATTCTATTCAGCCTGTTCTTTTCGTTGCCACCGTGTTGACGCAGCTGAGTTGTTGTGTCTAGGGAAAACTGTGGGTGTTAAATTCGCCTCGATATAAACAATGACCCTTCATTGTTCTGGGCGATCTCGAACATTGAAAGCCTGGGTCAGTTTGAGTTCAGCGTTTTCGTAGCAAGGTCGGTGTAAAATTATTCGCTCATCGTTCACTCGTGCGCCACAAAGAACAGTTTGTGAAAAGATTAAATACAGCCCTTTTGTGCGATAGTGCGTGTTCCGTGTGTTATTTTTATTTTAAATAATGTCACTCTCAAAACTTAGCACCAGTAGTACCAGTAGTACAGGCACCAAGGGTGCAAAATCTAAACATTAACCTCCAGGAGAGTGATTCGGAAATTAGTGAAATCAGTGACACGGAGACCAATGGGCGTCCGGGAAGGGGGGACAAGGGGGGCCGTGGCCCCCCTGGAAAATAAAAGTTAACCAAAAATTATATATTTTTCACATATAATTTCATTATAGCCACAATAATATGTGTTAATTATTGCATGAATATGATATTCAAATTTAAGCAATGTTTTTGAGGGAACAACACTATTATGGAGAAAAATGTGCCTTCTTTGCCCCCCCTTGGAAAAAAGCACCTTCCTTGCCCCTCCCTGGGAAAAATCCTGCGGACGTCCATGCGGAGACCGAGGAAGACGACGAGAGCGGTGATGAATTAATAAATACCTTCAAGCTTCTTTCAGGTATGGGTTTCTCGTATATGCTACAGTGATATGATATTATAATCCTGTGTAGAAATATTCACTATATTATTTCACTGTACTCATATATACCGTGCATGCATTATCAAAATTAATGGACACCGCGAATTTTCTGTCCTTCCCTTGCGCTGGCAGTTAGTTTGGCAACAGCGCAGTAGCACTGGCTGGGTATTGGCCGAACTCATGTTCCTTCTAATAGCGTGCGCCGTATAACAACGTTCGGTGCCTTGTGACTCGAATATGCCCGATGTCAGTCGAAGAAAATTCAACTGATCGCTGATTCGCTGTTTCGCTGCTGCAAGCTGGAAATGCGACCAGTATAGTCCCGTTTCACGATGTTCCCGGGATTGCACCTGCTGCCACGTACCCTGCAGACCATTGTGCGTCGGGAATCACACATCTGTGAAGCGCACAGTCTTCCACTCATGCAAGTTCGGATAACAGCAAGCGGCTTGTAGTTGGGTGATGCGTAGTCAACGCATCGTCACTGTTATCCGACTTTCTGAACGGGAGTCCATTACTCCCTTTCAAGTAGCACTAGCGATTCTGGGTCAAGGCTGAAATTTTAGGGCATCAGTCCCAGGACCTAACGCACCAAACATGAGAGCGCTACCCACATTCATTCGGCTCCAATGAACCACGATCCCCTCCTGTAATTTTCGGAATGTGGTAACTTGTTTCTAAGTTGAGCACCACTGAAGTCGAGCAAGGCCCCTGTGATGAAATCGTTCTATGTGAAGATACGGAGGGCGGGGGATGGCGTACAGAGGGGGGGGGGAGATCTACTCTATCATCAGGCTCTCTTTATTTGCTCCCCCTCCCCTGAAGCTTTCATATGAAGCCATCCCTAGCAATGCAACCCTCTTCACACGTCTACTACCCTATCTGGACTCCATGCTAATGTCCTGTCTACATGAGTCATTCCACCCCCCTTACACCCTTTCCCACGTTTAGGGCTAGCTAGGAAACAATGAACTACTCTTGCGCACTTCCTTTGAGTTTTCAAAGCGATGCTCAAGAGGACAATGGGACAAGCGCTAAAGAAATCAAAAGTAAAACTGAATAAGGTAAAATACATGGCCGTGAAAATGAATAAGAACAAAAGGAAAAACATGAAAATTAATATAGTCAAGGAAGGAAGAAATGAAAAATAGAAAAAGGGAAGAAACAAAGAAGTGAAGAAGGAATGAAAGAAAGAAGGAAGAAAAAGAAAGAGGAGTAGAAAGGTATATCCGTGAAAATGAAAAGCACGAAAGGAATAACAGAGAAAATGAATAAACACAAAAGGAATAACAGAGAAAATGAACAAACACGAAAGAAGTAACAGAGAAAATAAATAAACACGAAATGAATAACAGAGAAAATGAATAAACACGAAAGGAATAACAGCGATTATGAATAAACACGAAAGGAGTAACAGCGAAAATGAACAAGCACGAAAGGAATAACAGAGAATAAATACGAAAGGAATAACAGCGAAAATGATTTAACACGAAAGGAATAACAGCAAAAATGAACAAGCTCGGAAAGAATAACAGAGAAAATGAACAAGCACGACAGGAATAACAGAGAAAATTAATAAACACTAAAGGAATAACAGAGAAAATGAATAAACACGAAAGGAATAACAGAGAACATGGACAAGCACGAAAGGAATAACAGCGAGAATGAATAAACACGAGAGGAATAACAGAAAATGAACAAGCACAAAAGGAATAACAGAGAAAATGAATCAACACGAAAGGAATAACAGCGTTAATGAATAAACACGAAAGGAATAACAGCGATAATGGATAAACACGAAAGGATAACAGCGAAAATGAAGAAGCACGAAAGGAATAACAGAGAATATGAATAAACAGGAAAGGAATAACAACGAAAATGAATAAACACGAAAGGAATAACAGAGGAATAACAGCGAAAATGAATAAACATGAAAGGAATAACAGCGAAAATGAATCAACACGAAAGGAATAACAGCGTTAATGAATAAACACGAAAGGAATAACAGCGATAATGGATAAACACGAAAGGATAACAGCGAAAATGAAGAAGCACGAAAGGAATAACAGAGAATATGAATAAACAGGAAAGGAATAACAACGAAAATGAATAAACACGAAAGGAATAACAGAGGAATAACAGCGAAAATGAATAAACATGAAAGGAATAACAGCGAAACTGAATAAACTCGAAAGTAATAAAGGCGAAAGTAATATTCAACACAGAAATGACAGCGAAGAAGAATAGAATAAGACAATAATACCCGATCGTGACTTTTTCCCCACATTGTAATGTAATGGAAAGTTATTCATTGCTCCCAAACCAAATAAAACATTCTAATTAATCCTTTAGGGAAGAAAAATTTCGCGATGAGAGAGGGAAAATGCACTTCATGGATCCCACTTTAAACTGTAGGTCCAGTCCCGATTAGCCTTACTGTGCATAAAGTGGACTTAGAACACCAACTCAATCAATCAATCAAAATGCGTTTCATGCTTCAAGAATCGGTTACGTACATATATGATTCAAATACCTTAACATAACATTTGACTTTCTTATGGTATAAGTCCTGATTCGAACGCCACTTTACTTCAAAGAAAGTTCCGAAAGATCAGTTTCCCTCTGACAACCATTTGTCAAGTCCACGTGGAGTAAATGAGATGTTGTCAATTCAATTTCTTTGGATAGGAGATTTGATAACGTGATGTTGCGGTTATCTTCGCTAGGTTGTGTTATTGTGCTAAGCTACCTTATGTACGCACACACATAATGTGGAGACCTTGGGAGTATAACGTCATCGCAGTTCGTGTTCGACGTCTAAACGCTGCAGGTAGAAGCGACAACAGCGCTTCTCAGAAACAGGCACTGGTTCGAAACCAGATACGCGTTGGTACGCTTCCTCTCGAGCTGTCAAAGATATCGAATCAGGACTTGAACTTTACAATTTATCTTTCTCCCTTTACATCTAAAATTTTAACTGAATTTCCCTGCACGGAGGGAAATTTCCGTTCATGTGGCAACACTGCCATAGAGAAAACCAATCCCTTCGCATCGCTGTTCTCTTTCTAGACTCGCGAATTCGAGCAATGAGAAAGAGGCGACGTGAATAAAAACGTCAACAGCGACATCTTCGTTAGCAAACAAAAGCTCGGAGCCAAGCCACGATCGCATCTCCACAAAAAATTACTGTTTCTCCCGCCTTCGCTTCCCGAATATCTTCTCTAGATTTCGCATTCGTCTTATCTCCTCCCTAGTTATTTTGATTCATTGGCTCTAGTCGGACGCACGTGACGTGGCATCAGCGGAGAGACTGCCGACGGACAGACTTCAACTGGGAGATAAGACGCGAGAGTTTGAAGCCCAGGGGAGACCTCTAGCGGAGGGTTCCAAGGAGCAACACTGTTGCAAACTCACATATTTTGGTACAAGATCTAGGTTTTTGAGACCTTTAGATCTTACTTGGACCGCAGATTAAAACAAAAAAAAAAAGGTTGATTTTATTGATTTTTGCTTATTTTACTTCGCTTTTCTGCCACTTTTGGCTAATTGCGAAGATGGAGATGAGTGATGGTATGATGAAATTGATGAATGGACACTCACAAACACCCATGCCAATGCCGGATTCCCGGGCGTCGTAGCGCGATGTGCCAACCACTCCGCCGCGAGAGCCAGCAGTACAAGGATGTTAAACTAGGACAATAATAATGAATAAAATTTAATTTTCAACAAAAAGGCAAAGCTGACCCCTCCAAATTGCAACATGTCGTGGAGGTAATTTGGGGGGGGGGGTGGAGGCAGAGCCCTACACAGTCACAATCTCAGGCATTTGTGAACGTGGTAAGCACCACGCTTCGGCTGCCAGTGGAGCAGGTGCAAGGCAGGGATATTATTTTTCTTTAGAATAATAGTACATGCGAGAGACCCAAGTTCGATCGCCGGCGGGGGAGAACCGGAATTTTTCCCACCTGTTCAAGCTGCTCTGGCGCCCACCCAGCGTCGTATAAAGTTGGTACCTGGAGGAAAAACTGGGGGTAAAGACGGCCAGGGGCTTGGTGTCGATCACATCACCCCAATCTTCGGTCGTGATCAAGAAAATGTCGGGCCCTAACTCCACACCCCCTATACGCCTTCATGGCGTGGTTCAAAGCACAGGGTAGCACTTTACCTTTTTTTAATAGTACATATGGCAACACTATTTCAAGCTACAGTGGGTGGCCGTGAACTTTGGAGGAATCTTAATTAACTGATTGGATGAGAAGTACTTTATTTTGAAACCAAAGTCAGAATATTAAGTTGTTGTCATTAGCATGGAATAAGCATAATTCAGCAGACAATTATAAAGTTATAATAAAATTAGAATTTACTTGTTGAATGATTTGGAATCAGAAGCCCAATACTGGGGGGTTATTCAACTCAACATCTCAAAGGGAAAAAATCAAAGATTTGTCATTAGCATTGACAATCATTAGAATGGGCAAAATGTGCTTAGTATGGACAGAATGTCATTTTGATGAAATTCTTAATAATTAAATTAATAAAAAAATAAGTTGTTAGTGAAAATTCAGTTGTGCTGCCTACACAGCATCAAAATATTACACATATAGTACCAAGGGGAAAAAAAAACTTTTCGATTTCAAAAAAAAAAATCTTAAGTCAAAATTGTCCCCCAATTCTAGTATCACCCTGTTAATACGGGGTGGACAGAATTACTGTTACCCTATTCAGAGCCATCTGGAGCTCGTTTGAAGAATCGGATTGCGGTGAAACTTGGTATAGAGTCTATGAAGGCCATGGGGGAAGGGAATGCTGACGAAGAAAGTTCAAATTTTCACAACCAGGTTGAAATGTGTCGCTGAAATCTGGTGCACAGCGAACAACATCCCGGAAAACGCTTCGTGAGACCATTTATCGCTGTCCAACGTTTCCAAAGCTTCATTCACGGCCTCCCCGATGACGCAGTGTCAGCGTCGCCGCCTTGTAATCAAGGGGTCCCAGGTTCGATACCCGGTGGAGGCACCCGATTAGCCTTTCTGTGCATAAAGTGAACTTAAATCACCAACGCATACTGAACGCTGCTGTAACAAGTGCCTTAGTGCCACCTGGTGGTGAAAATTTGAACTATTTTTTTTTTTCTCGTCAGCATTCGCTTCCCCATTGTCTCTCTATCAAGTTTCACCGCAATTTGTTGCTTCGAACGGGCTCCAGAATGCTCAGAGTAGGGTTTTTGTTTTCCGCAGCGCCACATTTCATCCTGGCGGTAAAAAATTTGACCTATTCAGTGTTGAGGCAGTCTGACGTGGACTTTAATTCAGGAGCTTGTTGCAATCTCTGTAGATCTCTTGGGTTTATCGCGAACACGATGAACTGATAAAACAGAGAAGAAACGAGCGCAATTACACAACCGTGCCTTGCTTATGATTCGAACCTGGAACCTCTGGCTTCGTAGCGCGCTGCACCGTCCACTCGCCAAGGGGCTCACAAAACTGGATGCTGTTCTGTTTCAAGGGTGGCAACACTGCTCGGTCGTACGCGAAACTCGAGTCTGTGGTCCTTGTGCACGGGCGGGAATGTTTTATTGCGAAACAAGGACCCCGTCGTCTCTCAGCCGCTATTTCAGAATTTCCTTCCCCCGATAAGAAAAGAGTAGTAAACATTGCAGATGGAAATAGCGAAGTAGAAAAGAAGAACAAAAGGAATGGGTCCCCGCACTTGAAACTAAACACATTGCAAGGAAAGCTGAAAACAATCAATTAATTCATCGTGTGATACATGTGATTGGGGAGGGGGGGGGGATATGTATGATTTGGGAATCCTGAACCCGACCTTCGAATCCCGTATCTGAAATCCTAAAATTAAATCAGATATGGCTGTTTATGCTCATTATATATTTTATTTACACAAGATACAATTTACATAAAATCTACAAACAAATTTCAAATACACTCCTATCTACAGGGAGGTTATTTCAGTCGTTCACCGCCAGCGTATCGGCCGTTCAGCGGACTCTTCATGCAACAGGTCCCGGCAAATTGCGTTCAGGAAGTCCGTAACAGAAACCGCTTGTTTTGTAATGTTTCCACTTTTCACAATTACAGTTACAATTACAATTGAAATAAGCACGTACCTTGTCGCAAGGATGCTGTGTGTGTGTGTGTGGAAAAGGTGTCCTCCCAAATACAAATATTTCTGGCACCTTATTTCTGACAGAAAATCTTAGATTAGTCATCGCTACTTTATCCTCAGTTGTCGCGACAGCGCCGGCAGCTTATCGGGGGTTGGGTGAGTTGTCTGTCAGCCGCGAGAGGGCGCTTCATACTGCACGTGTCGGCAGTGATGCCAACCGTAGGGACATGTCCCTAAGCATAGGGACTTTTCACTAAATTTCTCCCGCGTAAGAACGTAGGGACAGATTGTGCCAAATGAGGGAAAACGTAGGTACTTTTTTCAATCTTGGTAAATGACATTTTATGAATTAGTTTATCTGGATACTTTAGCGAAGAGGAGAAAAAAGAACTAACTAACAAATCTCCATCAGAATTTTGAAACATGTTATCGGTTACCAAAAACTTTCAAGGCAAGTTCCTTTTTGAAAACATTTCCACTCTCGCGAAAATAGTGCTAACATTGCCACATTCTAAAGCGGAAACGGAAATAATATTTTCAATGTTAAGTGATACAAAAACAAAAAAAGGGCCTCCCCGATGGCGCAGTGGTAGCGTCGTCGCCTTGTAATCAAGGGGTCCCGGGTTCGATACCCGTGGAGGCACAAGTGGTTCGGATCCCACTTTAAACTGTAGGTCCAGTCCCGATTAGCCTTACTGTGCATAAAGTGGACTTAAAACACCAACTCAACTCAAATCAACAAAAACAAAAAAGGGAAATAAAATGGGACCAGAATTGTTAAAGACTGCAGGAAATACAGCATCACCAACCAACATCTATCTCTGCACAGCAGCAGCATGTATGACTTCAAATAACATAATCAACAGTAAACGACTCAACGTTATTCATTAGGGGTGTGCGGGATCCTTTACTTTAAAAAGTCGTTAATTCTCGACGTTTTCTGCCTTGTAAGTTTCTGGAACTTATCGAAAATTACAAGTTTTTATTCTAGAAATGCAAAAACAATCACTTAAAGTGAAAATGACTTGTAAAATTCGAGATTTCCAGTGCTTCGGGAAATTTCGAACATTTCCCGTCCCGAAAATTTTCCGACTTGGTCGGGAAATTGCAAATTTTTCAGTCCCGAATGTCGGGATTTAAAAAAATTGCCGTCCCGATCCCGTCCCGACCCAAAAAATTCTGTCCCGCACACCCCTATTATTCATTAAGGCAAGAATTTCCAATACCGGACCCTTCTGTAATTTCTATGCTACGTCTTATACTCACGAAATAATTATTCGTGATGATTTATCTCAAGTTAACATGTTGGGGTGAGGGGGAAAAAATGTTAATTAACGTGTAAAAGTTGTAAAATAAGCATTTCAATTCTCGCAATGATTCTCCGTATACAAGTATGGTAGCCATATTTGTTGATATGAACAAATTGCAATTAGTTACGCTGTCTACAGCGTTGCCACACTGTTGATTTCATACTTGGAGAGCATGGATTGTATAAGAATAGCGGAAGAGAACAGTAAAAAAGTTGTTAATGTTATACAGATTGTTAGGTGGAGTGTGCAGGAGGGCTAATTAATAAACTTATTCATTTCAGTATATTGCCCAAAGAACATGCTTACATGTGACAGCGACAATCACGATGTAGAAGAACTGATTTGATTACAGGTAAATTTGGCAACATTACATCAATCATAAAATTGCAGGATACGAAAATGGCGTCTTCGATGATGTTAAAGTGATACGAAAAAAATATTTTTTATCGGTTCGTAATCACAATTACCGCAAAACCATTCAGGAATAGCCCCACTGAGCATTCTCGGTAAGGTTAGGTTAAGTTAGGTTAGGCAAGGCAAACATAGTTAAAATTTGGGCTCGAAAAACGGGTAGCCCAACAAACCATTGACGGATAGCCCCACGAACCATTCAGGTACAAAAAAGGTAAAGTGTTCCCCTGTGCATAGCACCACGCCATGAAGGCGTATAGGGGGTGTGAGGGTAACGCCCCACACTTTCTTGATCCGGTCGTGAGTGGGGGTGATGTGATCAGCATCACGCCCCTGACCGCCTTTACCCCCCAGGGTTTCCCCCAGGTACCCATGTTATTCGACGCTGGGTAGGCGCCGGGTCCGCTTCCAGGTACGGTTAGGTTAAGTTAGGATAGGCAAATGTAAATTCGCTCCTTCATTAATTGTGGAAGCACCGAGCAGAAAGATTTGGTAAGTAAATGTGTATATTTTATCTTCTGTTTTGCATGCTCATGAGGTGATAATTTTTTTAGTCGCTTTACTTGGCGTAGGGACATTCGGTCAGTTGTAGGGACATTTTGACTACGTCTGTAGGGACATTGCCGAAAAATGGTTAGCAACACTGTCGGCTACCAGACTAGTCAGTGTACGTTCAAGTTCACTTCTGTTTGCGTTTATCAGTACGCGTGTTGTTTATACTGTGTTGCTACTCATGGCCAGTGCTTTATTGTGTGTTAATTGTTATTCATTCATTAGTTATGTCGTTAAACAAATATAGTCTTGAACAGAGAGTTTTTATGTACGATAATTACGTGAAAACGAATTCTTGCAGAAAAGTGGTCAGGGAATTACGATAGACCGGATCTCTTGAACCTAAGAAACGTGTTGTATTGCTGTTAAAGGAGGTCATTTTCAACATCTCTTATAACACAGGAGGTTAGTGATCATCATTATTATTACTTTTAAATATCATTTTACGCTTTCGGTTTGCTTTATGCGCCGGGATGCTGTCTTCCCTTTCTGACAACTGACGATAAAGTAGCGATGTCTAATCTAAGATTTTCTGTCAGAAATAAGGTGCCAGAAATATTTGTATTTGGGAGGACACCTTTTCCACACACACACACACAGCATCCTTGCGACAAGGTACGTGCTTATTTCAATTGTAATTGTAACTGTAATTGTGAAAAGTGGAAACATTACAAAACAAGCGGTTTCTGTTACGGACTTCCTGAACGCAATTTGCCGGGACCTGTTGCATGAAGAGTCCGCTGAACGGCCGATACGCTGGCGGTGAACGACTGAAATAACCTCCCTGTCAAACCTTAGAAATATACATTACCATGTTATATGATTTTGTCTAAAAAAATGCAAGTAAAATATATTGAATTCGCATGCAAGAAAGAAGCCAAATTTATGGGAAATGATTACTGGTGCAAAGAGTTAACCATAAAGGTGAAGCGATAAGTACAAAAGAAAGAGCATTGGGTTTAAAGTGAGACGTCATTTGCGGCAACGTATCCCATAATACAAATTGGCCGTTGTTTTACCTTACGTAATGAAACCTGTAACAACGCTGGATTTTCGTGTGGATTATGTTACCAGTGGAGGCATCCATATTTACAGCAGAAATATATGCGGTATATCAAGCTTTGATTTATATTGGTACAGTTCCTGAACAGAAATTTCTAATACTGGTTGATTCGCAAAGTGTTTTACAAGCAATACAATCTAATTATAAAAAAATATTTAAAATATCACCATATGTCATCAATTGTATTCGTGCAACTAATAGCTTAATAACAAGGGAAAAGTAGTTCATTATGTGTGGGTAAAATCACACATTAATATTTACGGAAATGAACAAGCAGACAGATATGCAAAACAAGCTGCTCAGATGAATGAAACAATCCAGTTACCATTGCATTACACAGATCTTTTGCCGAGGGTTAAGAAGAAAATTTTTGAAGAATGGACCTTATGGTGTAATAATTAATCAGAAAGTGTTGGTGAAAGTTATCGTCCGTATGTTGATTACACTAGGAGAAAACCTTGGTTTTATAATTGTAAAGGTTCAAGAAATGCAATTGTTTTAATAAATAGACTAAGAAGTGGTCACGCGAGAACATATCATCATTTATTTAAAATACACATTTAAAAATCTCCGAATTGCGACTGTGGTGACTTAAGATGTGATGCTAATCATATTATTTTGGAATGTCCAATTCACTCGGAGAAAAGAAAGACTTTATACAAAACATTGTCAAAAATTAATGTTCCTTTTCCCATTAATATGACTTCAATGTTGTATGCTCCAGGATTGGATATGTTATACTTGCTTTTTTGAGAAAAGCTGATATAAAATTATAATATATTTCTGTTACTGAATGAGTTAATGTAGTTACATAAAATTGTATTTAAGAGCGTTTATAATGTTTGTGTGTAAAATATATATTAAAATGTATCTTATGTACTTATAATATATGCTGGGCATAAACAGCCACCTGTAAAGCTGTAAGTCCAATAGATCTTTGTTGAGTTGAGTTCGTGTGGATTATTTTACATCTATGAGTTTGCAATGATTTCTGCATGCACGTGGTTTTGTTTACAGAAGGTCTCAGGGTTGGTGATTTGAACTTTAGATCCGATATCCGTATATTGGATCCCATACCAGATACTTCTTTCAATGAACCAATACACAACTTGGACCTAATTGAAACTGTGCGAGAAACAAGGTTCCGGTCCTGCAACGGAACCCATTAGAATTTATGAGTTCCTGGACCTGTAACAAGCGTGCTTTAAATCATACACACGTTGTGGATCCGATGCGAGTATTAGATCCAATACCCCAACATTCTGTATCGCATATCCGAGTGTTGCACCCGATATCCGAATATTTGATCTAATATACGAGTATAGGATCCGATACCCAAACTTTGGATCAGTTATCCGACCATTATACCCGATACCCGAATTCTAGATCCGATATCAGAATATTGGGCCCGATTCGCGACTTCTGGATTCGATATCCAAGTATTGTATCCGATACCCAATTTCTGGATTCGATATCCGAATATTCCATGCGATACCCGAATTATGGATCTGATATCCGTAATCTTGATCTGATCCCCAAATTCTGGAAAGGAAAGTTTACTGAATGCGGTTTCTGTCGAACAACAGTAGACAAAGTTGATGCAGGAAAGAAATCGATCCGAACGCCCCCCCCCCCCAACCCCACTCTCCCCTGAACAAATACTGCCGAAATAATCGTTCTGCTAACAAATATTCTGCTCGCAGCCGACGCTCCGTTGTTGCAAGGGAGACGACAGATGGACAACCATTTCTCTGCTCGTAACCCCCCCCCCCTCCCACCCCCGCACACTCCCCAACACTCTCGACCAAAAATCCGGCGGGGGCGAGCTTGTATTTCGAGTGTGCTCAACAATTTCCACTAATTCCTGCGTCCCATGCATTCAATTGGCCGTCTCCAGCCAGGCATCGGTCAACGTCAGCTGGGCCAGTGGCTTCGTACAACGACGGCGGGGGAATAGGAGGGGGGGGGGAGGTGTAAAAATGACCCCGCAAGGACAGAAACGTTGAGCGAGCCAGCATCATGTTTGGAAATACTAACTTTGCAGAGGAGGTCCTCGGAGAAAGGCACAGACGGAAACTTCACGATAAGAAATCTTGGCTGCAATAGCAGGGGTGTGCGGGACAGCAATTTTTTTGGTCAGAACGGGATTTTTTTTTTTCTTTTCAATCCCGACGTTCGGGACAAGAAAGTTTGCCACGGAAATGGTTCGAAATTTCCACACACACTGGAAATCGCGAATTCTACATGCCATTTTCCCCTTAAGTGATTGCTTTTTGCATTTCTGCAATAAAAATTAAAAAATTAACCACTTTTAATCATGATCACATGGAATTTCCCGACTGTTCGGGATCGCGAAAAGTCAGGAAATAATTTCCCGTCGATTCCAGTACTGACTTTTCGGGGGCTCTTATACCACTCTCTACTAGCAATGACGAGATTCTGGGCTCGATTCTCGGCTCGCTGATGTTTCGGTGTTTCTGGCCCCACGTGAACCTTCGAGTTCAGATTAGATTAGTCGATCTGTGCGTGAACAAACTAGGATCGCTATTTTTCATGCAGGATGATAAATACACGTTTCATCCACAAGTTTCCTATTATTATCATAATCCTTTTTTCAGGGTAAGAGATAATTAATGAAGGTAAAATCAAATTTTGTAGTTCGTACGTTTTTAATACAATCACCAGGTAGGAAAATGTGTTAAGGGGGCGTAATTTGGTCCCCCTCCCCAACTTAACCCTAGCTTACCAGATGGGAGAGGGGGGGGCTGTCAGGCACACCACTAATATTTTTTCGATTTTTGAACTATATCATTTTTTATTAAAAATTGAAAATAAACTACATTGTCCTCTAGGGTGATCCCCATATACGTAGGTGTCTGTATTACTTTTGTTCATAAAAATATAACGGAAATGTAAATAGAAATCTAAATGCACTAGTTGGGCCTATCAGGCGCCATATTTAAATGCTTGTTATTCGAGATAATCATGCGAGTGAGAGTGCGCAATAGGCTCGCAATGATGGCAATTTTTGTAGTTATTATAATTAATGAACAACTACACCTTTATAAACAAAAACATTAATAAAAAATACTATGTTTTTGTGAGTTTTGGTGAATGTAATTGTGTGTGTGTGACAGTCATACAAAAATTTACTATTATTTCTTATTAATGATAATACTTTTTATAATTATTATAATTAATAAGTAAGTGCGCATATGTAAGCAATAAAGGAAGCAGTGATTCAATAACAAATTGGGTTCTCTAATTCTAATGATTAAAAAAAGTAGGGGCCTGTAGGCCACCCCCTGAGGTAAGTACGTTTCTCGTACGGCACGGGTAAGAGAGAGTTCCCTTATATTATCATATCTTTATATTTAATTACATAATAATTAGGATAAGATTCCTAGAATATATTTATTCTGAAATATGTTTTCAAAACGTGATTATTTTCTGCCAAGGCTTAACTGCGACAAATCGACCCCCACCCCCTTCTCTGGGCACGGCCCTGGATCGGAACATAGCACGACAGAACAGAAGAAGATTATCTTACTAGAAGATACGAGATAGTGAGGCGATCCACTCCGCAAACAAGCAACAACAAAAATAACAAGATAAAGCGGGAAGACGCCATGATAATTTATCCCCCGTCTCATACATCAGCATGGGCTTTCTACCCTAGCGATTCACCGTTTTTTACGGAAATGAGATTCCTCCGCGAGAAAGTAGTTCCCGGCGACGCTTCCCTCGACGCGGTTGGTTAATCCTCAAAGCCCGACGCGGGGCAACTCGCAAAAAGATTTACATGCGGCCACCTAATGAAATAAAATGGGACGGAGGGGGGGGGTTGGAGGGGGCAAGGTCCCGCTTCTCTCTCGCTCTGTTTTAAGCCACTTTGCGAGCACGTTTTAAGTCTCTGCCGAATTAGAGCATGCTTGCGGGAACACGATGGAAGGGGGTCTGGTAACTTGTTTTCGCTAACTTTAAAGTGGAGAGTGCCTAAATGAACGAATATGGGATTGTGGGCTGGAGAGGATTGTGGTGCGAGGTGACGTCGGATCAAGCGAGAAGTTCAATTCTTTCCTCTAAACAAAGCGTTCGTGTAGGAATGATCAGATTCTCTGAACAGATGATTCTTACTGTGGACGAAGTACAAATATGTGGACTTAACGTATTTGTTTCCCCAGTAAGTAAATGTAGCCGGGCACACGTCATAGGCAGCGCTCACATGAGCGCGAGATCGATGCGCAGCAAAATTAGTTCAAGTAAAACATGAAATATAGCTGGCAAGTCACTCAAAAGACGCTGTATGTGTTCTTAAAATTAATTTTAATGTTTTATTACAAAGTTTCTCGCTGAAAGTTTTTACGTGATCAAATGGAACGCGGGTAAGCCAGCGACGATATGTTACAGTACATAACCCGAAAATTTTGGGGAAACTTAGAATATTTTACTTAGTTACTTCGCATGCTTATGCATTTTGTGCATACTGTAGGCATCTATGAACCTTAAGAATGTTTCACTATTTTTTCCAACACTCTGGTGTCACTGTTTTCATTATTTCTTACAGTTTGAAGAAAGAAATAATAATTTCCTCGTGAATTTCATGGGAACATGTTTTTATTCATTTCTGAATGGTCATGAAAGTATTTCAATGTAAAAAATTCCTCGTAATGTTCTTTACGTTAAGTACTATTTTCTAACATTGTATTCGGAATTATTATTCAAAATTGAAATTGTTACTTATTGGCAACACTGTAGGTGGTTGGCGTGACCTTGACTGGACTGTTTTCGTGGCGAGAGTTTTAGAACTGAACAGCAGACATCACGAGAGTCACATGATAACAAGGCATTACAGTTAAACTCCGCTTTTAACGAACCCTGCAGAATTTGTTCACTATATCTGAGGTTCACTAACACAACAAGGCTTCATCTTAGTCTAATGTTCACTACATCCAGAGTTCACTAAATCTAGTACTCACTATACATGCCGAGAACAAAATAAAAAAGTTATGAATATAATCCGACAGCATGTTGGTGTTACAATTTACGGTTTGGGAAAATACTACATGAGTACTGGTTTGGAGAAAAAATATATTGCGTAATAAATCGATCATTGAAAATGTTGATCAAAACTGTGGGTAAAATTCCTTTTATGTGGCATTTTGGGTGTGCTCGGGTATATATGAAGAGTTCGCTAAAACCGCCACTGTCTCCACGCCACTAACACTATTGTTAACCTACAAGTAACCGTCTTAACACTATCAAGTATTTTCTATATTTATAAAGTGATCACACGTGCCTTCCTCTTTCTTTTTCTCTTACTCATTCGCTTCTATCTCTCTCACTATAACTGCAACTCCCTCTCTCTATTTATCTATGCATCTCTGTTTCGTTTTCCTTCGCTCTCTCTTCTATTTTGTGCTTTTCATTGTTTTGTTTTCCTATTCTCTCGTCCTTTTATTGTTCTCCTGTATCTCTCTCTCTCTCTTCTGTGTATATCCTCCCCTCTCTCCCCAACAATCCATCCATCCTTTCTTCTTGTTCTTCTCTCTACATATATTTGTTTTGCTCTCCTATTCTCTGTTTTATTTTTAATCTCTTTCTCTTCTCCTTGTTTCTGTACCTCTCTCTCTCTCTCCATCTTATCAATCGATCTTTGTTTATTTTTCTTCTCTATTTTCATTCCTCCTTGTTTTTCTATTCTCTCTGTTTTATTTTTATTCTGTATCTCTCTCTCTTTCTCTCTCTGTTCTCTGTGTTTCTGTTTATCTCTCACTCCCTCCATCTATCCACATCTCTGTCTCGTTAGAGAGCCCTCCATTCTCCTTTCTGTTCCTAATTCTCTCCGTCTCTCGTTCTCCTTTCCCGCGAGAAATTATTAATTTTCTTTTTCCCCCGATTAGACCACGCAGTTAGCCGTTGCTAAATCTGCCTGTTTGCCTCAAAGTAAAAATTATTGCGTGAGCAGCGAAAGGGAACAGAAACCATTTTTCGGAACTTCCACCACGCCCAGAGCATCAGTTAGGCAAGCGACCAAATGGAGCGAGGAGAACTCGGAAGCTGGGCTGTCAGAAGCAGCGGCTCACAAACGCCGAGATAAATCTGCTGTTCCGGCTATTGCTTCTTGTGGGTTGGTATTCCTTTTGAAACGGCAAAAGAGTTTTCGGGCACCGAACTTGCAGCTGGGAGGAAGGCGAGAAAGCAACAGCCGAACTGTGTCAAGCCTCCGAGGAAAATTGTTTCGACTCTGGACAGTTGACGGATAGGGGAGGTACTACGTATCAACTGATGCTGTAACTGTAGCTCATGTTACATCTGGAGAAGTAAATATATTCTATTCATTGAGACTATGAGCAATGAGAAGAATACAATTAGTGAGAGAGAGAGAGAGAGAGAGAGAGAGAGAGAAGTGAAACGAAATTAGGATGTATGGATAGGTAAAGAGTAGGAGGGATATAAATGCATAAACGAATAAAACAGAGATATACGAAAAATAAAACGGAGAATGAGAATATATATATATATATATATATATATATATATATATATATATTAAAAATAAAGCGGAGGGAGAATAGAATAACAAATCAAAGAGAAGAAAAATATGTAGAGAAAAGAAAAACAACAAGAATGGACGGATAGATTGAAAGAAAAACAAAAAAAACAGAGATATAGAATAACACTAAAACTGAGAATAGAAAAATGATTTCGCATCTATTCAGTTTGATGTCCTTGATGTTTGATGTCAGCAATTACTGCATTTCGCAATTGATCCGTTTCTCGGTTATTCCTTTCGTGTTTAATTGTTATTCCTATCGTTCTTAATGCCTTTCACGGTTATCCTTTTCTCGTATCACACGCTTCGCTGTTATTCTTGTCATGCTTGAATAGTTTCGGGGTTGTATATTGCTTTCTAGCTTCATTCATCTCCATCACTGTTTCTTTGTCTCCCTTCATCTCTTTAGCGTTATTCCTGTCTCGCTTCATCTCGTTCGGAAGTATTTCTGTCTCGTTTCATCCACTTCGCTGTTACATGTCTCGCTTCAATTCCCTCGCAGTTATTCCTGTCCCATTTCATCTCATTCGTGGTTATTCCAGTCTCGCTTAATCTGTTTCGAAGTTTTTCCCTTTCCTTCTCAAACTTTTTCGTGTTGGTTATTACCTTTCGCATTTATCAGGTTCGTGGTTGGTTATTCCTTTCACGATTACTCTAATCAGCTATTGGTTAAACTTTACTTCGCTATTACATTTTGTGGATGTTTCGTTGTGGCCTATTACCTCTCGCGGTTGTTAATTTCTCACCTAGAACCCTTCGTGCATATTATTTTCTCGGCTATTTCCTTTCATGATATTCCTTTGTTGCCTCTTATCATTCGTGAATATTCCTTTCACGCCAACTACTTTTCGTCGGCTATTACCTATCGATAATATTCCTTGCGAGTCCACTGCCTTTCGTGAATATTTTATCCTCGTTCGATTCACAGTTATTCCTTCTCGTACTGTAATATTACCTCGAAACAGAACTTGGAAATCATAAGACTTGTTACGCCGAATGTAGCATTCTGTGGTAAGCAACACACGCGTGTCCTTGCCGACGCACAATCTGGACGCCGCCGGATGATGGATGCGTGGACCGGTGTCGAAAGGAGATGCCGGGGGAGGAGGAATACATCAGAAGCGCCATCCATCATCCGGGAGGGTCGGAGGCAATTAAGCGGAAAGGATCCGTAATCGAGAGGTTGAGGAGCGATGCCGGTTGCAGAGGAGTCCAGGGGAAGCGACTGTTGCCGTTTCTCCAGATGTAGCGAGGAGGAAGCAAAGCAGAAGTCCGGCGACTTATCGCACGCGGACACCGCTTCGAGGGGAAAGAGAGACGGGTTGAGTCTCAAATGGAGTGATGTGCGGCGTTGCAGCGTCTTGCTGAAGAATGATCAGCGGGAAACGAATCTTCGACCACAGCAGCAAACCAGAGTTGTCTCGTTCTGTGACACAAAATAGACGAAAAACTATTGCTTGGTCACAGGTTCTGGTGTGAACGTTCACTTCATGTGTAATGAATTACTTTTAAAGATAGGCTAATGTCACGACAGCAACAGACACCGGCCTCCCCACTGCAGGGATCAGAGTAAAGCGTCAGCAAGGTATAGCTGAAGTCTTCTTTGGAACCTCAGTTCGTTATCTTTCACACACCCCCGGAGGAAGCCGACCTGACGCGTATCTGGTTTCAAGCCACCACCTGTTTTTCTGAGAAGGGCTGTTGTCACTTTTACCTGCAGTGTTTTGACATCCATTTATCCACTGCGACGTTATAAAATAAAATAAAAATAGCACAACAAAATAACACAACCGCAATCTCGCGCTCAGAAATATCTAAAACAACTGAATTGGCAACACCTCATTTACTCCACGTGGACTTGACAAGTACTGCCAGTTCCTAAAACGAACGCTATTGGTGGGAAAGGTTTGAGGGGAGGATTTTCTGGGCTCCACGTGGACTTGACATGTGGTTGTTAGAGTAAAAACTGATCTTTCGAAACTTTGAAGTAAAGTGAGGTTCCAATGCAGACTGGGATTTTACGAACCGTGGATGTTTCATTCGGTTTTCGAATCATTCATTGGTAATTCTCCTCGTTGCGATTGGGGTGACACCAAAACGTCAACCTCCCTTCCACGTAGTGCAGAATGGCAACTTCGAATTTTGCAGAACTTCCAGAATAATTTAGACTACGTGGACCCTGCGTACGATCAAAAACAAGAAAAGTAGCGGCCCGTATCGGTGAATAAAATACAACTGTTAGTCGCCGATACTGATACCACTGGTATCGACCGTGTCGATACATCGCCATCGGCTCAGCCTTAAATAATGGTAAGGAAGCTATACTTAGGATACTTTATTGATTGATCGAGATTGTTCACTTTATGCACAGAAAGGTTAACCAGGACTGGACGTACAGTTTAAAGTGGGATCCGATCCACTATGTATCTTCACCGGGTATCGATCCCGAAACCCCTTGATTACAAGGCGATGACGATACCACTACGCCATCGGAAAGGCCCTAGTATACTTATGTTAAATCATAAGTCCATACAAAAAATTAGGAATACCAGAAAAAGTAGGATTAATATGACGCCTACATTAAGGAACCGCCCTCCAATTATACTACCTCGACCGTGGATGCTACCGTATTCATCAGCCGCTACTAATTCCGACGCTTTCCATCTTGTAATTTTCGCATGGCCTAATCCACCCCCTGCGACTCCTTTCGCTTAATAATCCCTCAAAGGCCATTTTTCTCACCCTCCTGCTACAACCAAACCACCCTCCGAATTTTCAGAGCGCAGGGGTGAGATGGTTGCTCATTATGCTCGCTCTCAAAATCGCTTTCTGCGCCGCCTCTTCTTTTTTTTTCCATCCCCGGCAGTAGGGACGCCGTTCAACATCAATTAACACGTTAATTAAGATATTTTCCAGCCTTTCTACTCGGCAACGCTGGAGGACGGGTAGGAAAAAAAACAGACGAAAATGGGACAGGATTTCATAAAACTTCGCCGGAAGTTAAATGAAGCTTTTAATCGCGTTATTAAGATCCTTTCGGATGTGAAAGAACCAGTTCCGGAGTTCTTTCTTTTTTTCCATCTTCTTTCCCGCCTCTTTTCCATCGTTTTCCAATCTACTGGAATTCCTTCAATGCTCATTTTCTTTATTCTTAACTCCTTCGGAAGTCGAGGAAATCAAGATCTCGTTAACGGATGAAAATAATCTATGCGCGCTTTTTCACCCCCGGCTGAGTGCTAGAGAAAATTGGCGCCCAACATGGGCTCAAAATCTCACTGAATGTCCTCTGGGCAGAAGGAAATGCGAATTCACCGTAATCTGGGATTCCCTCTTATACGTTTAAATCAGCTGTCACGGGAGGATTGTACAATTGGAACTAGGCTTATGTTTTGACAGGACACAACATGTATGTGTCGAAGATCAAGCAGCTGGTGTGTTTCGGCAAACTTTTATTTTCCTTATTCGGCCTCTCCTGGAGTTATTTGTTCATACTTTGTCCAATCAGCAAAATTAACAGGATGATAGAATTAACCGATTGATCAGGAATACTTCTCTATTCTGCGACTTTTGGCTAATCGCGAAGATGTGGATGAGTGATGATATGATGAAACTGATGAAGAGGTACTCGCAAAGAACACCCATGCCGGGATTCGTACCCGGGACTCCTAGTGTTGTAGCGTAGGTGATAACCACTCCGCCACGAAAGTCGGCAGGAAGATAGAAACATTGCAAAATTGGGGCACGTACATTATAAGAAATGAACTGGCAAGGATTAACAACAAATATTCATTTTTCCAATCCAATCAAAAATTTTCATTGCTAAAAGAAATTGGTCACGCAACCTTCATAAAGTACCTAATCAGTGACCAATTTTGTCAACTTAATTCTTTAAATGTCACATCTTGTCCTTTTGTTCTATCGCTCTTGATATCACGATACGGTCCAACAAGCTTTCAATCTTAACGAAGGATTATCTAGTCCAAGATTAGTCCTTTTCAGTAAAGGCCTAAATACTTCCTGCTTTGTTGTAATAAAGGAACTTCGTGCGTAAACGTTTTGCGGTGTTCACCGGTAATTCGCCCATTATTCCACATTGTCACTCTGTTCATATATTATTTTAGGTTTCACACTATTATTGGCAGGGTAACCTCAGATAATTGTACGAGCAAAAGTAAGAAATAGCCGACAAAGAAACTTAGCGGTTTTCGTAACACCTATTAAGGGAGGTCCTTAAAAATACACAAGATAGCATTGGTGTGAGGAGTATCTTCTACGTACCTGTAATTGAAAATATCATTTTGTCATTAGCTAGCCTATTGAAAGCTCAGGCACCAGAAACTTTGGTCTGGAAATCGAACTTCTTTACTTAGATTTAACCCCTTTCGAAAATCCGGCTTACCAACGCTGTCAGAGACAATATCACCCACTATATCAATCTGCGGTCTAGAAATAATAATTTTATCCGTGTATCCAAGGTAAACAAGGCAAGATGTCGTTCAAAATCTCTATGTTCTTAGCCAAGTGTAAATTGGTAACAGTCCCAACTGTAGAACTGAGGGAAATCGGACAAAATTCAGAAACCAAGTCCAAATTGTTGAATATATTCTCTTGGGCTATCGACCTGACGGTCACTTCTACCCTCAAGAAGAGAGTGGTGTTTAGCTTTGGAAAGCTTGGAAACTTCTCCAGAACACATCTGGTCGATAGGCCGAGAGAATGAATCTCTTCATCATTCGCAGCCAGGAAAGCTACAAGAGCCACTTCCAGTCAAAATTATTCATATTTAATAACTCACTGAGAGTTCCAATCAATTTTCTGTAACAATAAAAAAACAATTATAAAAAAGGTATTCTGTTGTAGAAATACAGTCCTGGTAATTTTCAATTGCACGTTGAGAAAAGAACGGATGAAGCCACGTCATGCAGACAATAAATTCCCGTAGCTCTCGTGTTGTAGTTAGTGAGGCGACAGCATGGAATCCCTCGAAGACAGCGTGATGGAATCTTAACCATTTTTCAATAACCTTTGGAAACGCAAGACAAGGAACTATGGTGTCTCGCGTGGAACGGAAAACGATCTTCCTGGAAGATTTGCAACGGATATCCTCCAGGATCGCCTCAGGAAGGCATCCGCTGGAGGAGCGTTGTTGCCACGACAACCACAATCGGAGCCACTCATTCAGTGTTGTCTCCAGAGGCTTCAACGTGCAAGGTTGCCACGGCACAAACGTTTTCTTCATCTTTCATTCACAGCGAGAAAGGGGGAATCCTAGGAAATAGGTTGCAAAACAAAGACAGGATAGAAACAGGAAAAATCAACGATATTAAGAGAAGAGGTGTAGTGAGAGAAACAGAATGAATCCAGCCTCCGTGGCAGAATGGTTAGAGTAACGCGGTACGAAATCGTATGTCTATGTCTCAGGTTCGAATGTTGGTTAAGGGGAGAACTAACATTATGTTCGTCCCAGCTTTCATTTCATTAGTTGACGATATGATTAACCAAGAGGTAGAAAAGTCATGTAAAGTAACCAAACTGAAAGAAAAATAATACAATACAGAAAAGAAGGAAGTGAAAAATAGGAAAGTGGTGATAAATTGAGTAATGCAGAGAGAGAGAGAGAGAGAGGGGGGGAGTCTTTCCCTAAGAGAGAAAGATTAAGAGACAGAGAAAAAATTAATTTTTCCCTCAGTTTTGAAAAGTGAAGCTAAAATTTACAGTTTCAAAAAGCACATCTCTTAACCAATTATTATCGTACTACATTTCCTGGCTATTTGTAAAATAATTTAGGTTCCAAAGTTTTTTAAACATTCAGAAAGAATAACTTGTAAGAGTTATGGTAGAGAAAACAAAGAAGAAGAGGAGACAAGCCTTGCTAATCGAAGTATAGTGAATTCGAAAAAGGATTAAGTGGCTGGTTCCTTGAGAACGGCTAGGTGAATCAGCTTTCCAGAATGGAATATATCAAACGAATACTTTAACATGAAAATGCATGAAAATACAACCGTTGAATTGCACATAAACATTTCTGTACAGACATATAACTGCGACAGATTGCAATATCACCAGTTACTACTACGAGTGACAAAATTTCACTACCAGATTGAAGAGACCTAATACAAAAATATGGCTTACTCTAACGCCACGTATCGTTTTTTCTACATCTCCATTCTAATCATTAAGGCTACACTGGTTTTTTGGCTGACGCAAGGGCACCTGTTTCCGAAAATTCGTACCCTTTCGGAAAACCGCTTATGCTACTCCAATATTTGAAATATTGCATACGGTAAGAATTGCTTCTACAGCATTGATATGTATCTTTGTGTGATTTGCTTAACTGTTGTCTAGTTTAATAGTCGTATGAAGCCTCTAGATATTCTCAATAGTTTCGAGGCTTCATACAACTATTAAACTAGACAACAGCGAAAGAAAACCACCAGGGGTGCCCAGGAGAGTATTATGGCGCAAGTTGCGCCATCGAAACTTTGGGGGGGGCGGGGATTTTTCCCCTTCAAATAATATAAAATTCAACATTTATATCTTTTTTGAAAATATATGTAAAGATTTTACACAACTCAAGGTCTTAGATTATGGCGGGTGTTTTAGTGGGACTGAGCATTAAATTGAGGGGATATCCAATTCTTGTGTATTGCTATTATCTTAGACTGTTGCGGAAATTCTGGTGTGGAGGGTGAGAATTTTTTTTTTTGGAGGAGGCAATGTCCATTCCTCAATATCAGCAGAAAGTCTAAAATTTATTGAGTATTAAATTTAAAGGGGGAGATAGAAAGCTCTTGATAAAGTGTTAAATCTTATTGTCAAGGGATTTCTGTAGTGAAGAGAGAGTTCGAACTTTAAATTTTAGAGACTATTTAGCGATATGGTATCCATACGTTTTCGACCGGAATGTGCCAAAGAAGCTGGAAAAGATTAAGAAAGTATTGACATTCTATTAAATGAATGTTCTTGAAAATCTGCAAAGAAATGGATGTAAAAATTTTCTTCCTCGCTTCGCTCGCAATCATGTGTTCCTAGGATGCGCGTTTCGAGGTTTAATTAGGTTAATGTGAAGTTTTTATACTATAACTGCATTACAAGACAAGCGATATTCTCGATTATGATCAACGATTTCAGGGATGATCTTGAGTGATGGTTATCCTTGTTTAGGGAGGAGGGGCAGATCAAGTATGGTGTTCAGTAAAGCTAAGAAAAAGTTACTTTTTTTAGACACGCTGACGTAATTAAATACTTCGTGGGGATTACGATATGGTTTGAGGGCGCGAATGATTTGATTTAGGGGGATGGGCACCCCTGCAAACCACACAAAGATACATATCAATGCTCTAGTTGGAATTCTTACCGTATACAATATTTCAGATATTGGAGTAGCATAAGTGGCTTTCCGAAAGGAGACGAATTTTCGGAAACATGTGCCCTTGCGTCGGCCAAAGGTCCAACCTGGCCTTAACTTGCGAATATGAACGACAAAACCATCAAAATGAAATATTTACAATTCTACCAAGATTTGGACCTAGCGAGTATATTTATATTATCTCTTATCATCATCATTGCCGGTGTCATGACTGACTTGGTGTCGAATTGATTTATTTTACTTCATATTTCTGCCTCTTTTGGCTAATCGCGAAGATGAGGATGAGTGATCGACATTTTGAAAATGATGAAGGGACACTCAGAAAGAACAACCATGCCCAGGCTGGGATTCGAACCCAGGATCTCTGGCGTCGTAGCGTGTTGTGCTAATTACTCCCCCACGGAGACCGGTAAAAGCAAATAAATCACTCGTGGTTACTTTCACGAGTACCTGGCTACCCTGCTCCCGTATGAAGTCCCACATATTGAAACGGAAGCCGCGGTGCCCCCATAAACCCTCCGCCCGTAAGAGGGAGCGAGTGTTCTTTACGGAGGGGATTGCAAGCCAAGGAGGGACTTTCTTATTTTAAAGAAAGCCGCGGAAGACCAAAATCGATTTCTCGTCATTTCACGCGGAATAGCAGGTACTCTGAGATTAGGGGGGGCGGGGGGCGGAAGACGCGGATCAAGGTATCCGAGGATGCGCGGAGGGGAAGGAGGGCGCCTTCCCCTAATCATCCAGAAAAGAGTATGTATTTTGCGAGAGAGCAGGGCGAGGGAAGATGACATATTGTTGAAGACTGGATCTTTGCATGGGGTTCAACCAAGTTATAGCTGTAGGCTACATGTTTTGGATATTTTATCTTGCTTTACTACTTTTTGGGACAATTGAAGAAGAACTGAAAAGGAAGAAATGCTTGTTCGGTTCATTGATTGACTGATTAGCTTCAGTTAGCCTATCTGTGCATAAAGTGGACTTAAACAAGTTCAATATTGCTTGGTTAGGTGAGAATAATTACTGCATTTTATGGACCGACAAATGAAAAGATAGGAATAATGTACAGCGTGTTCCGTTCAAACCTCCCACATTTCAATTTATCATTGACCTCGAAGTTCACCGTTCTCTCACTACGCAGCGCCACAATCGCATCACAATGGCGCCTCCGCAGCAGCGCGCACAGCTGTACTCTGGTATGCAGAGACCAAATCAATCATTACAGTGCAAAGAAATTACTGGGGAGAATATGGAATATGCTTCATGCAATAAAATTGTTTGAGTTTCTCTTTCGTCTAGTACCACTCGCATTCCATTATGTTTCGTAACCTTTTAGCAATGATGAATTGAAATGTGGGAGGTTTGAACGGAACACCCTGTATATTGCATTTTGCTATTCCTTGGTAGGTCTTTGTAGGGGAGTTCCGATATTTCCGACACCGACATTTGCGACACTAAGGCAAAAACTGTTTTTTTTTCCCGTCATAAGCGACACTGCTTGGGTTTTCCCTACGATTTCTAATTTGTTTACCAGAATTAGCGACATTTGCGTACGTGCAGCAGCAATAGCGTCTCTGGAGAAAGTATTTCCCGAGGCTCAGATCAGTGGTTGTAATTATCACTTTAACCAATGTTTGTGGCGAAAGGTGCAGGAGTTGGGACTGACAAACGATTACAAAATAGATCCAGACGTGCGGCTGTGTATAAGAATGTGTTCAGCTCTGGCTTACCTCCCTGTGGCTGACGTCGATGATGGATGGCTGTGTGTGATGGAAGATGCGCCAAACCAGGACATAGAGAAATTTTTTGGATTATTTCGTTGAACAGCGGATGAACAACTGTTTTCGACATTTCCATGTGGAACTGCTCCCAACAGCGGCACAGGACTAACAATGCAGTCGAGGGATGGAACCATACAGTTAATGTATTGACGGAAAAGTCAAGTCCTAACGTGTACCAATTAGTGAAGACTTTAAGATTAGAAGCTGTGTACAACGACTACTTATGTGAGAGGAGGGCCTTGAATCTTAAAGGGAAACGTAGACGACGTCAGTACATTACATTAGATGAGAGAATACAAAGAGCGTTTGCCGACTATGAAATGCATAGCTTAAGCGCTTTTTGAGGAGAATGGCGTACGTTCAGAAATTAGAATGAAAATAGTAAGATGTTGCTTCAACTACAAGAGAAACGACGCATTCTACATTTCTACATTGACAAGGGATTGCAGTCTGCTCCTATACTAACAAGGGATCTAAACAATCCGTCATTGACAAAGGATAAATACATCCAGCTTTTAAACACCCAGCTTCCATGATGCCAGTGTGAAGGAAAACTAATAAAGGTTTTAAAAAACACACCAGCTTCCATGATGCTGCCAGTCCTAAGTCTGGATAAAGTGTGACGGGAAGCTATTTACACTTTGCGTCGCACATGACGGTGTCGCAACTGTCAAGGAATATATTTTCCATACAGTGTCGCATATGACGACAGAAATGCTAGTGTCGCAAAAGTCGTGGATTATTTGTAGGTGTAGTACTTTCCCACATATCTACAGCTGGCAGTCGTCAGAGCAAGGTAGATTTTGCAGCCTCACTCATTACTACCGCCCAAAGAACGTGATTCAATTCGGCATTTTACGGAAAGACCTCCGACTGCCTTCTCTAGATCCTTTCTTCCAGATCATATTTCTCCTTCCCTCCCGCCCAGGACGAAGACAGTGACATCTCTATTGGCTTTTTTGTACCATTGAGCCCCGATTCCATTAAAGGCTCCGCTAGGAAAGGCGGAGAAGGGCTTCTGGGGATTACGGGTTCATCCCTCGCCTGAATCGTCGAAGAAGATTTCTCCTCCCGAGTGTTGACCTCCGACCTCTCTCCAGAGAGGCTTCAGGAAATTGGATTTGTCCGGGAGCTGTCGCTACTCTGACGTCACGGTGTCCGAACACGAACCGGAAATCCGGGGAGAGTAAATCTTCCGCCGAATTCTCGACCTTTCTCCTCCTCAGAAGACGAGAGGGGGAGAAAAAAGAAGATGAAGTGGAGAATATAAGTTGAGTCCGGGATAAAACTGCAACAGGTGCTCCGATTTATTCTCAACCGACTCTGTAATGTAATGGCTGCCAAAATATGTCCGAACCAAAATTTATTAATGAAAAATCAAGCATATCACTATTTCTTTCAGCGGTGGCGTAGTGGTAACGTCGTCGCTTGTAATCAAGGGGTCCCGGGTTCGATACCTGGTGGAGTCCTAAAGTGGTTCGGATCCCACTTCTTTAAACTGTTTGCCCAGTCCCGATTAGCCTACCTGTGCATAAAGTGGACTTAAACAACAAATCAAATTCCCTCTCTTCACATGAAGGGTTCAAGTTTGACACTCACCTGACAGCCTGTACAGGATGCTCCGGGATCCTTTAGCTCCTCAAGGTTGTTTCCCGGTAGCCAATTTATTAGAAGCTGGGTGTACAGTCTTAGAAAAAAATACCTGGGCCACGGGACGTAGAATTTCGTAACGTCTTAAAGCCTGTTGTTTATGCAACCCAAATAACAAAATATTCGCTTAAGTTTGCCTGGTGATTCTGAGTTCTCGGGAAGAATTGAGCTTTGATAGCATGAGTCACATGACTCGTGCCCCAGCCACAACAAACAGCTGGGTGCTACGATGCCTCCAGAAGAAAATTTCAGGAACTGGTTTCTTGACAAGAGCTACTCGTAAGGAAATACTATTCTTTCAAGTGATATTAGAGTCATTGTCAAGAGGTTCGCTGAAATGATGGTTCTCATCACAGACCACATGCCACACGTTAATTGTTTAAGTCCAGTTCATGCACTGGACCTACAGATTAAAATGGGATCCGAACCAAATGCCTCTCTATTTCGTATTGAATTCGGAAGCCTTTCATTACATGGCGAAGACGTTACCACTACGACATCAGAGAGGCAATGGAACCCCTTGAGAAAGAGATAAGCGAAAATTGCTACGTGACAAACCATATTTGCCCGTAAATTTTAAAAATAAGACAATATTTTGTACTGACAGTTTCGAACCGTGGGAGAGGCATATATTTTTTTGTACCATCGTCCATTTCACGAGTTTATAATTCTTCCTCACCGACACGAGTAACGCGAGTGGTAGAAGAAAAGCGAAGTAAAATAACTGAAACAGAAATAAAAGGAAAAAGCGAAATAAATTTTATTCATAATATTCTGCAGTCACTTGAGTTGTATTCACGGGATGCTATCTTTAAAGAAAGCCGTGGTCTCTTCCTTGTCTTTTTTGCTTTCTTTGTGCTCTTGCTTCCCCCGTCACGATTGGTCTAAAACTAATTAATGCGACGTTAATTAAACAATCCAAACAACGAAACAATGCACAATCAACTGCACAAAACAACATTCCAAATGTTTTCGAATCGGAAAACAATTGAGATGCTGTAAAATGACTTAAGATGCAGTAATAAAGTGGGAATTCGGTACCGTATAGAATTAAATCGGTAGAGATGTTCGATTTGATTGGATGTTTGTTATTTAGATTTGCTATTCTTTCACTTTTGGCAAATAGCGACGATGAAGATGAGTGATGCTATGATGAAATTGATGAAGGGACACTTACCAAGGACACCCACGCCCAAGTCGAGATTCTAACCATGGACCCATGGCATCGTAGCGCGCTGTGCTAACCACTCCTCCATGGAGTGGACATTATAGCATATTTTGTGTGCTCAATTGGGATCAATCAATGGAATGAATAGGCATATTATATGATTAATAAATTCATATCATAATACCACGTCATATTATTCGGCACGAAGTAACATCAGAGACATTCAATCTTGCATTTTTGCCTTTCAACTAATTCTTTGAATTCAGGTTAATCACAACAATAAGATAAATTATGAAGCAAATGATAGTGAATGTGGGATATTATTACGAATTAACTGACAGAAACAACATTAAGCAGGCTCGGTGGTCAAGCTCATTAAGTGATTGACATTCGATATCGTCGCCAAAGTTCCCGGGTTTGAGTACCGTCCTTGTCGGGGGTGTTTGACTATTTCGTCATCAATTTCATGTAATGGTCACTCGTCCTTATCGTCGCGATCATCGAACAGGGAATAAAAATTATAAAAATAAATACGATGGAAGAGTACTTATTTCATCTCTCACGAAATCTCCTACAAAACCGGAATATATAAAATACATGTATATTCATTCACATACATTTTCGATTTCTATATTTAACTAATCGAGACCGAGAACGGGAGAGCAATTTTCAATTCGACAAACCGAGAGACGGAAAAACTGTCAAGTCTCGTTTCTTCTTGGCACCTCCGTAATCGAGTTGTTCTGTTTGTCATTGGCTTTGTATTGGCAATTATTGCCAGTATTCTTCCCCTGCAGGTAAACCATAACGATGAATTATGATGAAATGAAGCAGATAAAAGGGCAAGAACAAGAAAGTCATGCCTGTTCGGGACTCCTTATGTAACGAGATTTGAAATTCTGGAGAAGGCGTCCGTGTTTCGCTCGGTTTTCTCTTTCCTCTACTTCTCTTATATTATCATACATGTATAATAAAAATGGATCTGATACGATATGTTGCGATTCATAATTGTCCTGGTTAGATGCTACAGATGTGAACTCCAAACTGCAATATATTATTCCCTTGTGTTTCGTATGTGGTTGAACATGAAATTTTCTTACACTGTGACAATTTCTTTCTTAGTTTTGGTTTGGTGCACAGATATGCTAATCTGGACTCGACCTTCAGTTTAAAGTGGGATACTAACCACTATGTGCATCCACCGTGTATCAAACCCGGGATCCACTGATTACAAGGCGACGACGTTATCACTACGCCATCGAGGAGGCCCCATGACAAAATGTTATTCACTCGATAGTAGTGTATATTAGGCGTTTCAAAATAGTACTTAGTAGGTATGGTCTTTTTTTACCAATTGAATATCACTTTTTGACATACTTTGACAATTTTTTGTAAATGTTTTAGCGTTTAGCGATGTTTTAGTACAAATTTTCACTATACTCATTTTTCCCCCACTCGTACTTGGTAGGTATATCATGATGTTACGTGATACGACTTAACCTATCCTTTTTTTACGATTATTTAATTTTTTTACGATCCTAAGTGATATAACTTAACCTATCATTTTTTTTATTTAGGTACTGTTTGAACGTTATTATTTGAGGATCATATTTTGTAGGTATTTTTTTTATCAATCGAATATAAGTTTTTGACATATTTTGACAATTTTTTGTCGATGTTATAGCGTTTAGCGATGTTTTAGTACAAATTTTCACTGCACTTATTTTTTTCCCTACTCGTACTTGGTAGGTATATCACGATGTTACGTGATATAACTTAACCTATCTTTTTTTTTTACGATCCTAAGTGATATAACTTAACCTATCATTTTTTTATTTACGCACCGAACTAACCTTCAAGGGGGACTCTGTTTGTTTTAATATTTCAGTATTATAAGGTTTTCACAAATTTTATATAACCTAAAATGTGTTGGATGTTGATTTTTAGTATGTGGCAATTTTTTATGAATTTTAAAACTGCTCTGTGACCCTCTCGTTCTTCACGTCGTAGGCGAAGGACTTCTCTGCAATCAGGATGACACTGCATAGGGTATCCTCGGGCAGCGCGTCGTGGAACTCGCAAACACCCACTCTACAAAAATTCTACTATATGATCTTTCACTGGCTAAGCTAACCTACAAATAGGAATTGGCAGCACTGACTTATAAACCCACTGGGTCTTCTTGGCATGTTTTTTCATGATGTGTTGCCAGGCTATTGCGCATCTTGGTGTATACAATGTATATATTTTGAGAGGGGGGTTATAGCTTTTTATGCTGTACGAATACTAAAAACTTGACAGTGACAACCAACAGAGTAAATAAACCTACATGCAGAAACTAACAACACTAGTTTCTGACAGTGAATTTGAAATAAAATATTAAACAAAATACATGAGTAAGCACTGTGATTACAAATAATACCAGTGTTATTACACATTCATTCTTATTTTTCGAAGTTGAATGGAAGCACGTGTTTTTTACGCTCTCGTAATACTGACCTTGCCCCAGTGATTTTAAATTGCTTCCATCCGGTTTTTTTTTCTGTGTTATTTCCGCGCGCACGCAACATTCGCTTTCAATAGTTTAATGAAACACAGAAGGAGTGTTAGTTTAGCAGGTTTTGAGTTTACAATTTATTAAATTAAACAATAATTTATGTAAGATTATACTTGTACTTACCGAACACAAAATAATAAAAAGCACATGTGAATCTTTGCGTGTGTTCAATGTTATATGACGACTGAGTAAAAAAATAATGTTGACTCCCCGAAAGATAAAAGTTCCCGGTTCGACATCAGATGCATGCAAATTTTATGTTTTGCTCTCCAAAATCTTGATTTTTATGTTTGTGCTATTTGTCATACAGCAGAGGAGAAGAGGGGAGAGGGCAGGGGAGGGGGTACTATTAGCGCCATCTATTAGCAAACAATAGAAATAAAAAAGTAGCGTCAAACTTTTTCAACACCCAAAAATTTTAAACGTCCTCGCGTAGTAATACGATCTAGCTGAAGATGTTTGAAGGAGTACTCTTAGTCGACGAAGCTAATTGCTAGGGCCCATATATTGCTAAAATGTTCTTTGATTTGCATATTTCTCATACCGCCATATGTTGTTCTAGTTGACTTCTTCCAAAAAAATGCTAATTAGCGAGAGTTAATTAAGCAAGGCAAGTAAAAGAAGCAAATAGGACAATATGTGGCGGCGTGGAAATATGTAAAAATTCGATTCAGAGGTGGATCGAATTAAAATTGGGGGATATTTTGCATTTTTTCCCTATAATGTACAAAACATTTACCGTACATAATCTTTTCTATTTACAACAGTATAAAATAAGAGGAATATGCGACAATATCCATATTAATTAGGAAAGTATGTTGTATGCTAGGTTAGCTAATTGTGTCTTCTACAGCTTTATTGTATAGACGGTGTTAAAGGCGGAGCTACTGCGGAGCATGCGCACTCGTCTGGCCCCCCCCCCTCGAACATCCGGTTACGCTTACAATATTATGGATGTTAATATGAAAGGGCAAAGTGGAGATTCTTTTACAAGGAAATAGGGTGTCAGCTGCGTAGCATATGGTTGTACAGTTTGATTGGGAACAAATTTATTGAATTAAGTATTACTTCGTAGGTTTCCGAAGGACGTAGACAGACGAAACCTGTTGATACAAGCAAAACGAGAAAGGATTGGTACTCGGGAAAGAATATTTGCGATTTGCATTTTGTTACAAGCATGTTGATCGTTTATCTGCGTATTGTGTTGTGGTGAAAAGCATGCCTTTTAGTGAGGCTTCAAACCGAAGCGACACAGGCCCATTTAGTCTATAAATAAGCATTTACCACTCATGGTAAATCAAGTCTTAGGCGGCACAATACATGCCATTGGGAATCTGAGCGACACGTGCAGCTTGTCGTGCTTCGATTACACACCGAAGCGACAAGCAACAGCTTTTTTACTCTAAATGAAACAATTCATCTTGCATACGAGTACAACAGAGCGAGGCGACACGATGTATTGTACTGAGAAAACAACAGTCCAGTCCAAGCGACACGTGCATTTTCTCGTGGTGAATTGCTTCGAAAGGAAGCTTTCAGACTGCAGCGATACGTCTCTCTTGGAAACCAACATTAAAAAATAAACAACACCTTCCGAACGACAAATTGCAGGTGTCGCTTGTTGCTCGGACTAGACCGTTTTATCAATACCTTGCATTGTGTTGCCCCGGCCTGTTATTTGTGCAAGCGTGACTGATGAATTGTTTGCTTTAGATCGAATGCTTCTGTGCGAAATTCTGATATCACTTGTCGCTTCAGTCTGAAAACTCCCTTGTTGCTTGAAGTAAATTCGTGCGGGTGAAAGTGGCATGCCATATCATAGATTTTTCCTAAATCCCTTATGCAGAAAGGAGACGTTGAAAGCATATATATTTACTAGCATTTGTTATGTGTCATTACAGCTGCAGATTTGTTGGCAAAGATTCACTTAAGCATACTTTATATCATATAATAGTATTATTAGTTTTATAGAATTATCTTTCCCTCACTTTTCTATTTATAAAATAATTTAATATACTGTATAAACGTTCGTCGTACATGATATACTTGTATGTACGTAGTGTGCTATAGAACTGGCGGCCACAAAGATAAGTCATATTTTAATAATCTGTTCTGCAGTTGATCATTCGATGGATTCTAGACGTCCACTTCTTCATAGTAGAACTTTAACAAATGCTTTTCTTGATTATCGTCGCACAATTGATTAAAACAAGCGCTCATTTCTTACTTCGTATGCCGGTGAATTTGCACTGGCAACAATAGGGATTGACCTAAACCGGAAGTTACGGGAGGACCGGGTAAGACCTCACCAATGTTTATGTTTACATTTTTAACACGGTCTATAGAGGGAAGATGGAAAAAGAGAGCTCTACGGAAACTGACGCTCTTAACAATATTGTACGCCCGTGAAAATTATATATATAAATAAGGCATAAGCGTATTATCTACTTTCATGTCAGATTTTGCCGACCTGTGAGCTGTAGTGTTTAGGTGACAAGCGACGCGCTCAAATATAATACTGTTGACAATATTGTACGCCCCGTGAAAATTATATATAAATAAGGCATAAGCGTATTATCTGCTTTCATGTCAGATTTTGCCGACCTGTAAGCTGTAGTGTTTAGGTGACAAGCGACGCGCTCAAATATAATACCCCACCGTTCGGTAGGGACGCTAATGTGGCAATATAGCACGGCGTAGTGCTTGCTTCTTTTATGCAGTGCATGTTCATTGGCTAGCTAGTAACTAGTGTTGCCAACTGTAATAATGAAGCACTATTTCTGTCATGGAAGGGGAAAAGGCAGGTAAAGTGGCGGTGAGTTTTGTTGGATTGGAAGCACCATATTTTTATTTTATACTAAGTATTTGACCGGTTTGATGTTGTGTGCGTGTATTGTGTGTATGTATGTAAAAGTGTGTGTTTGCTAATGAATGTTAAATTCCATAATGCCTCCAGTTCTGTCGAAGTTGAAATCAAAAATCTTGCATAGCCAAGCTCGGGAAATTCTAAGCAACGTGCACGAGTTCATGAAGGAGGAAGCCAGTCATGGTGTTAGCATCCCAATAAAGCATTTTGGCAAGAGAGCAGCGAACAGCAGCAACAAATTGTTCATATTTCATAATTTTGGAATTATTCAAAATAAATAAATTATGTAGCTCCAACATCATTTCAACTCTGGCTCCGGCACGTGTTCTTGTAGAAATTGCATAGAGGAGGCTGTTATTTTTGCTGCTTAATGCGATACATATTGTTTTCTGTGTTAAAATTGCCATGCTTTGATGGGTGATAAGCCTATTGAAAACTGTGATCGAGCGAGATATTTTTTTGCGCTGAATAGTATTGAAATAACATAAGAAGTCTCATTATTTATTTTATATTTTGATGTTTTAGTTAGGAATATATTGATTTTCAATTTTCCGTTGCTGCGTAATGACCGGGGGGGGGGGGGTCGAAATAGAGCGGCATCTGCCGCCACCTCCCAGGGAGGCAAAATGACTGCTTCAGGAGGAGTGTTATGGTGCAATTGTAGCGATTTAACACGTTGGCATGTTATTATCTGCCGTTGCAGTTCCATACCAGTGTATACGGGTTTTGGAAGTGAAAAGTTAAAACGCCACCAGTGCATTAATGCAATGAAAAATAATATATATATTTTTTTTATTTTGTTTGAAATTACTCAAATAAGGAATTGTATGAAGAAGTCTTCTTTGCAGTATTTTTGGTAATTTTACTTATGTGTTAGTTCATATTTTGCGAATTTTTAGTCCATATGTATGTAGCTACATACAAAGTCACTTGTTAGTACATATTAATCCTAGTCCTGGTATAATGCATGACGTTTAAAACTCAATGTTAGATAGACCTGAATTCTCTAATTTTATTGTTGTATGTAACAGCTGTGCATCGGCGCACTGCATCGATTTTTCTATCTGCTCTATTAGCAACACTGCTTTTTTAGTTGTTTCGCGCATCGCATGGCAGAATTATCTGCGCTGGACTCTACCCAGTGCGGCGACCTGTTCACCCAGCGATGTGTCTCTGCTCACGAACCTTTCGAAAGCTGCATGTTCCAATTTTTTGTCTGTTTTGTGACGTGCGTCCAGATCCGTCTGCGTGGTGTTGTAAGCGATGTCGTGATCTTTGCATGCCGCGTCCAACGGATTCACACCCTTGTCTCCTCTCTCCAATTTTTTTCTCGAGTTTGGTACCCGGTCCGCAGTACTGGTAGCCAGGTAAATGCATCTCAAAAAGTAACTTGTTACCTTTTGACAACAGGCACCTGTACGTGTTCTCGAAAAGTTTGGAGCAATCCAAATACCAGTAACTGATGAAACTGTACGATGGTCTGGACATTGCAACGTTTGCCTCGGAAATAAAACCACTCGACGATTGTCGTGAAAATTCAGTTGTTGTGTTCGACGACGCCATCCTGGAAAATCAAAATGAAATTCGCAACTTTTTCACGCAAGGTCGTCACAAAGGAATGGATTGCTTCTACCTAGCTCAAACGTTTTCCAAAATTCCAAAACAGTTAGTACGCGACAACGCTAATTTCATATGTTTGTTTCGTCAAGATTATACCAACCTCAAGCACGCGTACGATGACTACGTAGGCGGAGACATGAACTACAATTAATTTTCGGAACGTTGCTGCTCTACTTGCTGGAACGGTGACGATTTCGGATTCGCGACGATCGACATGACGAGGAAACCCAACGACGGAAAATACAGAAACAAAATCAACGACTTTCTAAACGTTGTAACGTTGTGAGAAACGACGTTTATTTATATACGTATATACGTATATACGTATATAAATAAACGTCGTTTCTCACAACGTTACAACGTTTAGAAAGTCGTTGATTTTGTTTCTGTATTTTCCGTCGTTGGGTTTCCTCGTCATGTCGATCGTCGCGAATCCGAAATCGTCACCGTTCCAGCAAGTAGAGCAGCAACGTTCCGAAAATTAATTGTAGTTCATGTCTCCGCCTACGTAGTCATCGTACGCGTGCTTGAGGTTGGTATAATCTTGACGAAACAAACATATGAAATTAGCGTTGTCGCGTACTAACTGTTTTGGAATTTTGGAAAACGTTTGAGCTAGGTAGAAGCAATCCATTCCTTTGTGACGACCTTGCGTGAAAAAGTTGCGAATTTCATTTTGATTTTCCAGGATGGCGTCGTCGAACACAACAACTGAATTTTCACGACAATCGTCGAGTGGTTTTATTTCCGAGGCAAACGTTGCAATGTCCAGACCATCGTACAGTTTCATCAGTTACTGGTATTTGGATTGCTCCAAACTTTTCGAGAACACGTACAGGTGCCTGTTGTCAAAAGGTAACAAGTTACTTTTTGAGATGCATTTACCTGGCTACCAGTACTGCGGACCGGGTACCACACTCGAGAAAAAAATTGGAGAGAGGAGACAAGGGTGTGAATCCGTTGGACGCGGCATGCAAAGATCACGACATCGCTTACAACACCACGCAGACGGATCTGGACGCACGTCACAAAACAGACAAAAAATTGGAACATGCAGCTTTCGAAAGGTTCGTGAGCAGAGACACATCGCTGGGTGAACAGGTCGCCGCACTGGGTAGAGTCCAGCGCAGATAATTCTGCCATGCGATGCGCGAAACAACTAAAAAAGCAGTGTTGCTAATAGAGCAGATAGAAAAATCGATGCAGTGCGCCGATGCACAGCTGTTACATACAACAATAAAATTAGAGAATTCAGGTCTATCTAACATTGAGTTTTAAACGTCATGCATTATACCAGGACTAGGATTAATATGTACTAACAAGTGACTTTGTATGTAGCTACATACATATGGACTAAAAATTCGCAAAATATGAACTAACACATAAGTAAAATTACCAAAAATACTGCAAAGAAGACTTCTTCATACAATTCCTTATTTGAGTAATTTCAAACAAAATAAAAAAAATATATATATTATTTTTCATTGCATTAATGCACTGGTGGCGTTTTAACTTTTCACTTCCAAAACCCGTATACACTGGTATGGAACTGCAACGGCAGATAATAACATGCCAACGTGTTAAATCGCTACAATTGCACCATAACACTCCTCCTGAAGCAGTCATTTTGCCTCCCTGGGAGGTGGCGGCAGATGCCGCTCTATTTCGACCCCCCCCCCGGTCATTACGCAGCAACGGAAAATTGAAAATCAATATATTCCTAACTAAAACATCAAAATATAAAATAAATAATGAGACTTCTTATGTTATTTCAATACTATTCAGCGCAAAAAAATATCTCGCTCGATCACAGTTTTCAATAGGCTTATCACCCATCAAAGCATGGCAATTTTAACACAGAAAACAATATGTATCGCATTAAGCAGCAAAAATAACAGCCTCCTCTATGCAATTTCTACAAGAACACGTGCCGGAGCCAGAGTTGAAATGATGTTGGAGCTACATAATTTATTTATTTTGAATAATTCCAAAATTATGAAATATGAACAATTTGTTGCTGCTGTTCGCTGCTCTCTTGCCAAAATGCTTTATTGGGATGCTAACACCATGACTGGCTTCCTCCTTCATGAACTCGTGCACGTTGCTTAGAATTTCCCGAGCTTGGCTATGCAAGATTTTTGATTTCAACTTCGACAGAACTGGAGGCATTATGGAATTTAACATTCATTAGCAAACACACACTTTTACATACATACACACAATACACGCACACAACATCAAACCGGTCAAATACTTAGTATAAAATAAAAATATGGTGCTTCCAATCCAACAAAACTCACCGCCACTTTACCTGCCTTTTCCCCTTCCATGACAGAAATAGTGCTTCATTATTACAGTTGGCAACACTAGTTACTAGCTAGCCAATGAACATGCACTGCATAAAAGAAGCAAGCACTACGCCGTGCTATATTGCCACATTAGCGTCCCTACCGAACGGTGGGGTATTATATTTGAGCGCGTCGCTTGTCACCTAAACACTACAGCTTACAGGTCGGCAAAATCTGACATGAAAGCAGATAATACGCTTATGCCTTATTTATATATAATTTTCACGGGGCGTACAATATTGTCAACAGTATTATATTTGAGCGCGTCGCTTGTCACCTAAACACTACAGCTCACAGGTCGGCAAAATCTGACATGAAAGTAGATAATACGCTTATGCCTTATTTATATATATAATTTTCACGGGCGTACAATATTGTTAAGAGCGTCAGTTTCCGTAGAGCTCTCTTTTTCCATCTTCCCTCTATAGACCGTGTTAAAAATGTAAACATAAACATTGGTGAGGTCTTACCCGGTCCTCCCGTAACTTCCGGTTTAGGTCAATCCCTATTGTTGCCAGTGCAAATTCACCGGCATACGAAGTAAGAAATGAGCGCTTGTTTTAATCAATTGTGCGACGATAATCAAGAAAAGCATTTGTTAAAGTTCTACTATGAAGAAGTGGACGTCTAGAATCCATCGAATGATCAACTGCAGAACAGATTATTAAAATATGACTTATCTTTGTGGCCGCCAGTTCTATAGCACACTACGTACATACAAGTATATCATGTACGACGAACGTTTATACAGTATATTAAATTATTTTATAAATAGAAAAGTGAGGGAAAGATAATTCTATAAAACTAATAATACTATTATATGATATAAAGTATGCTTAAGTGAATCTTTGCCAACAAATCTGCAGCTGTAATGACACATAACAAATGCTAGTAAATATATATGCTTTCAACGTCTCCTTTCTGCATAAGGGATTTAGGAAAAATCTATGATATGGCATGCCACTTTCACCCGCACGAATTTACTTCAAGCAACAAGGGAGTTTTCAGACTGAAGCGACAAGTGATATCAGAATTTCGCACAGAAGCATTCGATCTAAAGCAAACAATTCATCAGTCACGCTTGCACAAATAACAGGCCGGGGCAACACAATGCAAGGTATTGATAAAACGGTCTAGTCCGAGCAACAAGCGACACCTGCAATTTGTCGTTCGGAAGGTGTTGTTTATTTTTTAATGTTGGTTTCCAAGAGAGACGTATCGCTGCAGTCTGAAAGCTTCCTTTCGAAGCAATTCACCACGAGAAAATGCACGTGTCGCTTGGACTGGACTGTTGTTTTCTCAGTACAATACATCGTGTCGCCTCGCTCTGTTGTACTCGTATGCAAGATGAATTGTTTCATTTAGAGTAAAAAAGCTGTTGCTTGTCGCTTCGGTGTGTAATCGAAGCACGACAAGCTGCACGTGTCGCTCAGATTCCCAATGGCATGTATTGTGCCGCCTAAGACTTGATTTACCATGAGTGGTAAATGCTTATTTATAGACTAAATGGGCCTGTGTCGCTTCGGTTTGAAGCCTCACTAAAAGGCATGCTTTTCACCACAACACAATACGCAGATAAACGATCAACATGCTTGTAACAAAATGCAAATCGCAAATATTCTTTCCCGAGTACCAATCCTTTCTCGTTTTGCTTGTATCAACAGGTTTCGTCTGTCTACGTCCTTCGGAAACCTACGAAGTAATACTTAATTCAATAAATTTGTTCCCAATCAAACTGTACAACCATATGCTACGCAGCTGACACCCTATTTCCTTGTAAAAGAATCTCCACTTTGCCCTTTCATATTAACATCCATAATATTGTAAGCGTAACCGGATGTTCGAGGGGGGGGGGGGGCAGACGAGTGCGCATGCTCCGCAGTAGCTCCGCCTTTAACACCGTCTATACAATAAAGCTGTAGAAGACACAATTAGCTAACCTAGCATACAACATACTTTCCTAATTAATATGGATATTGTCGCATATTCCTCTTATTTTATACTGTTGTAAATAGAAAAGATTATGTACGGTAAATGTTTTGTACATTATAGGGAAAAAATGCAAAATATCCCCCAATTTTAATTCGATCCACCTCTGAATCGAATTTTTACATATTTCCACGCCGCCACATATTGTCCTATTTGCTTCTTTTACTTGCCTTGCTTAATTAACTCTCGCTAATTAGCATTTTTTTGGAAGAAGTCAACTAGAACAACATATGGCGGTATGAGAAATATGCAAATCAAAGAACATTTTAGCAATATATGGGCCCTAGCAATTAGCTTCGTCGACTAAGAGTACTCCTTCAAACATCTTCAGCTAGATCGTATTACTACGCGAGGACGTTTAAAATTTTTGGGTGTTGAAAAAGTTTGACGCTACTTTTTTATTTCTATTGTTTGCTAATAGATGGCGCTAATAGTACCCCCTCCCCTGCCCTCTCCCCTCTTCTCCTCTGCTGTATGACAAATAGCACAAACATAAAAATCAAGATTTTGGAGAGCAAAACATAAAATTTGCATGCATCTGATGTCGAACCGGGAACTTTTATCTTTCGGGGAGTCAACATTATTTTTTTACTCAGTCGTCATATAACATTGAACACACGCAAAGATTCACATGTGCTTTTTATTATTTTGTGTTCGGTAAGTACAAGTATAATCTTACATAAATTATTGTTTAATTTAATAAATTGTAAACTCAAAACCTGCTAAACTAACACTCCTTCTGTGTTTCATTAAACTATTGAAAGCGAATGTTGCGTGCGCGCGGAAATAACACAGAAAAAAAAACCGGATGGAAGCAATTTAAAATCACTGGGGCAAGGTCAGTATTACGAGAGCGTAAAAAACACGTGCTTCCATTCAACTTCGAAAAATAAGAATGAATGTGTAATAACACTGGTATTATTTGTAATCACAGTGCTTACTCATGTATTTTGTTTAATATTTTATTTCAAATTCACTGTCAGAAACTAGTGTTGTTAGTTTCTGCATGTAGGTTTATTTACTCTGTTGGTTGTCACTGTCAAGTTTTTAGTATTCGTACAGCATAAAAAGCTATAACCCCCCTCTCAAAATATATACATTGTATACACCAAGATGCGCAATAGCCTGGCAACACATCATGAAAAAACATGCCAAGAAGACCCAGTGGGTTTATAAGTCAGTGCTGCCAATTCCTATTTGTAGGTTAGCTTAGCCAGTGAAAGATCATATAGTAGAATTTTTGTAGAGTGGGTGTTTGCGAGTTCCACGACGCGCTGCCCGAGGATACCCTATGCAGTGTCATCCTGATTGCAGAGAAGTCCTTCGCCTACGACGTGAAGAACGAGAGGGTCACAGAGCAGTTTTAAAATTCATAAAAAATTGCCACATACTAAAAATCAACATCCAACACATTTTAGGTTATATAAAATTTGTGAAAACCTTATAATACTGAAATATTAAAACAAACAGAGTCCCCCTTGAAGGTTAGTTCGGTGCGTAAATAAAAAAATGATAGGTTAAGTTATATCACTTAGGATCGTAAAAAAAAAGATAGGTTAAGTTATATCACGTAACATCGTGATATACCTACCAAGTACGAGTAGGGAAAAAAATAAGTGCAGTGAAAATTTGTACTAAAACATCGCTAAACGCTATAACATCGACAAAAAATTGTCAAAATATGTCAAAAACTTATATTCGATTGATAAAAAAAATACCTACAAAATATGATCCTCAAATAATAACGTTCAAACAGTACCTAAATAAAAAAAATGATAGGTTAAGTTATATCACTTAGGATCGTAAAAAAATTAAATAATCGTAAAAAAAGGATAGGTTAAGTCGTATCACGTAACATCATGATATACCTACCAAGTACGAGTGGGGGAAAAATGAGTATAGTGAAAATTTGTACTAAAACATCGCTAAACGCTAAAACATCGACAAAAAATTGTCAAAGTATGTCAAAAAGTGATATTCAATTGATAAAAAAAGACCATACCTACTAAGTACTATTTTGAAACGCCTAATATACACTACTCTCGATCTCTACCATAATTTATTTCAGCATTTACATTTTCGATTTCTTCTTCTTTTTTCCTTTTGTTAACTACTCTTATACAACTCTTTTTGCGTCTTCGAATTTCTTCTTGTTTCAGGAAAAAATAATACATGCAGGCTGTATAAAAATCCCCCGTTCAAATAGATAAAACGTTCACTCTCGAGAACTAATTTACATGTTTATCACTAACGTAACCATTAGGAAGGAAACTATTGAAATGGTAACTGATATAACTGCAGCTGAAACAATACTTACAGCCACTAACGAAATATCTATTCTTGTGTAGCCTCACAGACAAGTATATGGTGAGTCATTCACTCTTGCTGACTACGGGCGAAGGTCACTGAACTAAAGGGTGGTGGCAAGCAAGCAGGCTTCTGCTCTACCAAAGACGAGGTCACGTGTTCCAGTTATCAATGGCGTACGAAATAAGGAGGAACACAGCTATCTGCCGTATGTTTTGGTCCCGTCATTGCAATTTATCGTCGTGGCCTTGAAGTTCCCTCAGGGCACTCCTACGTAAAGGCTTCTCAGCTAGAAGGATATCTTCCCCATTGAGTGGAGGAAAAGTGGGTGCGTATAGAGGTCCTTCAACTTTCGTATTCTTTTTCATTTCAGAACCCGTGCTGTATCGTCGACTTAATCCAATCTATCCGATGTAGGTTTTAGGTTCTGTTTCTGTTCGGTTATTTCACGTTGTCTTCCTGCTTATGTTATTCGCGACGAAGGTTCTGGATTCGATAATCTGGACAATAACGGGATTGTGTTAGTTGCTTGATTTGGTGTCTTAAGTCCACTTTATGTCCTGTTAGGCTAATCGTGAATGGACCTATAATTTAAAGGGGGATCCGAACCACTATGTTCCTCCACCGAGTATCGAACCCGGGATCCCTTAATTACAAGGCGCCCACGATCCCACTGCGCCATCGGGGATTGTGTTCGAAACGAATGAATCAAATTTGAGTGATATGATATGCAACCATTGGAAGACTATTGAAAGAAAAGCTATGGGAACCTGCCAGTTTTTCTACTGCAGACAGGAAACCATAAACATGGAAGAGAAGCTTATATTCTATGAAACCTGACGCTATGTGCTCGAATACTGGCTAAATATAATCCATAGAGGCATAGCAACGTTAAACAACCTCTTATATGATACATATAGGTTTAAAAAGGTCAAAATACAAAGATTGTGTGCGCCTCACTGATGGCGTAGTGGTAAGGCCTTGTAATCAAGGGGTCTGGGGTACGATACCAGGTGATCGCACATAGTGGTTCGGATCCCACTTTAAACTGTATGCACTTCAGATTAGTCTATCTGTACCGGTGACTCAGTCGGTAACGCGTCTGACTACCATGCTATAGGTCCCGGGTTCGATTCCCGGCCGGTTCAAGCCCGGGAACTTTTCTAACGTTGGAAGCGGCCCCAGCGCCCACCCAGCGTCGAATGACATGGGTACCTGGGGGAAACCCTGGTGGTAAAGGCGGTCAGGGGCGTGATGCTGATCACATCACCCCCACTCACGAACGAATCAAGAAAGTGTGGGGCGGCGTGATGCTGATCACATCACCCCCACTCACGAACGAATCAAGAAAGTGTGGGGCGGCGTGATGCTGATCACATCACCCCAACTCACGAACGAATCAAGAAAGTGTGGGGCGTTACCCCCACACCCCCTATACGCCTTCATGGCGTAGCGCCAAGCACAGGTGAGAACTTTACCTTTTTTTTTTTTTTTTGCATACAGTGGACTTACAACAAAATTTCAACTTGCGATAAAGATTATGATAAGGTATTAAAGAATTGGGTCTAACACATTTTTTTATTGTTTACCAATGACATTATTAACTAATATTCTTAATTTCAGTTTCAAGATGAAATCGGCTACGAAATAAAAGGAGTGGGTTCATATTTCTGTTACGAAATTCCACTTTTGTAGTAGACCTGTGCCACACTAAGTTGTGACAATAAACAAATCTGAGACACTTTCAAAGTATTAAATTTCTATCTACGTATTTGGGAAAAATCTTTCAATATAATACTTTTTTTGGACGCGTCAAATCATAGTATTTAATTCCTGTTTTAGCAGCTTTAAGAAACCTGATTTTGGGGGGGGGGTTACAAATGGCCTTTCTGCTCCCGTCAAGTTACGCCTATGACAAACAGGAATTCAAAGTAAAAGACTGTCCCGACTAAATCGGGAGACACGTCTGATAGTTTTACAATTGGGAAAATCATAATTAAGCGTGTAGTTGAAAACAACCTATTTTCATATATTGCATGCAGCTCTACTTTTTCTGCAATGTGGATCAAGAACTGGGGACGTGGAGAAGCACAACACTCCACGTAACCAATAGTCACGTGACCCTCTTTGCTTTCCTGTCATGTTGACCTTCGCGTGGAACACATTTCTCGGTGTTAAGACAGGCAAAATCACCCGATCATCGAAGGGTGCAATATGTGTTGCCTACCCTCCTGCATTACTTGCTCCTATTAAAGCCTTATGGGGAAGAACTTTTTTCCATGACTGTACCCCCAGAACCGCTACATGCAGGAGCACTGCTGAAAAAATGTCCCACCCAGGAAATTGAACCAAACCCTCTTGCGTAGCACTCACACGTTCTACGGACTGAACCACCTCGGCTCTCAACATAACACACACATTACTATAAAACTAAAGACTGCGAAATTAGTTCAAAAGTCTATAAAAAAGCAATCCACTTCTCAACATGTATTCATATATACGAGGGGAAGTCAGTAAATAAGTCACAAACTGATGTGTGATAGCTGTAAATAGTGGTGAGTAGTTTATGAATGTGCCATTAGGTGGCAGCACAATCCACCTTGATAATACTCAGTTAGCAGTTCCTACATAGCAGACGCACGCATGGGTAGCTCAGTTTAAATGGCGATCATACTCGAGGAATGTACGTGGAGATGGTACCGGTGGAGGGGATGGTTCGAGCTGACAGACGAGTGACCATAGACAGCATAGCAACCGCAATTGGGTGTTCTGGTTTAGCCCATATCATAACGCATGATGGTTTGAATTTCCGAAAAGTGTGCGCACAGTGGCAGAAAAAGTTTCGCGGATGATGTAGATGTTGAACGTGAGGTGCGACTGTGGCTGGGACAACAAGCCAAATACTTTTCTGCAGCAGGTTTTGAGGAACTGATAGAACGATGGGATAGGTGTATCAGTGTTGGTGGAGATTATATTGATTGATTGATTTAGTGTATTAAGTCTACTTTATGCACAGTAAGGCTAATCGGAACTGGACCTCCAGTTTAAAGTGGTATCCGAACCACTATGTGCGTCCACCGGGTGAGATTACGTTGAAAAATGAAAACCGTTTTCAAGTCAGTGTCTCATGTAGTATTTTCTTAATAAACATTTGTGGCCTCCTTCCTGACTTACCCACGTATCAGGTTGTTGTGTAAAAAGGTTCCCTCAGGAGATATAAAGTGTCCGGTCTCGAAAGTCAGAAAACAGCGGCGATGGGACCATGCCCTTAGAGCAGTGGTTCTCAACCTTTTTCACTTCGGGACCTACCTTGAAGGATATTACACTTCATGGGAACCATAAGCATGGGCGCCGGCAGAATTACTTGTAGCGGTGTGCACCCAGTTTATAATCATATTTTGGCTAACACAGAGTACTTTAAGAAGCCCTCTTTTACGTTTGCTTAAACAAATTACACATACTTCAGTCTAGAAAAGTACATATGCAATTCAAAAGACTAATTTACTCTAGTCTAACATGTAAGTAAACACACATGCTGAAATTGAAAAGAATTTTTTTTTCTCATCGTGACTAATGTGCATTGGTACAAGCACGAATAACAGAAATGTAAGAGTATAGGGTACGTACAACACAGGTTGAATTTAAATTGTTAAAATAATAAATATTAGTAATTAATATGTAATAGGTTTTGAAGACACAGTAAATCAATGCCCGAGTCCGACTTCGCGACCCATCAAGCGCTGGGTCGCGACCCATAGGTTGAGAAACCATGCCTTAGAGGGTTGCTATTTTCCGTTTACGAGAGAGAGAGACAAGAGATAGATGGGGAAAGAGAGAGGAGAAAGTAGGAAAGAGGGAGAAATGAGATATAGAGCGTCTCAACCTTAAAAGTCAGTATGGGTTAAATGGAGCGCGGCGTTGCCAGATCAACAAACGGTGTCTCATCGAGTCGCTGTTAATCGCTAATGATTGCGACAAATTTACTTCCTTAATATCGTATAGGAAATCATGAAAATCTATGTATTTGATGCATTTTGGAAAAAAAAAACTATAGTTACCTCAAGATTTGCATGTAAATGCTTATATTTCGACGTAACTATTTACCATTTTACATTTGCATTATAATGTGTAATACACGATGCAACTATTGTTATTTCTTTCGTTGAATGTTGTATACTTTACATAAACAGAATTAAATAAATGCAAACACAAACATTAAGATACATTTTTTACGGAAAATAAAGCGCACTGCACTTCCTACGAACCGGGGCACCTGACTGCAACTGAATTGTAACCTTGGTGGCGCGCAATGAATTTGATACGCGAGACAGCCCGCATAAACAAACTAAGATTGCGGAATAAATAACGGTGCTGTGGAGTAACAATGCATTCTAAAAATAACTTCAAACAATGGTCAACACTTTTCTCGCTTGGTCTGCACGTGTATCGCAACAAACCGAAAAGTCTCTCGCTAACCAACTTTTTCGTGTTACGATCTGATGATTTATACAAAAAATATCCAATGTATATATATATAACTCTCCTCGTAAGCAAATTAATTCACTCAGGCGAAGAATATCATATCTACAAACATCATAGATCCTGTAGAAAGAAAACTGGCGAAGTTGTTCAACCGGTTTGATATTTATGGCTTTTGAAGAATTTACTAGAAAAAAATTAAGCGTTTTGCAAAATTGCATAATTATGAAAAAATCAGATCACATGAATTTATGACAGGTCATATAATGCCGTCAGTAAATAGAGCATAAAGAACTCTACAGGATAATGATTCCACTGTTTGAAATTTATGACTTTTACATTTTGTAAATGTTGTAACATCTGGCAAAGCAGCTGTGGTAGAGAAGGACAGAGCTATTGGGAAAACTCATGTATTAGAGAGAGAGGGAAGTACTCCATTTACTTCCATACTGACTTTTAAGGTTGAGACGCTCTATAGCAGTGGTTTCCAACTTCAAAAGGTCCGAGGGCCAAAATTATATCCAGTAGTTGATAAGCGGGCCGCATTTTTTTTTTTTTGGGTGGGGATTAAAAATTACAAAAATTGTAAGTACTGAACTGAAATTGTAGTACTTTCGCATGACCTAAATTTCTAAAATGAGGCAATAAAAACAATGGAATTACAAATCAAAATTGTATAATTACAATTTATTTCACAAAAACCCAATACTTAATGATGAATTTAAAGAAATTAAAGACACACCATACAAATAAGAATCCTTCATAGTAAGTGTTCAATGTGAAAATTGAGCCCGATCTGCTTCTTTTATTTGAATTTCTGTATTTGAAAGTCTCAGAAGGTGAAGCAGTGAAGAATCTGCCAGTCGGCTTCTGTAGCGGTTCTTGATGAACTTCATTGAAGAAAAAACACTTTCACACGTGTATGTGCTGCCAAACATCGATGTCTTTCTTTGTCCAAAACTACGAAGGTTTGGAAAGCGTTCCTTTGACAGGTATTTGAAAAACTCTGGCCCCTTTTCTTGCCTAGTTTGAAGGAACACATCGCCTTGCAAATCACGCAATTCAAGTTGGAGAGAAGCTATTTTAATTTTCAATCTTACGTTTTTTGGAGATATTGCTCATTTCGATATTTGCACAAACTTTAACAATCAGTCACAGTACAATCCGAGTTGGAACCCTGGAAATCTCTTCGTACTTCGTGCGTAGAAAAACAGATCTCTATAGCGCCTATCTGCAGTTTGTTTCTGAACACAAAGAGTGAAGCCTTCCCGGAAGCAGACGAGTTCATTCCACATAGCGAAGGGATGGAATGCATGGTGTGAAGAGAAAGTTACGTCACTTTAGATTCTTCTGATTATCATTATTGACTGCAAAACCAATTCTACCTGTGATATTGTCTTTCTTCACAGAGCATCCGTTCCTTCAGTAAAAAAAGAACGTATTTTAATAAAAATAAATAAAGTTAATGTATTTTGCAAACTGGCTTCGCGGGCCGCAGAAAATGGCAACGGGGACCGCATGCGGCCCGCGGCCCGCCAGTTGGAAACCCCTGCTCTATAGGGAGGAAAAAGTGTGGAAAGAAAAGAGAAAAGTAAGGAGATACAGAGGAAGAAAAAGGAGAGAGGGAGAGAAAAGAAGAGAATGAGAGTCCAAAAGGGAGAGAATAAAGAGATATGGGAAAAAAGATGATGCAACGTAACCCCCAACAGTGTATATAGTACCTCGCTACTAGGTTCTGTTTGTTACCTCCCTCGTAAAAGGTGAAAGGGTGACCGCAGTAGACAACCTAAAATTGCAGACCAATGTAGCATTTTATTACAATCACGAGCTACGGAGCGGAAAATGCATCGATTGGCAGGAACTAGCGACGAGGCCCAATCTTCCGGTTGTTGCTGGGGAATCGAAACGCCATTTCATATTGGGTTCCGCTCTCCCGCGCCGTGTCGGGTTCCATCGTCAGTCCATCGGCAAAGCAGAGTTCGGGGGGAGGGGGCAGAAGACTGATATGCAAATTCCCAAGAGAAAGAGATATGGAGCGATATTGTTCTCGTGTGACGTGGTTTATCATCCGTTTGTCCTCAACTAGAGCATATCGTGATTTCAGTGTTTCCAACTCGCCTCCCGTATAATAAGTGTTGCCAACGAGGCTTTCTTCAAAAGCGCTAATATGAAACAAGTTTTTGGCAACTTCGTGACTTATGAGTTTTATTTGAGCGGCTTTGGAGTAAAACTTGATAACACACAAATCTATGAAACCGAGGAAAATTCGTTCATTACATTGCGGCTTATGATAATTCCAAGTTGCTATAGCCGCTCGTGTGACAGTGTGATGAACGGTTATTGTACAGAGAGCATTGGTAATTCATTTTTGAGTCAACTGGCGTGAAGAGAGTTCGTGTATCAACGTGTATCAAAAAAGCCGTTCTTCGGGGGGGAAATGCCAAGGAATGCTACAGGGAGCTGGTGGAAACTGTGCAGAATAGTGTCGTACAGTAGTATGCACCTCCTTTGTCCCTGTAAAGCTATTGTATGTTTTCTGACTTTTGAACACATGTGGCGCTATGCTATATTTAACGATTATTGTTAGCTTTGCCATCCTACACCTTGTACACATGATCTGCATTGTTCATACATTCCATAGTTCCCAAACACTGCCCTCTTCCATTTGTATATTTCGGATTTTATTTATCGCGGGAAAAAAATTGTTGCCATGACTTATGATCCAACCCTCGCATATCACAAACGATACTTGTCGTTTGGTAACGAACTTTCATAAATAAATGCACCCTTTCGGCCGGAGTGACGCGACAAGCTGCACATGCAGTTTTCTCAATAGCGTGAATCGTGTCTCGTTTGTCTGTTGGTCCCGCATGCGCAGTGAATGCTTTTGCACAGAAAGGGGCGTTCTTATTCCAATGCGTAGAATGAAGATAAGTTCTATAAAAACGCGGTATAATAGATGAAAAGCACTCGTAAAGACGAGACGAGGCCTCAACAAATACGTTGCTGCCCTCCACACGCTGTGAAAGTTTGAAGTCACAGTTTAAAGTGATGTAAGGTAACAACCTGTACATATCTAAATACACAAATATTGAAATATTAATTTTTAATTTAAATATATATGCTGTTGTCATTAGCAACAACACTTCTGACGGTGGTTTTGAAACTTTTTAGTTTCAGAAGCTGCAGACACGTACTGGCATTACGTTCACTTATCTATCAATAATTTCCTCTAGGTGTCACTTACAAAACCATTCCTTGGCCCGGAAGATGTAGGGAAAGTTCTTACCTGAAACAGAAGGAAAATATATTACAATGAGCCAATTCATTCAGAAAACACATTTTAATATGTTTGCCCAATTATAAGGTCATGCACACGGAAAGAACTATTGTAGCATGTATAGAGTTAGATTGTGTTTTTAGGCGATTTACAATTCGCGCCTTCAACATACACTCCCATACATTTTATAACGTTGTCCCTAGGTTCAACAAATATATAGTATCTGAAGTTCTCTGGAAATATAGGAGTAACTATTGGCAATAGACAGGTATTTCTTCAAATCATAACAAAGCCCATTTCCCTTTTGATATATGGAGGTTTATTCATATTAGCTTATTTACAGAAGAAATTACAACTTGGCCGTTATTCACAAAACCCCCATCTCGGTGTACCCTGTCCCCCCCGTCCCGAAGATAGTGTGCAGATTGGTGTATCCACTGGCTTCACGAGTAAAAAAAAAAATAACCCCTCAGTACCAAAAAAGGTGGCTGAAGATACCTGTACGTGTGTACCCGGTTTTCCACATGAAATGTTCTATTGAAATAATGTGAAAAGAGCAGAACGGGAACCTTTTTTCTCGCACAATTTAAATTCTGTCCAAGTTGCGTATTGTTACATTGAAAAACGTTTTCTGGAACGTATTTTAACTGTTCCTGAAAAAAGGTTCCTGGACCGAATTGAAATTCTTCTGTAAAAATGGTTCCTGGACCGAATTGAAATGATTTAAATATGAAAAGGTTATACACTGTCTAGAACTCATATACGAGGTGCGGCAATTAAATAACGAGACTGCGCACCTCCTGTCGCGTAGGATAGTGGGGGGTGAGGTAGCTATTGATGTGTTGTTGATATTGAACCTTCATGCGCACCCACTGTTTGTTTCATGATTCTGAAAGCTTTTCTTTTCTTTGCAGGCTTGCTTGAAGAGGACAGTGTTCTGTAGTAGTGCCGGAATCATGGTGGACAATAAAGTTGAGCAGCTCATTAACATCACATTTCTGGTGAAATTAAAAAAAACACCGACGGAATGTTGTGCAATGTTAAAAGAGGTGTATGGTGATAATGCTATGTCACGTGCGCGAGTGTTCGAATGGCACAAACGATTTTCAGAAGGGAGGGAGGAGATTGAAGATGATGAACGTCCCGGCTGCCCTGTGAGTTCAAGAAAGGATGACAATGTTCAAAAAATTCATGAACTTGTGCGGAAAGACAGACGTCTGAGCATTCGGATGCTCGCAGACATGATGAACATTAACAAAGAGACAGTAAGACAAATTTTGCATGAGAATTTAAACATGACAAAAGTGTGTGCAAAAATTGTTCCGAAAAACCTCTCTCAGGACCAAAAAGACAATCGAAAGACCATTTGCTGTGACATCATGGAACGACTCAAAGCAGACCCAGAATTGCTAACACGTGTCATCACATGTGATGAAACATGGATTTTCCAATATGATCCCGAGACCAAGCGTCAATCCATGCACTGGAAGACTCCCACATCGCCAAGAATGAAAAAAGCACGAATGAGCAAGTCAAAACTGAAGGCAATGCTTATCCTTTTTTTCGATATCAGGGGTATCATCATGACTGAATGGGTGCCTCAGGGTCAAACGGTGAATCAGACCTACTACAAAGAAGTCCTAAGCAAACTGAGGGAAAGAATAAGGAAGAAGAGACCGGATTTGTGGAAGAACGATGCATGGATCCTCCACCAGGACAATGCGCCTGCCCATAATGCCCTTTCTGTGAAGCAGTTTTTAGCAGCCAAGCGCATTCCTGTGCTCGACCATCCTCCGTATTCCCCAGACCTGGCTCCCTGTGACTTTTATCTCTTCCCAAAAATGAAAAGTGCATTGAAGGGAACACATTTTCACTCCGTGGAAGAGGTGAAACGAAAAACGGCAGAGTTGTTGAACAGTGTGACATCTGATGACCTACAGCATTGTTTTCAACAATGGAAGACACATATGCAGCGGTGTATTGATAGGGGAGGGGAGTATATTGAAGGGGATACCAGTCAATTGTAACTTTCTTGCAATACATCACAGTTATGACACCAGTCTCGTTATTTAATTGCCACACCTCGTACGTTTGCTGATTTTCTCTCCCAGTCAGGGATTGGATTTATTTACAATTACAGACCAGGCTTGACCGATTAAAAGTTGCCTTCTAAAAATGTCCGCGAGTACGTTTTACATTGGAATGTCACACTGCGGTTGTAGAAAACGTAGCGCAGGGAATAAATCAAAACGCTGTTGTTTTCTCGTGGGCCAGATTAAAAAAAACTCCCTTCTCGAAGAGTTACTGTATACATAACGCAATGGACTATATGGCGTCACATTGAGTTCAAACAAACCCGTCACGTGTTGCTCAGGCATCCGATCCAGAAGCCGCAGCCAATAGGAGCCGTCGATGAGGTAACGTGAGGCTGCTTTGTTCCCAGCAGATATTACAACAGGGAACGGCAGTGTTGCTACAACCAAGTGAAGGAACGCGCGCGAGAGAATGGGGCTACATGGAGAGTGGTAACGTGACTGCAGCGTTTATGTTTCGCCCATTTCTACCTTGCACCTGGATTAGTCTTTCATGCTCACAAGTGGAAAATTGTCTATCGCCAGGTCCGTATTCGATCCAAGTTGCGTATTGTTTCATTTCAATACGGAACTTGGACCCTTTTGAAACTGATTCGGAAAAAGAAGTTTCCTGTACCGTATTTAAATTGATGCGGGAAAAAGGTTCCTGGACCGTATTTAAAGACAGAAAAAATTGGTTTGTTTGGAATTACCAAAAAAGTTTGGTTGAGCTGTTTGGTTATGCTTTTTGTTTCCGATAACCAAACGTTGTTTGTAATTACTAAAGCATTTTGTTTAAGAATACCAAAAGATTTGGTCAGACGAAATATGGTACTCGTAAACTAAATGATACATATGTAAGTAAAGAGAAACAAAACGTTTGGTTAAATTTACTATATGTTCGTGAGCGTGCTTTCGAATTTGAAATAACTATTGTCTAGTTTTCGTCGAGTGTAGTATAAAAGTCCTTTGTCGAAAATTGAAACTCGTGTAGATAGATAATTACTCGAAGCGAGTCTATATGTTGTTGTGTAACCTAATATTCTGAAAAAAAGCTCAGAATATACAGTAGAGCGTCGATTATCCGAACGTCGGTCAACCGAACGACCGCTTAACCGAACTGTGTACTCGCTCACTTTCAGATATCTGTAATGAAAAAAGTACGTGACTTAGCTGCTCGTAAGCGTGTAGGCTTGCTTAGACAGACCAAAATAAAGGATTTTTTTAAACGTTAATTTTGTGTACTGTGTGTATTGTTCATGCAAAATGCGTATGTAATATGTACATATTTTTGTTTAATAAACTGTACCACATACTATATATTCCTACTAAAGTTGCCTTTGTACGTTACTTTGTAATACATACTTAAAGAGATGCCTGTTTTTATGAATAAATTTACTGTACAGTACTTCTTTTTGGCAAATAAACATGTACAGTTCGATTATCCGAACAAACCAGTTTTCCGAACACCCATGTCCCCCAATTACTTCGGATAATCGACGCTCTACTGTACTTACTTTATACTGAGTTTCCTACACCGGCCGCTAGATGGTTCTGTCAAAATGTGTAGAAGAAACATAAGTTGAAAAAGTTCATGTGAACTTTCTATTGTGAATGTGTATTTTGAGATCAGTTAGTTTGTACATACTATCCACCCTAGCTAAAATTAGCCAGATTATAAATAATTTAACAAATCGTTGGCGTTTGGCAATTTTGGCTAAATTATTTGCTTTTCCTAAACAAATTGGCTACATTTTGTTAGATTTACCAAAATAATATTTGATTTTGGTAACAAAAAAATGTTTACGGCAAACAAATAGAACTCGACCAAATCTTTTGGTACTGGTGAACAACTGTTTGGTTGATGCCTATTTAAACAAACGAATTGTTCACCACTACAATTTTTTTTTGGTTAATTCAAACAAACATTTTTCTCTGTGAATTGATCGGGAAAAAAGGTTCCTGGACCGAATTGAAATACTTTACAGATGGAAAGGTTATTTACGGTCCAGAACCCATTTACGCTTGCTGATTTTCTCTCCTGGACCGGAATTGAATTTATTTAAAATTCCTGAACCTTTAACAACCCTGATTAAAAAGAAAGAAAGTTAAGAGTCCCCGGCGGTCCATAGCATAGAGAAAGACACCTCTTCACCTCGCCGTCCTAAGCCAAACATCTGAGACGCATATCTCCCTTCCCTTCCTATTTAAAGGCCCCGCTAATGACTTAACCCGTTACTGGAAACTTTCCGCTGGTCGGCTGTCCAGCGACACATCTACCTACCCCAACGACCAAGAATTCAAACGTACAGGAATACATATACGTACACAAGAGTTGTACACTAACATTACCAAAATACAAATTAAATTAATTAATAAACATATAAAATAAAAAAAAGATCGAGTAATGATCACATCATTACAAGCAACAGCCGTTTCCCAAGTTAGTGAATGCTAGATTCTGGCAGCTTTCCATGTTATTATGTAGGAGCAAGGAGTATCCTGTACAGTCCGGATAAGGCTGCCATTGTTACAACATTGTTGAAACACATCCTACAATACCTAAAACTTCCTTCCTTTTAGGCAGACAAATAAAGTTATGGTAAATATCAAGAGACAATAATTTATCAGGATAGGGTGCAAATTATTAAGTTTGAAAATGATTGTCCTTACCACAAAGCTATTTCCTTACGTTTTCCCCCGGGGCATGGCATCAAGAGGAAACGAACGCAGGCAGACAGTTGCAGTAATCGAGTTCATGTACCGCGTTTCCACGCACGCCGCGTATCGTGAGAAGGTGTCGAAGGTCGGTCACCAGAGGCCTCCCCCTCCGAGCAGCGTGTGCGAACGGCAGGGTTGCCAGACCCGTTCTTATACGAGAGGCTCTCTCCACATGTGCTGCTTCTACCACGTCCAAAATAGCATATTTCAAAGCTTTTGTCGTTTTCTCTACAGCCGGTTACTGCGACTGCTGAAACAGTAGTTTGCTTATATTTTCTTGCCCATATCTCCCACCATCGATTTCCACCAGGGTTGTTCAACGTCCAGGAACCCATAAATTCTATTGGAAACCGCGGCAGAACCGGAACCTATTTTCTCGCAGAATTAAATTCGGTCGAAGGTGCGTTTCACTGGAAAAAAAAAAGGTTCCTGGACAGTATTTTAATTGATCCGGAAAAAAGGTTCCTGGACCGAATTTAAATTGATGCGGGAAAAAGGTTCCTGGACCGAATTTAAATTGATGCGGGGAAAAATGTTCCTGGACCGAATTTAAATTGATCCGGAAAAAAGGTTCCTGGACCGAATTTAAATTGATCCGGAAAAAAAGGTTCCTGGACCGAATTTAAATTGATCCGGAAAAAAAGGTTCCTGGACCGAATTTAAATTGATCCGGAAAAAAGGTTCCTGGACCGAATTTAAATTGATCCGGAAAAAAAGGTTCCTGGACCGAATTTAAATTGATCCGGAAAAAAAAGGTTCCTGGACCGAATTTAAATTGATCCGGAAAAAAGGTTCCTGGACCGAATTTAAATTGATCCGGAAAAAAAGGTTCCTGGACCGAATTTAAATTGATCCGGAAAAAAAGGTTCCTGGACCGAATTTAAATTTATCCGGAAAAAAGGTTCCTGGACCGAATTTAAATTGATCCGGAAAAAAAGGTTCCTGGACCGAATTTAAATTGATCCGGAAAAAATGTTCCTGGACCGAATTTAAATTGATGCGGAAAAAATGTTCCTGGACCGAATTTAAATTGATGCGGAAAAAATGTTCCTGGACCGAATTTAAATTGATGCGGAAAAATGTTCCTGGACCGAATTTAAATTGATCCGGAAAAAGGTCCCTGGACCGTATTTAAATTGATAAGGGAAAAAGGTTCCTAGACCGAATTGAAATTACATATAGAAAGGTTCTTTGCGGTCCAGAACCTATTTACGCTTGCCGATTGTCTCTCCTGGACCGGAATTGAATAGGCTGGACCTTTAACAAGCCAGCTTTCCACTTCGTGTAGCGTACATATCTCTTTCTATTTCGGTTAATTGCGACGATGAGGATAAATGATGAAGAAGAAACTAAATAGTAGGTAATTATCAAAACCTAATTGTGGATAACAATTAATATGAATCAGTATATAAATTCAAATGCCTACTTTTCTATTCACACACTTTTATCCTCTTGACTAATATCAAAGATTCTAAAATTTAAAGTATACAAGACAGGAATTATACATGTTTTCTATGGGCACCTTATACTAAAATTGGAACGTAAATAAATATGCTTTCTGGATGGAACATTTAACCTTTTCCTACCACTGGCATACGCAGGATTTCTTTTCGGAGGGGTCTGGAATTGTAAAAGTGGATGGACTAGGGAGGGAACCATTTTGACCGTTGTTTTAAAAGCTCTTCAAAGACAGAAATGGTAATAGGGAGTCATTTTGAGGGGAGCTGACATTTACCATTTTGTTTTATCTCGAGTTATTTACTGCTTCCATTGAAAAATTTTGCTTTTTCAAAATTTCGGGAGAGGCTGCAGCACCATCAGCTCCCCCTGCGTACGCCAGTGTTTCCTACCACCGGTCTTGCAACTTCCAAGTCGGAGTTAAACTAATGGGTACATACAAACTGACTGACCACTATACTCAGGTATCGTCCGAAAATCACTCTGCACCTGGCAACCCTGCAAGCGAAATAAATTGTAAGCAACGAGTTCACAACAGCGTCCCGACGTGGAAACTGATCTGTAGTGACTAACTCCTGGCCATCGTTCTCGGCTGTCCCTGCTGAAGAGAGAGATAAGGATTTACGTGGGAAAGCCGTAGATGTTGCTCGTTCAGGGAGGAGGGGGAGGTGATAAACGAGCCAACATCTTCCTCTTTTTCCTGGGCGAGAAGGGAAATAGCATGTTAGCTGGCTACACGGATCGCCATGCTACGCTGATCCTCGTTTGTTTCGTGTGAAAACATGGCCTCTGCGTTTGTCCAGAGATTTATGGCTTTTAGAACAATGTAGGAAACATGATTATGACCACGTTCGTCTCAGCAAATAGATTCATTTTGAGTAACGACGGTTACGATATCTGTGTCTTGTGACTAAGGTCCATAGGACAGTACGTTTGATAGAGAGGGGTGGAACAGCGGCCAAATGAAGGGAAGGAAGCCAAAGATAGAAGGAACAAACGGCCAAATGGAAGGAATAATGGTCAAAAAGGAGAGAGAGAGAGAGAGAGAGAGAGAGAGAGAGAGAGAGAGAGAGAGAGAGAGAGAGAGAGAGAGAGAGAAACGGATGGAATAACAGCCAAACGGAGGGAGTAACGGCCAAATGGAGGGAGCAACGGCCAAATGGAGGGAGCAACGGCCAAATGGAGGGAGCAACGGCCAAATGGATAGAGTAACGGCCAAACGGATAGAGTAACGGCAAAATGGAGGGAGTAACGGCAAAATGGAGGGAGTATCGGTAAAATGGAGGGAGTAACGGCAAAATGGAGGGAACAACGGCCAAACAGAGTGAATAACGACCAAACGAAAGGAGTAACGGCAAAATAGAGGGAGTAACGGCAAAACTGAGGGAACAACGGCCAAACGGAGGGAGTAACGGCCAAACTGAAGGAGTAACGGCCAAATGGAGGGAGCAACGGCCAAATGGATAGAGTAACGGCCAAACGGATCGAGTAACGGCAAAATGGAGGGAGTAACGGCAAAATGTAGGGAGTATCGGTAAAATGGAGGGAGTAACGGCAAAATGGAGGGAACAACGGCCAAACAGAGTGAATAACGACCAAACGAAAGGAGTAACGGCAAAATAGAGGGAGTAACGGCAAAACTGAGGGAACAACGGCCAAACGGAGGGAGTAACGGCCAAACGGAGGGAGTAACGGCAAAACGGAGGGAGTAACGACCAAACGGAGGGAGTAACGACCAAACTGAGGGAGTAACGGCAAAACTGAGGGAGTAACGGCAAAGCGGAGGGAGTAACAGCAAAGCGGAGGGAGTAACGGCCAAAGCGGAGGGAGTAACGGCCAAACGGAGGGAATAACGGGCAAACGGAGGGAGTAACGGCAAAATGGAGGGAGTAACGACCAAATGGAGGGAACAACGGGCAAAACTGTGGGAGTAACGGCAAAACTGAGGGAATAACGGCAAAACGGAGGGAGTAACGGCAAAACTGGGGGAACAACGGCCAAACGGAGGGAGTAACGGCAAAATGGAGGGAGTAACGGCAAAACTGAGGGAACAACGGCCAAACGGAGGAAGTAAGGACCAAACGGAAGGAGTAACAGCTAAATGGAGGGAGTAACGGCTAAATGGAGGGAGTAACGGCAAAATGGAGGGAGTAACGGCCAAATGGAGGAAGTAACGGCCAAATGGAGGGAGTAACTGCCAAACGGAGGGAGTAACTGCCAAACGGAGGGAGGGAGCAACGCCAAAACTGAGGGAATAACGGCCAAACGGAAGGATCGAATGATTAAACGGAGGGAATAACTGCCAAACCAAGTGAACGCAGGTCAATCTGAGGCAATAATGTCACAGCTGACGGAACAAAGGCACAACCGAGGGAACAAAGACCACAAAGACGGAACAAAGATCAAGCCGAGGGAACAAAGATCAAATCGATGGAACAAACGCCCAAACCGAAGAAACAGTGACCAAACAGAGAGAACAAAGAATGACACAGAGGGAACAACAGCCAGAATGACGAACATGCAAATACATAAAATGCGAATGGAGCAACCAGCACGAAGGAATAGGTGTGTGGATTCTATCGACACCGTCGTTTAAAAATCGACGCGAGAACAAATCCAAAGGCTACGCTATATGTTGTGAGGAGACAGAGTATACGACAATTTCACGTAAATTAAAATTGCTTTACTTCCCTACTTATTGTCTGATTATCAAGGTTATGCTTGTGATTTTATGTGCAAAAATCCAGTTAAGGCATCGACTCTACGATTTACATGATCGAGATCCACCCTTTATGTATGCCCCTTCAACAGTTACATGTAATTGTCGTTCTGCACCTCAGCGAAGAGTCAACAGTGTCAGATAAGCGATGTTAAATAACCTAAATAGTAATTAGGACCGAGCCAGCCATTTGGAACTCGACACAAGACGAGTGTGAAGCCTAGTCCTGTTTCTAATCAACGTGCTACAGAATAATTACCAGTGGCGTAGCGTTATAGTACACCCGTACGCTCGGCGTTCCCAGATTTAAAATTTCAAAAATTATAAAGTAAAACGTGACTAATTTCAAATATGTTTGACCTTCATGGCATTATAATAGCTATTTTTCGCGATCCGCTTGCAACGCTCCACTCTCAACACTCGTTCTAGCATCTCTTTTCAATGCCTTTCCCGGCCGGACGCCGAGCAGGTTCGGCGTACAGGACTCCTATATTCCTTGCTGCCTTTATGGAGGGAAAGCTTCCATTTCTACAGCACGCGCGTAAATGGGCTCTCTTACGCTGGCGTACGAGAGGTCTACCGTGATTGGTTCATGTGACCCTTCCTGCCTTCTGAAGCAGACGACAGCGGTAGCATTCCTACCCGGTTCTTCGCTCTCATGCAACTCGTGCTATGTGATGCTACAATACGCAATATTGACTGACGTAACTTTACCAATCTCAAATATACTGCTTCTTAATGGTCACTGCATTGTATGATTTATCGCACGAACAGCGACGTGCATTAGAAACTAAAAGATCAACACAGTTTTTGTCAAGTAAGTTGGTGAAGTCCTCGTGGTAGAAATTCAGCGTGTTGCTTCTCTACCACTTAACCCGCAAAACTATTAATTTTTTTTATTGTATTTTTTCGTTATTATCTAACTGCTTAATATTGTGTCAATGGAAATGTTTAGCATTCATTTGAAAACTCTTAACATCGAATGGTCTCTGGACAAAATTATTTTAAAATGTTTATCAGCATTCTCAAGGTGTAATAAACAGTGGTCTGAATTACTAATCGGCACTGTTACGTCAGTAGAGTGTACGATATTTGGATCATCCACTCTGCTTTGCACAGTGCGCCAAGACGACAGAGGTCCCTGGTTCAAATCCCAGCGTGAGCACGGGTGTTCTTTGTCAGTGTCCCTTCATCAATATCATCACTCATATTCATATTCGCGATTAACCAAAAGTGGTAGAAAAGCGAAGTCAAATAAACCAAATCAATGAGTAGTTGGATCAACCACAACAATGACGTCTGCTGTTGTTCAAAGGCGCTTGTGATTCAGGTAGGTTTTCTAATGACTTGCGTCATGCAGAAAGGTATAAAACACCAGAGTTCAAAACATTTGTGGCATAGAGAGGCATCTAATTATCTAGCTAAAACATGCATGGATGATGTTTTATTGCAAACCCAGCCGACATCAGGCAAATAAACAATACCTGTGGCGACTAATTCCATAAGTAAATTATTAAGCAAGAAAGGGCCGACCCTTCCTTCGGACTTGGCGTTCCCACCCGAAATGTCCATGCCACGCCACTGATAATTACAGATATAAATATTCAAGAGAATAAGCTCGAATCATTACCGAATCATTAATTACTACTTACTTCATCGTTTTAAATTCATGTACCATAATTTAATAACAACACAATTGATCAAATAATACTAGTTTTCCAGTAGATATAACTACTACCAACTGTTTGCACTAACATGGTTTTAAATTGAATAAGTTACTGTCTTTTCTCCGTGCCACAGTTAATGTAATGTATTCACGTCTTCAAATTCTTCACGAAAAGAAAATATGAAGAAGGCAACGCCATCTGTCGCCAAGAAAAGAAGCTCCGCTATTTATTTTCGCAGCCGCACTTTTAGACAGAAAAACACGTGCGCCACGAGGACAGAGGGAGCGGCAAGATTTCCTGGAAACGGCTTCCTGGAGTGTTTGCATACGTGGGCGTGTGTGGGGAAGGAGATGCTCAGGTGGCGAGGGACAGGGCGGTTAAAAATATGATTCCCCAAGGTGCGGACAAAGCGAGATGAAAGGGTATCACGGCTCGTTTTAGACTAAAGCATGTGCCTTCACATGTCTGATACAGAGTCTGCATCAAAAAGTAAGGGGTTATCGTTAATTTCGCATGCATTTAACCGTTTATACAAAACAACAAAGTGTGTTTCGTCTTGGCAAATGAATCCTCCCAGTTCTGAATTTATCAAAATAACGAAAGTAATGCAATGCGGAAGTGCCGTTACAATTAGATACTGTATACTTTCGGTACTGTTTTATTAACGAAAGAACAAAATAACTCCTTACTAAAGCAAGTGCCGAAAAAGTAACACTTTACTGTAGCAAGAGCAGAAATGTAACTTTACTAAAGCAAGTACCGAAAAGCAAATTTAACGCTTTATTGAAGCAAGTAACAAAAAAGTAATGCATTTTTCTTTTCTATGATTCTCTACCTTCTTCTTTTCCTCCTGTGATCTCTTTTTTTTCTTCCTGTTTCTATATTTTCTTACTCTTCCTTTCTTGCTTTCTCTGCTACTCTATCTTTTTCTCTTCTTCCTGTTTATTCTTTCAATGTCTTTCTTTCTTCACCTGCATACCTCTTTCTCTCTCTTTCTATCTTACTAAATCTGTTGTTTTCTCTCTCACTTACTGTTTTCTCTCCTTCTTTTTCCTTCCTCTGTTTCTCTTTCTTTCTCAGTAAATCCTTTCTCCTTCTGTTTGTCTTTCTCTTTCTTGCATGCTTTCTTTGTTTGTCTACTCCTTTCTTCTTTTATTCCACTGTTTGTTACTGCTTCTCTATTCTTCATTCGATCCTCGGTTTCTATATACTTCTCTTCCCTTTTTCCTTCTCTTGTTTTTCTCTTTCCCTCCATCTTTCTGTATCTAAGAGTTTGATCATAGCTGACAAATGCTTCTGAAATTTTCTCCTGTACGCTTCTTCGGTGGGCAGACTGTGGGCTAAGACTATTTCACGGGGCATCGCCCACCCTTTGGCGAAGTCCCTGAAGCAGTGAAGAATCACTTCCTTATCGGTAAATGGATACAAAACATATAACCTATGATATAAACTTAGGCTAGGGTGACCCTATGGGAGCTCGTCAGTTTTCACTGAATATTATACCGTTGTTGTTGCAAACTCGACACATGCGTATATACTGTATATAAGGAGCGTATATTCCAGACTAGCTAGGCTATCTGCGAAGCCTGAAGCTTAGAAAGTACAATACTGCAGATAATGGCGATTCTGAAGTTAGCAACCTAAATTCTTAGAAGTTGGCAACCTTAATTCTTAGAAGTTGGCAACCTTAATTCTTAGAAGTTGGCAACCTTAATTCTTAGAAGTTGGCAACCTGAATTCTTAGAAGTTGGCAACCTCAATTCTTAGAAGTTGGCAACCTCAATTCATAGAAGTTGGCAACCTCAATTCTTAGAAGTTGGCAACCTCAATTCTTAGAAGTTGGCAACCTCAATTCTTAGAAGTTGGCAACCTCAATTCTTAGAAGTTGGCAACCTAAATTCTTAGAAGTTGGCAACCTAAATTCTTAGAAGTTGGCAACCTTAATTCTTAGAAGTTGGCAACCTTAATTCTTAGAAGTTGGCAACCTTAATTCTTAGAAGTTGGCAACCTTAATTCTTAGAAGTTGGCAACCTCAATTCTTAGAAGTTGGCAACCTCAATTCATAGAAGTTGGCAACCTCAATTCATAGAAGTTGGCAACCTCAATTCATAGAAGTTGGCAACCTCAATTCTTAGAAGTTGGCAACCTCAATTCTTAGAAGTTGGCAACCTAAATTCTTAGAAGTTGGCAACCTAAATTCTTAGAAGTTGGCAACCTAAATTCTTAGAAGTTGGCAACCTTAATTCTTAGAAGTTGGCAACCTTAATTCTTAGAAGTTGGCAACCTTAATTCTTAGAAGTTGGCAACCTTAATTCTTAGAAGTTGGCAACCTTAATTCTTAGAAGTTGGCAACCTTAATTCTTAGAAGTTGGCAACCTTAATTCTTAGAAGTTGGCAACCTTAATTCTTAGAAGTTGGCAACCTTAATTCTTAGAAGTTGGCAACCTTAATTCTTAGAAGTTAGCAACCTCAATTCATAGAAGTTGGCAACCTCAATTCATAGAAGTTGGCAACCTCAATTCTTAGAAGTTGGCATCCTCAAATCTTAGAAGTTGGCAACCTTAATTCTTAGAAGTTGGCAACCTGAATTTTTATAAGTTTGCAACCTGACTACCGTTGGGATGGCAACGTGGCTTCCTTAAAAACGTCAAGAATGAGTCCAGTCTTCTCCCTTCCTCCATAGTCTAGGACCACGTGTCATAGTGAGTTAGTCCATGTGTTAGACTCAGCATACGCCACTGCTGTATATCTATGCACACAGACCCCCAAATGCGTCAACTGGTACCCGGTGCATCAAAATACACACAGAAATGCATCAAAGGCTATAACACCATTAAGCCTTGTCTCCATGATATGAAAAACTAAATATGCTGAACAAAACGTTACGTTTAGTTTATGTTTTTAATAAAATAAATTACTGCCTTGGTCATCATCAGGGTGGCTACAAACAAGCAGAAATGAAATTCCCTGACTTTTCCAGGTTTTCCAGGACAAAATTTACATTTTTCCCTGACAATTACAAATAAACTAAATCGATGTTTTTGCAAATGGAAATAATAAACTCATACAGATCCACGTATGGATTTGTTAAGTACCAATATTATCTTCTATGAAATTGACTTAATTTCTCTATTCTCTATGATTTGAATTCAAACCAGAAAATAGTGAATTTGGAAAATTATTACAATTCAAAGCTAGGGAATGATTACAGAATTTTATCATACGCCGTAAGTTTAAAATAAAATACTTGATTATTTTTAAAGTTACGACTAAATGAGATACGGGTGAAGAGTGATTGATTTCGAAATACAATTTGTAGTTTATCAGTCTACTTATACATTCTCGGTATTATATGTTGATATTTCCACTGAGGTTTGGAACCCTCTGCTTGCAAGAACCATGAGTGCGGACTCATTTTTCGATGCATAAAGCTTCTTCTCTGTAAAACAAACAACTTAGCTCTTGCATATAACGGAAACAATTGAATTGTACAAAAGAAACTGTCATATTTCCTTACATTATCAATGGGATTTCTGCTTCAGTACAGTATATCCAAGTGAAGTACTGTGAGACTGACGACATGCAGTTATACCATTAATGCTGACGAAAAGGGTATGTAGGTATTAGAAATTTAACGCAAAGAATTTAAAGAATTAAAACACGAATAGTCTGTTATTAATAGCTTCTGAAAGTTCATATATGAGGGGCATCCTGAAAACAGCTCCAATGGTGCCTACACGCAGCACTAGTGGTCGGAGAGCGACACACACACACACACACACATGCAGCCAGGAAGAAGTGGCATTTAGCTGTAACCTGGTACAGTTGCAATGCAGCCGTTTTAGGACAGTTCTAGGTTAAACATTGCAGCTCTCATACAGTCTCCCACAAACTGCGATGTAGCCTACGTGCACGCTCAGAATTTGGCACAGAGCCACCAGCCATCGTGTGAGGTGTGCAAATCGGACGTCGATAGTGATAGCATGGTCAGACGATGGTGCAGACTATTCATAGAAGGCCAATCGAATGTGCACAAGCCCATACAGCTGAGTACACGCGGGTACTTTGCATCACTTCAGGTGAGAGATCTTGGACCACTCCATATACAGCCCTGGCCTTGCATGTACCGACTTTCATCTCTTTGTTTAACTGAAGAGGTTTCTGGCAGGACAAGGGTTTGACAGCTACACTGCGGTAGAGACCGTCTTTGCTGTCAGACACATATGCCATGGGCATACAAAATTCAGTGCCATGCTACGACAAATGCCAGAACAACGCTGCTGATTATGCCGAAAATTAGGTTAGGACTCACTGTTACTAATGCAATAAATTACAACTGATATTCTTGTTTTATTTATGCCTAATCGGTAGGGATCATGATTTTTTGTTATTTTTTTTCAAATTGGTGTATTTTTTTATTTTTTACTATTCGGTATTATTTTCTCCAAAATTCGCATTTTTATTTTAGCGCATTTTCTGGCAAATACCTGAAATTATACCTTCATGGTGTTTTTAAACTACTGTTTCAAATTGTAAGTCACATGGCCTACGCCTCTTCCTGAGAGTTTCATATCTTGAAAGTTATTTTCCATACCGCCTTTTTAATTTTAAGGTAAGGGTTTCAGATAATGGAATTTTCCCCGTACATACTGAAGGGTGCATAATGACCATAAGTTGCGACGCACCCAAAAAATTTAAATCAATCAATCTCACGTGACAGTTACAGATATATTATAGCACCAAAAATTGGCATTAACTTTTTTTTGACTTGTTAGTGTTACGTTCCCCAAAATTCGTGTTTTTGTTTTAGAACATTTTTCTGCCAAATATACCGAAACTTAATGCTCCATTGTGCTTCTAAACTATTATTTTAAATTGTAGGTCACATGGTCTACGTATTTTCGTGACAGTTTGATATGTTGGAACAGATTTTTGAGGAAGTAAAAGTAAAGTGCTCCCCTGCACTTTGCCATGAAGGTGTATAGGGGAGGAGTTTGGGCCCTACACTTTCTTGATCACGGCTGAAAATGGAGGTGATATGATCAGCACCACGCTCCTGGCTATCTTTATCCCTCAAAGTTTCCTCCAGGTACCCGCTTCATATGACGCTGGGTGGGAGCCGGAGCAGTTTGAATAGGTGGAAAAGATCTTGGTTCTCCCCCGCAAGGAATCGACCCCGGGTCTCTCGCATGGTAGTCAGACGCTTTAACGACTGAGCTAAATTATTTCTCGCTCGACAAATGTCGATGGTGCGCACTTAGCTTGGTAATTCAAAACACATCTCACGCGACAAATACTGAAGATGTGGCTCCCGTGTGACGGTACATACGCACTCGATCTCCTGTTAGAACCCTGCCACTTTACACTGTGATGCAAATGGTTTCGATAGAAGTTGAAAAAATCGTTGGAAATACATGATTTAATTTGGCTGTCGAAATTATTCCGTTATAGTTTACTCTTGAATAAAATGTTGGAAAACTTGCACTTCTATGTATACAAACATGGTCTAAAAAAGACAAGAATGTTGGATTTCATGGATTTTTTTGTTATTTTAGGACATTTTTTTTAAAAAATCGCTAAAAACGCCAACAATTCGCATTTTATGCCAAATTCGCATTATTTCGATATTTCGAACGGGCGAAAAATGTGACCAGACATCACTGCACATTCATAAACCAACTTCGCAGCAATTACCATTTTTCACGGTTTCCGCGTTTCCGAATAATCAATGTCCCTACTAATTGCAAATTACTTTCTGGCCACCCCTCGTATAAATCAGTAGATGGAAAGTGAAAATTTAGCAGGGTTGGCAGAGAAAAGTCAATTCTTGAAGAAAGTGATTTGATTTTATGATTGAATGATTCGAGTAAACATGATATTGAAATATTTACGTATTTTTTATTAGTATTTTATTTCATAATATTGGACATTAACCTTACTCAGTGAGAGATTAATGACCATCTGTCACGAGTTTAAACATGCAGGACAGAGAGTGGCGTTAATTTCATTGCAATACTATTGATGCAGTAAATTTAAGGTTAGGAGGATGCACTTGCCAATTTTTATAACGTTCACCAATGCAGATTTATGTTTCACTTTTTCGTGATAGTATTCAATAAATATCCCGTTATGTTGGATTCTTCTTGATATCTAAGAATAGTCAAATGTTATTGTAAACGTATGTTAACTTGTGAAAAACCAGTAATACATCAGGATGATGAAAGAAAACCTTCGTAAGCACTGCTACATTAAATAAGGTGAAGTGAGCCAGAAGAGTAATAAAATTCCAGCAGCATATTTGCAGTCTAAAGCTCTTCTTGTTTATGCATGCGATTTTTGTTGGATGTTGCAGTCCGAAGACATCCAACAAAAATCAATTGCATAAGAGTGCCATGCATGCAATTTCTGTCGCATGTTGTAGTGAGATACTTGTCGGGTGGCGATATTCGACAAAAATCTTATGTATCAATGGAGCCTATTTGTTTTCATGTTCCTTCAGTTTGTCCAACAAAATGCCTTACTACGACATCCGCCAACTATCGGACAGCGCCACCCGCTCCCAACCCCTCTATCTGTATACAGTTCTGTCTCCTTACTACTCCCATACGGACAAGAAAAAATGATAATTCAATGTATTTTCCACGTAATAGAGGCTTAACACATTTCTCTGCCCCTCCTGAAATTTCTCTCTCTCCCCTCCTCTCTCTCTCTCGTGTTGTGCATAAAAGGGAGCCTAAAAGTTGATGCCGAAACTTAGTAACAAGATTTCCTGTTCCCGTGCAGTTACATAACGATATCTTAAAAAAGAAGTCAATCAAGACAAAATTCCCTGACATTTCCCTGACTTTTTTTGACACCTCAAATTCCCTGACTTTTCCCGGTTTTCCAGGTCTGTCGCCACCCTGACCAGGGTGGCTACAAACAAGCAGAAATGATATTCCCTGACTTTTCCAGGTTTTCCAGGACAAAATTTACATTTTTCCCTGACAATTACAAAGTTAACTAAATCGATTTTTTTGCAAATATAAATAATAAACTCACACAGATCCACGTATGGTTTTATTAAGTACCAATATTATCTTCTATGAAATTGACTTAATTTCTCTATTCTCTATGATTTGAATTCAAACTGCATAATAGTGAATTTGAAAAATTATTACAATTCACAAGCTAGGGAACGATTACGGAATTTTTCATATGCAGTAAGTTTAAAATAAAATACTTGATTATTTTTAAAGTTACGACTAAATGAGATAAGAGTGAAGAGTGATTGATTAAGAAATACAATTTGTAATTTATCAGTTTCCTTAGCTATACATTCTCCGTATTATATGTTGATATTTCCACTGAGGTTTGGAACCCTCTGCTTGCAAGAACCATGAGTGCGGACTCATTTTTCAATGCATAAAGCTACTTCTCTCTTCCCTGTAAAGAAAACAACTTAACTCTTGCATATAAGTGAAACAACTGAATCTAACAAAATAAAGTGTGTGAAACTGACAATATGCAGTTATACCATTAATACTGACGAAAAGGGTATGTAGGTATTAGAAATTGAACACAAGGAATTTATAGAATTGCATTGTATAGGTACCTGATTTAGCTAACCACACATTAAAACAGGAACACACTAATAATAAAAGCTTCTGAAAGTTCATATACGAGGGGCATCCTGAAAAAAGCTCCTCCAAAGGTGCCTATACGCAGCACGAGTGGTCGGAGAGCTACACATCTGGTACAGTTGCAATGCAGCCGTTTTAGGACAGTTCTAGGTTAAAGATTGCAGCTCTCATACAGTCTCCCACCGACTGCGATGTAGCCTACATTGCACGCTCAGAATTTGGCACAGAGCCACCAGCAATCGTGTCAGGTGTGCAGACCGGACGTCGTGAGTGATAGTATGGTCAGACGATGGTGCAGACAATTCACGGAAGGCCAATCGAATGTGCACAACCCCATACAGCTGAGTACACACGGGTACTTTGCATCACTTCAGGTGAGAGATATTGGACCACTCCCCGTACAGACCTGGCCTTGCATGTACCGACTTTCATCTCTTTGTTTAACTGAAGAGGTTTCTGGCAGGGCAAGGATTTGACAGCTACACTGCGGTAGAGATAGTTCCAGTCTTTTCTGTCAGACACATATACCATGGGCATACGAAATTTAGTGCCGTGCTAAGACAAATGCCAGAACGACGGTGGTGATTATGCCAAAAATTAGGTTATGGCTCACTGTTACTAATGCAATAAGTTACAACTGATATTCTTGTTTTATTTATGCCTAATCGGTAAGGACCTTGATATTTTGTTATTTTTTAAAAAATTGGTGTATTTTCTTATTTTTTATTTTTTACTACACGGTGTTATTTCCCCCAAAATTCACGTTTTCATTTTAGCGCATTTTCTGGCAAATATCTGAAATTATACCTTCATGGTGTTTTTAAACTACTGTTTCAAAGTAAGTCAAATGGCTTACGCCTCTTCGTGAGAGTTTGATATCTTCAAAGTTATTTCGGGAAAGTTATTTTCCATACCCCTTTTTTAATTTTAAGGTAAGGATTTTAGATAATGGAATTTTCCCCGTATATATACTGAAGGGTGCATAATGACCATAAGTGGCGACGCACCCAAAAAATTAAAATTAATCAATCTCACGTGACAGATACCGATACATTATGGCACCAAAAATTGGCATTATTTCTTTCACTTGTTAAGTTGAAAAAATCGTGGGAAATACATGATTTAATGTGGCTGTCGGAATTATTCCATGTACGTATAACTCTATAGTTTACTCTTGAGTAAAATGTTGGAAAACTTGCATGTTCTATGTACACAAACATGGCCTAGAAAAGTCAAGAATGTTGGATTTCATGGAATTTTTCGTTGTTTTACGTCATTTCTTTAAAAAAAAATCGCTAAAAACGCCAACAATTCACATTTTATCCCAAATTCACATTATTTCGAACGGGCGAAAAATGTGTCCAGACATCATCACTGCACATTCCTAAACATAACTTCGCAGCAATTACCATTTTTCACAGTTTTCGCGTTTGCGAAAAATCAATGTCCCTACTAATTGGAAATTACTTTCTGGCCACCCCTCGTATAAATCAGTAGATGGCAAGTGAAAATTTATCAGGGCTGGCAGAGAAAAGACAATGCTTGAAGAAAGTGATTTGCTTTTATGATTGAATGATTCGAGTAAATATATTAAAATATTTACGTAACTATTATTAGTATTTTATTTCATAATATTGGACATTAACCTTACTCAGTGAGAGATTAATGACCATCTCTCATGAGTTTAAACAGACAGGAATTTACAGTGTTGCAGTAAATTTGATGTTGGGAGCATGCACTTGCCAATTTTTATAACGTTCACCAATGCAGATTTATGTCTCACTTTTTCGTGATAGTATTCAATATATATTCCATTTGGTTGGATTCTTCTTGATATCTAAGAATAGTGCAATGTCATTGTAAACGTATGTTAACTTGTGCAAAACCAGTAATACGTCAGGACGATGAAAGAAAACCTTCGTAAGCACTGCTACATTAAATAAGGTGAAGTGAGCCAGAAGAGTAATAAAATTCCAGCAGCATATTTGCAGTCTAAAGCTCTTCTTGTTTATGCATTCGATTTTTGGTGGATGTTGCAGTCCATGCAATTTCTGTCGCATGTTGTAGTGAGATACTTTGTCGGGTGGCGATATTCGACAAAAATCGTATGTATCAATGGAACCTATTTGTTTCCATGTTCCTTCAGTTTGCCCAACAAAATGCCTTACTACGACATCCGACAACTATCGGACGGCGCCACCTGCTCTTATCCCCTCCATCTGTTGACAAGTCCTCTTACTACTCCCATACGGACAAGAAAAAAATATATAATTCAATGCATTTTCCACGTAATATTTACTCCCCCGATGATACCATATGGTATCATCAGTGTAAGGTCGTACTCGCCCGATGATACCATATGGTATCATGGTGCTGATTACGAAATGAATGTGCTTTTTGGACCTTCAAACACTTAGGTTTGGGTGGAAACTCTGACACAGGTCTAGAGCAAGCCTGGGAAATTCATATTGATGACCAACCTCCCCCTTCTCTGCAACATATCCATGCCACATTTCCGAAGACTTTCACATTTTGGCTATTTATTCAACTTGTATGGCACCCAGGAACATGAAACATGTTTCATTCTCTTTGGACATGTCAATTCTTTGAAGAGAATACTAAGGTTTGCACCTTATCCCCAAAATAGCGGGAGAAGAGGGGGCAAACTTCAGATTTTTGTTTTTTCATTGAAATTCGGGGGTCGGGCTCCCCCAAACCCCCTTCCTCGGTCAGGCATTCTGAATTGTACACGGTTGCATGCTATGATGTTTTAGCTGCAAAACAAAACTTATCCGAAGTAGATTGCTCCCATAGGGCCAGAGTTATAATAATTTTCCTCCAAAAATGCAAATTACATATTTTTTGTAAAAAAAATTAATCACATTTTGGCTTATTATTCAACTTGTATGGCACCAAAGAACATGAAACATGTTTCATTCACTTGAGAAATGTCAATTCTTTAAAAATAATACTAAATTTCACGCCTTCTCCCCAAAATAGTGGGAGAAGAGGGGGCAAACTTCAGATTTTTGGTTTTTCTATTAAAATTCGGGAGTCGCGCCTCCCAAACCCCCTTCCTCGGTCCGGCGTTCTGAATTGTACACGGCTGCATGCGCTGATATTTTAGCTGTAAAACAAAACTTATGTGAAGTAAATTGCTCCCATAGTGCCCGAGTTATAACAATTTTCTGTTCCCGTGCAGAGTTCCATAACGATATCTTTAAATTAAATTTTAAAAAGGTTAATGAAGATGAAATTCCCTGACATTTCCCTGACTATTTTTGACACCTCAAATTCCCTGACTTTTCCCGGTTTTCCAGGTTTTCCAGGTCTGTCGCCACCCTGACGTTTTTCATATCAAAGGCTACTTTTGATCAGCTGCTCTTCAGTGTGCTTCACTAAAAATGCATCGAGGAGATCAGGGGCCAAAATTGCATGATTAACTGTATCATTCGATGTACTAAAGAGTTCGAGTTTTGTGTACGATTGTATTGCAAATGCAGTGTTAGAAGTGAGGGGGTTGTGAGGGGATGTATGCCTCAAGTTAGCAATTTTTTTGCAAAGCATACCCTCAGCTGTCTCATTGCCACCACGTTAAGCCATAAGCAAGTGAGTGAGTGGGTGTTCTAAGTTCACATTTTGCACAGTAAGGCTAATCGGGACTGGATCTGCATTTAAAAGTGGGATCCGAACCACTATGTGCCTCCACCGGGAATCGAACCCGGAACCCCTTGATTACAAGACGATGACGATACCACTACGACATCGGGGAGACCCGTTAACCCCTAAGCATCTCACCAGTTAACCCAAGGTTAGACCAAACTTCCCCTGGTAACATTTTCCACTTCAAGCGTTCCGTAAATGACACCGGTTTGTACAGTGTCTCTCAAAAGTTTTAGGACAACGACATTTTAAACTAGGCAACCCAAATTACGTAAAGCGCTGGTGGGTTGCGTGTAGAGTTAGGCTCAATTTCAGGGTTGCCATATGCACAATAGATATTTATGAAATACGGGAAAGGAATAAAACCAAGTATTATTGTATAAAACTCTAAAAAAATATCAGGATCACAATTGTCGCAAATAGGAAATACTTTCTGCAAGAATGAAAATCGATTTTCTAATATAACATCGCTGATGAATCTATACAAAGGAAAAGAGGAAAGAGGAAACGAAAGGGGACAACAAATGAGAGGAGAAAGGAGAGAGCGAAAGGAGAAGAGGAAAAGTAAAGGAGGAACGAAAATATAGGACAGATGTGGATAGGAGAAGTAATGTGGAGAAAGGGAAAAGATGCGAGGAGGGATGAGGAAAATGGAGCAAAGAGGAGAAGGGAGGAGGGAAAGAGAGGAGGGAAAGAGATGAGAGGAGGAGACCAGAAGAGGGGAGTTGAGAGTAGAATAAAAGAGAGAACATGAGAAGAAACGAAACGAAGAGGAGAAGAGTGCAGTGAAGTCGGAGATCTAAGACAGGAGAGGAGATAAGAGGAGTGGAGAAAAATGGGATGGAGACAAGAGGCAAGAACAGGAGGGAAGACGATATGACATATAAGCAGAGGAGAAGGGGAGAGAAGAGAAAGGAGACGAGAGGAGAGATGAGGTATTTGTAGGAAATATCGTCTCAGCGTCAAGAATTGATGCAGTGATCAAAATATCGACATGAAACATTCAATAATATTTTAAAATGAATTGGAGAATGTATTAGATCTGCGCGAAATGCCTTTTGGCTGAGTTCAGAGCGAGATAAAATATGCCACGTAAGATCTTTGATTCTACCTGCGATTATACGACTAAAAACATGAATGAAATTTTCATATTTATAAGAATTTGTTATTTAATATTTCTCCTCCCCCCCCCCCCCCATCGTTAATACCAAACAGAATCATTCCGTTTAACACGGCGTGGACAATGAACACAACGGGAAAGGTCTAAAACTTAGCAAAATTTTCTGCCAACAAAATTTTCAACAAAATGCCGTTGTCCTAAAACGTTTGAGAGACACTGTACATAGATATCAGTATATTCAGTCCTATACACTACGCCCCTGGCCATAACTAGGATTACTCTTAAACTTGTGGTAACAAAATGGGATGAAAAACCAGAAAAAAACTCATTACCAAGCTATTCGTGTTAAATCCAACAATGGATACGCGTGTGCTTACTGAGGATTAAAAAATGCCAAGTTTTATTCTTGTCATTAAGTTAACAGCTGCATGCAGTCATTAAGAGACAAGCACAGACCACAAGTTTCCTTACAACCCACTCATCATTTATGCCACGAGTTTTAGTAATTAAATATCAAAACTCTGCTCTGCAAAACAAAACAAAAAATACCACACACACACCACTAATTATAAGTCCAGCAGTTGTTGCGTTCTGAAGAGGGGAGGCACCTGCAGAAACAAACACTCTTAACCTCACCCTTCGGCACGAAGTGTCGCCCGCCATATGCAATTATGAAAGCAACTAGCGACAATATTAAAAAATACAGGAGAAACCTCAAGCTTGTTACAGTCACGTGAAAGGTTTCGGTAATTGTTTAATAGCAGGTATGCTTCGCGGCAACAATAACGTACGCGCCAAACACCATAACGAACTCTTTGTTTTGGCGGCAAGGTTGGTCATTGGTCGGAGAAGCGATAGCAGAGCCGTCAGTGGCAGGAAATGGTAATTTCACGCTGGGCGTGATTCGCACGATAACACCCTTGCTGACGGTGTGAAAAAAATTGCCATTTACAAACTTGTATCTGGAATATTCAAGTGCTCGGTCAAGCGGCGTTTGTGAAGCAAGACTCTTACCGTGATTTAGGTGACATGTTCTTCCTCTTTTCTTAAATTAATTGCACAGTAGCGCTGACCTCGGAAACTACGCTATTTGAGAGAGTGCTGTGAATATACTTCGATAGAGGGCTCTGATATTATAATGCAAGAATAGCAGCAATTAACAGGTTTAAGAAATGATTTTAGTCAAAGATATAATACGAGGTGCAGGGGTAAAGAAAAAAATCGATGTATCAAGGATTTCGACTTACCAAGGTTCGAGTTATTGAGGGCTAAAATCGCAGACTTCGAGCTATAGAGGTCTAAAGTTTACTGACCCTTCTGAACGTCGGCACTACGTATGCCTATAACGTAGGTTGATCACCTGACATTGTACGTACTCACCCTACACTTCGACTTATTGAGGTCCGTGCGACTAAAACTTCGAATTAAAGAGGTGATTAGAATTTAACTTCGACTCACAGAGATTTTTCATAGTCTACCTTAAGTGTTATTGAGTTCGAACGGCATCCCATAAACTGTACAAATATTTGTCTTATCAAGGTTTTATTCGAGTTGTTGAGGTAAAATTAGTTGAGTGTTGTGGACAAGTCAAGGGGATTGCAAAAAATTCGACTTATCAAGGAATTCGAGATGTTGAGGTTCGAGATATGAAGGTTCCACTGTATTGTTAAAAAATTCTGAACTGATGTGGCAACATTTCATGACCAGATGTGGCAATCTTGCAGGCCATCATAACGGTTGGGCTGACTGACAGAGAGAGAGAGAGAGAGAGAGAGAGCGAGACTACGAGACTACCATGTGATGATCCTGTCCTAGGGTGTGAAATAAGTTCCTTGAGGATAAACACATCGCAGAAGTGCCTCAGCCACCTTACTCGCCTGATCTGGTGCCTGAAAATGTTTGGCTATTTTCATCTTTCAAGATGTGGCTCCACGGTATCTCAAGAAGGGAAGACAACATTTATAGAGGGTCTTTCAGAGATGATAACAACAATGAGAAGATCGTTGAAGAAGTACATGTGTGCATTACGGCAGTAATTCGTTCACTTACGTACGCACAGATAAATGAGAACTAGTCAAAGTTTTAAAACTGTCATACGAATCACTGTGTAACGTGCCCCTGTCAGAATCAAACCTGGAATATTTTTGATTACAATACAACAAACTTTGCTACTCCTTGTTTATTTTCTATCACGTTTTGTTTGTTTACTGTTGCTGTTGTTTGTAGTGAATTTATAGTGACTGAACTCACGTTGATGATTATACGCAATACAATGGCGCTGCGTTACCCCCACACCCCCTATACGCCTACAAGGCGTGGTGCTAAGCACAGGGGAGCACTTTACCTTTTCCATAATGGCGTTACCTAGGCAACCACGTCATCTGCACCGTAAGCTGATCCTATTCCCGGTTTCCGGAAGATTCTAGATATATCCAGAAGGTAGTGATTGCTGCTACAACTGTTTTAAGCATTGCCATTGGATGGTAGCTTTTTGGGGTGTTGTAATAATCTGTGGTGATTAAGTTAGGCTTGTTGGGTTTGGTTCTCTTAGAACCAAAAACGGTTGTAGCAGCAATACCGGCCTATTCAGAATCTACCAACGAAAAAAATCGATTGTTGAATAAGTCTCCAAGACAACAGGGGGCGGGGGTGATTAAACAGACTAAGGTGGAATATGATACACGCTAATACGGAGTGTATTATGAAGAAACGTTTTAAAACAGATTTTTGATAGAGATTGAATGTATTGAACGTTGATGTTGATATTGTGCTATACTGAGCGTGTGTTGATTTTAACAAGGCTTCAAAATTCCTTGTGCATAAGGTAAGAAATTACGCTTTCATTTTTTTCACCACGTTCTGAGAAGGTCCATTGCAGAAATTATTTTAAGGAAAGTCCCATAATCCTACCGAGCAATCTGATTGGACAGGTTACCGTGACGAAGTTATCCTTGGCTCTCAAAAAGGAATGTCACAACTAAGGAATAAATCGTAATATGATCCGCGATAGAGATGTACTAAGATGGATCTTGAGCACATCCTACGTAAAGCTTTGGAATTAAAAGTTCATTCGTCTGGAGTTTGGCGAATTGACATATGCTTCAAGTCCTGATTCGAACGCCACTTTACTTCAAAAGTTCCGAAAGGCCAGGTCTCTCTAACAACCACATGTCAAGTCCACGTGGAGCCCAGTAGATCTTCTCCTCAAACTGTTCCCACCAATAGCGTCCGTTTTAAGAAGTGACAGACAGTAGTACTTGTCGAGTCCACGTGGAGTAAATGAGATGATACCAATTCAGTTTCTTTAGAGATTTGATAACGTGACGTTGCAGTTATGTTTGTAAGGTTGTGTTATTGTGTTGTGATGTATTTTTATGTACAATGTGGAGAACTTTGGAGTGTAAGGTCGTCGAAGTTCGTGGTGGATGTCTAAAGACTGCAGGTAGAAGTGACAACAGCGCTTTTCAGAAAAACAGGTGCTGACTAGAAATCAGATACGCGTCCGGTCGGCTTCCTCTCTCGAGCTGTCAAAGATACCGAACTGGCGTTCCAATCAAGACTTCAACTTTACCTGTTTTCTTCACCCTCATCCTTCAATTGTAATCTTGTCACAGCTTGGAAAGTCACTTAACATGGTAAGCACGGCAGTCGTGCAGGTTGCTTAATCTTAAGGATAGTGTAGATACCCATACAACACACACATATCCAGAAGACATCTTATGGATCTCTTCTGGATATTCGTGCCGAAGTACTGGATATTCATAGTATAACACCATTAAGCCTTGTTTCCATGATTATGAAAAACTAAATATGCTGACCAAGGCAGTAATTTATTTTATTAAAAACATAAACTAAACGTAACGTTTCAACCTTCTAGCAAGGTCTTCTTCAGACTCTGTATCAAGTACAAAAGTAACAAGATACAAAAACAGGGCATTATATATACACACAAACATTACTCCCTCCAGACTATTTAGAAAGTTGTTTGGAACTTTCTAGCAGGTGACTTTCACTTTCCAACTTTACTTTCACCTAAAAGGCTAAACACAATTACTTCCATATAGAATGTGGTTGGACTTTTAATCTCACGCTCTTTTCCCTTCATTTTTCTTCCTTCTCCTCTCCTCTTTCTCTCTTGTCCTTTCCACTCTTTCTAACATCTTCTTCCATTCTTTGTTTAACTTCAATCCCCCATTCCAGTTCATTGTCTCTTCTTCACCTTTCTTCTCTATTTCCTTGGCTTCCTTCCATTTTCTCACTAGCGTTCTCTTCTCCCTTCCTATCTGCTTAGCCTCATCCCACTCTATGTCATGTCCTGTTTCTCTCGTGTGTTTAAATATTGCATTTCTTTCTCTCTTAAGTCGTACATCATCCCTATGTTGTTTCAACCTGTCTTTCAGCCTCTTTTTCGTTTCTCCTATGTACACACTCTGACATTCTTTACATTTCACTTCGTAGATAATCCCTTCCTCTTCCGCTTCCTCTTCTCTGTTTTCCTTTATCTTGTTTGCATTCCTCGCTATTCCTAAGATGCTTCTCCCTCCCTTCCTGTAAGTTTTAATTCCCGCTTTCTTAAGCACTTTGCATATCTTTTCTGTGGTCTTCCCCATACTCCTTATTCCAAACCTTCTCTCTTTCTCTTCCTCTTTCTCTTCCAATTCTTCCCTGCCCGTTTTCTTCCTTCTTCTGTTTATGTCCAGTCTATCCTGCTTCTCATAGCCATTCTTTTCCAGCTGTTTCCATAGGCTATTTATTTTGCCTTCTTTTTCACATTCTTTCATGCATATTTTCTTCGTAGTATATTCAGGAATATATAGTAGACATTCATTGGATATACCACATATCCCATGAATATCCAGCATTGGAGATCTCATGGATGTCCAGGTCAGGATGTCCTCGGATATCAAGGACGGGATATCCCACGGACGTCCTATGGATATCCAGGACGGGATATCCTATGACGTCTAATGGATATTCACAATATCCATGGATATCCCTTGGAGATTTGTGCTGTATGGGTACTTTTTCTTACATTCCTTTAAAGGAAAGCAGGTTGCAATTTGCCGATGCAAACTACAGCACGAGGCCACTAGAGGCGCTGGATTCGCATAAATTCTCGTCCGCCTTTAGGAGTTTTGAATGGGGGGCACAACGACCCCTCCGAGGGGTGAAAACATGGGACTGCGTACCGCAAACGAAGACAAACGCACCCTCCTCGGTGCGTAGGCGAAAACCTAAACGAAGGTAACGCGACACGGGGAGACTCGTGTTAGCAAAAAAAAAGGTCTACGCCTCGCTTCCTAAATCCGGTGGGACCGAATAAATTTCCTATCGCGATGGGTTGCTTACGAGTTGTGGTCGCCCTCGTTCGAGCGAAGAAGCTCGTAAGAGTTATTCCCCGGGGAGAGAGGCGAGAAAGTTGGAATCTCGCCGAGAGACGAGACAATAAGGAGGGCCAGATTCAGGTAACATTGTATCCGGATAATTGTTGTTTGCTTGTTTCTGTGCGTGTGGATTTCAGAAACTCGAATACAGGGTATTTATTGCTGAAACTTCGGATACCGAGTATTGTGAAAACCAAATGTTCTTTTAGTGGTAAGTACGACAATTGATTGTCGAAGGTGTCGTCTGTGTTATGTTCCTGGTAACTCTTCTTACCTTTACTCCAGTAGTCGTGGACATCAAGACACTAATGGTCTTCCTTCAATGAAACCCATCTCAAGGTAGGTTTAAGAACAATCCAACCACGGTTGTTTAGTTATAGGTAAATGTTTATTTTTTCACTAGGAATCTTACAATGGGTAGGTGGACAACTTGAAAACCGGAACTTGAGTATAGGTTCTTGTAGATAAAGTGATACTGAGGTGGCCAAAATCTAGGGTTTACAGAAGAGCGGCGTAAACCTGTACACTTCTTCCTAGACTGGAACTGACTTCTTTTCAAGCCAAAATGCGTCGTATTTATACTCAAGTTCGAAGTCTCGAACTTCGGTCTTTAGGTAATTTTATGATAGAATATTCTGAATTATAACATATAGATATTTGGAATATACATAGTTCTGTTCTTAGTAATTCACAAACAAAGTTTACATATTCACTTAAGTTAGCAATTATTTCTTTAAAGTTGACAAATCTTCTTACATTTTGAAAAATTACAAATTTAAACGTTCCGCCATTATCTAGTCACAATTTGGTTAGTTCATTAACATTTGGTAAACTTTGATTGGCGAGCTTATATTTACATCATAGTAATATGCATATTTCGTTAAGCGAGCTGACTTCATTAGTACTGTACATAAAGATTAGTTCATTAGGTCATAAGCATCCTGATTGGTGAGTTCGCGTTTACGTCACAAACTGAGTAATACAACATGTAAATTTATACACATTATTAAGAAATCAAGGCAATACTAAATCTTTTACATTTCAACATGCACATTTATAATTATAACCCTTTACTGGAAGTATGTGTCTGACAGACACGCATGTTTTTTTTTTCGTTGTGCTGACAACCCTGTATGTTTCTGTGAAGCGAGCTCCTCAATACCTTCATAATTTTTTTTTCTTAGTTTGGTGGTGTGATTCATTGTTGTCGGTCGCGCTTGTGTGTTAGCTGATAAGAGCTTTTTTGTAACCTACCGTGTCTGAGAGGCACATACTTCCAATAACGTAAGTTTTTTTGCGTGTCCCGTGGACACATACTTCCAGTAGTGTAGTTTTCTTGCACACAAGTAATATTGATGTTGATGATTAGAACTTAGTTATAATGGAGGAGGACCTTCTACATCTAGGAAAAGGAAACTAAGCGATGTAGCGAAAGTGGGTGAACCCAATTTTTGCGCCAAGGTTTCAAAAATGTGGGAAGAAGTGGAAGAAGAAGACGGGGTAGAAGAGGAGATGGAAGATCTATTTTCTGATGATGATTGTGATGTGGACCCCACGTTCATTCCTGATACATATGGTTCTTCCACTGATGATGAAGATTGTCGTAATTTCGAAGCTAGTATTTCGTCTGTAAGTTGCAGGACAAATAAAGAGAAAGACGTTCCAGCTTTCTTTCAAAGTAAGAAAGGATATTCTTGGGAATCTAAAGAACCAACAAAGGCTAGACGTGTTCCTCGTCAAAATATAATACGAGGAATTCCAGGCTTGACAAAGATTGTTAGAAATTTAGGTGAAAATCCTCAAATGGAAGATATTTGGTCTCTAATTTTTGATGACGACATTATTGATCATATTGTGTTGTGGACAAATGTAAAATTAGAGAAAACAGGAATTAAAGTCCAAGAGCATCAAAAGAGCAATTACAGACCAACTCATAAGTGTGAAATAAAGGCACTTTTAGTTCTTTTTATGCTTCCATCAATTTGTAAGTCTGGACATGAGGATATGGTTTCCCTCCTTTCTACTGATTCTATGGGTAGACCCATATTTAGATCAGCTATGTCAGTGAAGCGTTTCCAAATTTTGTTACTGTGCCTCCGATTTGACGACCCTGAAACGAGAGAAACACGGAAGGAGACAGAAGCACGTAAATTTCAAACTTGCTCAGTACTTTCAAGAAAACTTTTGTTCACAAAAAAAGTGTATTTCATTTGAAGTGTGTGAAAATTTCATTTTCATAAAAAAAGAAAAGTTTTTCTCAATAATAGTTATTTTTTCTTACGTAGCACTTGCGTTGTGTATGTATTTTGAAATAAATTTTATAATATTAGATTATAAGAATAAATCTATGTAATACTTTGCCAAGGAAACCAAAGTTTCGGCGTTCCGTGTCTGTCAGACACATACTTCCAATTATGTAATAAAAATCATTCTTCCTGTTAAGGGATAATGCAATGTTACGAAAATGTGCAAGGTCTAACAACTGATTGATATGGTTTACTTTACTTCGCTTTTCTTCCACTTATGGCTAAACGCAAAGATGAGGATGAGTGATGAAATTGATGAAGGGACACTTACAAGGAACACCCATGTCCAGGCCGGGATTCGAACCCGCTACAGTTCCGAAAGCGTCGAGTGGTCCGTAATCACGATGTCGTTATCGAGATTTCAAATTAGAGTCCTGGCTTAGAGTCCCCCCTTTCGAAAATCCTGGACACGCCACTGTCCGTGACTGTACAAGACGACATCGCAGCGCGTGTAGCCGCACCTACAGGCGAAACAAACATTGGCCAAAAAAGCGCGTCGGACTGTGAATGTCAAAGCGACCCGATCAAACGGACCCGGCTCCGGTTCGGGGCAAAGTGCATCATCCACCTCGATGGGCGCGTCCACCCCAACCCCATCCCAATTCACCGCCCGTCAACCCCTGTCATCCGCACACCGAGGGCATAATTGCAATTGTTGACCGCTCTCACCCACTTGTCGCCCCGCCGAGCACATTACGCCGCCCGCAAACACCTCCCCAATCGGAACAATATTGCGGCATTCTAGTTGGATGGCTTCCGATTGCTCTCTCCCTGTTGGATATCGCCCGCATTGGCATCGAACAACGACCATCTACACCTGAATCCATCATCCGCCTCAATTTCCTATCGTGCAGAGGCCATTCCTCCAATAAACCTACGTCATTGTTCATGTTCCTTTAGGGTTTCGGTTTCCAACGCGGATATACGTCGCTCAGATATCGTTCCGTTTAGACATTATTGGAAATTACAGACCAGGTTCATCAGCGGAACAGAATCATACATTTGCCCCCCTAAATCATTCTTACCAGGGTGGAAACCCTGAATTTCTTGAACATAGGTGGCACCATAATCGAGTTCTCGACTCAAATTCATTTGTTTTCTTTCTTGTGGCTACTTCTATTTTTCTTCAAAACGCATCTGGTTCCTAGTTTGCATTACATCGCTTCATATAAACTATACGACGCACGGTTTTAGAAGCGATATCGGGCGGAGTTACGGAGAGCGTGTCCTTGGCGACCAGCCAATAGCAGGAGTGCAATGTTGTACAGTTAGGAAACTGCGGCGAGCAAGTTAAGCGCCGTGTTCTGTGATTTCTTGCGCGTAAGACGTTCTTTATAAAACTCGCCACTTTAAGGTTCAGCATTGCATGGGACACGACATTATGAACCTGACTGTCCAAGTCCCATACATTTCCGTTGCCTACAGCCGGAGATATCGTTTCTCGAAGAAACAAGGGAAACAGCGCGTCTCTACACACACGCAATGACCCTTCGTTTTCCTTCAGTGTTCCGTCTGTTGTTGTTTTTTTTATTTGCCAACTTATTATGAACCCTGCTGAGCTGTGTCTTGGTAAAGCTATGGGTGTCAAATTCGGCTGAATATGAACAATGGCCCTTCATTGTCGTGGGCGTTTGCGAACATTGCGAGTTTCGAGTCACTTTCGGTTCAGCGTTTTCGTAACAAGGGCGGTGTAAGATAATTGTACTCTTACGCCACGAAGAACAGTTGTGAGACGATTCAATATGGCCCTTATTGATTGATTAAATGTTGGTTTATTTTATTTCGCTTTTCTGCTACCTTTGGCTAATCGCAAAGATGAGGATGGATGATGATATGATGAAATTGATGAAGGGATACTTACAAACACATATGCCCGGGCCGGGATTCGAACCCGGGACCCATGTCCATCCATCACTTTCATCATATCATCACTCATTCCCATCTTCGCAATTAGCCAAAAGTGACAGAAAAGTTAAATAAATTAAAGTAAATCAAATCAAATTAATAATGTCTCTCTCGAAACCTATTACTAGTAGTACAGGCACCAAGGGTAAAATATTACGTTCACAAGACAGAAATCATGTGCATTCTTGCTTCAAGGAATTGGCGTCGGAAGAAGTGCGTGCTGAAACAGTGTTTTCTCCGAGTCGAGAACCTACGGCTAAAGCGTGTGCTGTCTATGTGCATACTGTGTTGCATATTATAAAACAGGGTAACGTATCTACACAGAAATCGGTCAACCCCTATTCAAATCTTCTGGGAAACATGCCAGAAAACAGAAACGAGAGTGATGATGATGACCTTGCAGTTCCTCTATAATAAATACCTTCAAACTTCATTCACGTACGAGTTTCCCTCGTATGCTGCAGTGATATGATATAATCCGGTGTAGAATTCTTTACTATATATTTCATTGTACTCAAATATCACGTGCATGCATTATATATAAAGAGCTGAATATTGGACACGGCGAAATCTCTGCGTTCCCTTTCCGCTAGCAGTTGGTTTGGCAGCAGCGCGACAGCATTGGCTGCGTATTGGCTGAAGTCATGTTCCTTCTAAAAGCGTACGCCGTATAGCAACTTGATGACCAGAAACTTTACAGCGTGAAAGCAAACGAAGCAGAAACTTTACATCCTGTAAGGCGTCAGAAAACCAGAAGCTTTCCAGCCTAGAGGTTGAGTGAAATCCACAACAGCCTGGTTGATGCCAGAAACATTACAGCTTGGAGTCACGGGCATCAGAAGGGGAGGGGTCAAATCGCCATCGTTCACTTCATTAAAAAAAATAGCAGAAAACATTATTTTTTAGTCGTTGATAGAAATAAAGCCAGTTACTATACAGGGTGAGCATAAAGTGTTTCCCTGATTATGAATATTTATATCTCAACTTCCACGGTAGATAGGCAACTAAATAAAACCTATGGCAAAAAGTAGTGCAATACATCAAGTTTTTTTTTCCATTTCTTTGTTTTGTCTGATTCTTATTCTGATTCCCATATCATGGCCACCGCGTTCGCCGGACATAACCCCTCTTGACTTTTTATATGGGGGTTACGTTAAGGACACAGTGTTTAGTTCACCAGTTCCTGATATGCAAACTCTCCAGACACTAATACGGGATGCTATAGAGACGATGACGGAAGAGATGTTGGCAAAGACATGGAGAGAAATTGAGTATCGCCCAGACGTTCTAAGGGTAACAACGGGAGCACATGTCGAAGTGTACTGAAGTGTACTGATAACAAAACATTATGAGTTGAGCTTCCATTTGCAACAAACCGCACATCTGTATCTAGCATAGTTCTTTAGCAATAAAAGTTTGTAATCAGGGAAATACTTTATGCTCACCCTGTATTATTCCAAGCGAGAAACCAAACTAAAATAACTCGAAGCTGCGTTCAATACGCAACAGCGATATGCTCCATGGGTGCATTGTGCCAGAACATTGCCACATCCTCCGCTTAATAGGTTTTAGGATTTTAACGAACTGACAAAGAAGATAATTTTATAGCAATTAATTGGCATTTGATAGAATACGTTGCACAAAGTTTATCTTTACAGTATTTATAACTTCGTGAATAGCTAACGATATAACTAGCGTATTATTAAAATTATTATCTTATCTTATCGGCACGTTATCAAATCCGGAAACTTTACAGCCTTGAAGATGGGAGGAAAGTAGAAACTTTGCACGAACGAGAGGAAATCAGTAATTTTACAGCCTGAAGGACGAAAGGAAAAGAACATTTTACAGCCTGGAGGACGAAAGGAAAAAAGAAAACTTGACAGCAGGGATGACGAAAGGGAAAGAAATAAACTTTACATCCTGGAGGATGAAAGGAAATATGAAACTTTACATCCTGGAGGATGAGAGGAAATATGAAACTTTACATCCTGAAGGATGAGAGGAAATATGAAACTTTACATCCTGGAGGATGAGAGGAAATATGGAACTTTACATCCTGGAGGATGAAAGGAAATATGAAACTTTACATCCTGGAGGATGAAATTAAATATGAAACTTTACATCCTGGAGGATGGAAGGAAATATGAAACTTTACATCCTGGAGGATGGGAGGAAATATGAAACTTTGCATCCTGGAGTATGAGAGGAAATATGAAACTTTACATCCTGGAGGATGAAGGGGAATATGAAACTTTACATCCCGGAGGATGAAAGGAAATATGAAACTTTACATCCTGGAGGATGAAATTAAATATGAAACTTTACATCCTGGAGGATGAAAGGAAATATGAAATTTTACATCCTGGAGGATGGGAGGAAATATGAAACTTTGCATCCTGGAGTATGAGAGGAAATATGAAACTTTACATCCTGGAGGATGAAGGGGAATATGAAACTTTACATCCCGGAGGATGAAAGGAAATATGAAACTTTACATCCTGGAGGATGAAAGGAAATATGAAACTTTACATCCTGGAGTATGAGAGGAAATATGAAACTTTACATCCTGGAGGATGAAGGGGAATATGAAACTTTACATCCCGGAGGATGAAAGGAAATATGAAACTTTACATCCTGGAGGATGAAATTAAATATGAAACTTTACATCCTGGAGGATGAAAGGAAATATGAAATTTTACATCCTGGAGGATGGGAGGAAATATGAAACTTTGCATCCTGGAGTATGAGAGGAAATATGAAACTTTACATCCTGGAGGATGAAGGGGAATATGAAACTTTACATCCCGGAGGATGAAAGGAAATATGAAACTTTACATGCTGGAGGATGAAAGGAAATATGAAACTTTACATCCTGGAGTATGAGAGGAAATATGAAACTTTACATCCTGGAGTATGAGAGGAAATATGAAACTTTACATCCCGGAGGATGAAAGGAAATATGAAACTTTACATGCTGGAGGATGAAAGGAAATATGAAACTTTACATCCTGGAGTATGAGAGGAAATATGAAACTTTACAGCCTGGAGGACAAAAGGAAATACTACAACCTGGAGAACGAATGGGTATCAGAAATGTCGCATTCTGGAAGAACACATAGGTAACAAAGGAAGCATCGAAATGATCAGAGGGAAAGACCTAGTTGTGCACCCTTCCGCAAAATCCCTTGTCTGTTCCCTTCTTCCTTTTAAGAGCAGAGAATCTGTGGCACATGACGATCTCGCACCCGAACATCCCATTTACGCTCTATTTCGCGCGGGGGCGGTTGATCAACGCTGCATTATTTTCCGTCGGAGTTTACGTCCCCCTGCGAAGAATATTTGGGAAATTCAATTTTCTGGGCCCGCGCTGCAGGTGACATCACAGAGAGCCTCTCTCGCATTGTTACTTCGGGGCGGACAAATTGAATTAGGGGGTGCTTCCAAGAGGAGAGGTTGGGCATGCTGCCAGAGGTGGCGGTTGCGCCGAAAAGGAGAAAGGACAGAGAGAGAGAGAGAGAGAGAGAGAGAGAGAGAGAGAGAGAGAGAGAAAGAAAGAGAGAGAGAGAGAGAGAGAGTCGCGAAATGAAGTTCGAGCGGTGGGTTAGCCGTGAAGTGCAGTGACGGGAACTTCATTTCAAGGAAATTCCCTTTACGGCTGGCGAAAAATTCCCCTTACTAAGAAAAACAATTAGTTTCTCTATATAAAAAAAAATCCTTTCCAAATGGTGTATATTTCTAAGTAAAATTTGACAATCTTCTGATGTCCACTTGTATTTTGTCAGATTTTTATATGGTGAATGTTTGAGTTGGACTGGAAGTCTAATCGGGACTTGACCTACAGTTTCAAGTTGGATCCGAATCACTTGCGCCTTCAGCGGGTATCGAATACGGAACCCCTTGATTACAAGGCGACGACATATATGTATGTGAGTTTGCCGGCCCCCGTGGCAGAGTGGTTAGCACATCGCGCTACGGCGCCAGGAGTCCCGGTTTCGAATCCCGGCCTGGGCATGGATGTTTGTAAGTGTCCATTCATCAATTTCATCATATCATCACTCATCCCCATCTTCGCAAATTAGCCGAAAAGTGGCACAAAAAGGCAAAGTAAAATAAAGCAAATCAACTCAAATCAAATGTATGTGAAGTAAGACTTGAAGCTTTCCTGGCAACGAATGATGAAACGATTCTTTCGAGCTATCGACCAGGTGAGTTGTGGAAAAGATTTCGCAATATTATAATTACCAATTGTAATATATTTCTTGTTATTGTAAAAATGGTTGAATGAAAGAAAAGGCCTATGCCGTCACTCCGCCCTTGTAAATCAGAAAAAAAAATTTAATTGATTTTTTTAAAAATTCTTTTCTATTTAAAAATGTAAGAAATTCCGTTTAAAAATACAATTTCTCTCCTTCAAACACTAAAGAAAAATACCTTCTAACAATATTTTTCTACATAAAAGCTCTTCTAAAGATCTTTAATATTGTTAATATTTCTTTTATAGGAAGTAAGGCACTCTTCTCGAAAAAATCTCAATTTTTAAAATAACCTTTAATCACGAAAATCACTTTTCAAAATTCCCTTCTCTCGAGAAGAATTTTAAGACAAGAGAGTTTCATCAAAAGTTCGGAGGTTGACTTGTAAATTATCTGAATAGGACCTTTTTAATCAATATTTTGAGGAGTTTTGACGAAATTTCCCTCTCTTCGTCTTCCTTGGCTTGAAAACCTCTCCCAATTTCCCTCCCCCTGCCTCCTCTGCTGGGAATAGGGGAAAAGGTCGTTTTCCGAAACTTGCTCCATTCCGCCTTCGTCTGATCTTCGCAGGAGACAACTTTCGCCAAACTACTGAGCGGAGATGCAAAGAAAAGCCTTTCTCTGAGCGTCATCTTGAGAGGAGGCTGGGGCCACCACTCGATGAATGGGTGGAAAAGCCAGTTGACGGAGATGAACTTTTGAAGAAGACAGCGTTGTCAGACAGTGGCGTATCCAGAAATGACACTTTGGGGTTCCGGGTGAATTTTTGTTGAAAATATTCTAACCTACATTTACGTAACACCATAAAATTTAAGCCAAAATGTCAAATTCTCAGATAAATTTAAGTCAGATGTGTTGGTATGACTGGAAATACAGCGTGTTCAGAAAAACATTCCGTGATTATAAACGACCACAAAATTTTAATTATGTATAGTACGAAATGTATACCGATACCATTCGAAAGAACAGGTCAAAGAATTTTAGCGGATGTGTAATTGTTGGCGTTAACTACAACAATAGATGGCATAACAATAAAAGAATGGAAAAAAAGGGGGAAAAAATAGCCACAAGTAGCAGAAAAATACATTTTAGGATGTAAGAAAATAATAATGAAATTAACAATTTGCACGGTAATACTCATGGATCCCACTGTACAAACCTAAACATCCAGTAAACATCAACAGTAACACAATTTGCTTCTAGCAACAATGCCATTTACAATAACACATTAACAATCGAAATATCTTTTGGTTTGTTCTCTCTTGTCCACCACTACGTTTCTTCTTCTTATTATTTGAAGTTTCTTTGCAACACTCATTCAAACAGCACTGTACAGTAAGATCCATGAGTATTACCGTGCAAGTTGTCCATGAGTATTTTCATTAATTTTTCTCTTACATCCTAAAATGTGTTTTTCTGCTACTTTTGGCTATTTTTTTTCCTTTTTCTCCATTCTTTTATTGTTATGTCATCTACTGTTGTAGTTAACGCCAACAATACACATTCGCTAAAATTCTTTGAGCTGTGCTTTCGAATGTTATCGCTATAAATTTCGTAATATACTGGTCGTTTATAATCACGGAATGTTTTTGTGGACACGCTGTTATACTGTTTTGATTTCATTGATTAATTTAGTTTATTTAACGTCGCGTTTATGGCACCTTTGGCTACTCGAGATGGTGGTGATGAATGGTTCAAGGAACAAACATACTGAGGTGTCGGAAAGTGGGCATAGCCTCCGCCCCCCTTTATTTTTCAACAGTACGATGGTTTTGGTTAAATGTTTGATATGGTCTAGACTCTAGAGTACTGCACAGAACCACTTTCGGCTCGCCCCTTCGTGTCTTCCACGCTCGAGCCTTTACAATAAAATATTCTTTTTCTTTCACGAAGGCACCTTATTAACCTATATTCTAGCCCCGGCCTTAGAAAATTCTCGCTAGGGTTCTGTGCATGTCTCATGAAACAATAACTGAATCCGTGACACAAATAAGCCAGTTGTGGTTAACATAAAAACTGCAGCACTTCATTTGGTTTGCCCGGGTTGAATTTTTTAGCTTATGTTGTGTAACAATCCGTGGTGTTAACTGCTCAAACACTGCTTAAATCCATATTCATAGAAGGTACCTCAACCCAATATGGCCTACCTAAGGTTTGCGATTGTTTCTAATGGTGTAGAAAGTCAGAAAGGTGAAACTAGTTCCAAAATTGAAAAGAGGGAACATTTCTGGACGTTTACTGAAAATCAGAGCAAATTCCAAATAACAACATGGATGTAAGGAAGATTTTATTAAAAAGTTACGTTTAGGCCATATGGGGTATATACAGGGTGTTTCCGGGCTGATGATACAAACCTTCAGGGATGATGTAGAAGGGCACATGTATCAATTTGAGATAAGGAACCCTGGTCCGGAAACAACTTAGTCGAAAGTTATAAGCGAAAATCGGTGTATGAAGATGTAATACTTTTATTACCTGCACAAGTTTCACAAGCTGCTACATTCACAACAGTTGTTCAAAGTGGCGTCCCCCAGCTGCGCTGCAGGGTGGAGGGGGAGATTTAAAAAGTCTTGTGTACGAGACATCTATCGAGACTGAAGAGGATCTCCTGGCAAGAATTCTTGCTGCCTCTGACATTGTTCGAACGACCCCAGGGTTGTTCAGGGTACGCCAGAACTTTGTGCGACGATGTCTTGCCTGCAGCGAAGCTGGGGGACCCACTTTGAACAACTGTTATGAATGTAGCAGCTTGTGAAACTTGTGCAGGTAATAAGAGTATTACATCTCCATACACCGATTTTCGCTTATAACTTTTGACTAAGTCGTTTTCGTACCAGCGTTCCTTATCTCAAATTGATACATGTGCCCTTCTCCAGCATCCCTGAAAGTTTGTATCATCAGCCCGGTAACACCCTGTATGTACCCAATATGGCCTAGTCATATATTTTGTTTTTTCACATCACAATATGCAACAGAAATTGTAAAGAAAGTACCACAATGTTGTTTTTATAAGAGGATAAGTATATTGATATACTTACATTTTATTTACATAATGACATGAGGTTTGCACAAAGAAATATCATTGTTTACAAACCAATAAAAAAAGAGTGACATGTACCAATTTCTTACCAGAAGACCATGGGATACACATCAGTCTGGGCAAATGAAATGTCCTTTATCACCCTTATTGAGATCCACACAATCTACCTGAACATAATTGTAACAAATGTTACATTTGCGCACGTCCTTCACGACATATATATTCTCCTATGTAGACCATATTGAGTCCACCTTACATGGTGTTATTTTTCCTTTGTTATAAACAGTACTTTAGATTAATGCCTAAAGTAAGTACATTGTTGTAAAGTACAAATTATGAGCTATCATAATATGTACTCGAGATATAAACACTTATCACTTGGAGGATGCAGTAAGTAATAACTTCCATATGCAATATTCGATCACATAGGTCACATGACGAGGTCCAGCTATTTCGCTTCTTTGACCTCAAGTTACTGTAGTATAAGTACAGCCAACAGGTTCAATCACGCCATTCGGACAGTCTAAGCCGGCCCCGTGGCGAACATCGTGCTACGACGCCAGGTGTCCCGGGTTCGAATCCTGGCCTGGGCATGGATGTTTGTGAGGGTCCATTCATCAATTTCATCACATCATCACTCATCCCCGTCTTCGCAAATTAGCCAAAAGTGGCATAAAAGGCGAAGTAAAATAAAGCAAATCAATCAATCGGACAGCCAAAATGACATACTAGCGTCATCTGTTGAAACAGCAAATAGGCCATATTGGGTTCAGATATCTTAGTTTACTTCATGGCATTTGAGATTAAGTTAAGCATTTAACCAATCAATGTGCTAGCTTTCCATTACTTGGGGGGATGGGCACCTCTGGCTTCTGCAATGAGTCCTACGTAACCAAGCGATGCATCGTGCGTTATTTCATACGGTGAACAGTATTGTGTGGAAATTGGTACTCGCTTGACTCGAGGGAGCAGCAGAGAATTGAAAGTCGGCTATGGTAATTAATGTCCCTGTTCCAATTAATTTTTGAAAAAATGGATCGGGCGAAATTCCTCGAGGCAAAAAATTGAACAACGCATTTGTAATTACCAGACATGAACCCCTTGGTACGTCTGAATATTTCGCATAGTAGAGCAATTTGATGTAGGTCTAAATCTATTTTCTAATCAGCAATTTTGATGTGAGCTAAATTTTCATGTAGGCCTAATGTGGATTCTGATTCAATAAAGTCAGTCTCCGTCTTGTCTTGACAAAGTTTTGAAAGTTCTAATTTTGTTTGCTCCCTTGTCTTACTTCGCTTTTGAGATGCAAGATCATATTGGGGGAAGGGGATCTGGGGTATGGGAGTTAAGGATTAGCCGGTGACCATGCAGTCGATAGAAATGAAAAACAACAGGTTCCTCAATCTCCCTCCCCCCCCCCCATAATCTACAACTCACTGCTATCTCCTTTACAACACTGGTGCGTATTTTGACATAAATGACACAAATATGAACCTTATGCAAGACTGTACCTCGCAGCACCAAATCAAGTGTTCATTGCGGGAATGTCACACCTAAACGTCTGAAAGACATCAAATGGATCTCTCTTACATATCCGTACCAGGATTTCTGGATATCCCGTGCATATCCAATGGATGTCTCTTGAATATCCGTGCCAGAACTTCTGGATATACAGGGTGGGGCAAAATAATGTTACCACTTATACGGTGTTTCGGTGTGTCAAAAAAATGTTACCACCGAAAGGGAAACATACACATTTAATATACCCCTTCAACCTGTGAACAAGAAATGTGAATACATTTGAGCATTCTGTCAACCATCAAGTCCATGACCCTTGAACACATGTCTTGCGGTATAGAGCATATCACTAGAAATTCTTTGTTTGCGGGTCTAGTATGTCCCGCAGTTTTGTTGCACCAACACGCTCCTTTACCATCCCCCATAACCAGAAATCGCACGGGCTGAGGTCTGGTGATCTTGCCGCCCATGGTAGTGGACCACGCCGACAAGTGGTAACATTATTTTGCCCCACCCTGTACAGTGGAAATCAATTGATTTTCATTGGATATACATCCCAATCGACACCAATTCGAAGAGCCGATCACCGTGGCGGAGTGGTTGGCATAGCATGCTACGACGTTAGCGGTCACAGGTTCGAATCCAGACCTCGGCATGGATGTTGGTTGTGACTGTCCCCTCATCAATTTCATCACATAACTCGTCCTCATTTTCGCGATTAGCCAAAAGTAACAAATAAACCAATTCATAGTCTCCCAGACTCGGCTCTCGACCATGAGTACTGTAGAAGTACATTTCGATGTTGTGGACCCAATCCAGTTTCATAGGTAGTCTTATATTACATGAAGTGGACTTGAAACTTTAACCTTTGGAACTTTGCCCTGCGTCACAGCCGGGGTCTCTTGCGAGTGAAAGTTCTCTCTCTGCTTTCCCCGAGCACTTTCTCCGTCCTTAGCATCCATCGCCCGCTCCCCCCGTTGCAATTTCCTTTGCCCCGGAAACTCAATTTAGCGAAGTTGAGCCGTGGCTGACGTTTGTCAAAGCAGCTCATTACCAAACGGGGGGAGGGGACGTGTGGGGGAGGGAGGGAGATGGAGGGGACCTGTTGGTTTTCATTTAAATCGGCTGCATGGTCACCGGCTAATCCTTAACTCCCCTGCCCCAGAGCACCCTTCCCCCAATATGATCTTGCATCTCATCCTAGGGGTCGCTGTTAGTTCCGGGACCGTGTTTATTGCCAACAGTCTCAAGATTTACACGCACGCTGGAAGCCCCTTGCTTTACTTCTGCGACACGCCTTGGTTTTGCCACACCGGGTGTCCCAAAAGTCAGTACACAGTTTCTATTGGCGGATCGTCGAAAACCTCCCAATGAAAGGCTTGTAAAAGTTCCTGCGTCCGGTTGGCCGAGTGCGGGTGGGCATTGTCATGAAACGGCGATTTTCACGAATCTTGTCATTGATTTTTGCGACCAGCTCATCTGTCACAATGCTCGATCGACCACTTCGGTCTTCATCGTGAACGTTTGTGCGACCATCTTTAAACATGAGGCACCAACGCCTAACTCGACTTTCACTCATTACATCTTTACCGTAAACTTCACACAGTTGTCGATCAATGTCAATCGGTTTAGTGTCATAACAAAAATCGTTATGACCAACCTCACTTCACAACTAGCGGGATTTTCAATCTGAGCACTCATGTTAATAATGTATTATGAACAGAGCAGAAACGACACGAACTTCACATGTCCACAGTTGGATGCGCACTGAACGGGCGTAAGTCTCTGCACAAGATGGCGGCGCTCGCCCCGCCCCTAGCGGCACCCCGCCGAAACGTGTGACTTTCTGGATAGCCCTCGGATTTTAAATTCCCGGATATACGATTTATCCGGAGATTACCCGAATTATCCAGATATTCGTATTAGCTGAATTATAAGGATATTCGTATTATCCCAATTATCCTGGTATTTGGATTATCCAAAATGTCCGGATATCCTAATGTGTGCATTATCCGGACAGTTTTATCATTTATCCGCTTTATAGACTATCCACATATTCTTTTATTCGTCATTTTCGGATATCCAATTTATCCGTTACATCCGAAGAGACGGATATCGGATATTTTGAAATTAGGATTTTGCGGCCATCGCGAAGTGGAGCATCAAGTTCTCATCTTGTGGCACCCGCAAAACCATTGTTCTTGATGCAGCCACAGAAAGGAAATCGTAGTGTGTTGCAACCACTCGGTATTGCCCCAGCGACCAGTCTACCAAAGGGGAAAGCAGGCGCAAAGAAACTCTCTCACTAACTTGGTGGAAATTCTAAATTGCCTTCCAGTTGAGAGATGATGATGCTCTAAATCTCCGGTGCGTTGTTGATTGACGAACCTCTTGCCAAACCATAATTATGCACTTCTGTTGTAAAGTTAGTGTTCTGGCTGTAATAAAGGGGGCTTACACATTAACGTGAGTAGGATTTCTTCAAGGGGATGGAGTGCGTGTTTATTTCAGTTCTGTCAAAATGATCGCTCGTATAAGAAGGAATTAGGGACATCACCTGAAGTTGTGGCTCTAAGCAGATCTTCAAGTCGCTAGATGAAGCTTATTCAAAATGAAAACGAAAGTTTTTCACCTATCAGAGCAATGTTTTTAAAACTCTTAATAACAAATAAATCTTCTGACTTCCTAGTTTCCGTCCATGTAACTTTGTGCAGATTTATTAAGTAACATGCCTAGAGTACTTATGAAGTATTACTTCAATAATTACTTCATATCCTAATACAAATTTTAATCTCTAGGTTAAACAAACTAATATACTTCATAACTTACCATCATCGTTGTGGTAATCCAAAGTGTCAGAAATGCGATGTAAAATGCTAAAAATGCCAATTCAAACACAAACTAATATACAACGTGACTCACCGTAATGCATGCATGCATATATATATATATATATATATATATATATATATATATATAGGGTGAGGCAGTCAAACGAGAAGATAAAAAAATCACAAAAATTAGAGCAAATATTAGTTAATTTTTGAACATGAATGTACTGTACACGAGTTGAAATTACTAGTGTACCTGAAAAATGTTCATTTTTTAATATGGTGTCAGTAAGATGGCGTCCTAGGTGTTGCACACATTGTCGGAGTCTCAGAGTAAATCCGCCCATCACGCTTCGTAGCATCTCCAACGGAAAGTTGTGGATCTCTTGCCGAATTCGCTCCTTCAAATTATCCCTGGTTCTTGGATGGTTGTCCTTGAATACTTTGAATTTGAGGTAATCCCAAAGGAAAAAGTCAGGAGCCGACAAATCGGGTGAAACGAGCAGGCCACGGAATATCGCCGAATGTGCTGATGAGACGACCATGAAATGCGAGTCTAAGCACATCCATAGACACTCTGGCAGTATAGCTAGTTGTACCATCTTGCTGGAAGAGTACTTCTTCATCTGGGTCATAGTCATCGAGGACAGGCAGGAAAAAGGTTACCAATATGTCAGCATAACGTCATGGGCGGATTTACTCTGAGACTCCGACAATGTGTGCAAAACCAAGGACGCCATCTTACTGACACCATAAAAAAATGAACATTTTTCAGGTACACTAGTAATTTCAACTCGTGTACATTACATTCATGTTCAAAAATTAACTAATATTTGCTCTCCCTATTTTTTGTGATTTTTTTAAATCTTCCCGTTTGACTGCCTCACACTATATTACAAAATATAGAAAGTGAAAGTTTTGTTGGAAATATGTGTTTTTCAATTTAATGTGCTTGAATTTTCACAGTAGAATGCACTGTTGAGGCTCTATACTGGTACGAGCTTAAAAGAGACTGGAAAATGCCTTGTTGCAAACAGGTCATTTTATAGATCGCCGACCTCCGTGGCGGAATGGTTAGCGCGCCAGGGGTTCCGGGCTCGAATCCCGGCCTGGGAATGGAAGTTATTTGCGAACGTCCCTTCATTAGCTTCAACATATCAAATAAGAGATAAATAAACCGAATGAATTAAACTATAGGTCCACTCCCGATTAGCTTAACTGTGCTTCAGTGGACATTAGAAACTCAAAACTCAAACTCGGTTTCAAGTGCTACGTTTCCTATCGATATACGAGGGTTAAGTCATAAGTCACGGCAACAATTATTTTTTTCTCGCGAACAGGGGACAAGCCTAAAAATCTAAGATCTAAGTTTGAAAGTGTACTTTCGAAAGAAACCACCAGATGGTGTATGTGGACAAAAGTGGGGTAATTAGCACGCACCCAAGTTCAGTCGGTGAGTGACAGCGTTCGAAATGGAGGCCATGAAGCAGAAGCAACATTCGTACGTTGAAATAGCAGTTCTCATGCCATCCAGAGCTACGGGAATCACTGGATGTGCATGCCATGCCCTATTGAACAGTGGGTAACGTGGTTGAATACTCTGAAGGTTGTTAAACAGTGTAGTCATGTGTACTTGATGTTCATTCCATAATAAATCACTGTTGCCATGACTTATGACTTAACCCTCGTATATTTCTGGACTCTGAGAAGCAAAACGTGGCGTTATGATCCAGGGGCTGCCTAACCCTTCCCCTTTAACTTGTAATGAGCGCGGCTGAGGGGGAAGAAAAGCTCTCACGCAAGACACTGTCAAGAGGCGACCGCCTCTTGCCTTATAATCTTTCTCTCGCAGGAAATTTCGCCGAGGTATGCGGTTAATGAAAGCGCAACGCACTGCGTTCGTACGCCTCCTCCCTGTCCATCGAGCGCCGGCAGGAAACCATAAAGAACGGACGACTCAGAGTTTCTTCCAGGGAATTGCTTCCTGTTGCTTGCAGGAAGCGACTCGCGACAAATGGACGATCATATCGCCCGCGACGCCTAATGGGGCTGGACTTCTCTTTGGGATGCGCTGCAACTTGAGATATCTTCAGAGACAGAGATAAAGCAGAGCAAAGAGAGAAATGGAGACAGTGGTAGAAAAAAACAAGGAGAGAAAGAATGAAACGAAGTGTAAGACAATAGAGAGAAAAAGCAAAAGAAGAAAACAGAAAAACAAAGAGAGATAGGAAGACAAATAACAAAAGAAAGAGAAAAATAAAATGTAAAGAGAAAAGAAATAAAAAGAGAAAGGAAACAAAAATAAAAGAAAGAGAAAATAATAAAAATAAGAGAAAAGAAACAAAAATAAAAGAAAGAGGAAGGAAACAAAAATAGAAAGGAAGAGGATAGAATCAAAAATAAAAGAAAGAGGGAATAAACAAAAATAAAGAAAGAGGAAATAAACAAAAATAAAGAAAGAGGAAAGAATCAAAAATAAAAGAAAGAGGAAATAAACAAAAATAAAAAGGAAGAGGAAAGAATCAAAAATAAAAGAAAGAGGAAAGAATCAAAAATAAAAGAAAGAGGAAATAAACAAAAATAAAAGAAAGAGGAAATAAACAAAAATAAAGAAAGAGGAAGGAAACAAAAATAAGAGAAAGATAAAAGAGAAAGATAAAGAAAAGATAAAGAAAAAGAAACAAAAAAGAAAGAGAAAAGAAACAAAGGAGACAAAGAGTGGAGAAAAGGCAGAAACATTTACAAAGCAATGAGAAAAAGGTAGAAAGAAGAGCACGAGAGAAAAAAAAGACAACGAAATAGAAAAAGAAAAGGCCAGAGAGAGAAATTGTGAATCAAAGTGAAATACGGAGACACGAACAGTGTCAGATAACGAAAAATAGAATTACGTAAAGAGAGAGAGAGATATTTCAGAATTTACAATATGAACATATATAGCTCACACATTATAGGTTTTTACCTTGAAAAAAAAACATAGTGTAAGGATAAAAATTTGCGGAAAAGTAGCTTTGGACCTACCTGAATAGCGCGCTAAAAGTATGTGAAAAGACAGCGCGTTACGACGCTAGGGGTTACGGGTTCGAATCCCGGCCTGAGCATAGGTATTCTTTGTTAGTGTCCCTTCATCAATTTCAACAAAGTGGTCGAAATTGCCGATTTATAAAAATAAAATAATTGTACTGCTCAATTTTATATCGACGGCCAGACACCCCTGTAAAAATTTCCAGCGACTGACTTGATCTTTGACAACAAGCTCTCGTTATGATCTCGATCTTTTACAATCCCCAAAAGCTTCCCGCTGCAAATTAAGTATCACGTGGCTTCTTGAATAATTCGACAAAAACCACAGGAAAAAAACTGCTGAGCTGATAGAGTGATCATCTCCAGCCGGCTTCTTGGGGAAAGCAGCTGGTGTGGGGGAAAGAATTCGGAAGGAGTCAGCTGCTGAATCATCGTATCCCCCGCCCCTCGAGGAACGCCCAGCGCCTTGGAGCGCCGAGTGGCTAACGGAGGAGCCTCGCGGTGATTAACAGCCTCCTCTTAAAGCTGCTCCGCGTTTAATTAGCTCCAGACTCTCCCCTGGAACGGATGCTGCGTTGGGGAGATCTTTCTCCGGAAGAGATCAAGACATAAAGGTGGTGTTTTAGCATCCGCAACTTGAAATCTTTACACTACGTCACACCTTTGAAACTGGTCTGAATTAGTACATCTTCTGCCAAAACTAGGATGCGTACTCCCTGGGAATCCAAGTCTAGACTCCTTCGCATAGACAAAGACCGCAGCGTTAGCGATTTCAATGTGGGTTGTTTGATTTATATGTTGACTTGGTTATTGTTTTTTTTATACCACAAAGCAGAGTTAGGAAGTAAATGTAACGAATTACTTTTCAGTTACAGTCTGGCAGAATTAACTTGAGAGAAATGGCCGCTCTGTGAGTGATGCAACTGCGCTCGAATTGGCTAGAGTGGGGGACTTCCCGCTGTAACGGGCCAACTGAAACTCTGCGAGTCCTTTCAAGAGTTCCCGTTACAGCGGGAAGCCCGCCACTCTAGCCAATTCGAGCGCAGTTGCATCACTCACAGAGCGGCCATTTCTCTCAAGTTAATTCTGCCAGACTGTAGTAACGCGCTACAGAAAGAGTACTTCGTTACTTTACCTGTGCTACTGGACAATTTATCTGCCACGATCAAATATGATTCGTTGCGTTGTTTCGAATTTGTGAATGTTAAGTTACACTGGGAAAACTAGCACTGTAGAGAAAAAGTAACGGTGACGCGTCCCTATTGGGAAGCCAAGCAATAGCATGTAACGGTGACGCCTCACTTTTTGATGCAAAGTAACGCAAACTGTAACGAGTTACTTTGTTCGGGAAATTTACACAACCCTGCCATTAGATTAGGATAATCTCAACGAGAAGCTGGATGAACAATGGATAGAAAAGTGAAAAGCAAGCATCTATGGCCTTCGTTAAAGGAGCAGTCCCAGCATCTCCTGGAATTTTTCAAGGAAGTGGTTCCCAAATTGAATAACGACTGGGAAGCATTCTTTTCTGCTCCGGCTTGTCTTCAATTCGTGATTTGCCCAAGCGGAATCCCGAACGCCAGAGAAATGTGGATCATTGTAGCGTTTCTTTTGTCTTGTATTGGGTGTGTACTGTCACTTGTTTATTTCAATTTATGAGTGGGTGAAGTTGTCCAGTTAGTGGTGCAAAGAGACTATTGGGATTTATGAGGACGTCCGGATAGGAAGGGGAATGATGACACGTGGCAGAAACACGTGTCGTTGTTGGCATCGCTCGGTGCTTCCCCAACAGCTTCTTCACTTTAAACGGCCAGAGGGATCGTGGGATAAGCTTGTATTGAAACTTAAGAAGGAGAATGACAGTACAAAGAGCACACTAACCTCATTGATCTCGGTATTGAAGGAAGGTACCCCTGCATTATGAGGGGAAGCACAAGTTTGGCTATTTGTGGAGGTGGTGTGTAGAGCACCATGCTCCGGCCAGGGTTTTTAAAGGTCCAGGAATTTTAAATAAATTCAATTCCGGTCCAGGAGAGAAAATCAGCAAGCGTAAATGGGTTCTGGACCGTAAAGAACATTTTCATCTGTACGTATTTCAATTCGGTCCAGGAACTTTTTTCCGATCAATTTAAATACGGTCCGGGAACCATTTTTACCGAACCAATTTAAATTCGGTCCAGGAACCTTTATTCCAGGATCAATTTAAATACGGTCTAGAAACACTTTTTTTTTCGAATCAGTTTAAATAGGGTCCAAGTTCCATATTGAAATGAATCAATACGCATTGGACCTAACGATAAACAATTACTGTATACACTTGTGGTCATGAAAGACTAATTCAGGTGGCTGGCTGTCTCGAGAATCTAAGGTACAAGGTAGAAATGGGCGAAACGCAAACGCTGCAGTCACGTTGCCCCTCTCCATGTAGCCCCATTCTCTCGCGCGCGTTCCTTCACTTCGTTGTAGCAGCAGTGGCCGTCCCTGTTGCGTTGCGATATCTGCTGGGAACACAGCAGCCTCACGTTACCTCATCGAAGGTTCCTATTGGCTGCGGTTCCTGGATCGGATGCCAGAGCAACACGTGACGGGTTTGTTCGAATTCAATGTGACGCCACACTAATATAGTGCATTGGGTTATGTACAGTAACTCTTCGACAAGGGAGTTTATGAATCTGGCCCACGAGAGAACAACAGTGTTTTGATTTATTCCCTGCGCTACGTTTTCTACAACCGCAGTGTGACATTCCAATGTAAAACGTACTCGTGGACATTTTTAGAAGGCAACTTTTAATCGGTCAAGCCTGGTCTTTAATTGTAAATAAATTCAATCCCGGACTGGGAGAGAAAATCAGCAAACGTAAATGAGTTCTACACACTGTACAACCTTTTCATATTTAAATAATTTCAATTCGGTCCAGGAACCTTTTTTCCGGATGAATTTAAATTCGGTCAAGGAACCTTTTTTCATGAACAATTTAAATACGGTCCAGAGGAATCTTTTTTCCATGAAACAATAAGCAACTTGGACCGAATTTAAATTGTACGTGAAAAAAGATTCCGGTCCTTCAGCGGAAGCCAATAGATTTTATGAGTTCCTGGATGTTTAACAACCCTGAGTCCGGCTGCCTTCAACCCCTACAGATACCTATTTATTAGAGGCTGGGTGAACCCCAGAATCGATCACGTTTGCGCGAGTGGTAGAATTATGTCCTAATAATAAATTTGGCAACATGGAGTGTCTCCGAGTCTCGCTTGTTAAGTTCCCCGCGCGGCGTTCGGCACCTTGGGACACGAAACTAAACGCTTTCATGCGAACAAAATCGAAACGATCGCCGGTTCGTTACAACAAGTAAAGCAAGATTACTCTTGGTAACGTTGCTACAGGACATGTGTTAACCTCGCAAGTGAGATTACAGCAGACACCCTGGAAGACAATTGGCAGAGAGCGGTAGCTCTGAAAGTAGTTCGAGCGCCAAATAGTTCGCAAGAACGACGCTAGATAGCGTACGGAATTTAGAGCTGCTTCGCTCGAGCGAATAACGCTCGAACAGGCAAAACGAGCGGTACACGCTCGAAGCCCAGTAGTACACGTATAACAGCAATGTGCCTGTGGCAGTGGGCCCTCAAATGTGGTTCGTGAAGAGAAAGACGCAGTTAAATTGAAACTTAACCTACCGAGACGTGCGCCGTTGTAAATTTTCCAACAGCATTGCTCTTTTGTTTCTAACAAAGGCATTTGGTACGTTGCAACGTGACACCCGCGTCTTTTTTCTTCTTTACTCTCCCCCAGCACTTCCATAAGTTCAAGTAACTCCCCAAACGGTTTGTCAGTTGCAAATAAGGTTTCGAACAATGAGCGTCAGTGAATGTTGTACTTTTTACAACACGCGCCTTCTCGCGTAGTATTCTATTTGTGTTTGTCGCACTGTTTGTGAGAGATTTTGTTTTCTTCAACATGTCACATAGATTAGATACAAGTAAAGAAGAAGAGGAGGACAATTTTGCATTTCTTTTCATTTACTTTCATGTACGAGAAATTACAAGTGAATTATTAAAATACACATACTGTAATGAATAATCTTTTACAGAACTTAAGTTCTTTTGTATTCTTGAAGAAACCTTTCCACCAAATAATAAAATAATTTAGAAACTTATAATTGGGGTTTTAAGCCACTTTATTCACATTTAGGCTTATCAGGACTGGACCTACAGTTTAAACTGGGATCCGAACCACTGTGCGATGTGCCTCCAAAATTATCAAAATAAACTTACCCAATAAAAATAAATAAAAACAAAAAAATAGTAAAGTATAAATATAAAAACATAGAGAAACAGTCATGCAGAACAAAATAAATTAAGCAAGCAGCTAGTTCATGTATGTTGTAAAAAGTAAAGCACGCGACTGCTCGCGTTAGTGAAATAAGCGCGCGTCCGGAAAGTTGAAGTGAACATAGTCATCATCTCCATGCTAAAATGTAGTTTAGTCTTTACCAATACACAGTGAAAATGACAGATGATTGTGGGCTAAAACTGCCAGGACGGATATATTACGTGTCTACGATTGTCATATTAAAATTATACGCTCGAGAGTGGAAAACTGGAACCAGTACGAAAGTGGTCCTAAACAGGACTGTACTCCCAAAGTCAGCCGCCATTTTTTGCTGGCGGACAGGACAGTACTCGAGAATAGATGATAAATTTTAATTTTCTTGGCATAAACATGGATCATGCATAATTTAGAACAAACTTCCTCCTCAGCCCACCACTTGAGTAGGAACAAGACAGAGAGGGAGAGATTGGGGAACCAGAAAAAGAAATGGCAAATTCAAAAAGAGAGACAGAATGGAAAGAATGAAAAGTGGACAATAAAGATGATGGGTGAAATCCTCTAAACACGAGGATGGTGTCGGCTGCTTTGTGCTCTGCTTATCCACGCGAGCGCTTCCCAGCTGCGATGCCCCCCCCCCCCCCATACTCCTTCTTTGCAGAGATGAGAATGGAATTTGTGTTTGATTAGCACGGTACATATTGACACAGGCAGTTTCTTCCGAGCAGGAAAGAGATGCGTTTTTGTTTGCTCTCGGGAGCACGAGCGCCATCTTGCTGACTTAGGACGCTCGGCAACTTTCAGAACTTCACGCAGTGTTGCGAGGACCGTTGAAAGAGGCCTTTTTGCAACTTCCAGGAGACGCTGCAGAGGTAAACAAACAGCAGAGAAGCATCGATGGAGACATAGACGCCATCTGTCCTACAAGTTTACAATTAGTGATGTAACCTACGAAATACATTTGGAATTTTAAAAAAAGTGTGCCTATTTGGTAAAACGGTTTATGTAGATTCTGTCCCGGTCAAAATAAGACGGCATTAAAAAATAAGCTCTTACAACATAGAAGGCCACTGGGAAAATATTGTTCTTAGTCAACAGTTTCACATTAATAAATAGTACAGTCAACGGCAAAGAATGATAAGCAAATTGTCCACCGCCATTTTTATTACTTTTTTATTCTACAGGGTGGCCAGAAAGTCCCTTTACACCTCCATTAATTTCATCCCTACATGAATAATATTTACAGTTAGTTGTCAAAAACATCCGTATGTGCACCTCCATGATCCCTGCACAGCTTGATACGCCCATTGATGGCCATTGGCAGGAATGCGCGAGGCCTAAGTCCATTTTCGTGGGGAGCTGCATTGTGCTCCTTGCATTTCCAAGTTCTGCAGAAAGCTTTCTGGTCGACTTGCAGAATAAACTCATCACTGACACACTAACGTCTGCACACGTTTCCTTTCGGGTTGATGGACAACAAGAACGAGTGGCATCCAAAACACTTCCCAGGCGAAAAGCTTTCTTCTCCCATGTGATCAGAGTCTGACGACTTGGTGGATCCTTAGAGAACCGTTCACGAAACCTATCCATCAACTGCGGCATATTTTCGTTAATGTGCTTCCGTTCATGGACCCACACAGTTGTCACTAAGCGCTCCTCCAAAGTGAAGTCACTGGTATCTGCCATTGTTGTTCACCAAACACGGGAAGGCGCGACAATGAACTGGTCAACGCACAGACTTTATTCTCCCTCCGCGGGCAGTCACGTGGCAGTTATGCGGCAGGCACGTGGCAATTCACGTGAGGAGCACTGTTGCTATATCAATGATCCAGATGGGAGGTAAAAATTTTAAATATCTTACAATCTTACATTGTTACACGCATTTAGTTCGGGTGTAAAGGGACTTTCTGGCCACACTGTACATCCTGTGTTGTTTTAAGGAATGAAACTATGTTGGTTCGAAGCAGGCATGGTTCTCTGCTTATTGAAGTCATTATTTCAATCCATTGTCATCACATTGTGTAATACAGACCGAATGAAAATGGTGGTCGACAATTCGCCTACTGTTTCTTTCACCGTTCGGTGTACGAGGGTCGTTTCAAAAGTCTTGAACACTGCGCATGCGCAGCCATTAGGCTGACGCAATCGCCACGATTCTCGTCGGCTATGACCGAGGCCTTATTTGAATTCCTGTAAATGTATTTTAAACAGTAAATTCATTGTTTTTAAAGACACGAGTGTTCAAATCTGTAGACATGTCTACTTCAATACAACTCAAGTTGGAGCCGTTGCAGCGGGTGGGCGAAGGTGGACTACAGCCCCCTTGACAGCCTTAGCCCGACTATCTGCCCAATTAAATAATCTACATGAGGAACTTTTAGAATACTTGAAGGAGAGTAAGAATCAGATGCAAAAAAAAGAAAGAGAAAGAGCGAAACAAAGGATTAATTAAGAAAAGAGAAGAAACAGATGAAATAATAATTAAGATAGTAGGAAAGAGAAAAGAGAGAAACAACGTATCAAGAAAAGAGAGAATAGAGAAAAGAACGATAAAGAAGGAAACGAGGAAACAAGAATGAAAGAGAGAAACCGGATAAGGGATAGAGAGACAAGATGAAAGAGAAATGGAAAGAGAGAGATAGTGAAACACAATAAAAAGATAGAAGACGAACAAAGAGAAGCAAGATTGGAGAAAAGTCTAAGAAACTGAGGTAGAATAATGGAGAAAGAAAAAGAAAGCAAGAAGGAGAGAGAGTGAAAGGCAGAATCCTAGCAGCGACGGTCACCGAGCGATAGCAGAGCTCACCAATTTCATTCACCTTTCACCCCACCTAAACAAAATCACATCATCTAGCAAGACCACGGCCTAGCAACAACATTTTTTTTGTGTTGCACCAATGTGCTTCTGGACACCAGTACAAGTTCATAGTCAATAATTGATTGATTTGCTTTATTCTACTTCGCTTTTTGTGCCATCTTTGGCTAATTTGCGAAGATGGAGATGAGTGATGACATGATGAAATTGATGAATGGACACTCGCAAACATCCATGCCCAGGCCGGGATTCGAACCCGGGAGCCCTGGCATCGTAGCGCAATGTGCTAACCCCTCCGCCACGGGGACCGGCTTCATAGTCAATAAGAAAGCAACACTGGCACTGGCGTACGCAGAAGGGGGCTGAAGGAGCTACAGGCCCCCACAATTTCTTTGAAAATAAAAATCAAATAAATGCATAATTTACGTCGAAAAAACTTAAAATGACCCCCGATAGTCATTTTTCTCTTTGAATAACTTCTAAACAATGGTTTAAAATGATAATTGAAGCTCATATCTCATGAGAAAAAACAATGGGTAAAACCCTATTCATTTACGGTGGTGAATTCTATACTCGAAGCACATATTTAATCTCGCTCTGATCAGTAAAGGTTCGACTCATGACACACATCCCTCGTTCAATATCGATTGAATTCACATAACATTTGATTGAGGTGAAAATGTGTTTTGGATTTTCTTTGCCGATGTGAAAATCTTTAACTAGTGACGCACACATGCTTTCGCTTACATTAAAGTTCACCTGACATGTCACCATAAAACGCATGTTTTTAGTCATCTCAATGCCATCTGTGTGCATTTAATAGAACTACATGCGAAAATAAACCTAAGTTTTCAAACCGGTTATTCACATTATCCACCATCCTCTAACTCCTCAACTACAGTCTTCCTACACGGTGAATCAATCGTTCTCAATGTTTCAAGAGTAGCCATGCCGATATCTCGCTTTGCTATTAAGAACTGAAGAACTGCATACACAGTGATAGTACTTATAGAAAGTCTTAACATATGGCTAATTGCATTATAAATATCTACTTTTTCAAATATTTTACCAATCCTTCAAACTTGAATCTCCCACGAGTCGATCGGGGACCAAGTAGACTTGTTTTTCTAAGACACAACAAAACGCTACAGATGCCAAAAAGCGCACGAACAGGATTAAACGAGAACATATCAAAAACATAGCCCAGTTTTAGTATTCGATACAAAAGTACTTGTGAAAGCACCAGAAGTTTAAAAAATACCGAATTCGTGGCATCTAAAAGAGACTCAGCTAAGGGCGCCAACTTTTCAGATTCATTGGGTGGGTTCAAACACTTGTATTATATAAGTTCACAAGTAAACAAATTATTGGATGGGCCCGGCCCCCATTGGCGCCACTGTACACAGCCGCCATAAATTGCGTAACGAAATTTTTGTGTATAGCTATGGTGCCGTAAACTTAATTGAACCGAGCTGCAACACCATAAATACGATATAGTTTACATGTGGGATGGAAATCTTGAATCCCTGGTTGAGAGGTTTGATTGTTCAAAACAGAGGGGTGGATCCATCCTATCCCCCCTTCAAATCGCACCCTGCATTAAAATGAATAGATGCAAGTTTCTTCGCTACTTTCAAATGGCAAAATAAAATTTTGATTTTCCGTTCCATCACATTCGAAATTAGCCCAAAACGAGGCCTAGAGCTTTATATGTTTCGGAATTATTTGTTTTTAAAATTACCATAAATTCTTTAAAAAATACAGAAATAAAATTTGTTTTAGTAAACTTTCGATTAAGAAACAGGAAATCCGTGTATGCTCTTCTAAAATGAAATCCCCCATTCCCCCACACATACTGTATATGGAGGACGCATTTGTACCCCGCCAAATGAAATCTGTTCCTGCACCACTGAACGCACTATGCACCATCAGATTTCACAAGTTCAGCTCCCCCCCGCGAAAAATGTCCTGCTTATGCCAGTGATACCACGTTGTGCCTTTGCCAATTGAACTTGTCAATTGTAGGAGTGATAGCTACATGATTGAGTGTAGACACATGGCATTTAACAAATAATAAATTAATGTTACTAACATATTTGTTAGTAGCACCTAATACATGATCCACAGTTTGCGTATCCGTTGTGAATTTGAATTGAATAATTAATCATCGCTTATAAAATCTCCCATGTTCAGTAAATGATTCTTGTACATGTACAAATCTGCCTCCAAATGTTCTATGCTTTACATAATCCGATACTTTCCTGCCCTCTATGAGAGGAAAAATAAGCTAAGACCGTCAACTCGAGTCAGGGGTGTACTGGCTTAGTGGGCGGGCCCCGGTTAGCATAACTGGATGTGAGTTGTAAACTATCAATATACATAGTTTGGATATGAGTTGTAAACTATCAATATACATAGTTTCAGTTCCGTCCATGGACTTAGGGGGAAGGACCGTTTTAGTATTTTTAAAAACGTTCTGTTTTATTTTATCTTATTTTCACTATTTTATTAGAAAAATATTAATAACATGAATTTTTATTTGCATGTTGTTATGAAATTTAATTTACATAGAAATTATGATACTTTTCTCTCACTTAGAATTTGGTATTAAATATAGTTTACTTTGGTTTGAGTTGCTGTTTTAAGTCCACTTTATGCACAGTAAGGCTAATCGGGACTGGGCCTACAGTTTAAAGTGGGATCCGAACCACTGGGTGTCGAACCCGGGACCCCTTGATTACAAGGCAATGACGATACCACTGCGTCATGGGGGAGGCCCATATAGTTTACTTATGGTAATAATTAAAGAAAACTGTTTTCAAAGATTGGTTACTCATTTCTGTTAAATGTTGTGCTTTCTACTGCATTTATAACTGTGATTCAATATGTCCATTTTGTACTCTCTGATCATTGTCAAGGAAGCACAAATGCTACCACGAGATGGAAGCACAGACTCCAAAAGTCCTCTTACCCTAAAATTCAGTACATAGTACGGTGGAATTAGGATATGACTCGGAAGTAATTACTAAAGAAATGATCTTTGAAGATGCTGTTCATCTACTTGAGGGCAACTTACACAGTGTGTCTACTACGTTTTAAGACTTGCAACATTGTAACGAGATAAATGCTGCAATGTGGCACTTAGTACATGTATTATGTAGTGTGTCATGTAGTGAGTGTGTAGTGGAATTGGTGGTCCGATGCAATATTGAGCGAGTTACAGCTTTTAAACTAGTGCAGTGTTTTGTAGAGTGAGATTGTTTTCGTAACATCTCAGGGTGTTCTGCATTTGCAGCTTGGGAGCGAGTCAAAAGGTCCGAAGCCTCCAATCAAGAAGCGAGCCGCTGATGTCATCTCAACCCAGCACCTATCGCTAACTCTCCCGCTCACGCTCTACCCTGTTGGTAGGCTCGCTTGCTGGACTCGCACAGGAAACTGGAGATGTTTTGAAAGTAATCGGACTATACCCTCGTCATGCATTTGAAAACAGAACAAAGAGTGATGATTACGTTTTGTGCAAAACTCAGTAAAATCCCTTCAGAAACAGTTGAAATGCTGAAAACTGCTTACGGCAATGAAACATTTCGTCATTACAATGTTTTCATTTGGGATCGTGGATTCCGTGATAGTCAGGAAGATGTGCCGGATGATCCCAGCGAGAGTCACCAGTCGAGCTGGCGGTAATATTGAAGTTCGACAAAAACTGAATGAAAACCGGGCACAGTCACTAAGGATGATTGATGATGATGATTGATGATTGCGGCTGTGTGTAGATCGATTTTAGAGCGGTTTCTAAAGAGATTAAGACGAGTGAGACCAGAGCTGGTTGAATCGGGTGTTTCGTTCGTGCAGAACGGCAATGCGCCAAGCCACAAGGCAATTATTGTCTAACAGTTTTTGCCACAGAAACAAGAGATTGTGTTAAACCACCCACCTTATTCACCAGACTTAGCACTTGCTGACTACTTTATATTCCTCAAATTGAAATCTCATGTGAAGGGCAAACGTTTTGATATAATTTTGGAAATTGAAGAAGCTGTGGCGAGGCACCTAAATGCAATTTCAAAAAAAGATATGCACAGGGGCATCCAACAGTTGTACAATCAATCATGTCACTAAGCGTGTGGACTTAGGAGGGATGTACATCGAAGACTAACCAAGGCTTATGGCACGTCTCGCATATTTACACTTTTTATTAAGCCAGTCTAAACACTTTGTAGACACACTGTTTATATCCAGAATGGTAAAACCGTACGCCTTGGGCAAATCTAGATATCTAAGGAACAACAATAGAGACTAAACAGGCTTTGCCATGAATATTATGAAGAACACAAAGCTTTACCAAACGTTTTCTCTTTCATGAGTTGAAGCAGTATCTGGAATGTGTTACATTTCAATGGCTGAAGGTATAATAGAATGTAAAGTCCGAATTGTAGAAGTACAGGGTGGCGCATAAGTCAACTGACCCATTGAACTGGCGGAATGAAGAAATGACGATCGAAATACAGTAGTTCACAGATAGTGATATTTCGTGATCACCGATAGGTTGAGGTTGCCTTAAAATTTCGCTTTGTGAGGAATGGTTTAGGAGATGGTGGACAACTGACAAACGTAGCGTGATTGTGACTGTTTTGGAGAACTGGATTTTGCGCCACATTGTATTAAAGTGAAAACATTCAGTGGAAACGTATGTGCTGGCACGTTGTAACACGAAATCTTCTTAAGTCTATGTGGAAATATAAATGTCTATGAGCATAGGCCTAACGTGGCGGGTGCAAGGGGGATACTACCCCCAACCCCAAATGTTCAAGCTTATGGAAATTTACACGTAATGTTAACCTCCTGAAACCTGAGAGAGTAAAGTAACAAAATTGTTATGATATTGCAAATGTAACCGTTATTTATCAAAATAGTCCTGGATGATATTTTTATGGGCTTCAAAACTTTTTAATTTTGCCCCCTCCTCCCACAAAGTTAAACTCGAAGTTAGATTCTGCTCCCCAAAGTTAGGTTCCAAGCTACACCTATGTCTATGAAAGTTCCAAAAAAAAAAAAAGCATCAGAATATTGTGATATAGAAGAGATAAGGAGGCACTAAAATATTACCTAGAGACAGTGTAAAAGATACACGCTTCTCAGAAATCTCAAATAATTGGTTATACATTGTCATCTCCTCGTAACATGGACGACAAAGTGTGGGAAAGAAGAAAATTTTGAGGGCTTTAAAAACAGCGCATTCCATAAGAATGTACCGAACATTTAAAATAACATTAAATACACTGCAGAGTGGAGGACCCAACTTTTGCAGATGAGAACTATGGATGAACGGCTATGTCCAATGAGAAGCCGACTTCTCTGCGGGAGGGACGGTGTGCGAACGTCATGCACCAATGATGTGATAGACATTGGGGAGCTTGTTCTCTGTTAGCCAATCCTGCCAAATGGGCCTCCTCGATGGCGCAGTGGTACCGTCGACGCCTTGTAATCAAGGGATCCCGGGTTCGATTCCCGGTGGAGGCACATAGTGGTTCGGATCCCACTTTAAACTGTAGGTCCAGTCCCGATTAGCCTTATTGTGCATAAAGTGACCTTAAAACACCAACTCAATCAATCAACCCATCCTGCCAAATCTCAATGAGGAAATAACGGAACACATTCTGAAGGTCCCTGGCCTATATAAGGTACATATAAGGTGGAAAGCACTTCGGAAGACTTTGGCTGCAGCTGCTTCGTTGCCTTTAATGTCCAACCACACAGAGAAGGACGCTCACCATCGAAAAATTCTCTGTCCGGAAGCGAGTGGTGGGATGAGTGATGACATGATGAAATTGATGAATGGACACTCACAAACATCCATGCCCAGGTCGGGATTCGAACCCGGCGCAGCGCGATATGCTAACCACTTGGCCACGGGGGCCGCACAACCCAAGACTACTAGAAGGAAAGGCTGGGGTCAGACACGCCTCTTTTCGCGACTGCCGCGGGTGTGACGTCATTGGGCGGACAAAACCCAGCTGAGTCTTTACCCCATACGGAAAGAAACGTGGAAAGGCTGATCTGTTTTGTTCTTTTCGCTCCTTTTTTCTTGTATTTCTCGATTGTTGGGTTCAGGGTGCGAAATCCTGGAGGGGACGATGGGGATTTCCCCCCACCAACAATCTTGGCCACAAAAAAAACCACCAAAAATTTCCCGGGAGAAAGAGTTTTTGTTATAACAATGAAAAGATAAGCAATTACTTTAAATTTCAAATATACTTTATTAAGAATAATATTGAAAACACACACAAATTAGTGTAGTTGTGAGTGTTGAATGCTTTCTGTCTCAAGAGATCATTAACAAATCTACATCAATACGCACAGTAAAAGTAAAACAAGAATGCAAAACAATAATAACTATGAAATCTAATTGATTTATATTAACATAGTGCACAAACTAAACAAAAACTTACACATAATAAAACCACTTCAACTGCCATAATTTATTAACATCTTTAACCGGTTAGTAAAGGAATTAGTTAGCTGCTTTACACTATCTGATATGTATGAAAGTAACAAATTAATTTCTAATTAATAATCACAATAATTATTTTAATTGAGTAATTTATTTTCACTTTTAATAACATTACAAATATGTACATCGTATAATTCACACATATGTTTGTGGGAGGGGGGTTGTAGGTTACGAACTTTCTCGCCCTCACCAGTTTTCAATGATTTCGCACCCTGGTGGGTTGTGAGGTGTTGCAGTTCACAATGCCTTCAGTGAGGTGTTGCGACGTGTCGTGATCTCCGATGGAAAAAAAACAGCGGGCGACAATATATAACTGAAGACATCGCATCTAACAAGACTTGTTAGTGGATTGCAATACCAGTAGTCTCATTACACAACAGCAGGCTACCATACACTTCAAAATACACAACTTGCTATTTATATACGAGTGATGCTTAAATGACAACGTAGTTCAACTTCCGTCCTCCATTGTTCTATTATTTATTCAGTCAAATTTTCATCACAACCCCCCCCCCCCAAAGTTAAGTGGATTCAACCAGCCTTCACATACCCGCCTGTAGGCACCCCTGTTCGACATTCCACTGATTATATATACGTATAAGTATATAAAGTGACCCTCGACTTTCTTCAGTTCTATGTCTCAAGTTTTCGTTCAGTGAAAAGTTTTTTAAAGTGTGTGTTACATAATACACACGGAACTTCCTCACATTCCTCCCCGTGTAGTTCAAAGATTCATAAGACTCAGAATTGTAATCTGAATAAGGAAAATTAATTAAGAAATAAATACCAATAGTCGAAGCAAAGTTACCAAATTTGAAGAAGTTAAGTGAAAACAGCTCCTCTCTCACTCCTAAAAGAGAGCAATAGACGAGATTGTTTTCTTTTACATATTCAACTTATCCATAATTTTGGCTTTCTGCCTTTCTTTATTTAACAAAATTATTTTACGCATTCAACATATATATTTTTCTTTCTGCCCTAACAAAATACATTACTAGGTGTATTAACCGCAATTTTACATGAAACTAATGTTTCGCAGAGGAATGTGACGACTTATAAACTACCGATAAAATGTGTGCGTAAATGGCTGTGTAATCCAACTGTAAGGACATACGTTATGTCGGATCCTAAGTAAGTCTGTGTATTCACTCCCAATTAGCATCTGGGCATAATTACGGCTCTTTTTTGTTCATAATTACTGCTTTGATTCGGCTGCGAAACCGGAGCGTAGAGCGATCTGTCCGCGCGTGACGTCACGCCTGACGTCAAGGACCACGTGATCAGGTATGGCCCCAGCCTTCTACTCTAATAGTCTTGCGCACAACCCAATGATTCAACCGATATGGACCCATCCATATAAAAAAACAATAATAAAAAAACATAAGTGTTTTGGGAGAGAAGTTAGAGACGCGTTAATGGTTCATGCAGGTAATTCCTAAGTGAAAGACTTAAGAAACGGAAGGTTGCAAGTACTGAGGATCTCGTCTGCACTAATACTAGTGGCCTTGTGGCACGAGGATGAAGACGGTACACAGTCAACCTTCTGTCGTCAGAGACTGTGGTGAGATAGATGGGATGGCATCGAGCGTAAGTGGTGGCAATAATGAAGAATAAGTTGCCTTTGTAGAGATGACAAGGACCCAATACCTCCATAAACAAGTAGAGATTGGACCGGTACGAAATACAACGGGACACAGACGAATACAAGCGTTGAGGATGCGAAGTTGAGAAGGACGAGAAGAGGAATGCATAACACATCCACAATCGAATTTCGACCTAATGAGAGAACAATAAAGTCGAAAGAGAACAATGTGTTCATCATCCCAAGATGTGTGACTTAACACGTAGAGAAGGTTGACAAGTAATAGACAAGATTACTTCAGTTGGCAGACATGAGATTACCAGGGAATGAAACCCTTGCTTGCATCACAATATTGGAGAAGCACTAAACCACGATGAAGTGTTTTCGAATGGATTGAGAAGTTCAAAAACGGTCGGACAAGTGTCAAGCGCGAAGGAGCAGCAGCACATCTACTACTCACATGGAACAGGTCCATACCATGATTCTAACCCAAGAGTAACTAACGATGAACTGGCGTGACACATTAATCCTCTATATTGCGATGCAAGCCTTCGGTAGATTTTCGTTTTGATACACCTTCAGACCACAAAAGAGATATTACTGATCGCTGTTTTTCTTTAGTACAAATGGAGGGTGCGCCATTTTTACCCTGTAAAAGAACAACGAAAGGAAAAAAAATGTGAAGGTCAAATATACACTAAACACATCTCGAATACACACTCCACTGACATGCCCGCGCAGAAAGCAGCGTGGTCAACCCAAAGGAAATTGTAGCAAAGTGCACATACTTATTGACTGATCCTTTTGTAAAATGATTTCCCCAAGCTTCCATCATTTGGCATATTTTATTTGAGTTTTCCTAACATTGGGGAACATTCCTGGAAAAAATCTTCTCTATAGTATTTAATTCCAGGTTGGAGCAAAATTTTAGCTAATTCCACCCTACCAACACCCCTGCCTCGGAATATAAATATTTTGCAACTTTAAACATTTTTTATTATCTTCTAGATATTTGTGTTGCACGGCGAGTGAAAACAATACCGAAACTGTATATTAACAGTAAATTACTTTAATTCTTAAAACAAGCCAAAATATTTCTACACAAAAAATAATTGTAAGGCAAAAATGCCAACCATGCAATTATTGGAATAATTAAGTCTTTGTCGTTGTCTGGGTAGGTAGATGCACAATGGGGAGTCCAATCAAAATACGAAATCGACCTTCATAACTTTCGAACTTTGAAAATGTATGTGTAGTGTCTACGTTAAAGGTTATTACAAAAGACAAATTATAAAATAGTAAAAATCTTCTCACAAGCAACAGGTATGAATGAATGAATTAATTTTTTGGGGTGCATCGCCACTTAAGACCATTCTGCACCCTTCAATATATTTGGGGAACAACAGGTATCTTCAGCATATACAGAGTGTATCAAAGCTGGGTAATGAGGTGGCCAAAAGTATGTATGGCTTCGTGGAATTACATAATTTTATTCTGTAACAATGCATTTCCGTAATTGTTAAACTAAATGCAAGCATCTATGAAATAGATAACGTTTATGAATTCACTCTCACAAAACGAGATTAGCAAAAACAACAAAAATGGCATTTTAGGCAAGATATGCAAAGGAGCAGGAAACCTGAGAAAGGGTATTTATAGGCAAGGTGCATTATCAGCTTCGAAACAATGTTAATCGAAATAAAAACATGAAAGAATATGTTTTAAAACAAAGGCAAATAGACAACAATCTTCACCCAAGTTTTGAGCTAAAAATCTGCTAAAATTTCCATTTTTAAAGCTGCAAAGGATACGAGGAACGCCTTCGGTTCCTGATTGTCCTTCGTCAACTCGAGGACGTTGAAACAAGCTCAATCCGATCAAATAATTTAATAGGTTTAGTTACTATGCATCTTGTTTTTTCCAACTGAAAGATTTCGTTCTAATGAAAAACACAATTATGGGCTGAAACTGCCAAATGAGCAGTATGTACATTTTCTTCTTCCTTTATTCCTGCATAATTCTTGTTGATTTAACAAACGAAATTCAATATGTGGAACATTGTATTGTGTAATCATGGAGCTTACAAAAGTGTTTTGCAGTTTATAAAAGATTGTGTTACTGAGCTAAGTGTTGATTATAGGGCTGAATCTTCGGATCGGTTGGATATTGAATATTAATCCCAATATACTGCGTTAAGAATGAAAAAGTTTTTGTGTTACTGGGATAGGCATTGGTACCATATTTTGTGTATTTTTATTTCACTTCGTCTAGTGACTTTAATTAGAAATAACTGGATGAGATTATAATATTGTATTAGTTATGTCTCAACGTGGGCTGGTTGTCAACGCGTTTTCATTCCCTCCCGAAAACACTTTATCGAGTGCGTGCGCGGATACATGTAAAGCAATTTGTAAGTGCGTGTCAGGGCAGGAGGAAAGGGCGCCCAGCTCTGAGGGCCACAACCACTTCTCACGCCGAAAGGCAGGGGCAATAAAAATCCCCTTTTGATTGCTCTACAAATAACGCAACATTAAAAAAACAGAGCAAGAGAAAGAGTGAGTCGTAAACGCCTTTCCTACAAGCCAAGTGAGGAATCTCCTTTTTGCGAAGAAAAATGTTACGTTCTCGCCACCCGGGGGAGGAATGAAGGGAGGGGGGAGCGTGATGTGGCTAAGTAATGCAGATAAGAAACATCTGAGGGTCGTTAACCAGCGCGTTGGCTTCTGGTCTTTTCTCAGGCCGCCGAGTTATCTGGTCGTTTCATCTCGTCGATCCACAAGAAGCTAATTTCATCAACCCTCACATCCTACAATCCGCCAGTCGATTAGCACATGTAGTTATCGTAAATCTCTTTTATCCTTCTCACTCATCGGTTGCTCATAATCCTCCATGTCATGTAGTTCCAATTTTCATGAGATTTCATTCTTGTATATCTAGTTGAATGACCGTGAACATCTCTATCTGCAAATCCGTGTTGAATCCAGCCATTTTCCTCAGGGAGAGATGTCATCAATTAAAATACTAATAAAGCAACATAGGCGCAGACTCCACCAGGCTTGGGGGGGCTCGAACCCCCCAATGTTAACGATGTGGGGGCAGAGCCCACCAAACAATTTTGCTTAAGAGGATCTAATGTATTATTTTGCTTCTCTTGTAAAGTTTACTCTGAATTGTGCCACATGAACTTAACTTTAAATACATATTTGAAATGTTCTAGACCATCAACTTTGGGGAGCTGAGACCGCTAAACCATCAACTTTGGGGAGGGGGGCTATGACCAGAGACAGCAAAACACATGACTTATTACTATATACTAAGTATGTAATTGTGAGTATTGTTATAATCTTTACTAAAAAGAGTTTCAAAAGACGATGTGCATGAACTAGAGTAGTGGATGGGACGTTCGGGCTACAAATGGCTCTCACATGACATTCAGAACGAGATCATTGATATATTAGGGAGATCTGTTTTGCGCTCCGTGGTAGCAGATATTAAAAGTCGGGAATATTTTGCTATTATGGTTGACGAAACTTGTGACATATCCATCGGTGGACAATTAATATTCTGCATTCGAACTGTGAATAAAAAGTTTGATTTTTGAGGAATTCATGGGCTTTTATGAAATTCTGAACACTGAGGCCAAAACTTAAAAAAGGGAAAGAGTGAGTCATTCATTAATTTATTTGAGTGATCAGAGGCCCCCCCGTAAAGCAATACTAATATTTTAAAATTTCGCCTTACCTCTGATATGAAATTTAGTTAAAATATTTTGATTGATTGATTTAGTTTATTTTACTTCGCGTTTTGTGCCTCTTGGCTAATTTGCGAAGATGGGGATGAGTGATGAAATTGATGAATAGACATTCACAAACAATCAAGCCCGACCGGGATTCGAACCCGGGAACCTTGGCGTCGCAGCGCTTAAAATATTTTGACTTCACATTAATAGTTTATTAAATTATTTTGACTTTTAATTATAAAGACGACTGAATCAGTGTTTATTATTACAAAAATCCAGAAAAAGTAATGTTTTACGTATCTGACCACCATAGTGAACATGTTGACCAAATAGCTATTATCCGAATGCTCTACCAAGTTATTGATTTTTTCAGAATAATGAATGACCTTTGGTCAGATTGAAGCTTCTTGAAAATGTACAGGCTTAAGCATTGATTTTAAAATTTTGGGTGCGTCAGCACTTAGGCTATTTTGCACCCGTCACATTATACGGGGTCCAGTCTCTTACCGTTACAAAGAACAACTCTAACGTTGCATAAGTAAAATCTTAAAATGTTCTGACTTCTGCTAAAAGCTGAGGCTGTAAAGAGGCACACAGCACACGCAAGGACAAAAAACAGGACAACACACAAAATTATATTGGCCATAGTGCCAGTCGCCAGAGCCTCGTTCGTCTGCAAAATGCAGTCCAGGGTGTACGTGGAAGTGGGCTTACACTTTGTTACGGAGGTGAGGGGCCAGGGTCAGCAACTCTCTCTCGCTTTCCATCTCTTAAAACATTTCTACTTTACGATAACCAATATGAAATACGTCGTGCCCACTTCAGAATTCGACTTTATTTTGAACCTCTTAAGAAATGTATCTATGGCCGCCCATGGTCTCTGTCTCCCCAGACTTGAAAACAATTTCTACCTCTGCACAACAATGTAACTAACAGTGGTATTTGTAACAAAAACACTTCCATTCGATTTTCAAATGTTTCGTGCTTTCAAAGGTCTACAATGAAAAAGGAACACAATATTTGTTTATTACGAATCTGACATGGTGTACCAAATCCATCAAAAAATACTTCATATTTTTGAAATTATATTCATAAGACGGTAAAATGTATATGATGATTATTTATCTCTGCCACGAGTAAATAGATACTACAGCCTACGATTTTTAAAACGCAATAACAAAAGCGAAAAATGACAACCTTTGTATGGTATAACATAAAATGGCCGGAAAAAATGTGTGATGTTGTTTTGTCATTATTTTAGCTTCTCACTAGTTATTGTTAATGACAATTTGCCTTTTCTCCTTACATATGAACTGTAGGATTCATATTATTTTGTAAAAGTTCGAATTCCATATTAAATTACCATACGTCTCTTATTTGTTCCGAGTGGGGCTTCCGCCCCCACGCTCCCTGCTAGCATCGAGGAAATAATGTGTCCAAGCCGTGTCTGAGCGCGTATCGAATTCGATTTCATTTAAGGAACAATGAACACCGAGACGACAAGAATGACAATAGCAGCAACAAATCAAAGGCAATATTTCAACAATAAACGCTCCGAAAAGAAAAAAAAATCGACAAAGAACACATTGTTCCTCGATCAAAGAAACAGTTTCAAAATGCCACCCTGTTTCTACGCTGGAAGGGAGGGTGAGGGACACCTGCTGAATGAAGTGTTAAATTGCTCTGATGGCCAAAACAATTCCTTCATTACCCATTATATTGCCTTTTATCTCGGTTGACACGGGGGAGGGGGTGATTTATGACGAAAACAACAACAATGGAGGGTTGGTTGTGGAGTTGTGAAGGGCGCTGCAATGGCTATGACGTCAGGAAACAAAAAGTCAGAAGGAACATGCACGGGTTTACGCAGAAACATGTTTCTCGAAATTGTAAATGGGCCTCCTGCATGGCGTAGGGGCCTTGAAATCAAAAGGTTCCGAGTTCGATTCCCAGTAGATACATATTGCACAGTGGTGGCAGAAAAGTGACGTTAAAAAACGTAATTGCATTGCATGGTAGTTCGGACCCTACTTGTAGGTCCAGTTCTGATTAATTTATCTGAACATGAACATCAAAATTTCTATGTTAGCCCAGTGCATGGTTAGAGGACAATTTAAACCTCCTTTGCAACATCTTTCCCGAGAAAAATAATAGTACAAAGACCGCCGAAGACATGGAATTATTGTAAAAATATGACATTATACTCGGTTACACAAAATTAGACGGTTGCATCGTTGCCACATCATATCCGACGCCCAGCTTAGAGCTCGAAATCGTTGGAGGATTACAACGGAGCGAGTACCTTCTATTTCGGCTGTCCGTCTATGTAATATACGGGATACAGAAATTACATTAGAATTTTTTGGAGAGATGATGGATAACGGTCTGTTTCCACTATTTGTCACTGTATGGCAAAGTTACCGAAAATCTTAGTGATTCTTAGCATTCGATCAAAGATCTCACTAGTGCGGCCAAACCAGTTTCCCCACGTGAAGCAAACTGACCCCCCCCCCCCTTTCCAGATAAAGTACAAAGGAAACAGGACCAAAGCACGCTTTTATAGCATTTTTAGATATTACTAGCTGATTACCCGGCGTTACCCGGGTATTTATTTATCCCAATCTTCTATTAGACAGGAAAATAATGAATTCTAACTATAGTGTAAAATGAACTTGGAGTTGAACGGCATTGGGAGTGTCACTATTCATCTTAGCGACCACGTAAACTATGGATTCCACACTAATATCGGTCATTTTCGCAACACAAAGTCATATCAGCCTGAATGTTAGACAACCCGAGAAACACTATCGTTGTACGGGATTGCATAGAGTCACGGATGTCTGTTTGTGCGGATTTTTATATAGTATGTCGTTTTGGATTATTTTTACATGTCACCCCTTCCCATCCCACCCCTAGGAGTGCCATGGATGTCTTACCCCCCCCCCCCCCAAAATATTATTTCCAGATTGCAAGTGATACGTGTAGCAGGTTTGGTTGAAATTGCTCCAGGCGTTCGAGAGTTATGCCGGAACAAAAAAACATACACACACAGATACAACATTTTTTATATATATAGAGAAGATTAATTACGTAGAAGCGAAACCAGGCACAAACCACATGAAGATCCATTGGAATGGTCTGAACGGAAGCCTAAGCATATGTAATTTCTCAGATTTTAGAATATCATAGCAAAGTTTCGAAAGGTGTACAATGTACGAAAACTACTGCACTGGCGTCGGCCAAAGGTCCAAACGAACCTTATAAAGGAAGAAATCATTTTGGTTAGAAAATGGGTAATGCTTGATTGATCGATTGATTTAATTTGATATATTTTACTTCGCTTTTCTACCACTTTTTGGCTCATCGCGAAGATGAGGCTCGGATTTTTAGGTGCTAAAAATTACACAAATATTAATTTTTTATGTGCTCAAAAATGGAAAATATTTAAATTCTACGTAGTTAAACATGGAAAATATGCATTTTTATGTGCTAAAAATGACAATTTCTGCTTTAAACAGCTCTACTCACCAGATGAAATTAGCATGTTTTGGTTACAATACACCACAACTGTCATCATTAAATTGTCCATCACAAAGGACTGACGATATCCAATATTTTCTTCCTGTTCACTGTCCAATACATATGAAATGTTACACATCATTTTAAAGCCAGAATTTCTTTTGCCATGACATACTGGAATTTTCTGAGAAGCAATTGTGCCTTTGGTCCATTAAGTTTACAGAAACTTTTCCCACTGTAAGATGCGAAAATAAGTACAGCGACTATTAAAAAAAATACATTTGATTTCTTTCTGGGTAATCTTAAAAAGAATAAGAAAATTTAAGAAGATATGAAATTTTATGTGGAATTTCTGTGAAAAAACATGCATTTTATGTATTTATGAGCGAATATTAAAAATATATATTTACATTAAAAATATTAGAAAATGTGTTTTTATGTGAAATAAAATTTGGTATATAGGCTCCAGTTACCATGATCGGAATTTGTAACTCACTAACGAGGTCATATCTACTCGCAGAAAAATTATTTATTTACCTAAAACTCCAAGCGCTAGTGATGACATGTTAACATTAAAAATAGGAACTCACAAAAACACCCATGACCAGAGGAGCAACCATGAATTTTTGACTGGGATGAAACAGGATAAACATACCAATAATAATAATAATAATGGCATTATTATTATTACTAGTGGTAGTAGTAGTAGTATCAAAGACGTTATTATCCTCGTAAATTAAGCAAAAAGGGGGTAGAAGTCGGTGCTAAAGCATTTGTTTGGTCAAACGATTTGAAATATCTTTTCAACACCGTCAATTTCACATTAGCTAATGATGGGAAACAAGCACACAAACTGTATTTTTGAACGGCAGAAAATGAATGAGAAATGCATTCCGAAGATAATTCCTTTTTTTTTACATATAACACGTATAACTTTTATGTACAAGATATGTTTTACACATATGCAACATGGACCGACATAAAATAAGAAAATACATATGCAACATGCTAACACTAAATTGTGTACGTACTCAATATGTATTCAATACATATATACAACACATATTATTTAAATACTATACATTACATAAAACAAGTATATTGCGAGTGAAGCGTGCAATAAAATTTTTAGATCCAATTCTTGCAATTGAAAGCAATACTGATCTAATGGAGCACAAATAATTTCACTGATCGCCATAACATTCTCTTTTATAACTTGTTTCAATTAGGTCGGTCGGCATCCATTGCCGATTCCCGCCGCCCCTATAGCTCTACGGCTCTGAACTTGACGAAACTGAGAAAAGCAGGCTGTGCGCAGGGTAGTTAAGGTTCAGGAATTTAAATAAATTTAATTCCGGTCCAGGAGAGAATATCAGCAAGCGTAAATGGGTTCTGGACCGTAAAGAAGCTTTTTATCTGCATAGCATTTCAATTCGGTCCAGGAATCTTTTCCCCCGATCAATTTTAATACGGTCCAGAAACCTTTTTTTCTGAATCAGTTTCAATAGGGTCAAAGTTCCGTATTAAAATGAAACAATACGCAACTTGGATCGAATATGGACCTGACGATAAACAATTATCTACTTGTGAGCATGAAAGACTAATCCAGGTGCTGGCTGTCTCAGAATCGAAAGTACAAGGTAGAAATGGGCGAAACGCAAACGCTGCAGTCACGTTACCACTCTCCATGTAGCCCCATTCTCTCGTGCGCGTTCCTTCACTTGGTTGTAGCAGCACTGCCGTTCCCTGTTGTAATATCTGCTGGGAACACAGCAGCCTCACGTTACCTCATCGACGGCTCCTATTGGCTGCGGTTCCTGGATCGGATGCCGGAGCAACACGTGACGGGTTTGTTTGAACTCAATGTGACGCCATATAGTCCATTGTGTTATGTACAGTAACTTGTCGACAAGGGAGTTTTTGAACCTGGCCCAGAGAGAACAACAGCGTTTTGATTTATTCCCTGCGCTACGTTTTCTACAACCGCAGTGTGACATTCCAATGTAAAACGTACTCGCGGACATTTTTACAAGGCAACTTCTAATCGGTCAACCCTGGTCCAGGAATTGTAAATAAATTCAATCCCGGACTGGGTGAGAAAATCAGCAACGTAAATGATTTCTAGACAGTGTATAACCTTTTCATATTTAAATCATTTCAATTCGGTCCAGGAACCTTTTTTCCTGGACCTTTAACAACCCTGGCTTTGCGAGCGAACCGAGCATAAGATTTGAAATCGAAGGGGGCAATTGCACCTGTGTGTCTTCCATGCAGGTGCCCTTGGCCGTCAATGCTTGCCCCCCTAGAATTGACTTCCGCCACTGCCCATGACGAGGTCGAGATTTAAACGCGGGACCTCTGGCGTCGTAGTGTGCTCTCAAAACCACTCTGCCACGCAGGTCGGATGGTTAATGCGTTACTGAAGAAATTATATATAAGACCTGAATACAATATTACAAAACAGGGCAATATGCTTAGGTCTCGCTTTGAAATTTAGGAACAAAACATTGCAGGTCACAGTTTAAGCAGGTCGTCACGTTCAACTGTCTGTCTCTGATGCTCTAACTGTACATCAAAGTTTGTTTCTGCAAATATTACAAGGTTGCAGGGAACAATGTGTTCCCGCAAGGAACAATGCTGGGAGAGTACACTCGCGCGGGACTTTTCTTTGTTTCGTCTGACAACAACATGCTATAATGAATGATCCCAAGGATGTCAACGCATTAAACAATGTTCGGAGACCAGCGTGCGAGCTGTAGTGGTTAGTAAGGCGATATCGGTAACAAGACTTTGTCCTGCTTGCCTTTCTCTTCACTGTAGCCAGATGGTATAGTGCTCACATGTCCAGTTGGCGGTTGGGAAAGAACGAATCAGCGGTCAGTTGAATTCTCTTCGACTCAAATCGAGAATTTTCGAGTCACGAGGCACCGTAAGTTCCTGGCGGGACGAAACAAATCAGCGTGGGATACACAACATGTTGCCAAACGTAATGTAAAACGGGAGAGAGAGTTGATCGCGCCGTTACTGGATGAAAGTTCTACAATAGTGCACAAACACAAAGCACGGAAAATTAATACACAAAACACCCAAACACTGTACAAACAAACTAATAAAAACAGACAAAAAAATACGTACGCTCGGCAACGTTGTAACGGGAGAGCGATGTTACCTCTGAAGCTTTTACTTCGCAACTGAAGTTGCACACTCCTGAAGACGATTGGTGGACAGATATATATCTAGCAAAAAGTAGGCCAGCCGCCAAGTGAGCCTGCGATCAGTATAGTTTGAATTTGATGAAGGGTAACAGGATGAAAGGCGAGACAGAGGGAGGGGGGGTTGTTGGAAGTTTGTCTTTTCCAAGCCACTGCAAGTGGTATGTTTTTGATATACCCCGGCCATACTATCTCCCAGCCCCATTCACAGCGCAGAACTGTTATTTTAACAAAATCATGTTTTACTGCTGGACACTTCGGGGAGGAGGGATTCTAAGGTTGTCGCTTATTGCCCAAACAGGGGGCACCGGTAGCGTGACCGCAAGTTTCTTCGTAGATAAACGCGGCAACAGCGGGTGAAAGCCATAAAGGCGGTACCCACGCCTGTTCTAAGCTTTTTTGGAGAGAGCTGGAAAGTAGGACGACCAGGGTAGTAAGATGGGGAGGCAGGGTGGAACGTTGGGGGGCGCCAAAAACCCACCTCAAAATGGGTGAAAATTTTATCTATACTAGGCTTCTCAGACGTCCCGTAAAATACGGGAACGTTCCATTTTTAGTTAAGGCATCCCGTTGTCCCGACAAAAGTCTTCGTGACAGCTTTTTGTCCCGTATTTCAAACGAAAGGAATTGTTAAGTCAACCTGGCCTCACAATTTCTATTTTCACCCGTACTGGAGAAGTACATATTCCATCTAAGAAACTCTTAGAAGCAATGCAGAGAATCTAAGTATGAGGGCGACTGAACTCCGCTGACTTGGGTGTTCTGCGCGCACAGAATAGAACTCCTCAGGCAATTAGATACTAGAAAACTGCATTTAAAAATTAAAAGATAACATCATTTAATGTGAAAACCTCACAAAAATACAAGTTTCGTTATCCTAATTTTGTCGTAGAAAATATGATCAGTAGTCAAGCTTTCAACCAAGGTATAACACGTTCCGTTAGAAGAAGGACGTATTGTTTATTATAACCTTGACAAATAAGTGTCCCGTACTTTTTTTTCTGAAATACCTGGGAACTGTAATCTAGACCCGCTGGACACTCACCCTCCATTCCTGGTACTTTGGGAATCCACCCGTACCACACTCTAACGAGGTAAGTTCTTCACATGTCGAGACGAAAAGATTCCAACAATCGGGATTCCAGGAGCGTGTAACGACAACAATTAAAACCTCCATTCTCTTGAGACACGCAAAGGTTGCTTCCGTGCATGCAAGTAGAGTGTCGCTCGACAACACTTATCGTGGACTGTTCCCATCACACCATTTTATAAGGAACAAGGAATAATTTCTAAAGAGAGGGACATAAACAGAGTCATGAAACAGGGTCAATTTAATAAAGATTATCTTAACTATATAATTATATTTTCTACGTAGGAACTGCTTCGCGGTCTATCAGTAAAAAAGTTTTCTGGACTCGGAAATCACAAAAACCAGTTTTCCTTTTATTATTTACTATTATTTAGGTATATTCGGAAGATCTGTTTTATTTTGATTATTTTGTGTCGCTTTTGCATCTGCTAGTCGAAAAGATGAGGAGGATGTTTTTCTTAAAAATCTGGGCACCTTAGGCAAGAGCCCCCAGCCTCCCACTGAATTCACCTCGTTTCTTAGTTTTCTCCTTCAGCCACCTTTTCCAGCAAACCTCTTCAGGATACGTCTGCACTAGCGACATCTGTCCACGTTCCTTTAAACTAATCCATTTGTCCCGCCACTCGAGCTTTTCACACAGTAAGAAGAAGAAGAGCGGGTTGAAGATTTTCTTTATGATCTGGTCTCTTGCTGAGACTCGTTCCCAACAATCCTCGCACCGACAATACTCGAAAATAAATGGTCCCTTTTCTCCTTCCCTGTTTCTGGTCGTCATTTTGACGACCGAGAACGAGAATAGAATGTGAAAAGGAAATCGTCGTTTTTGCACGTCGCAAAAGAATGTTTCGTGCCACTGTTACTTCCATTTTTGTTCTCCTCCTTTTCTTTTCGGATCTGAAATTCCACGAAGCGCTTGAAAACAAGTGTACAACAAGTTCAGAATAAGAAACAGTTGAGCTGTTATAACTTAATTAATGAGAAAGCTTGCATTTAATTCGCGACACCGAACCTGTTCTGTTTTTCCCTACCACCGGGCTACAACGTTCCACTGCAAGACTTGGCAACACTGTGGTTGAACATTCCCCATCCTCCTAACTTTAAAAAAAAGTTCCTTCTTGCTTCTTTTTGTTCAAGAGCACGGGAAATCTGAGTTGTCAAGGTAACCAGCTGTCAAGTTGTATCATTGTCGCAGGCTAAATCTTTTTAAGAGATAAAAATGTTGCCTGGCTGAATGGCTTTAGATGTCGACGCCAAGAGTAGTGAGAGAAAAAGGAAGAAGAAGCCAATGTAGCCAGCAAATGTGCTTTGCCGAGTTGAATGCACATTCTGATAATATGAATATAACAACTGCGCGTCGTAACGAGGAGAAAAGCCATAAGTTTCAGAACAAAAACTTCTTCTTTTATAACAAGCCAACTGGAAAGTCACAAAAACCAAATAGTCCCACTTCCTTATATCAATACAAATGTTCACTTTCCTCCATTACTTCAAGTGATTTATGTGACGATGTAATTTGATGGCCTTTGTTTATTGTTTTGAGTTGATGTTAAAACACTTCATGCTTCGTGCTTCAAGTCTGGATAAATAAAAAAGTAAACATGCAATCCTGTTTCACGAGTTCACTGCACGGGTTTAGGACCCGCAATAAATATATTTAAATGCCGTGTTAGCGAAGTATTTGTTTTTATGCCATACTACATGGATACATCTCCATGTTTTTTTTTTTTTTTTTTTTTTTTTTTTTAGCAAAGGGAGGTTTAGAATTGAAACAAAACGCCAATGAAGCAGTTAATCCCGCATCAGTATAATTCTATTCCTTTTATTAAAAGAAAGTAAGTGAAAGAAATTAGTGATGGGAAATTTACCTGGTAAAATTTATGTATCCCACTGTATAACTATGGATATGAGTATATGACAGTTCTTTCGCGATAGTTACGTTGCATTACTTTTTATTCAAATTTCAAGTGGATCGTACACTCGCGGGCTTGTTGTTGGACACCCTGTATCTACATTTCTGTGATACAGGGTGTCTGAAAGTTAACCCCCATGGGAGTAAGTGATAAGCGAATAGAGTTTACCTTGGATTGGTCTCCGATGGAATTAGATTGGCACCTTGAAAGAGAGACTGACGGCAGAATCAAAGGGACGTTGAAGGTATGGAAGGGAAAACTCCGAAAAACCGTAATTTTTGCTGTTGAAAAAGACGAAAACTGGCCTGGTTACTTGATTATTCGTTACTGCTCAGGTGCTTATGCCCTATAACCAAACCAGACCATCTGTGCATGTCCTTAATGGCGAAGTTCCTCTAAACAACTATATATACTGACTATGATGGCAATGAAACCTTTTCGTGATTTTATTGGACAATGGCAGTAGCATGCCCAAGATTGGACTTGTTTTGAGGCTCGGCGGGATCTTTCGCCGCCGCCAGAGAAGTTGAGTACGAAATTTCCTCTGATTTCGACACGATATTCCAAACTCTGAAAAAATTACATCTGCTTAGAACTCCTTGTAGGGCATTCACATTAATCTTCGTATGGTTTGCTTTCGCAGTTGGTTAGATATTTTAATTGATTTATTTGCTTTCTTTTACTTCGCTTTTTGTGCCACTTTTGGCTAATTTGCGAAGATGGGAATGAGTGATGATATGATGAAATTGATGAATGGACACTCACAAACATCCATGCCCAGGCCTGGATTCGAACCCGGGACCCCTGGCGTCGTAGCGCTTAGCTAGATATTATTAATAGTTTAATGTGCATACGTAGCTACAAAACTATTGCTAATAGATAGACAAACCACACGAAAATTCACGTGAAATCTCTAGAAGGAATTCTGTGCAAATGTAAGGTTTCAGAATTTCGAATATCATAGCGAAAGAAGAGGACATTTCGAAATCACCTTTGCTTGCCTCGGTCAAAGGTCCTGTCGTACTTTAATGACGTGACTTTGAACCCCAATCGCTATTCGAGTTGTAGCCGGCAGCTGTCAAAAGTTTGACCAAGATGAGAACCTCGGAAAACTCTAAACTAAAGTGGATAATAGGCCTAATTTGTTTTCTCCTTCGCTTGTATCCGTGTGAAGGAGAAGTATGCTTCATTAACCCTTAAATCAAAATAGGCATACATATACCTGCAACTAAATGTAAGTGTTTGTGTGGCCGAAACGCACCACTCAGTAGAACGCCACCGTCTCATGTGAACAGAAGCATACAGGTACAAGTCTGGTATATACAGGTGAGTTAATTAAAACCAATTAATGATCATTGGTTCATCGAAACGATCTCTCCTTGGCGCAACATGGGGAAAATACAACAAAGAGAAACTGAATTCGTCAACATACTGAACACTCATGCCATAATGTAGACAAGGTAAAAATAAAACGTGTATTAATGGAACTTTTACGCTCATTTTCTGAGATGTTGGCCACAACTGACCTATGGTTTGGCGTTTGACTTTTTCAAGCCACCCGCTTGGCGGCGCTAATAACTTCCGTATTTGCCTTTCAGATTCAAGACACGAATCCTATTATATAATCTAACGCATGCGCATGAAACGATGTGCAATCGTGAAAATCAGTTTACTCCGTATGGACACAACCGGTGTAAGGAATTCACAATGTTTAAAGTGCTTCATTTTGTTAATTGTTTTGGAAAACACGTGTAACCGTGGTTGATAGTTGATACATCACCTAACAATACTCAAGGCGCACTGGACAATCCAAACACCAATACTGTGGCAATCACTTTGCTGCAAAGCCCGAAATTTCGGTTCACTGCCCAAGACCCATCATCAACCTACAAAACTGCAGCCGAAAAATTGCAGCAAAGCTCTAAAACATTCCATCGTCCGTTCCCAGCGACCAGAATGGCAGCGTTCCTTCACAAACGAGACAGTTATTGCAGGGCATTTTGGTAGCACTCGTTTAGCCGGGACTTTACGTGCAGTTCGGGCAGTGCGTGCTGCGTAGCTTCATCACCGTGAAATGTGCGTGACAAACGGTGACGCGGATAAATTACTTAAACTGCGTTTTCAGCCCCGGAATCCGCTGCGCGTGGCCGGGAACCCGCACGCCACCATCTCAAGCCACCCCCGCCCGCCGAGAGCGACGCACCGGCTGCTGAATGAACAACAGTGGATTTGCGCATTCGTTTTACATTATTTGGCTCGTTTTGCGTCACCACGATTGGAACGAATTATGACTGATTGAAATGTTAAAGGAACACCCATGGCGCCTGACAGCTACCCAGATTTCGGTGGATAAGAGTTATGGATGGATTATATCGGAAATTTGATATCGCGACATATCGTCAAGAAAATCTCTTCAATCGTCACAGACGATACGATACCATATTTTTTCCGTATAGTGATATCGGCGATATATCATCCTCACGATATATATCGCCAAAATATCATGACGATATATCGCTGACACGATACATATAGCTAAAACATCGTGACGATATATCGCCACTACGATATATATAGCTAAAATATCGTGACGATATATCGCCAAACTATCGTCACGATATCTCGCCGACACGATATATATCGCTAAAATATAGTGACTATATATCGTCTAGTTCATATCGCCTGGACGATATTTTTCAATATCGCGATATATCGTCTACTACTAAGAATTCCTACAGGCATAAGGGCATCCGTGTATTTTCTATGAGGAGGGCGTTTAATTCTTAACAGGGCAGCATCGAGGGATAGGCTAGGGGAACTGAAGCCTCGGGCGCCATTCAAATATATATATATATTTGTAAGTATATTTGTAAGACAACAAAATCAGAATATGCGACGGAGAAACTTCAATTTGAAATTTCTGTTCTTCAGACACTAAGACAGTTCAAATATTTTAAAATGCATTAAACTTCTATTTAATCAGGAATGAAACTACGAGTCTTTAAATATAATCTATACTATTTTTCAATGAGTTTTCTTTGTTTCCTCATTTCAAAATGTGAAGGATGTAAATATCATAAACCGTGGCAAAAGAAGAAAATATCGAAGGTCGTACATAAAATAACGGTGTGCTTGGTAGTAATTATGCGTGGGAGGAAGGGCGTCAAAACAAAATCCTGCCTAGGGCACCAAAATATGTAGCTACGGGGCTGATTCTTAAAAATAATTTGCTTCAAAAAAAGTAAGTTCTGCAACTACATATATTACTATGGTGTGACTGTTCAGTATTCAAAGACTATACAAAGGAAGTTCAGACACTTCTACTGGGGGGGGGGGGAGAGAGAGAGAGAGAGAGAGAGCTCGTCATACAAAGGGTAGTACACAGGAATCCTGTTCAAAATATAACTTACAATTTTTTCATTCTCATGCTTAAAACAGTCCATGCTTTTGCTTCCCGATTCCAAATATGCTTCTTGTAATGTGACTTCTTCAGAATATTGTAGTTAAAGTACGAAAGCTCGAACCGGCCTCCGTGGCGGAATGGTTAGCACAGGGGTACCGGGTTTATACCCTGGCCTGGACATGGATGTTTTTGAGTGTCAATTCATCATATCATCACTCATCCCTATCTTCGCAAATTTGCCAAAAGTGGCACAAGAAATGAAGTAAAATCAATCGACCAATCAACAAAAGCTTGAAAGTTATGTTGTCGTGCCGTAGTCATTTTAGGATCACCCTGTGTATCTAAAAACTGTGACGTTGAACACGTTTTTGTAGGTCATTTCGGAAATCACCACACGCAAGTTGTACAGAACGTCTCGTTTCCAACTTCCATATTATCTGTTATACTGTTTGGACATCATCATCATCATCATTCTTCATTGGTTAGAGTTGGTGTAAGTGCCGTCCCGTAGGACTCTGCTTTTATTGGGTGAAGGTGTGCTATGTAGAATTGGTGTAAATGAGAAATTGTTGGTGAGTTGGAATGGATTGTTCTCCGCTGCAACTGCAACAGCGGGGGTTTCTAGTGTGGGAAAAGTGGGTTGCTCCTGTTAACATGGCTGGAGCGAGAGATTTGAGGACTAGTCCTCGTAGAAGGGTGGTGTTAGCCTCCTTGGAGGCTGAGCGTATTGGCAGGTCGTCTTGTTGTTTTGCTGTTTTGCTCCCTCAGCTTGTGTGGGTAGAGAAATAATCGTGAAATGCAGTTGGAGTTTATACGTAGGAATTTTTCATGAAGACATACAGGGAATATTTGGAGTTACTTCTTACAGGGTTTTAACATACAGGGTAGTTCATAAGTAGGATAGTATGATGGGTATATTTATTGGACATATTGGGTTACATACAAGGTTGACAAAATTATTTATAGAGGAGTACTTTTGTTGGGAAGTGGTGGGGTACATATAGTGTTGATACATACAGGGATGAATATAGGATAATACAAGGTTGATACATACAGGTTTGTTCATTAATAAGGTTAGAGAAGGTTAAAATAATAGGTATACAAGGTATATTCAGGGTTTATCCATAAAAGGTAATACAATAAGGTTCTTATAAGGTTGCGTTGTTGGGAAGTAAAATAGTTAAGGCAGGGTTCTACTCTTGTCGGGTTGTAGGATTCGTCTTACAGTTGTTCGTCTTACGGTGGTTCGTCTCTTTGTCTGTTTCTTGGGTCATCGGGTCTGGGGGTTCGGTGTTTCCACCTAAGGATTGGGGTTTGTCCAATGCTGCGTACAGCCGGGTTGTCATGAAAATGAATGTCTGTCCAGAAAGTCTGTGTTAGTCTTACCGCAACTGTCCTCAGCATCTGTAGGTTCAGGTCCTCGTGGATCTGGGTGACTCTTGTGTCCCTGCTGTGCCCGCTAATGGTCCTTGCTGCCCTGTTCTGGATGATCTGGAGTTGATGGAATGTTGATGCTGCCACCTGGTGCCATGCCGGTATGGCATAGAGAAGTATGGGTCTTATGCACATCTTGTAGACGTGTAGTCTGGTTTCTAATGAGAGTGAGTAGGCTCTCAGGACAGCGTGGAGTCCTCCCAGCCTGCAGCCTGCTTTTTGTCTCACCTCCTCCACGTGGCGTCTGAAGGTGAGTCCTTTGTCCATGTTCAGCCCCAGATATTTTGTGGCATTTTTATGAGGGATGGCGTCTTCAAGGAGTTGTAGTCTTCGTCGTCGGTGCACTTTCCTTGCTCCGAAGATCACTGCCTCGCTTTTGGTGGGGTTTGGCAGTACCCTCCATTGTTTAGTCCATGTCTCGTATGTCTGTAGTTGGTTTTGCATCCTGTCGTAGCACACTTCTAGGTCGCGGTGTGTAGTGAAGAATGCAGTGTCGTCTGCGAAGATGGCAGGGAAGACCCTTCTGTGGATTGGCACGTCTGCTGTGAAGATCGCATATAGTAGAGGGGCGAGAACCGAGCCTTGCGGGACTCCAGCATGGATCCTTCTAGGTGTTGCACTGGCTCCTTTGTGGCGCAGGATGAAGCTCCGGTCTCGGAGATAGTTATCGATGAGCCGGACGTAGCAATCCGGGAAGCGGTAGTCGTGTAGCCTGAAGGTCACTCCTTCCTGCCAGACCTTGTCGAAAGCACTTTGGATATCCAGGAAGACGCCCAGTATGTAATGCTTCCTTGTGCGCATGGTAGTCACATGATCCACCACCCTGGTTAACTGCGACGTAGTGGAGTGCCCCGGCCTAAAGCCGAACTGGAAGTAGGGCAGGATGTTCTTCTCCTTGGTGATTTCCTGCAGTCTCAGCTTAATCGCCCTTTCACACACCTTACTCAGATGTGAGAGGAGGCTAATTGGGCGATAGCTGGCTGGATGACGAGGGTTTTTCCCGGGTTTGGGGATCATTGTGACTCTTGATGTCTTCCATTGGGAAGGAAAGTGTGCCGTTTGCAGGATGGCGTTCGTGATTCTGGTGAGAGCAACTACCGCTTTCCGGGGGGCTCGCTTCAGTGCCATTGGTGGGAGTCCGTCTAGTCCTGGTGCGCTTCTTTCTGATATTCCTCGGATGTATCCGGCTATTTCTCTTGGGGTAGTAAGTCGGGGGCGGTCTTCGATATGCATGTTCCTAATGTGATTGACTGTTTCTTGAACCCGTTCATGATGTGGGTCCGGGGGTTGCGGAAGTGGGTTTGGCGTGAAGACTGCTTGCAGGTGGCGTGCGAAGATGTTTGCTTGTTTCTGCGGGTCTATTTCCAGTCCTCCTGGTCCCTGTAGAACTGTAGTGTATGAGTCTGGTGGCGGGCGGGTGGCGTGTCTGACTATCTTCCAAAAGTCACTGTCCTTCTCCTGGACTGCGGAGAAGCGTTTCTCCCACTGTGCTGTAATGTTGAGTTGGAGTCTTCTTTTGATGCGTCTGGTGAGGTCGTTGTATAGCTGTTTGCTCCTTGGGTCTCTGGTGGTGTTCCAGTGTTTCCTGGCTCTTTTCTTGGCTGCTAGTAGAAATTGTAGAAAGTCGTCTTGTTCTATTCGTCTATTTCTGTCTCCTTCTTGTCCTGGCTGTCGGGCATTGCGCATTGCGTCCTTCATGAAGGTTGTGAGGTTTGTTACTCCCCGGTCAATCTCCCTTGGAGTTTGTAGTGGCATCCTTGGGTCTACCAGTTGGTTAAGGTGCATTGTATAGGCATCCCAGTTAATGGTTGGCTCCGTTCTGTTCGGTGGTGCGTGCGTTATCACCTGATGTGCCACTTCGAATAGGATCGGAACATGATCGGATTCGAGTGCCACATCGGCGTACGGTGGAACTGTAATTGCGCATCCATTATAGAGGACCACATCCATTGGACATAAATCTGTAATTGCTTATATTATTATGGTTATAATATAGTAATGCGACCTCTTTTGGTCAACTTTATGCAGATAGATTGACCAAGAAAGACATAAGGTTTAAGATGACTGATTGTAGAATTTTTCATCTACAAATATAAAAAGTAACCATATTTCCATTGCATAGCGATAGAATTTTACTGGAAACTGAGTTCATCGAACGCTACGTGCTGCCCTCTGTTGTCACATATAGAAACTGCAGACGAACTACATCACGCTGCGGCAAATTGTCGACACTCAATAAATAGATCGTATGACGTAACACCCGCGTAGTGTGTGGGAGAAGTGTCCATTTCGTCTGGGCTACCCCTTTTCCCGGCTTCAACTTCAACCAATAAGTTTTCGCCCATAAACAGCGCGGCGTGTGATAAAAGTGAGTCGTCAATTGGCGTGGAGCGCGGAGTCACAAACCACGAGGTGCACTTGGGCCAAGCACACAACCTGGACGCAGATATTGCCCCTGCAAATGTTGCGTGAAGCGAGAAACGGACCCCAACACCCTACTCTAGCGGGCGGCCAGTCTCAGCGTAACTTCAACATGCACCGCAAAGCAGGGTGGGTCAAAAGTCCCGAAACCTAAGCTTCAATTGACAGGACAGGAAAATTGAAAGAAGAAGGCTACTGCTGCAGTGGCGAAGGGACACAAACAGGCTGTGTGTAGGAGATACAGAATAAAGGTGTGTGAGAGGGAGTGGTGTGTAGGAGATACAGAATAAAGGTGTGTGAGAGGGAGTGGGAGATGAAGTGAGAAAGATTAAACAGTGATAAAGGATCTTCAAAAAAGTTGCACGGAGCGAGATCTGGTAAGTAGGGGGCATGTCCAAGGACTGCCATGCAAGGTAGTGTATCCGCGTGGCAATTAACGACCCCCCAACGAGAGAGGACTATAGTTTGCGAACCTAGAGTCCGAGCCGCTGGAATGCCTTCACTAGGAATCGAAGCTTTCACCATTCGATTGCAAGGCTCTCGCCTTAACTGAAGCCTGAGAAATAAGACTGATTACTTAGAATTATATAGGGTGTTTCATCACTGTAGGTATTTGCACCTTCTATTAAGGGGGCACAAGCACTCTCACAACAACAAAACAAATTTGTGTCAGGGAATTTAAAAAACAACTTGAACGTATATTAGGGAAAGAAACTCGATGTAGGGTCACTCGGTACACGCAAGGAGAAGACACAATATGCTAGAGCCTCGTTAGCCTGCAAAATGCAGTTTCTAGTGAGTACTACGTGGAAGAGAAGTTGACACTAGAGACGGACGTTCGAATTCAAATGCGAATGATCAGAGTCCTCCTGTGGGATTCGAAACCTAGATCTGATATCAGAATCATGAATCTTGGGCTGCGTCCGAATTGGTCCGTTCCGTTCTCTCCCGTTGCTTCCGTGTGCTTTCGAAATCGTCCGAATCTACATGCCTCTTTGTAGTACGGTTGCCACTTTTACCGCCAGGTGTCAGCTCGAACGTCATCCACCGCCGCAAGCACACAGTACAGAAGCAGAAGGCAAACGCCAACCAAACGTCGCAATGATTTCCACCTAATTACTACTCATATTAAAGATGTAGCATGTGATTTTTTCTTTTACAATTTTTCTACACATACATAAAATGCCCAAGTAGCACTGATCGTGTATTCATTGAGCCTCTACAAAGTGAAAGTTGTAATGTGGCTGCCAAGCGCAGGGACATTGCGAGTTGAAGTGTGCACTTGTCTCACCTTCCCTGATGTCGTTAGGTGAATTCCGCGGGTGGAAAGGTGCTCTAGGCGACGTCAGCTGTCAATTTGGCCTTGGATTCGATATCTGAGCTTCGGATACAGAATTCCATATCACAGCACTTTCAGATCGTGGGAGAAGGTCGCCTCTTTTGAGAACTAAGCAAGAACGACGCGTAGGTACTCCAATCATTTCGGCGTGATGCCCGTAGCAATGTCTGGGGTTCACGCGCCGCGTAGCGCGAGCCCCACCGCAGCTGCAGCTCGCGCCATCGGATCTCCGCTCAGGCGTTGACGTCGCTCGTCCGTTCCGCGCAGGCGCAGACGCCGATGATGTTTTTCGCGGCGGTCGCTTCTCAAGGGCAATAAACACGACCGTGTAAACCTACACCTGGCATCTCTGCGACTGCGATGCCGACGAACAAGGCTCCATTCACGTACCATAAAGGGGTAGGGGTGGGACGTCCTCCCTTTCCCGGACAGTGGCGTATACTGACTCTAAGGTCTGGGCTATGTTACGTGGTCCTAGGCTATGAATAGAAATAAGTTTACCAACTCCTAAGAAATCAGGTTGCCAACTCATAGGAATCCATGTTGCCAACTCATAGGAATCCAGGTTGCCAACTCATAGGAAATCAGGTTGCCAACTCATAGGAAATCAGGTTGCCAACTCATAGGAAATCAGGTTCCCAACTCATAGGAAACCATGTTGCCAACTCATAGGAAACCAGGTTGCCAACTCATAGGAAACCAGGTTGACAACTCATAGGAAATCAGGTTGCCAACTCATAGGAAATCAGGTTGCCAACTCATAGGAAATCAGGTTGCCAACTCATAGGAAACCAGGTTGCCAACTCATAGGAAACCAGGTTGCCAACTCATAGGAAACCAGGTTGCCAACTCATAGGAAACCAGGTTGCCAACTCATAGGAAATCAGGTTGCCAACTCATAGGAAATCAGGTTGCCAACTCATAGGAAACCAGGTTGCCAACTCATAGGAAACCAGGTTGCCAACTCATAGGAAACCAGTTTGCCAACTCGCAAGAAATCAGGTTGCCAACTCGCAAGAAATCAGGTTGCCAACTCCAGAATCACCATCATCATCTCACTGATATAAATAATTTTATTTACAATTTCTGATCGATTTTTCTCCTGTATTTTATTCTCTAGACTTCAGGCTTCGCAGATAGCCTAGTTCGCCAAGAATATACGCTCTTGTTCCCGGACATGTCCTACATTTTAGCTTTACGTCCGGCGTCCAGTAGAAATTCTTAAAATATCAAAAATGTCCTACATTTTGAGCGTGAAATAATTTGAATTAAGAAAATGCGTTTCTTTTGAACAAAGAGAAATCACAGGGAAACATCATTCAAGTTACAAGTCAATGGACTGACTGCACTACCAAACTCAATAGTGACACTTATTTTGATTCAGATATTGCAATAAAAAAGGTGTGTTTTGCTAGAACAAAGTTTTATCTTAAATAAAAATCCAGCCACCGGTATAATTGCTGAATATTTTGTTTCCATTCCAGGTCATAATACAAATGTTGAGAGAGTATTTCCATTAATACTCACAATTAATTTCAACACAATGAAGTGATGAGAGAAATGCATTTTTTATAGAGTTTGCAAACGGTTTGCTACTGGTTTTATCTTTTTTATTATTATTATTTCAAGATAAAACTTTGTTCTAGCAAAAATATCTCTCGCACACATATTAACCCACCTTTACATGACTACCAAGTTCATTTGTATCCCCTCAATAATCTGTTTGGGATACATTGTTACCAACAATCAGACTTCCTGAGTGTGCACACACCACCAGCACGCCACCTACAGAGCAAACGATCAACCACTCCTGCAAAGGTCGTTATCCTAATCCTTCGGACAATCGCGGCCTGGCATTCCAGTCTCCGCACGTACGATGTCCCAATTTAAGTTATTCCCTTGTAAATTCCCTCCGCGCGGACAAATGTGGCATTCCGCCCGCTTAATTTCCTTCCAGTTGGCAAAAAAAAAGAGAAGAGAAGCCGTTCCCTATCAAGTTGCACGTCCGCCAGCAGAGGTATCAGGAAACAGGAGAGGGAACAAAAAGAAAACTCGGTAGATGGCAGCACCAAAAAAAAGATGACGTAGAACTGGTCCCGAGCAGGAAGAGCGAACGCGGCGAGAATAAAGCACCTTGCACTTGCCTCTTTCTTCCCTTGCACTGCAGGCACAAAGTGATCTGGAGATTACAGTAAGCTAAACCGGTTACAACGAGGGCCTGTACATCTTCTGAAAAGACTAAGAGATGTCCCATCATCAGAGACCTCTGCTGGTTCATTTAAAGTTGCATATTCGCAATGCAAGGTTCAAGTGGGAATGTGTTGGCAACAGAGTTGGTGGATGAAATTTTCCTAGACCTCGTGGAAGATTTGGCAGTGTTGCCATCTACTTTACCCAAAGTCAGTAAGACTACGACACATTCTTCCTTGGTTCCTATGTGTGAAAATTGGTGAAAATATTCATTACCTCAAGAAAAAGGCAGAATAAGTTCCTAACTTCTTTTCTAACTTAATAATTATTTAATTATATAACCATAAATACGAATAATCAGCACCATTGTTTCAGAGTGACATAATGCTTTGTATTATTATATTGTAGGATATATACCGCGAATTTTGACCTTGCCTTGAATTTTATTCAGTAAGACAGGAAAATAGTATAACCTGCTTTGGTAGCCTTCAGACCGAAGCGACACCTGTCACTTGGAAACGAACCTTCAGAAATTAACGCAACGTTTCGTACTGAATGTGCACAGGCTGCACGTGTATCATGCCGCTTGCGTGTCAATCCGAATGGGACGTGTCTCTCAATAGAGTGCATCGTATTCCCTCGGTCTGTCTGCCGGTCGTGCATGTGCTAAAAATGCTGTTTTTACAGGCCAGTATCGCTTGTCACTTAGGGAGATTTCAGACCGAAGCAACAAATGACACGTGACAGGCCACAAGCGACACGGAGGGAGACATTCAGCCTGAAGCAAAACATTCACCGAGCATGCGCGAATAACAGACAGAGGCGACACGAACACCATGCAAGGTATTGAGAAAACCGCACAGTCCTAGCGACACGTACATATCGTGTCGCTTCGGTTCGAAAGGTTGCATTGATTTCTGAGAGTTATTTACCAAGCGACACGTGTCGCCTTGCTCTAAAATCTCCCTTAGATGTGACACTGCGTTTTGGTATCAAAGGTCCCATACTCGTGTCAAACATCATTTTCTATTCAAAGACAAAATAAAGAGGGCTTTTCGGGGAAGTCTAGGCCTAGAGTGTATAATAGTTACATGCAGCGAGTTGTTCGGTGAAGGCAGTATGTGTCATTTTACACAAATAATGATACAGTTATCTAATGAGAGCTTTCTAAAATTCTGAGACTTAGTCACCCCATTAAAGTTAGACTTGCTAACTTGAAACCTGCTGCCATCTTGCAGCACTGCTTCGAAACTTTGATATATTAAAATTTAGCAGATATTAACATTTCTGTGCTGTACAACATTTTCAGACCGCATAGACGTGGCTGCCTGCATATTTATGGGTATGTTATTATGAGACTTTCCTTCAAGACTGGAGCAGAGACGAGACTGGAGAACAAAACAGACATTTCTAAATCGAGACGAAACCTAAAAAGACCGGTATTTGTAACACGTGCCGCGGTGCTTCCAGAACTGTGAAACATACCTAATTCTATACATCCCTTATAATATTTAGCACTGGAAAGAAGATATCACAAATAGAAACAATAAACTTGGTGCAAATGATCATAGAAATATATCCTAACTTGGATTTCCTAACCTCAAAAATATTGAGAATTCTCTGTTTGGATTATAAATTAAAACAGTAGCTGGAGGAAACAACAAAATTCCATCTGAAGTTTATTTTAAAATCGTTTGTTGTTGGTAGTTTAACTTCACTTTATGCTCACGGAGGCTAACCGACATTGGACCTACAGTTTAAACCGGGAGCCCCTTGAATACAAGACGACAGCGTTAGCCACTACACATGTACAGAGCATTCCCTGACATTCGTTACGAGACTCGGCGGCAAGCTGCCCGGCATCAGCGCTTGTCTTTTCCGGTCAACGGGTCCGCGACAGTCGCTAGAGTCGGCTATTAAAATTACAGTTTTCATATTGTGTACTAACCTTGACTACAGAAGGTGTTGAAAATGATGTCCCTCTGCCGCAACACATTCCTGTCATCTCCGAAGGAAATTGGCATTTACACGTGCATGTTCGTCTACTGTAATTCTACGGATTTCTCGTACAATACTCTCTTTTAACTCACGGATGGTGTGCGGATTGTCTTTATATACTTTATTTTTTTAGATTTTCGTTGCAAAACGTTGTCGCACTTCTCCACAATTCCTCTTTCCGAAGAAATACTCGACAAGATAAATCCCTTGTTGTAATGTAAACTTTTGTGGTGCCATATTAAGCCACAATCTTCAACACACGTACACGACACAACATAGCTTCCGAGGGAGGATTATACTGGCGTCAGTCTGCAACGTCAACAGAAAGGGAAAGAGAGCGAAGGCAGAGAGAGCGAAAAAACTGACTGTAGCGTGCGAGTGTCGCAGACCCGTTCACCGGGAAAGGCAAGCTCTGATGCCGGTCCGCTTGCCGCCGAGTCTCGTAGCGAATGTCAGGGAATGCTCTGTACAATTGTAAAGAAATTCCATGCTTCCCTTGTCGACTGAGCAGTAGATCGATAATTATCGATATGATGTCAGTTTTTACTAGAATTTATAAAATACAAAGAGAAATTAAGTAGGCCTATTTCTTTTAAGAACTGTACTTAAATGTGTAGCCTGAAAACACGTCAATAGCAGTCTCCTAATTTGAGTGGTTGAGTTAAATTAATTCATACTGAATCCTTATCTTTCAACCAATCCAATAACCTTAATTGGAAGAAACACGAATTTATTTTGTGAAAATAATTACGTGCAATGCCATGTTATACTATCAAATTCTAACAGAACTCTACTATATCTTAATGTATCAATGGTGTTCACCAGACAAAGCTCATTAATTCTTATTATTCCTTCATGAGCTTGAATAAAATTATACTTTTATTATCTACAATCCCCCACCGTGGCTACGCTGTCTAGGGTGTCATGCCTTGGGCCCTGGTTACGGGACGTGCGCGGGTGCGAGTCTCCTGTGGGAAGCGTAACAACATTTCTTCTAAGATTTCGGCCTGTGTATGGGACCCTTGGCCACCACCATCGTCAAGAAATTGGGGAGCTACGAATGAGTAGGGTAACCCGGCCATGAAAACATACCACAACGACTGGGGGTTCATCGTGCTGACCACACGTCACCCCGCAACTGGTTGGATGATCTCGAGGCCGGTGGGTAAGCCATGGCCTGTTGCACTACGGGTTATTATTTTTATTATTATTATCTACTACCACTTAGTATCTAACAGTAACATACTTTTCTATACGCCAAATTGAATAATGTTTAAATCCTCCATTCATATTGTATAATTATATTTAACCCAGTCTGGGACCTTTTTGAACATACCCCTTTTGTCGGAAGAGAAGAAAGCCTGAGAAAGTCACGAAGCTGAAGCGCTCTGGGAATGGCTGAGAAGCTCCCACAGCGCGGCAAGACTTCACAAGCTTACCTGAAACAGAAAAGTAGTCCATTAGTTCCCAAGTAGTAAGGCACATCATACAGAATGTTCAGAAAAGAATGAATGAACATGTAAAAGAAAAGTGACACGAATTGTGGAAACGAACCCAGCGGTTTTAACACACGTAAATACGGTTTATGATTAAAATCTAGGTTTTCCAGATGAAAATTTCAAAAATTGATGTCATAATGAAACGATTGAGAGTTTCTTCCGTTTCTAAGCAATTTGCTACAACAATGTCGTAGATATCTGACTGGTTGTAAAACAATGAACAATCCGAATTCATACTCACTGTTGTTACGTTCTTCAAACATTTCATAAAAGAGGCAAACAGAAGCTCATTTCTCTAGAAATGAAGGTTCGTGGCAAGCAAATGGCGCTGCTAACAATTCACAAACGTGTCTGGAGAATATCGGGATAACTTTGGAGATCTCACAGTCGTTTATTCTCTCGCAATAAATCCATTATATTCTTGTCACGACAATTCCTTCTGTGGCTACCTCAAAGATCGTAAGAACTAAAACAAACCACAAAATTTATGATAATCCCATGTAAAAAGTTTGACTGCTTGTTTGGGAAGAGATCCAAGAAGTAAAAAAATACAGAAAAACTATACTGGATAACCCTTCACCCGGTGGGTCGAGCAATAATAATAATAATAATTTCGCAATGAAATAACAGTTTATTACTATAATTATTATTACTGTTCTCAATTACGTCAACGGCCTTACCCACCCACCATTTCTTGCGACATCTCCTACTTCCAATTTGCACCTGTGGCTCTCTCTAGTTCTCATTCTTTGAACTACAGACCGAGGATTAGATAGTCATTTTGATCGAAACTAAATTGCGTTTTTATGAAAATGAATGCCCTCCTCTCCTGTCGCCGAAGTGTCACCCCTTTTCCTTTTTGGTTGTCCTGTTTTCCATCCTCGTTGGGAGCTCCAAAAAAACGATGTTGGTTCGGCACCGTGTTCACGGGAGAGGGTGGTATGTCGATGTGGGCTGCGTCGTAGGAATTTTGGGGGAGGCACAAAAATAATTCAACTTTGATATTGTAATGTTTATTGATTTTTGGTTCTTAACTTAATTTTAATCGCGACGATGAAGATTAATGGATGATGATTAGTAATGTTATGAAAGCACTTGCACAAACTGGACATTTTGTAAACTTTTGTCTGCCCCCCCCCCAAAATTGCGTAATCATTTTAGCAAAATGCGGCGAGGTGCTATCTTTTGCACGGATGTGGCATTGATTTTAGAACAATTGAGGAGCTACTTAAAAAAGAAGTTGTGGATACTAGGTCCAGAAATTCAGATTACAACAGCAATAGGATTCAATGTACTGATATATTCAGTCAAAAATTCTGCTTGGGAAGCGTTGATCCTCGAAGAACTATTATGTTACAGACTTTAGTAAGTTGAATGGTTGATAACTGGAAATGAAGAAAATATTAAATAATTGCTTTATTTTTACTCATTTTAAGAAAATTAAATAGACACAGACTTTCTTTGACTAAATATTTATTTTTAGCTAAGTAAATATCTTCACCTCCCGAGTTGCTAAATGGTTGAAGGTTTTGCCTTCGGCGCCAGAAGTTCCGGGTTCGATTCCCAGTTGCAGTCCCAAGATTCGGTGTTAACCCAATATCGTGGTGACAATTGGGGAGCTCGTACATGAAAGCAAATGTAGCCCGGCCTCGAAAGCCAAGAAGCAGCGGCGATGGGACTCATTGCGCTGGTCGCTCGTCACTCAGTGTAAACGCCCTTAGCTCTGGGGCTGTTGAGCGATGGGGTTTAGTTTATAAATAAATATATTGGCAGCAGGGAAAGGGGGGGGGGACTACGGTATCGAAATGCACATAGAACCAGAAGAGTTTCTGTTTTCCAACTTTAAAATTACGACACAAACCCCTAGTGGTGGAGAAGAGCGATTTTGTTTTTATCGTGCTGCAAAGAAATCGCTCGTTTGCGTTTAGGGAACTTTCAAACCGAGGTGACCAACCAATCACACCGTAGCGGCAATACACACTGCACAAGCTTATATTCGATTGGTGAAATCCGCAAGTGTCGCTTGTCACACCGGTGTGAATTTTCCCTTAGACTTCGTGAGAAAGTTGCGAGGTTGGAAACTGTGGCTGCCGCGAGCATAGCTTTCGGTAAATCTAAACATTCCAAAAGAGCAAAGAAGAAACGGACAGCATGAAACATGGCGATGACGGGAAGAGAAAAGGACTGGAAAATGGAAGAAAACAATATTAAAAAAAAGGAGGCTATTTTTCTCCGCAGGAGGCAAGTCCCTCCCGCCGACACCCAACAGCTTGTTGACAGCGACAAATCATCGGACGCCGGACAGCGGCTGACAAAAGGGAGTCACGTGGGGTGTGTCACGTCCATTACAGACGCCACAGCCTCATCATTCTCCACGCTCCCCTTCATCATTCGGAAATTACTCTCCCTGCTGGACACTATAACAACACCGAGATTATCTCGAACTCGTTCATGTGGCGAGAACGAGAAAAATAGACGAGCAGAAATAGGACGAGATCGAAAACCATCCGTAGTCTTCAAGACTTGTGCAACTTTCCTTACTTCACATGATTCAATTTTCTTTTGCATCTAAGTATCCTGGTGTCACTGTTCTTCGTTTTCCCATTTTCATCATTCTCACTTTCTCAGTTATCTCTGCCTTCTATTTTCTTCATTCACTACACATCCTTCCACATCATCTCTTTATCTTCCTTCCCTTATATTTCTTTATTCAACCGAAGCCTTCAATATCCTCTATCACTCTCTTCAACTGATCTGTATTTTTCTCGCTCCCTCAGCTATTCCATATTTTAGTTGGCTGTTTCTTTCCGCATCATTATCTCCTGTCTTCCTCTTCTCCAGCTGGATCCCGCCGTTCTCTTCAGTGGTGCTGTCCTTGACTATGTTCTGTTACGCCACCTCTCCCTTTGTATCATTACACTTCTGTTCATATGTATATTGACCATTTTATCCTTTTGTATCGCTTATTATTTCACACATGTAGCATCAGTTTCACCATCAGACCTTTCTGCCCATATCTAACATGTCCTCAATTTCTCCGCACTATTCCATATCTTTCATCGGCAATCATCCTTGGTCTGACATTTCCACATATGTAAGGTTAGTAAGACATCATAACATTGCAGAAATATAAATGAAACATTGTGTTTGTATAGATCCATGGTATCTATTCTTCGACTCACTCTTTCACACACGTTCACTTTCCCTCGATACTATTCTTTCTCCCATTTCCTCATTCACTCCGCACTCACCCATACCTTTCCTCTCTATCCATATTTTCTCATTCAATCCGCAATACTTTTTTTCTATGACACACTTAATTTTTCTTCACATGTTCTTTTTGTCTCCCATTCCTCGTTCACTTTGCTAGTACTTCTTTACTCCTCACTTCCAGTTATTCTTTATCTTCCCTTTCCGCATTCACTCTACGCTTTTCCATATCTTTTATCTATGCTCGCTCTTCTCTTGGTCGTTCATCCTACGCTGACACTTATCTCTTTCTCGTAGCCTCTCCATATCGTTTCCATTGCAGACATTCTGCTCTTACTTGCTCCTTGCCGCAATTGCCCATGAAGATCTTCACAACCATCTTCCATTTTCTCCATCCTCCCCTTTCCTTATCCGTCTCCTAATTTCCAGTTTCCTTAAATCTTCAACATCTCTTCCTTGGTCTTCCCTTTTCCTCCTGGGCTACCTTTCTAGGCACTCTCACCTCTCCCATTCTCCACATACGTCCTAATCATCTTATTCGCACTGTCTTAATTTCCATATCTACATCCTTATACAGACCAAGCAGGTCTGTTTGTTCTTATTTTCCACATTCCATTTTTTCTGCTTCTATATTTTTCTTAACATCCTACTTTCCAATTTTCTTCTTCATCCCGTTGCACTAAAGTCCAAGTTTCTGACCCATCTGATTTACGGATGACATTCTATTCCTACTTCCATGAACAGGTAACTCACTAGTTTCTTTAGAAAAATAACTTATACTGGTATAAGTTCCACATACGCTTTCAAGTACGAAGTTGAGGGAGCAACCTAATGTAACAGTCAGGCCACTATAACCTTGTTCATTTAAGAGCGAGACGAAAAAAACTTGAGCTGGTTTGCAGATACACCACCGAAGACAATGAGTGCACGGCAAGGACGCTGCTGATCGCATACAAAGATAAGTGCGCCGATGCATTGTTCTGCATGAAGGAGGGCAAAACACTGCATTGTGTCAGACCTACATGATGTTATCGGAGTGCTGGGGAGATCTGACGCTGCGATTGCGCACCTGTTAGGTGAAGCCCTCCCTCCGTTATTGCCCTCAAGTAGCAGAGGGAACATCTTCGCGTTGGAGTCATTATATTCCTTGCAGTCTTGTTTAAAGCGTACAAAAAATTTACATCGTGTTTGGTTGTGATAACGTCAGGTGTGAGTGGATGAGTGGAACTGCACGGTTCTGATTCCTGAAAAAGTTTTTGACGCATTTTATCCACTAGAGCTTGTAATTCGAGAAATCCTATCTTTATTTGCTCATAGCATGCAAACACAGATAATACGTTTATCTGTGATGCAAACTGGATGATATATTTGCACCGTATTGTGAATCCTCATCCACAAAGCTATTTCTATGATCTTGTGATTTTCCATTCATTCTATACACAGTAAATTCTAGAAATTACGTAACGGTGAGCCATTTTTTTTTTCAGAATTCCTCACCCACCCTGTACTGCAAAATATGTATTGAAAGGAACAGATGGGAGAAGAGATATGTAGAAATGGCCAGGATTCGAACTTACGACATCTGGCTTTGTAGCGCACTAAACTATCCAATCTGCCTCGGAGGGGAATGAGACAAGAAAACACAGACATCGAACAGTAAAATCCTGAAACGAACGAGGAACCTTTTGATTACAAGGCGACAGGATTGGTTTTAGAAAACGATGCTGCAGTTACGTACGTTCCTATGGAGAATCAAACCCCAGACTCCTTGATTAAAATGCCAAAATGGGCAGTTGTGCATCTCTTGGCGCTTCTCCTTTAAACTTTCCGAATTCGGTCTGTAGGTCGTGTTTCGAATTTGCAAATGCCCGAGGCGGAGCTCGAGCGTCGTGAGGATTTTCAGGAAGGGGCGGAGGGGGCAGGAGGGGGGGGGGTTATTCTGGATTCCGCAAAAGCGCTGCTTCGCCGAGCGAGTGAGAGGAATTTATATTAGGGCGGTTTTCATCGATTCCGAAAATTCTTCCCGAATCCTTGTAGGAAGTTGTTTCGTCGACAGGAAATGCAAGGATGTCTTCTTTTCAGCATCTGCAGTTCTTGTTACGTCACCACGAAGGAAACCATGGCGAACCCGAATGGACTGAGTGCTGTAGGGTCGTAACAACACATTCAGAAATTTACACAGTGAAAGCAATGTTTATACTTCTTGTTATTTAGCTTCGATTTTCTGTAATTTTTGGTAATTGTGACAATGAGGACGGCACAATGAATAACTACCGACTTCCCGCCAGCAGATGGCAGCAGAGGGCTGTGTTAGCTAAAACAAATCATGTCGACAAACCGGCCACCGACGTTGCCAAAGCTCGCCGCGTCCCCTGTTGAAAGGGTCAATCAACATTGCACGTTATGGCTTTCTTCCCTTACTGGTGCTGTATGGCTCAAAATACAGATAGAATACTTGTGTCACATGGAAAGTTTATTGGAGCTGTGTTTTTTGTAGCGTTATTGTCTGAAGTACTTCAAGGTTTTCAGCAGTTGAGATTTATCGCACGTAAAGATGGGTATAGATCCACCAAGCTTTCTGAAACCTCGGAAAATATGCGAACTACAGGCGCTTTCCCGTAACTTAACCTAGCGACACTAGCGCCACTGCGTACACGCCAGGGTTTCAAATGTCTTGGTGGATCTATAGGCTAGGTAAGCTAGGTTCTTGTGCGATATTTTTTTTTTTTTTAAATTTCTCTGGGCATTCATTGAATGACATACCCAGATGTCAGTTTGACCTGGTACTGACCCCCTCGTTCCCCTTAATCCCTGTCACTGACTGTGACTCCAAAGTTATCCCGATATCCTCCAGACACGTTTGTGCTTACTTAGCAGCGAGATTTGCCTGCCATAAACCTTCATTTCTAGAGAAATAGTTTTGGGTTTGCCTCTTTTATGAAATGTTTGAAGAACGTAACAACTATGAATATGAATTCGGATTGTGCATTGTTTTACAACCAGTCAGATATCTCCAACACTGTTGGAGCAAATTGCTTAGAAACGAAAGAAATTCCCAATGATTTTCCATTGTGAATTTTGCTACATGAATTTTTCAAATTTTCATCTGGAAAAACTGGATTTAATGATAAATCGTCTGTAATGCATACAGTGTGTATAAAATTATCTTTATTTTATCAATTCGATAAATACGAGTACGGACACAGACCATCGATACAAATCAATTTTCTTTATCAATATCGGTCGCCAAAAATAGCGACTGAATTAGGCGCCAAATTGTAGGGTATTCTCCGCGAAGGAACTAGTGAAAAATAAAACATCGCGCCTCTAAAATTCTGCATTTTTGCATCGAAAAGAAGTATTTTTTCAAACTAATAATTGTATTTTTCCTCTTTGTTACTGCCCAAATTTCTAACCCCAGTGGGAGAACTTCGTCTGAATGAAAACTATATTGAACTTACGTGACCCATTTCATTTCAGCCAGCCACAAAACGCCCTGTGGCTTCAACAAAACCCTCTCCATAGTCGCTGGTCAGAACTCGAAGTGCGAAAGAGCTGCAATCGCCTTAAGGTTCGTTTCCAGTTAAAGCTAAAGTCATGTTTGGAACGCCACTTTACTTCAAAGAAAGTTCCGAATGATCAGTTTCCCTCTGACAACCGTATGTCAAGTTAAGTGGAGCTCAGTAAATCCTCCCCTCAAACTTTTCGCACCAAAAGCGTCCGTTTTAGGAACTGACAATACTTGTCATGTCCACGTGGAATAAGATGGGATGCTGCCAATATAGTTTCTTTGGAGATTTCATAACATGAGGTTTATCTTTGCTAGGTCGTGTTATTGTGGTATGCTATATATATATATATATAATATACACAATGTGGAGACCTTGGGAGTGTATCGTCGTCGCAGTTCGTGTTGGATGTCTAAACGCTGCAGATAAAAGTGACAAGAAAGTTTCTCGGCAAAACAAGAGCTGGATCGAAACCAGACACGCGTCCGGTTGGCTTCCTCTCGAGCTATGTCAAAGATACCGAACTTGGGTTCGAATCAGGACTCGAACTACAGCCCAACGAATACATCCGCAGAAGTCACTAAAATTAGTGGCGAACTCCAAGGGTTGGCAACCATGTTTTTCAAGGTGCACGTTAACCAAACCTTGTTTTCCACGTGGAACACGGGCGTTAAGAAACTTAGCTCTGGCCGCATTATCCCACAGAATCGCTCTAAGTACGCCTAAAAAGCAGGCCCGCGCTATTTGAATATGAAAAGGCCTTTCTTCCGTTCATTTCCATGTACTTTGTATTCAATTTACTCTGGAGGAGCCGCTACGAAATGCAAAGGGGGGAGAATCTTTATGCCGGTCGCGCAGCCGGAGAGAGCAATTTTTGTTCCAATATTTAATATTCGTGCTCCGGGAGGAATCCCACGGAGCGGTCCAGCCGGGTGGATGCTGGGAGGATCTTCTCGCTTCTCCCTCCGAGTTTCACCCCCTCGCTTACCCCGGTATTTAGCTCCCGGGGGGATGGCTTTCTCGAAGGGAGGAGACGCAATATGATGGCACTCTCGCTGCGTTTTCATTTGTATCGGCTCCTTCCCACCCTCGGGAAGCGGGGAGGTTTCTTCGCAGGTCGATCTTACCCTCCTCAACAACTTTCTAATGCTCTCTTTTGTAAATGCGGCTCGGGAGTTTTACAGGGTGAGTTCAGAAGGTGACGCGCAATTTCTTTTAAAAGTCATTTTGTCCGGATGGACGTCTTCAAATCATTTTCAAAAGCGTGTGAAATTTATGACCAAGAACGGGCTAACTTCCGCGAAAATCATGGATGGCACGGTCTTATCTCGATTGATTGAAATTTTCTTTTTGGGTGCTTCGGCGCATTTTGCACCCTTTTAACATCCCCTTATCTAAAATTTAAAAAAGGGGGTGTAAAGAGCGCCTTGAAAACTTTAAAAGTGTAAGGAAGTCCAAAAACTTCTTCCGAAACAATGTAAAAGGGCCGCTCTTCTCAAAAAGCTAAAGATATTTCCTAAAACACTTGTTATCATCTCCCAGCATGGATGACAATTGTTGGAAACTCTGCCAGAGGAAAATAAAATCGCCGCATTCCACAAGAATATGCCGAACACTTCAAATACATACACGACACAGCGGAGGGTCCAGAAGTCGAGAAAAATAACCTCTTCTAGACGGAAGGAACGCTATTATTGATAGCAAATTGTACACTTCGTGAAAAAAATATATGAAAAATTAATATGATAGTGTGAAGATATTAATTTTCCGAAGCCCCAAATTTAAAATATTTAAGGATACAAATTACGCTAAAAACAATTGAAAACTTATTAAGAAATGCAATCCCCGCGCTCAAAATAATCATGCTTTTACACGTAAAAATCAGGTGCCTGCAGTCTCGTACCACTCCTTGCTTTCGTTTTGAAGCCAGTGGGCGGAGCTTAAGTTTGTCGGCGTAAGATGGCCGCATCTACTTCAACCAATGACTTAACAGACAGAAGAACATCGCATCGGCTGCTGCAAGCGCACGCGGCTGGAAGGAGCATGGAAGTAGGCTCCAACTACAAACGCAAACTCGATGTTTGCTTTGCACTTAAATACTACAAAACAAACTACAACTAGCTTTATTTGCTTATGGAATATTATTCCTTCAGGTTTCCTGTCGCTTCTGTAAGTACAGCCGTGTGTGGAGCAGGCACCATTGCTTTCTAAATCTTATTCAAAAGTACACAAAATTACATGCTTTCTTACGGCGTCTTCGAATGTTTTGGTCTCACTTCTCCGGTTCTGTCACGTGACCAGGCTTCAGAAACAGCGCGCAATGCTTACTCCTCCCTTTCTTACCTCCATAGTAAAAATCATTACAAGCAATTGTCGATACAAAATTCAATACCTGTAAACGAAGACTTATTAGTAATAAGTTATTACAATAAGCACGCATGTTTCGTTATACAAAACTCAGAATATAACAATACAAGCTACAACAATTATAGAGCGACCACAAGGAGAAGAACCTTTGGCCAAAAGTCTCCGGGCACCTTCCCCTCCATCGTCGCGGGTCTGCGCGGTTCTTTCGCGTGTGGTACGGAAATTTGGACGTCAATTTTTCCTGTTTCCAGTATTTCCATGTCATAGACCATCACTAAACACACCTTTTGTTGCCTTCAAACATCAACAATGTTGCCACTGTACCTCATAATTTTTTTTAAAACACCCAATTGGACCGGTACGCCTTTACGAGGCATTTCAGGATTGGCTATACGCGAAAACGATCGTTTTTCTTCTCTGAACTATAGATGGCGAAATAGTCCACCTACCCAAGGTGGAAATTGACGTCCAAATTTCCGTACGAATGTTTGACATGCAATTTTCCATGCTTTGTGGATTTTTTTTTTACACTTTCACTTACATTTGGCAACACTGCATGAACAACACTGCACTCCGTTTGTTGTTTCTATGTTTAAAAATATCTACTTGGACAGGGCTAACATTTGGTGTATGACTTATGTATGTACAGGTTTCGGTTATAAAGTAACGCCACTCTTAATTCCCAGTTGCGCCGTTCGTGGGACACCCTGTATTATACCGAATTTGCGCACAAGACAGGTGTTCAGTGTAACCGAATGCGTACTCCTCACAGGGACATAATCACACTTCATTCACATTGACTTTAATATGTTGGCGGGTTATATTCAATTTTCGTTGTATTTTCGTGAAATGTATCTTTGCCCTGCAGCGAGGGGAATTTCGCTTCATGTGGCAACACTGCTCTGCCCCTCCCCTAGAAATATTTTTGCGTCGCTACTGAAAGAGTATTCAATTAACTTTACGGTTACTCAAAAAAGTAAATATTGCTTGTAACGGGTGTTGGTTACAAAGACCAGTGTGCCGACTTTCCTTTGTTACACTTTTGTCCCTTAATGTTTACTTAGCTCTGATCTTGCGAAGCAAGCCATTGACAAGTGAACAATACTCGCGGACTAGGAAAGAGAAGGGCTATTCACACGCCGGTTGGGCACACCGATAGCGCCATCTCGAATCTGGAGCAAACTCGATTACTCCTGCGCGTCGTCTCTTAACAGGATAACTGTACAAACACGAACAAGCGCAGAAGGTGCGAAACACCATTGCGAAGTACTGTTCGCGCTGTTCAACTGTTTCCCGCTCGGAAAATGTTACGTGGTCGCCCCTCTTTGTTTGCAGAGGCTTGCTTTCTGTGCCGCACCCGTGGGAATGAGGGGAGGGATTCTCGCGCGCTTTTTTCCTCTTCTCCTTTGTTTTACATTCGTATGAAAAGAAGGGCGAAGGAGATTTGACAGCTTCGACGAAAATTCGCTTGCAAAGAGGGAGGGTCCCTTCTGCTTGTGATTGATTTCGCGTTGTTTCGTAGCAACCACGTTTCCTTCCCTCTTGCAATCAATGTGTAAATGATCCTCCTTTCTTTGACGCGTCTTTCCCGAAGTCAGGATCAAACCAGAATTGCATCACTGGCGATACGCACACTAAAATCCGCAGGGAAAATCCGTGAGCTAACGCATCAAATATTCGCGAATTCGCCTGTTGCGAAGTGGGATCCGAACCAGTATGTGCTTCCGCCGGGTATCGAACCCGGGACACCTTGATTACAAACCACGCCATCGGGGAGGCCCTGGTGTGAACGAGAACCTGCTCCAGTAGTGAGTATCTGCTCACATTTTGATGTGGATGAGAGCCTGTTCACACAGATAATACCTGCTCCAGTGGTGAGCATATGTTCACATTTTGATGTGAACAAAAAAGTGCAGGTGCTCGGAAATTGAGTATGTGAAGATAATACATAATCGCGCGAGCGTACGCACATGCACGCGTGTCGACAGATCATAAAACAAAATTTGAAACACTGTTTAGATATTATTTTCTTCAAAAATCATATGAAACTCTCGTACAAGACCGAGAGGCCGGAGCACCAAATCTATTATAGTCTCGGTTTACAGATGTCTGTCTCGACTCGCCTTTTTCTCAAGAGGTCGTCTCGGTATGCTACAAATGGCTCATATTTCTGCCTCGTCCGGCCTTGACAAGACAGAGAACGTGACGAACTTCCGCATGTACAAGATGACTCGAGACTACCAACTCTCGTCTCGACACCATCACAACATTCGATTGGTTCAAGACGTGTTCCAGTTGGCTCCGAAAACCCCCGGTGCGTCGCTTCATTCTCCCTGCGAGGAATCATCATCACGCACGGAGAACAAAGTGGGGTGGGGGGTGGGGGGTGAGAGAAAGATTGGCGTCCTGAGGCGTGCCGGTAACCCACTGCCAAAACGATTCTTCAAAACGTCCTCCTGAGCGGGTTCCAGTGGTTATTCGAATTACAACACATTTGACTTTCAAGTCCACGTGATCAATCTCAACACTGGAGCTACACTGTGTACTTTGATGCTTCATGTTGGAAGATTAGGTTCCGTCATTTGTGATTGGCTTAGATATAATTAAGTCTTCGTGGAACACAAACACACAGATAGCAGAGGTTTATCCACAATTTTCAATCTACTGGGAGTGTAAGAGCGTTTTCCGGGGGTGAAAGAAATTTACCAACAAAATACTGAGTGGGCACAATTCAAGTTGCGGTGAAACTTGCTATAGAGGCTATGGAGGCAGGGGCCAGGAGGGGCTCAGCCCCCCTGAAACTGCCGGCAGCCCCCTTGACATTAGGCAACTATTTTGTATAATTTGTTTGCAATGAAGAGTGAAAATGTAGACAGCTCACAACTTTAAATAAGGATGAATCCACAGAACTTCAGCTATTATACATTCGTTCATCTTGTTTATGAGCACAAGCCTAAGTAGCTGCAAGTATTTAGAAGATTCTCTAGACGTTGTAAGTTCTTTCATAGGGGAGCTTCACTGTCCCTGTTGCGACCTCCTGTTTAGACAGAAATCTGCGACTTTGATGTCATCGTGCAAATTCCCTTCGCATCTGCATCGAAGGTCAACAGCTCTAAAGTTTTGGGAAGGAAGGGGAGTTTCATTGCTTCGGCCGGCATGGAATGTACTGTAGGCAATGTGATTGAATATTGTGCATTTTTTTTTGTGTGCGATATAAATATCTGTATCATGTAAAGTAGTGTGGATTGTGTAAGGGATGATTTCAGTATCAGTCAATTAACACTTCAAGAGATGGTTTAAATGATGGAGAAAAATGTAGTATTTGTATGATATTTATAAATTTTCTCTAATGACCCCCCCCCCCCACACACACATACCCATAATTCACCTTCATTAAATACTGTAAATTTTTTTTGAGATGGGCTTGATTTACAATGCCCCCCTGAATACCCATGAGCCCCCCCCCTGGAAATCACTTCTAGCTACGGGCCTGGATCATGGAGAAGTGATGCTGACGAAAAAATAAGTTCAGGCGCTGAAATATGGTACACAGTGTGTAACATGTAAGGGAAACAGTTAGTGCGACCATTGATCACACTGTCTTACACTTCCAAAGGGTCAAACACATTGACAGGGAACATATTGAACACTGCTGTACGGACATAAGTTACTCCAGCGCCACATTTCAACCTGGTAGTGAATATTTGGACTATTTTTTCCGTCACCGTTTACTTCCCCATGATCTCTAATACCAGATCCCTTGCTTCGACAGGACTCCAGACAGGCTCCGAATAGAATATTCTAAAGGCTGTTAGATGGTGCTGACGGTGTGTGTGGATAAATCTCTGCCTACAAATAGAACTCGAAATGCATAGAAGCATGTACTTTTGGTGCATCAATTGACACATTTAAACGCTCAATTTTGGTTTCTTCCAAATTATCGTGTCTGGTCTTCTCAACAGATGCATTTATAGTGCACCACACCTAACAGCAGTTGATAAAAATTCCCTCTGATGCATTTTTGTGTGTATCTTGATTCACCGGAAGTGTATGACTAGCAGTTTATGCACTTAATGTGCTAATGGAGTCAACATATTTGGGTAAATTGACACATTTTGTGTTCTGCGTGTATACTGGGTGGTCCATTTATAATGATAGTATGGAATATCGCATGCAGAATGCATCCAATACAAAAACTGCACACAATAAAAGTTTGATACTATTGAGGGGGTAAGTCAATGCCGCAAAAATTTCGTCGCCGCCACCCACCCCTTAGGGGGGTGGGGGGTAAATTTGAAATTTCAAATGGAACACCCCCCTTCGTTTTACATATTTGGATTCCGGGTTGAAAAATAATAATTTTTTGTTTGAAAAATTTTGTAAAAAAATTGCAAACTTCGAACATTTATAAATATTTGGTAGTTTCAGATTCATTTTGTTCCCTTTATGTAATAACGGTTTTGGTTTCCGTTGAGAACATTGCATAAACGAATTTTATTCAAAAAATGTGTGCAAAGAATTCGGCAAAAGAAAATTGTTTGCAATTTATGTTGTTGCGTAACAATAAATAATATTAATTTGTTCCAACTCTTTGGTTTTAAGGAACAATTTCATATGAACAACAAAATTAAGTATGTTACTACAAATTAGTTATCATTTGAGGTACACAAATAAATGTTTAAAGGAGCAAAAGTTCAAAATGATGACCGTTCTCTTCAATGCATTTCAAAACACGGTGTCTGAAGTTCTACACTGTTCGTCCCAAAATGTCAGGAGTGATAGAGGCACAAGAATCAATAATTCGTTGACGCATGTTTTCTGGCGTTGTTGGAACTTCGTGGTAGCACTTTTCTTTCAGTAGTCCCCAAAGGCAGAAATCAGGCGACGTGAGATCGGGTGAACGAGCTGGCCAAGAAACGGGTCCTCCACGCCCTATCCATCGACCAGGAAACTTTGTGTCCAACATGGCTCGAGCCTGAATGCAGTAGTGAGTAGTGTTGTTCATATGAAATTGTTCCTTGAAACCAAAGAGTTGGAACAAATTAATATTAATTATTGTTACGCAAGAACATAAATTGCAAACAATTTTCTTTTGCCGAATTCCTTGCACACATTTTTTTGAATAAAATTCGTTTATGCAATGTTCTCAACGGAAACCAAAACCGTTATTACATAAAGGGAACAAAATGAATCTGAAACTACCAAATGTTTATAAATGTTCGAAGTTTGCAATTTTTTTACAAAATTTTTCAAACAAAAAATTATTCTTTTTCAACCCGGAATCCAAATATGTAAAACGAATGGGGGTGTTCCATTTGAAATTTCCCCCCCACACCCCTAAGGGGTGGGTGGCGGCGACGAAATTTTTGCTGCATTGACTAACCCCCTCAATAGTATCAAACTTTTATTCTGTGCAGATTTTCGATTGGATGCATTCTGCATGCGATATTCCATACTATCATTATAAATGGACCATCCGGTATAGCATTACAATGCACAGTGGAGTGGAGGCTGGTGGCTCTGAATTAGGTGAAGGGCTAGTAGGGGGAAAATGCTGTAACAAATAAAATTAGATCAATATTTACACATACTTGTATTAGAAATGCTTTGTTAGTATGTGTGATTGACTCCATTTTCCCTACTAGTTTTTCACCTAATTCGGAGCCACCGGCCGACGCTGCCATAACGTAGATGTTTCTACTGCCTTAAATTAACGCATAAAAACAAAGGCAAAAACAAAAATCACGGCTAAAATTTGTGTTTATTCCGGCATTTAAAATATCAGGCGATTACATTCTGAACACGCACACGCAGTAAAATCTTCATTGTGCTAATGACCTAATTTGAATGGTTTTTTTTTTTTTTTTTTTTTTTTTAACGATTGAGTGTTTTAGGAAAGACCAATTTTGTGCCCTTGATAAATGCTGAAAGTTTAATGATTTTTGTAGACAATTGCTAGATTCCTTGAGAGACTGCTCCAACATTGCATTCGGGATATCGAACATGTTTCAAGATGGTGGACGAAAAAGTACTTTTCCTAAATTTCATGGGTACCAAATTCAATAAATTGAGAGATACTGACCAGAAATACTTTGCAGAACTGAACCAATGGAGTAAAATTGGTGTGTTTTAATATGGCACCAAATTTTGTAAACTAGATTCAGACATGTTTACTTGAAGCCTCCCATTGACAAAAACAGACAACATAGGTTCGAGTGATTTTCTTACAGCTTGAACGATACGTAGGAAAACTGTCACCAAGGAAATGACATTAAAAGGATAATTTTAAACTAAAGGACAAGAGTTCCCGAGAAAATTACGTTGCAGTAAATCGTAGTGTATAAACAATAAGCCACGAACATGCTTTTCTCTTCCGCGCATACTTGAAACATGCAAATGCCTAACACTAAAAGAAATAATTTTAACTTTCTGTAAATCATGAAATTTATCGTATCTCTGCTGGTGATGAATTATGACGACTTGTCCACAACTCAACGTTGCGATTTGAAGTTGAATGTTTCTGGAAAGACTTCCAAACGCGTCACTGGTCTTGTAATTGCAATTCGCTCGCGGTCTAGCTGCGCGTCCCCAACAACTCATTATGCCCTGATAATAGCATGCGTAATCGCCACGGTTCGTGCGTGGATTGACAAATTGCGCATTATGGCTACGCAAGGGACCCCCCGACCGGCTTCTTCGCATTGCATTGCATACCTGAAGCCTCAGGCCAGGCTCTGTGCCCGCTCCTCTCCATGTGAATGTCATGAGAGAGGATCTATAATCATGTGACCTCACGAAACAGGGCTGTGGTGTGATTAAGAGAGATGCTTCTAAGTCCATCAGGTTATTCATATCGCTATTCTCATCATCATCATTACTATTACTACTATTTCATGAGAGCTATTGCATACATGGTTCCCAAATATAACACTAGACAAAATTTCTTAATCTCAGTAAATAGGAAGAACTAATCAAACACTATAGCTATTTTCCAGTCTTACGGCGGGCGCTCTACGTGCTGACAAGGTAAGTGGGGAGCGGGGAAGCGATCAATCCAGCGCGATAAGAAACGCTGCAGCCTGTAGAACAAGGTTCACGTAGTACTGATTTCCGCCACGTCGTCTCTCTCGGTGCCACCGCTGATGTATGGTTGGTCTGCGGCGTATTCCCCGCTCCCACACTTCCCTTGCCAGCATATAAAGCGCCCGCCGGAAGAGTAGAAAATACCTATAATGAATAACTTAAATCATCGTGTGCTTTAATTAATTGTAATAACTGAACGTTGTGACGTATCTGGCCATTAATGTGATCAGTGTTATTTAATTATTAGATTTATAGTGGAGGGTCTTTTCGAAGACCATAACTTGAAATGTAAATATCTTACTCTTGCGATATTGTTCTGCGTCTTCCATATTTTATCCCTGTACATTAGTGAGTTTTGTGTGATTTAGTGATGTATTAGGTTGCATATTGTGCTCAGCACATAAAATAAACTATTATCATTATTGTTATTATTATTTGCAACACTAGTGGAGTAGTGCTATATTGCTGTTATTGTAGTAGTACTATTACTAGTAGTAGGTTCTTGTTGCTGGTAGTGGAAGGTCAAGCGTGCAACGATGGTGTCTTTGAAATTATCGTGTGTGATCTTCTCGATGGATGCATCTTTAGTGCATCACATGGAAAAGCAAATGATTAAAGTACGCTTTGATGCATGTCCGTCCGTACTTTGAATAACGCACCACAAGTTCAGCATTAGAAAGTTTATGCACTTTAACGCTTTACTGGAGTCAACATTGTTAATTGACACATGTAGAGTTCTGTGTGTGACAGAAGTAGTAGGAGAGTGGTGTTGTTGGTAGTAATATTGCTAGCAGTAGTATAGGTGGTGGATAGGCAAAGTGCACTTTCATCACAGATAGACTGGAGACTCACAATTGGGACTGGACGTAGAGTTAGAAATCTGAACCACTGTTCAATGTTTCTCCTGCAATAATCGAAACAGGAACCCACGGATTACAAGTCAATAGTGTTAGCCACAACACAATCAAGGAATGTCAGCGGAGATTAGGTCAGGCTTATTTTTAATAATAAAGCAATCCAGCGGGAGTATCATAATTCCTTCTCGTGGTAGGCAGAAGACAAGATGTGCCTGTAAAGAAACGCTTGGTAATCTTGAGGCTGGATGTTCCGGTCCTTCGGCTTCAAGTGAAAACCTTAAAAAAGAACCCGCCGTCGTAAATCAGGAACGCACCCGCCATTAGCAGCCCTTTTACAACGAGCTGATGCGATTACGAGTGTGTAATCAAAATAATTACATCCACGTCGGGCTACCGGCTTCTTTCGCCGCCCGCTCCCATCACTGGAGGAGAAATCTGCTCTGGAGCAATTACAGGAGCTGATGGAGTAGGAAGTTGTGCGGAGGCCTAAATATGGTCGAGACGCAAGAAACATCGCTCCACTCCGTGCAAGGAGACTTCAAGAGCGAAACGACACAACCGGTAGAGTCTGTCAAGGGAGTCTCCGAAATCTCCTCTAAAGAAATACTTATCACGTAAGACTGAGTTCCATACGAGGTAAAAATCGCAAAAATTATGCGAACATTCATTTCAATTCTGTTGAGAAATGCTCCTGGACACTGAAAAAGAGATCCGTGGTTCTAGATCAGGCCTGGGCAACTCGCCCTATTTGTGAAAGAGCGCTCTCGTGTGCACGCGTGGACTGCAGAACAAGCTGAGGCGCTGGAACGTTGTAAGAATGTAAGAGGGACGGAAAGGAGGGAAGCAAAGCAGCAATCGTGCAGTGGGAAAACCCTCGTCAATGTATTCGTAACCTCCCCCATACCCCATTGGTACGGGCGGATCGAGAAAACCTCCAACCGTACGATGATGTGATGGACAGGACCCTGAGAAGGGAAAAAATACTGTAAGACGACCTTGTAGTAGGTAAAAGGGATATTTCAGACCATACCGACACATGCCGCTTGGGAATGAACCAATTAACAGCAACGTTTCACACCGTAGCCGCATGACAGGCCGCACAAGATCGCGTTCGATTGGTGAAATCCTCAAACGACACGTGTCGCTTGTGGCTTCGGTGTGAATTTTTCCTCAGATAAATCTCCATTCAACATAGTAGCGTGGTTAAGTCCAGGTAGCTATTATCCAAATTAACCTATTTATACGGTAATTATATGAAGAGCAAATAAAACTGCTCAGAAACAGTGAAGTATGAATTTACAGTTTAAATCACATGGTTTCAGGTAGTGTTGCCCACTAGACGAGACTTTGGCCTGTCTCGTATCGTGGAGTCTCGTGGAAATGCTGTCTCGTCTCGAAAATATTCGTTTGTCTTATGACACATGGTCAATCTCGTCTCGTCTCGAATTTTTAAAAGCCTGTCCCGTCTCGTCCCGTGGGCAACACTAGTTTCAGGAAAATAAAAACATTCATTTGAGCAAAATTCCGTTATGCTAAAATGTTAATTCTAAACAGTAAACTAATACTATGTATGTAGTTACTAGTGACAATATACAGGGTGTCTCAAAAGTAATAACGCAAACTGACACAGGTGAAAGTACACGATAATAGAAGCAAAAAAGTCTCAGTAAACATGGGTCTGCGAACGAGCCGTTTTCGACATAATCGGGAATGTGTGATTACAAGCCGCCACTGACTTCATTGTTTGTAAACGTCGTCCTAGTTGGTAAAATTCTAATAATGTGTGCGAATGTGTGGGTACAAGCCGTCATTGCTTGCATTTTGTAAACAGCGAGTGCTTTTCTCTTTGCGCGGTCGGAGGTTTGCTCTTTGTTTACAAAACAGAAGACTTCCGAGAGGTGGCGTTGTAATCAAACAGATGGATACAATCAGTACACAGTCTAATCGTACTGTGGGAGTCACTTTTCTTACTGTATTATTAGCATTTTACCAACTAGGACGACGTTTACAAACAATGAAGTCAGTGGCGGCTTGTAATCACACATTCCCGATTATCTCGAAAACGGCTCGTTCCCAGTCCCATGTTTACTGAGACTTTTTTGCTTCTATTATCGTGTACTTTCACCTGTGTCAGTTTGCGCCATTACTTTTGAGACACTATATTCCGCAACCAAGAGAAAACACTGTGGCTATCTTACGTAAATAACTGCCAGCATACGGTGGTCACGTAAAGGAAGGTCCTCGGAATACTAAAGGGGTACATTTTATACTTCATGTTGTACTTAACGTTAGTTTTCAATTTGATGATCTGTTGTTTATGTAGCTGCGTTTTTTTCTTTTTCATAACCTATGACAAATAGTAATATGTAGACTTTGTCCGAATTCCTTGCTTTAAAAAGGATGTTTTATTCCTCTGAAGCCCATTCTCAGAACGAAAATATTTGTAATATTCCAGACATTACAAACGGCTGCGTTTATGCTATATTCTGATTACATTGTGCAATTCATGCAAAATATGGGTACGCACAGAACATGCTGTGGAAATTGGTTGCAACTAATGTAAAAGGTGTTAACTGCGTCCAAGGTACAAAGAAAAAAACTATTAGGTAGTGTACACTTTGTGAAATTTGCATTTGGAAATTCTAACTATGTTTTCCATCTTATTTCCAGTGTATCAGTTACATTTAATAAATATTACGTACGGCCCGCTACGATCCTTCCAGCCTCGGCACTCGACTAGCTCTCATGTTATTCCAAGAACTTACAATTTCTGCCGCATGGCGCTGATGACGGACCAGTCTGCTTCTAAAAGTCGTTTTCACGTTCAGAAGACACAACGGCGCTTATGAAGAAACCGTACAGTGTTGCCAATACAGCGCTAGCTCATGTCGCCGGGAAATGATGAGCTTCCTTCACAATGTAGGTGTTACATATTTTATATATATAATGATAATTATATGTAATTATTAATATTAATATTATATTGTGAACATTACAGTTCATTAGCATGTCATTTTCCCATTAGATTTAATTTAATACACAGGCACATTTAATATTCATTCGCCTTTCTCTGTAATTATTTCATAGAATAACATTGAGATATGATAATGTGTTACATATATATAATATATATAAATTCATTATTGTCTATGAATTTATGTGTACGTTGGAAACTGAAAGGTGATCTTCATTTCAGTATTAATGTCGACAGTAATGTAAACAAAACAACGTGTATTTGCGACAGCACTAATATTGCTCACAACAGCAGCATTGGAAATAATTGTCAATTATTAAATTAAAGTAATTGCAATTCTATTATAACAAACTGAATGAAGTTAATATTTTTACTGAATGGAAATAAAATAACTCGAAAACTTGGTGGTGATTAGCCGGAATGCTGCGGTGAGCCAGCTCAAGATAGCCAGAAAACGTCTCCTTACTTCGCGCGCGGTTCGGGTTAAAAAGAAACTCCAAATGCATGGAAGTAATATTTCTGGGAACCTTTGAGTGGTTATAAAAAATAATTTCATTATTTTCTTCACAACTTTGTCGCTGGAAGTTTTTACTTGGAATTACAAAACAAAAAATGGCCAGCGGCGACATTTTCTACTGCACGAATATAAAAAATCTCCACATACTTTATTTAAATATTTTTTAATGCGAATATGCTTTAAAGTATTGATAAATTCTGAGCACCACCATCACCTATGACAATTAGAAAACCGTGTCATTTTTTTTCATAATGAATGCTTCAATTTTACGGCATGTTTCAACGTTAGGAATGAAAACAATGTAAAAATTTTGTTTTCACAGAAAATTTGAGTTTTTAATTTATCTAAAAATATGTAAACAAGTTACCACTTTTTTGTGCTCACCATCGTATTCTCTACAAAATTTCCTACAAAACTTCAGGTACCGATTTTATGTAAGCTAAATTTGTAAATCGAGAAATTTCACAACAGCGCGCTCGTATTTCCCATAAGAAAAGCATTGTCCATAAGAGCCCATTGTGTCTTCTGAACGTGAAAACGACTTACGACTGAGGGACTTGTGAATTAAGTATTTAGGTCTTTCTTCAACCTATGGTAATTACATATGATTCAAACTGAAAATTAGAGAGAATTCATATCGTAAAACAAAACGGAAAATATGAATGGGGTTCAAAATGTGCCTCGTTAGTATTGCGAAGATGTTTATTTCGCTCCGTATTGCGAGGAAACCGAGAAAACAAAATTTGAATTCTGGAGTAAGAGCTGACAGGAATAAGAAATAAAATAATACCCAATAATGGAAAAACGGCGAAATGAGTAAACAAAGAAATCAAAATCAAGAAGTCCCGGAAGTAGGGCGCACGTAATTCACGACACCGAAATCAGCGCAAAGGAATCGCCGTAAAAGTGAAGAAATGTGTGGTAAAGTCATAGTTTCGGAATTCGCTTCTCTACACAGTCGACAGACACTAGGCAAAAGTGCTGTATAAAGAATCGAATTCGCGGCATTACTAAGTGAGAAGATTGTACAAAACCATCTCACAATAACTCCTCGTCCAGTACAGCAGAGCCCTGTTCGCCGTCACTGCTAATCGTGGACATCTTGCACTGTTGATTTTCTTCCATTCAGCTCTCTCCTGCTACAGCAGACAGTTCATTTGCGTCCCTTGCTATTTGACTTCAACGCCCAATGCACTGTCAATATTATTGCCGCCATTATATTGACACAGCACGTTGCGAAAGCTACTGTTCCATTTACTTTCCAGTGTAGTCCAGCGTACTGACAGCCAAGCCTCCAGAAGAGAAGCAAAACAGAAAATATTTAGATTTTCAACTTTCCCGCAAATTCTTCAATTTCTTGCGTTTGCGTTCGTGAAAACATCCAACGTCCTGTGTTCCACACATATTTCTCCACAGAGAACTGTTCGATATTGTGCGAAGTACTGTAGAACCACATGTCCCCTAACCTCCTCAGAAATTTGCCTCTTTGTGCTAAAACATGATAGCGATTTCCTCCAGGAGAAATTTTAGAATTTAGTTTGGAATTTCGGGTCATTTGATTTAGTCTTTCGTTTCTTTGCACCTCTCTTTAGTTCTTCCCTCTATCCTCAAATATATATTTTGTTATATTCTGAAGTTGTTCATCAATATTCGGCACGTACATTAACTTTTAAATGCACGAATTATTGTAGTAATTAGCTTCAGCTGCAACAATGATTTCATCTACTATTCGAAACTACTATTGCACACAAACAATAACGTCTGCAGCAACTTACCTGTACAGATGATATAAATTCCCGCCAAAATTTCCCGCCTAAACAACAACGCCACTGCAAGCGTGATATGTGTGCTGTTGGCATTTACAAATGTTCTCGCAGGCAGAAATCTATCACGAATTAATTTCGCTTAATAATATTATGAAAACTATTCACAAATTATGTGACGTGAGTGTATCGGCAACAGTGTCCACATAACTCAGCAAGGTGTGGCGGGAAGCCGTCATGTCTTTTCCCCTGTTTGGGTGTTGTGATGACGAGGACTTGGAAACAAATGATCACAACGGTGACACAGGTGAAAGTGAAGATGAGACAAGTGTTGAGAAAGATTTTGTGAACAACGACGGGACAAGGTTGGGAGTAGATAACAATGCGTTGCACGGGACTGAATGAATCGATTCAAGTGGGGTCAAAACCCCGTTCTACGTACATGTTTCAGGCAGGGGGTGCTGTACAACTTAGACAATGAACGTACAAAACTTGACAAAAACTTGAACGTAAAATATTTCTCATCTTTCTTGGAATGAAGCTGATGAATGATCACATGAGGCAACGCCTGAAATTATTTTTTCCTGAATTCTGATATCAGTGAAATAATATGCACCAACTTTAGGTCTGATCCAGCTACCACTCAAGGAGCAGAAGCAGCCCCTTTCCCAAACACTTATGCTCAGATATCTAAGGTGTGGGGGTGTACCCGAAAGTGAAATATTTCATCAGTGTTCCAGGAGCAAAATCCCAAAATGCCACTACTATTTGTTACAAATGTTCGAATCAGTAAATTGAACAGTTTTCCAAGGAAGAAATCTGCCCATAATAGTTCAGCTAGAAAATAATGCCATGTCAACGTGTTTGACAAAATTTTATTTCATACATTTAAAGTACCATTGTTGACAACGAAAATTTTGACTTTTGCTGAAACAGTAGCAAGTGATACAGTTTGAAAAAAAACATAAGATACATATGAAATTTTGGTTCTACTTCAGAAAGAAAATATTCCCTAACCTCCATCAGTTTACGTGAATAAAAATCATCCATTCTTTCCGCCAGAAATATTTTCATTATTTTTCCTACTTTTTCAAAGAAAACAGACAATGGGTCCCTGGGACCCAGGAGTGTCGTACGTGTGCCAGTTGTGTGTAAAGTTCTTTTGTTCTAACTGGCAATATCTTTGTTTTAAGAATAATTTAATATTTCGAATGATGGAATTGATTGATTGATTTAGTTTATTTTACTTCGCGTTTTGTGCCTCTTGGCTAATTTGCGAAGATGGGGATGAGTGATGAAATGATGAAATTGATGAATGGACATTCACAAACAACCAAGCCCGACCGGGATTCGAACCCGGGACCCTTGGCGTCGCAGCGCGATGTGCTAACCACTCGGCCACAGGGCCGGGCGAATGATGGAATTGGGCAGTTATGGAACTCAATTTATAAATTACCCTTATTTACTTATCTTACAGGGATTACAGTGCCGGCAGAGGCATTACAGTGCCGGCAAAGCTGCCAATGAATAGAAAATAAAGCAATGCCAACATCCCCCCCACCCCAGTTCCAGGGCAGGCGACCCTCCTTCCGGGATCCCATTCCTGCAATAAAAGTTTCCAGGAGGTACTACGAGACGAGAGGGAGACATATTGTGAATGCCATTTTAAAACGACTTCACGGCTTACACTCCTTAATACTATGTATGTAGTTACTAGTGACAATTTACACGGTGTCTCAAAAGTAATAGCGCAAACTGATACAGATGAAAGTACACGATAATAGAAGCAAAAAAGTCTCAGTAAACATGGGTCTGCAAACGAGCCGTCTTAGAGATAATTGCGAATGCGTGGTTAGAAGCCACCACTGACTTCATTGTTTGTAAACGTCGTCCTAGTTGGTAAAATGTTTTCGAGCACCCCCGGTTCGTTTCGGAATTGGAATCTGTACTGATTGTATCCATCCTGTTTGATTACAACGCCATCTCTCGGAAATGTTCTGTTTTGTAAAGAAAGAGCAAACCTCGGACCGCGCAAGGAGTAAAGCACTCGGTGTTTACAAAATGCAATGAGTGACTGCTTGTAACCACACATTCGCGATTATCTCGAAAATGGCTAGTTTGCAGACCCATGTTTACTGAGACTTTTTTGCTTCTATTATCGTGTGCTTTCACCTCCGTCAGTTTGCGCTATTACTTATGAGACACCCTGTATACTTAGAAACATCCGGTCTGAGAGACCTTATTTATTAATATTTGTTATTACATTTTTTTTAAAGTTTCTTTAGACAATAAAAAAGCAAACTCATGATTAAGAACTCAAACTTATTGAAAACTAAAATTACATGGGAACAAAACTTATGTACATCACTTCCAACCTTGGCATTGAATACGTAATGCGAAACACCCGGTCTGCACGTTTTGAAACAACAATAAGTCTCTCATAACAAACAGACACAAACTGAGCAGTAAGATGTGCAGAGTGTAGGCAAGTTGTTGATAATAAGGTACTGTGGAGGGGGGAGAGACAGCTCAATCAGTGTTGCCACACTGTAGAACTACATAACACTAAAGGTCTCACAGACCGATGTTTCTGTTTAAGGGTTAAGCTTTTTGCTCACTCAGTGGCGTATTTGTGATTCCATTCTGGGAGGTAGCTTTTATGGGGGTATGTAAATTTGTATATGTTACCAGTCAGTGAAGTAAATCATTGCCTTGTGGTTCTAAGTACCTTATATACTTCCAACCTAGGTCATTAAATATTATGATGACATATGCACATAATCTAGAAACACTTAGCATATTTACATTCTCATAAAACCAAACTTGTACACAGAAAGAGCTATCGAACTAATAACAGCGAAAACTTGACCAAATTTCTATTGTCAACTTCAAACGTAACGTCCATCTATCCTCAATAAGTTTGTTGTAAACACTTTAATACATGTAAAATATCAGCACTATGTCATGAAAACTTAAGTGGGAAAGGGTCTGCTGTTGTCTAGGTGAGGTTGGTTAATTTCAGAATGGTGTTCTCCTTTAATCCATAAGGCTATATACTTTTCGGAATGGAAATCTCTTCTGACTGGACCTTCAAGGACACGAACGATTCTTAAGGCTTGGCTGGACCGTTGGCATGCAAATGGGCGAATTTTTTCAAATTTTCCTCTCCATTCGAAAAACTTCTTGGATATTTCAAAATATGAAACATTACATCAGCTTAGAAAATCCTTCTAGAGCATTGACGTGAAATTTCGTGTAGTTTTCTTTCACTGTTTAGATATTATCAATAGTTTAACAGACTTATGTAATCACAAAACTATTGATAATATCTAGACAACAGTGAAAGAAAACTACACGAAATTTCACGTCAATGCTCTAGAAGGAATTCTAAGCTGATGTAATGTTTCATATTTTGAAATATCCAAGACGTTTTTCGAATGGAGAGGAAATTTTGAAAAAATTCGCCCATTTGCATGCCAAAGATCCAGCCGAGCCTTAATGTTTGTCACCTAGTTAAAACATGGTGTACTACGAGATGCTCTCAATTCAATTTTCTTTGAGGGGGGAATAAAAATAATTTTATTTTGCCGGAAATATTTTTTGGGGGGGCGGCCACCCCCTCCGTTAATTCGCACACTGCCTGAAAGTATGATATATGATATCAAAGCATAAAACTTTACAGAGACACAAACAACCCAGGGTCGACGACAACTTGCCCATAATCAACGTAAACGAGACAAGTCAGAACATGCACCAAGATGAGTAATGTGTGACAGTGGGGCCATTCCATCTTCCTTTACTGTTGCGTTGATAGCACGCGTGACGCAATCGTCATTAAGCTAAGTTCATTAGCGCCTCGTCCGGTTTCTAACCTGTACCAACAATGGGCATTTTTTCATGACTACATCCTGTGCCTCAATGCGTAAGGATAGAGACATCATTCTCGTCGTCGGACGTGGCCCGAGTGTCACTTTATATGCGTAAAAATATCTTGTCACAGGTACAACCAAGACAGGATCCTTGCCTTGTTTTTTCTTGGTCGGGCAGCTTCTGCTGGTGGAACGAAATGGCATAATTACATCCGCCAACATTGAGGAAAGTGGGGGTGGGGGTATCCTCTGTTGACGTTGGAAGGCCCCGCAGAACAGCCAGTGGTCTGGTGAGAAAGAGTTTGTTCGCCAGCGAAACGGGATGCATAATATCCGTGCAGTGCGAAATAAAATATGTTACGGTAAAATTCAGCAATTCATGGTACCCAAAAAACATAATTTTCACAGAACGTAATTATAAGCTGAATTCCACAGAAAATTGTTCTACTCGATGTAAGTAAAAAAGAATTAATAAATGCATTAAATATTAGTGAATGCAAATAATATGCATGCTTCACCAGAAAATAAATAGCTGATGTGCTTCATAAGACAGCTGAAGTCCAAGTTTGCACAGTTTTAAAGAGCCACACACGTAACACACTTTCATTCATGCTTTTTCGTGCATTCAGGCAGTGCTGAAGTACCAAAATTTCCACAGGGTATGTATGCTAAGTTTCCATTAACTTTGGAGTATGTTTTCAGTAAATACTATATGGATGAAGTCATGTAACTTCTACAAAAAATGTCATTTATGGTAATATACTGATAACAATGATATACTCATGATTGGCATAAAGGGGGCATATTACAATAGAGAAGACATTATAAAATAAAAAAAATAAAAATAAAAGTAGAACGCGTATTTTAATGATTTCATTTAAACACAAAAGTATTTTATAGGATACAGCACAGCATGTTATTGTATTTTATTATCTTCCTAATATTGCTTTTGTGCATTATCAGGTTGCAGTGGCGGCGATTGGCTTCCAAAACTGGGGGGAGGGGGGCAAGATGGTTTACTTTCCCTTAATACATATATGTATTAAGACTGCATTCAGTTCTGAAGATCCGTTTCCGAATAAGTGTCGCTTAACATTTCGGTCAGAAAGCTACCTAAAGGCCAAATCACACGGCTGAACTGGCTACCTGCCCGCATGTGATGGCTGCCTGGCTGGCTGCACGACTGGTTTGGAGGAATAGGACATGTTCTAATTGCTACTGGCTTTTCTCGACTGGATTCTGTGGAACAGCCAATCAGAGCAAAGTTTGGCCATGTGAAGATAATCTGTGCGTTTGAAAAGGAGAGGTTTTCTTTTGTATGTGGTTTCTGAGTGTTCGCTGTTTTTGTGTTTGTTTCTCGATTTAAGAAAAAAAAGCGATGAGATGTGTACGTGACAAATAAAATTAGCCGAAAATGAAAATCCTTATTATTACAAGTGTATTAAATTAAATGTTTGATTTTTAACAATTTGTGAATGAATCCTGCGAATCTCATGTATGAATATGCATACCAGAGTTAATAAAAAAAAGCTTGTTCGGTACGCATTGATTACTATATTTTTTTCGAGCCAATATCTAGTCCATACTTTTCTTTGTTAATTTTTAATAATAGCACAAAGCAGGTAATTCTCCTACAACATTCTTCAAATTGCTCGTCCATCATTACAGTACAGATTGTCTGTTCTGAGCAATGTCTTATGGGAACAAAAGTCTACCGACAAGTACGCTACGCGGTGACAAGTATCGTGTGAGGCGAAAACTAGCAAATGGGTAGCCAGTCCAGCGCCAACTAGGGCATTCCTACTGCAAAACTAGTTCCGTGTGATTCAGGCTTTAGAAAATTCTCTTCGGTGAATTCCCTTCTAGACAAAATGGCTGAGAGCCGATTCGTCTGCTTCTTTGTGCTATACGAAATGGACTGACGGGAAACAGAAGAAATTCACAAACCAATATCAGAAAAAAAGCGAGCACCTGAGCAGTAGCACGCTGTGCTCAGGACAGCAGAGTCGGGGGGAGTTCCTCTGGTGAGGAAATATTTGCTCTCTGAAGACACATCTGGAGCCGGACGACAAGCGGAAGCGGCTGACAATATCTCTAGGCCGCAACTTTATTGCATTAGCCTCGGGAATTTTTACACATTTTCCCGCCACCGTTCTCGAAATAAGGGCTTCGAAACAGAAGAATGTAATTCAAGGAAATGCGAACGGGAACATGGTTGGAAGAGCTCCTCTCCTGAAATGCGTTTCAGAAATATCCAATAGAGATGATGTGCTTAGGTGACTCAACTTACGGAGACACCACATGGTATAAACTAGGACTTGTGCACGCCTGTAAAATGTAAGCAGAAGCAATTCAATATATCTTCTGTCACCCAGCTGCGACATGAAAAAGAATGGGCATTTGTGCCAAAGAAAACAGGTCTCAAAGGTTGCTGTGACAAAGCCTCCTCTACAGCGGCAGGGCAGGATTTAAAGTGTCGCCAAGAGGCCGTCCTGATGGCATAGTGGTAATGCCGTCCTCTTGTAATCAAGGAGTCTAGGTGTAGGCACATAGTGGATCCGATCCCACTTTAAACTGTAGGTCCAGCCCCGATGAGCCTATCTGTGCATTTAGTGTAGTGTCGCCGCCTCTTTGTCAGTGTGAAAATGCCGCCCCTTCCGCAAGTAAAGGCCCATTTGTACATGGAGACACGGGGCTATAACCCCTAACCCACCCTCCCCCAAATCCGAGCCTGGTTATTCAAGTTTGTATCCTTTAATGTGTAATTACCTTATATATTCTTAGACTTTAGATAGACTAAAACTTTCACTATGTGACAGCATATTCAAACAAGTAGTGGTGCTTTTCGCACGTAAATGGATAAATTAAATCAGATGTTTGGACAGGAACGATCACTCTTGCTCCTATTTTGTGTCCGTCAGCGACCTTATCTTTCAATTTCATCTTTCAACTTTCATGAAAGTGGTACTCTACTTCACTTTTATATAAAATCGAGAGAATTGTGATTTCATATTACATTAAGTAACTTCTATAGTTTCAAAAAATTAGAAATATATTGCTCTTTCTTTTATTGTAAGGTGCAAGTGTTACAGTATCATAAGTTCAAATATGTATATTGCAAGTTAACATTTCTACTTCTCGTCTTACTTGATATTGTGTTGCACACACGATTTATACAATAGTAAGATTAAAATTATGGCGATTCAGATCACGGCTGCATGCTTGAACTTTCTAATACACTTCGATAAAACTGTAAAGATAAATATACTATAATGGGTTTCGTTATGTAAGATGATGTTTCTTCTTGCGGTCGTCATTGGTTTCAAGTGTCCACGTTTAATAGTAATGATTAGAGACCTGATTTAAAAGGGAATTCCTTGTTTTATTTTTCAACACGGATCATGGAATAAATAACAACAGTGTTGAATTATCTTCCACCAATAAGATTACATGGTTTTGATTTTCCTTTTCCCTTGTTCACCCCACATTCACTCCCCCCCCCTTTAAATACATTCTCCTTTATGGTCCCTTTATTGACTAGTTTTTCAGCCTACATTCCCTGTTTTCCCTCTTTAAAAACATCATCCTTGATCCCTTTATTGACAAGAAATCAAATATTTTGTACGACTGTATTTTCCCTAAACAAGACATTCAACAATTGTCTTATTTGGTGAAGTTTAGAGGAAAGAAAGAACAAACGTCATCTACCTTACCTTCACTCAATGTGTGAGTACTCCTAGTATATTGCAGCGATTGTTGCAACAATGCGATATGGGTTTAAGCAGTAACAAACTCATTGTAAGCAGCATACCTGTTGAGTTGAAAGTGTACTTATCTGCTACATTTAGACTTTTCTTGTGAAGTTTCTTAGATAGTTTTAACTTTACTGTGTGACAGTGACAACAGTATTTAGTGCCAGTGGAATGGAAAGCCAGGTAGAAGTGGCAGGAAGCTATGGATTGGTTGATTTGGTGTTTTTAAATGAAAGCACAATATATACCATTCACATATAAAAAGCGATACATTAAATTTCTTGTATTTTTACTTTACTTCATGTGAAATTTCAAGTATCCCTTTTTATATGTGAATGGTGTATATTGTGCTTTCATTTAAAATAATATTTTTAGTGGAGAGCATTAATAAACTATAGTCTTTTTTCATTTCCTCTTTTTGGCAATAATATTCTCTTTTCTGGTTCTTTCTACAGTAAAATTTGTCTCTAAAATCCGGTCCTGGTAATGATTTTATCCCAGTATATATTATTTTTGTATCTACCAGATTCGAGACATCGAGACAAAAATGAGGCACAGAAACGGACTGAACCAGGTTTCGTGTCGTCTTGGTATCACCTCTCCTAACTCCACTGGTCGGTGTAGGTCCTCAACTAACATACCTTATTCATATTCAGTTTTCTGACAACGCGCTTAACTGCACAAAACTCACTTTGAAAGAATCGTGGGAACATTGCAAAACCAGAAGAAACCAACAGCTTGCGTCCAAATTCACGCTCAAAGCAGTCGCTGAAATTCCCTACTTTTTCATAAAATTAGCTGCAATCGCTGCCCCCAGCTCAATGGGTCCCAAGCTGTGCGTGGAGCAGGGCCTTTGAGAGTCCCCCATCCCCTTCCATTGTGCCGCCGCCCAGAGTGATGCAAGACATTCGAAATTGGGGATGACGAGTTGAGTGTTACCCGAAACGTGCACGTCCCCTTCCATTCTCTCGCATCCTTAAAAAGTCGACCCTTTTATTCTCTTTTTTTATTACGGGGTGTTAGGTTTCCTTCCTGCGCAGGAGCTACCTTCGCAGCGTTGCCACGTCTGGCTGCGAAATCCTCGTGTCAACCGATGGGATTCTGCCACACTGACCTCCATTTGCAAACTGTTCGGTATTCTTACTCTTCGCACTTAGAAATGGCGTCGTCAGAAAATTTTGTTTCTGGTACCGCTCTCTTTTCCCTTCTATTTTTCTTTCGCTCTTCCTGTTTTCCAATTTCTTTCTTCCTATCTCTCTCTCTTTCTTCCTCTGTTTCTATATATCTTCCATTATTTCTCTCCATTTTCCTGTATTTTTCTTTCTTCCTCTTAATGTTTCTCTACTTCTTCCTTTCCTTTTCTATCTCAGCCTCTTCATTTTTCTCATTTCTTCCTTTCCTTTTCTCTCTTTGCCTCTTCATTTTTCTCTATTTCTTCCTTTCCTTTTCTCTCTTTGCCTCTTCATTTTTCTCATTTCTTCCTTTCCTTTTCTCTCCTTGCCTCTTCATTTTTCTCTATTTCTTCCTTTCCTTTTCTCTCTTTGCCTCTTCATTTTTCTCATTTCTTCCTTTCCTTTTCTCTCTTTGCCTCTTCATTTTTCTCTATTTCTTCCTTTCCTTTTCTCTCTTTGCCTCTTCATTTTTCTCTATTTCTTCCTTTCCTTTTCTCTTTTTGCCTCTTCATTTTTCTCTATTTCTTCCTTTCCTTTTCTCTCTTTGCCTCTTCATTTTTCTCTATTTCTTTCTTTTTCTCTCTTTGCCTCTTCATTTTTCTCTATTTCTTCCTTTCTTTTTCTCTCTTTGCCTCTTCATTTTCTCTATTTCTTCCTTGCCTTTTCTCTCTTTTCCACTTTTTCTTCCTCTCAGAAGGGGTTCACAATACGAGAACAATGGGTGAAAGTTAATGTGTAGTAGAATCAATCCATCCGGTGGAAAGGTACCATTTGGACAGACGGATGTGAATTGACAGCAACTGGAATTTGTCTGACAGCAGCCGAACCAATCGAAGTAGTAGTCGAGGAAAGTCATGCATTTTTTTGTCCATCTGAAGAACTAATTGCAACAGAAATGAAACCAACTGCCCCTATAGTTAAGAAAAATGCGAGGAATGGGAATCCGATTTTGAAGAGTCTACATTTTTTGTGTACAATGCACCGTTTTCGAGATATTATAAGTTTTAATTTTAAAGGTGAATTTTTGACGCCATTTTTCAAGATGGTCGGAGAGTAATACTCTCTTCAAAATCGGATTCCTTACATTTTTTTTAACTATAGAGGCAGTATGTTTCATTTCTGTTGCAATTAGTTCACCAGTCGACCTTATCTATCCTCGACTATAGATCGGAATGACTATTGGTTGTCAGCTCGTCTCAAGGAAGACATGTGCCTGGAAGATGGAGTCGATTTTATATTTAAACCTCTCGCTACAAGCTTTTATTTATTCCTCTACACAAATGTGGAGATCCTGAATAAGTGATAATTAATACGGTTGAAGGAAATAATAACAAGACTAACAGGTATTTATGTTCCCCAAAAGAGATTGGATTACCTTACAAGTAGGGCATTTCCTGCTCACACTTCAATCCAACACTGAATAGCAACCTTCCCTCCCAAAGCAAGTTTAATTCACCTACTGAATTTAGCACTCAAAATTATATGTTCTCTTGGGTTTGTTCAATTTAAATTCGACAGTGAGCTGCCTGAATTTATAACCGAACATAAAAAGGTTCACTACACATAGCCAATTGCCTAATTCAACAATGTCGTGTGCTTAATGCGTATGCTTCACTTATGAAATACGAACATGGAAGTATCCGGTAAGTTTTTACAGACAATGAGCGATAAACGCATGAGAAAATTACCATTTCAAGTAACGGTTGCTATTATATCCAGCGCAAGCGTGCGAATTCACAAAGGCACGAATATTAATTTGCTGTCATTAGCCTGGGCTCGTAACTGCAAAACAACATCGGCATCACACAGGCATTAATGTAACACAACTCTGATAAATGTCACAGCTCCCGCAAGCATTGTAGCCAGGTAGCAATCAACAGAAAACTTTAGTTTCCGAGATAGATTATCCCTGCGCTGCACAGTCCAATTAATTGTGCCAGTTTGACATTCGTGACAAACGAACCTTCAGTTACAAGGCCTCTAATGCTTATGCACTTTTTCTCTTTGTCCTTGTACACTTCTAACACTACTTATCTTTTTTCAATAGCGAAAAAAGCTTATCAGATCTGAGAGAAATTGGTTTTGTCACGCTACTGCAGAGGGTCGTGTAAAGCCATCGCTACTTCAATTAAAAGAGAAAGAAGACTGGTTCCAGTTGGCTGTGGAATGAACAATTATCGACGTTTCAGAAGGTGCACTCCCCTGTTCGATACGGTTATCATGACACGGCGATTAACAGCGCCACAAGTGGCAGGAAGTAACGGGTGCACATTCTTTTGTTTACACACAGCTGGAACAAATTTCTGCTTTGATTCTCTTTGGAAGAAACAAAACTTGTAACGCTGGAGGTAAATTAGCAACACACAAACGCACGAAGCATATTGTAAGTTGTAACCGTGATGTTGAAACTCGATTGTTATTTGATACTTGTCTCACTTCCTGACTCAATCATACGAGAACAGAATAATGTCGTGAAACAGTTGCAAATTAAAACTTGTTTATGCTGGAGGGGAAAAATTCGTAACGTACTGCCTGGAGGTGTAAGGGGAAAAACAAAGGAATCGATCCTGCCTGAGTTAAAGGAAGTACAGCATATCAACACGTCAAAACTGAGGACTTGCCAGCAGGTTTCTAGATATGTATCTGGTACATATATAGATCTATACATATCATAATTCAGTTACACAAACATACACTTATATAAAATAATATAATACCGTTGATATTCCTTTGTTTACTGTCTGTGGTGCAGATGTCTATCGAAGAGATTTAACTGATCATCATGAAAAAAGAAATACCGTCATGTTGAGACGAAGTTGTCAAATTTTCTGCGTTTCGCTCTTGTTACCAGATGGCATAATCATGATTACTTCACCATGCGAATAAATTTTTATCTCGTTCATCAGTATTATCTGCAAAGTAATATCATTAATTATATGCGTTTCTGTCATGGAATATATAGCTTACTGGCCTGTAGTGTTTCATAATTTTAAGTATGAAATCGCACTGTGATTCAAACTTGTCGACAAGCATGTACACAATATCTTCAAATAATTTGAAGCTTCAAGTTTATGAGTAAACATGAACAAAGGGCGAATTGGTTTGTGGCTACATCAGCCTGACGTCATTAAATGACGCCCCTGGTGTTACCGGTTTCACATTGCATGAGTTCTCTTCTCAAGAGCTTCTTTGTCTTCAAACTCAGTTAAAGAGTAGCAAGGTTAAACCTATTTTACAACTAAGGATGTCAACACCCGCTCGCCAATAAGATATATTATTATTTCTCTGGACGGAAAAGGTGAATTGTTAAATGCAGAGCCCATGAAATTAGCGTTAAAAGTTCAAAAAGCGTCGGTGCAACAACCACCAACACAGTTCATTACATTTTACACCGGAAACCGACGACTACAACAATAAAACTCCAATAAGGAGCTGACAGAACCATAAACAAGTGCCACAAAATACCATTCTTCTGTCCTGGACTCCGGCTGCGATGCACTAAATCATTGAGAACAGAAGACGCGAGCGAATTGAAACGAAGAAAGTTAATTAAAAAGGAGAGAGCCTGCTCTCGTCTTCCCACAGAAAAATACACAACTAACGAACGTTCATTCTGACAGGAATTCCACAGCGAGTAAAGATACCAGACACTCCATTAGATTCAACGCGGTCTCCATGCGCCCCAAGCGGAAGTACGTCGAGTTACTTGAACCCGCAACTTCATCTCGTGTTAAGCCTAACCAACATTCTATTTGAACTTCGTGAGAGAAAGGAAGTATAGTCCTTTCTGTTTTACGAGCAATAAAAATCAACGAACAATGTAAATCCAGACACTTCAGTTTCTCTTTTTGGTGCGTACTACAGATGGATCGATAAAAAGGACTCCCAAAAACTAGAGGGCATGAAAAGAAACAAACGATCGTCTCGTATCTTTAAAAATGGCTTGCAGCTGACCAGCCCCAGCGTAAGCTTTCTAACGCACGCCCTACTAAATGACGGGAAGGCATGCTACATGAATTATATATTAAAAATATACATGTTTCAAAAACGCATTTACATGTATATGTGTTCCGTTTGTACAAGAGTATCGATTTTCAACTGTATCGTAAAATTCTGCCCCTGTTGGCATTTGCAAGGGCCTATTTTCACGCACTTCCCACAACGAGGAAGGCAAGTTGGGTTTCCTTGTTCAGCGGTGGCGCTAGGATTAATCCTCTAGGGGTGCTGAGAGGGTGCGGAATGAAATTTAGAGGGTGGTGTGTTTAAAAAACAAGAAAGCAAATCAACTTTTAGTAGCAGTCACCTGAGATAATATTCTAATGAAACTGAAGAATACTACCGACTTGCTTCATTTTTGCTTGGAAACTTGAAAGGAACAGCTTGTTCAAGAGGGTGTCTCCATTATCGCACAACACTAGAGCAACCGTGCGTTGTGACGTCAGACAAGGAATGCCTACGTTGTTAGGTTAGGTCTGTTAGGTTTGGATCTATTATCATAAATACACTGAAACATTATTATTATATATTTTCTTATTTATTTGAAAAATCCTGAATATACAGACAAATCCATTTTACATCAGGATATCAACCAGAAAAGAAATAAACAAAATAATAAGATGGACACATACACTCACATAATAACAACTAGGATGAAAACAACATTATTTACTCTTCAGCTGCTTTATGCACGCCGTTCTGTAAGCCTGTTTCGATAAATGGAAGTCCAGAGCGTCTCTTAGTGAGTTGTAAGTGGTTTGTAGCCTGTAGAGAAGTGATATTTGTTCTAGATATTGAATGTAAAAGAAGTTGCAGCATTTGCTGTTAGTACGTGGGATTTTGATATTAAGAAGTTAAGAACAAGAACTAAACGTAACTAGCCTAACCTAAGAACTTATTTTTAGGCATTTAGCCTAACAATACAAGCTTTCCCCGGTGACGTCAGAACGCAATGTTGCTCAAGTGTTGTGCGATAAGGGAGACCCGTTCAAGGGAGGCCAATGACATACGACACGAGATTTTCTTCCCAGGGAGAGAAGGGGGTGGCAAATGAGGGATATTTTCCCCTAATAGCGTTGCTCTCTCTCTCTGTAAAAAAAAAATCAGTTTGACGTTATCATGTTCTTACAACGCTCTTATAATAATTAACATAAATTACTCTAAAATGAAATTGTATGTGTGAATAATATAACACTTCAGTACCCAACACTCGGCACTCAATATGACGAAATGACATAAAATGACATTGTAAGAGTTAAGTGCTCGCACCCTCTGGCTCCGCCCCTGCCCGTGTTGTAGTGTAATGTTACAAAGGTGTTGGAAACTTCATCATTAAGATATTATCAGAATTAAATGGCCAGTTATGGAGTTAAAGAATTGCATTGACGTTCTTACAGATAAATCTGCTGAAGAATGACTAATCGAGTCTGATACAGGCCCGTAGCTAGAATTGATCTCCAGGGGGGGCTCACTGGTTATCAGGAGAGGGGCTTTGTAAACCAAATCCATTTTTTTAAAAAAAATATTAAATAAAGGTAAAATAAGGGTGGGGGGCGCTCATTCATTTATAAATATCATATACTACACAAATACTACATTTTTTACATCTTTTAAAACATCTATGATGTGTGGGGGGACACTCATTCATTTATAAATATCATATACTACACAAATATTACATTTTTCTACATCTTTTAAAACATCTCTTGAAGTGTTAATTGACTGATACTGAAATTATCCCTTACACACCCCATACTATTTTAGATGATGCAGATATGTATATCACACACAAAAGACGCACAATATTTAATCACAGTGCCTACAGTATATTCCACCCCCGGCCGAAGCAATTAAACTCCCCTTCCTTCCCCAAACTTGGAAGCTGTTGTTGACCTTTGACGCAGATGCGGAGGGAACTTGCATGATGACATCAAAGTCACAGATTTCTGTCTAAACGGGAGGTTGAAACAGGGACAGTGAAGGTACAGATAAAGAAGCTCCCCTGTGAAAGAACTTTCTGAAGTCTAGAGAATATTCTAAATACTTGCAGCTACTTCTGCTCATAAACAAAATGAGCGAATGTAATAGATACTGTTCATATTCTGTGAATTTATCCTTAAAGTTGTGAGTTGTCTACATTTTCACTCTTCACTGCAAACAAATTATGCAAAATAGTTTACCTAATGTAAAAGGGGGCTGATGGCAGTGCCAGGGGGGCTGAGGCCCCCTGGCCCCTGCCTGGCTACGGGCCTGATCTGATACTCTCTTTCCTGTTAAAACCTGTTCATTTGATTGGACAAAAAGGAGATGATTTGTATGCGAAATCTTGTCCTTACCACTAACAAGGACAACAGCAGGAAAGTCCAGCTTCCTGTGGGACTCGAACAGATGAATGTAGACGTTATTAACGTTTCACAAAGCCTGTCAAATATCTTGGACCTGTTTACAGTAACAAACTAGAAAGAAAGAAAGAGAGAGAGAGAGAGAAGGAGAGGAGAAGGAGAAGAGAAGAACTAGGAAAGAAAGAAAGAAGAAAAGAAAGATAGAAAAGAGAGAGAGAGAGAGAGAGAGAGAGAGAGAGAGAGAGATCTTCTTCCTCCTTCCATTTCAACGGGGGTCTAACATTTAGCAACAGTAGCGCTTCATGGGACTTTTGGGGCCAATCGCAAAGTGAATATTTTTTTAATCTACAGTAACGGCTTATTTTTGTGTGCCATCATTTTTGTGTGCCATCCATTTAAATAAAACTTCTTAGCTCAAAGTGTTTTTTCGGAGAAGGGCGGTTCTAAGTTCACATATTGCACAAATAAAAGTATTAACGCATCATAACTTTGAGTATATAACTATATTAATTCACTCGTACAATCACCAAGATAGCACTATTTTTGTCAGTCGAACAAAGTAATTTTTAGCATCAAGTATTTGAACAAAAGATATGTATCAGTGTTGCAAACGTCTTAATTTTTAAAAATTAAATACATTTATAATAATTCTGAATGTCAATTTTGGACAAGCACACCGGGGGAGGAGGGGGGGAGTAAAAATGATGCTGGTACTTGTGGAGGGCAGAAAGTGCTTACTTCCCTCGAAGTCGGTCCATATCGATATCAGCCCAGTATTAAGTCATATATGTCCCTAACTTTTAAGTCTCTCCAAGCAGGAAATCCTGTCCACTCGCCAATTGTACGGTGTTTTCTCCCCGTCAAGCTTCAGATTTTATATTTATCTTCAGGATCGTGAATGATCCTATCACACAAATGAACTACCACTTTTCACTCCTATACTCAAATGAATTGAATCTGTGTAAGACATAAGTATGCGGAAGAATTTGAAATGTTACCATAATTTACGAAAAAGTAGTTACAGACATAGCATAGGTTCACCAATCGAAACCGTGGCCTACACGCTGTCCCGGGAAGCTTTGGAGCAAGCGAACGAAAACAAGTGGTCTGCGCAAGTAGTGACTCGAGAGGGCTCGACCAATGAAAGCGTGCGAGGAAAAGGCAAGGTATGAAGGACAACGTAATTACAGCTACCTGCAATTTGTAGAAGGTTGCACTGCTTCGCTCCGAAAACTCGCTTTCTCCCCTTTTTCTATGCGGCATTGCTCTACAGATTCCTGGGACAGAGTATATTATTGCGCCTGTTCTTCCAGGCATTTTGTCTTTCCATCGTCATCGTTGTGATTAACCTAGAACGCAGAAAATCGACGTTAGCAATCAAATATAAAACAAAAGTATTATTTTCCCCTTCAAATAAGGAAACAAAGTCTTCTCTTGCTGTCGGTAATGATGAAAATATTGCTTGAAAACGAAACCGTACAGAGCGACCCTTCAAAATGTCAACTACCTCACCCTTGCTAGACTGGCATCTGCCCACAGACCGCAGATGAAATTTCGAAATAGCTGTAACAAATCAATAACAGATCCCCCCTCCCTTCTCTTCTCTTCCCTGAAACCGATGCAACGCAATGTTTATCCCTGCCTTAAAAGTGTCGCATTGACACGCCCGGAATTTACGGCGACTGATGCCTGTGCTTGACAACCCGGGAGAAGCAGTAATTTTAACACGGACGACGGAAACAAACAAATTTTCATAGACACGTGAAACCGCTTTTGGACGCTGCGTGTTAGTGACAGGCCCGAGTTAAGTGGCTTTTTATGCTCCTTTGACAGGCGCGGGTTTTAACTGGTCGTTGAGTTTTAAGATTGATGTTTTTTTTCCTCCCGTGTTATTTACACAATCTTTTGCTTCTATCTTCAATACTGTTGAGGAATGATATCGATATTTTTGTCTCAGTTTCAACGTGGATGAAAGGATTAAGCGCTTGAACACGAAATTGCAATTCCGCCAGAAAGAAACATGCTAGAATATAGTTCCATTACGTGAATTTTGAGCCTGAAGACAAATCAGATTTGGGAAATGGACAATAGATGTCAGTACAAGCACGATAAGCTTTCCGCCAGCGTTTCACACCTTCAAGCAAAGTTACTCTCTCCTCACTTCCCACTGCAGCGAAATATATAATTCAACTTATAGAGTTCGATTGCATTTAAGCTGAATTTTCCATTCGTTTGTGAAATGTATGTTTAATTGTAATGAATTATGTTTATTATACGTCAAAAATTAATATCAACATTGTGCCGTTTGAAAGCAACATTACGAAAATCGTTGATACCCAACGAGTTAGAATGTATGAATATAGCGGCACAGCGTCTTATTCGGTAGCCAGAAGTTTTTCTTTTTCACAAGAAGTACATGATGGACCTGCCTTTATACAACCACGTTAATCACAGCTATTACGTAATTCAAGCGAGAGACAATGGCGAATGCCTCTAATGCAAATTACATGCGGACACAAAGAACCACGATGGACACGCGAATTTGTCGAAATCAGACGGCTGACGCACACTCGCACACACGAAGTACAGACTTCCTTTCCATCCACTTCTCGCTGCGTGTTCAAGGGTCGACTCGAAGGATGAGAAAATTGTTTCTTAAGAACGCGAGGTGTGAAGCCAATCAGGTTTCCTCAGCAGAAGGCAAGGAGAATCTGTCGTGGATGTGATTGCGTGAGGTTCGGAGAGAATGGCGTGTTTGCCAAATAAAAGGACGCCACTTTAGCCTCAAGCTGCTACGTTCGGAGAGATTAATGTCGAACTCACTAGCGCCGCCTAGCGAATGGAAGACAGTTACAAATTTTTTTTAACAACTCGTAGGTCCCAAAGTGAAATTCATAAATGCAGGACCATTCAAGATAGATGACGTCTCATTCAAGTATTGAGTTCCTGAAGTTTTACGAAATTAGTTTCACATTAGTTACTTGCATACAATTATGCCTGTGGAGTAGGGAAAAGAAATGAGCACGGAATGAATTGTTTCGTTCATATGTCTCAGGAACTTGAACTCACATCACAAAAAAAAAAATAAAAAAAAAAAAATAAATTGAAAACCAGAACTTCTCTTTCGAGCAGACCCTATGAAATTATTGCATATTCTCACGTCAATTCATCATTAGGCTTGTATGTGATAATTTAAGTGTGTTCGAAATTTTTGTGTAGGAAGTGTGTAATTATTGTATTTTATTTCCCGGCGTGAGGCATCGAAAAACGAATTCATTATTACGTTGTTCGTCATGGGTGCAACGTGAGACTTAAATTTGGGGATGCAGAATCGAACTTTGGGGGGGGGGGGGGCAGCGGCATTATCAAAAAGTCCCCAAGATTAACAAAATACATTAAACTTGTGAATTACTTCACTTGATTTCTTAGGGGGGGGGGAAGACATGTGTCCCTTGCCTTCCCAAAGATAAAGTTGAAGTCCTGATTCGAACGCCACCTTACTTTAAAGATACTTCCGAAAGAGCAGTCTCCCTCTCACAACCTATGTCAAGTCCACGTGGAGCCCAGTATATCCACCAATAGCAGTGGCGTATCAACTCCTAAGAAATCAGGTTGCCAACTCCTAAGAAATCATGTTGCCAACTCATAGGAAACCAGATTGCTAACTCATAGCACACCAGGTTGCCAACTCATAAGAAATCAGGTTGCCAACTTATAGGAAATCAGGTTACAAACTCGCAAGAAATCAGGTTGCCAACTCCAGAATCACCATCATCATCTCACTGATATGAATAATTTTATTTACAATTTGTGATCGATTTTTCTCCTGTATTTTATTCTCTAGACTTCAGGCTTCGCTCCTGACCAATAGAGTCTGTTTTACGAACGGACAGTACTTGTCAAGTCCACGTGGAGTAATTGAGATGTTGCCAATTCAGTTTCTTTAGAGATTTAACAACGTGATGTTGCAATTATCTTTGGTAGGTAGTGTTCTTGTGTTGTGATGTCTTTTTTATACAATGTGGAGACCTTGGGAGTATAACGTACGTCGTATATTGAACTACCTTCCCTCCGCCAGGTGGCTCTGTATGCACACACTTATGAGAAAAACTATCAACTATCCCATCCTAGAATAAAAGCATCAGGAAATCTCGCTCTCTCTTTCGCCTGGCCAAACACCTCCACCCGAAATTCTCTCACACCACGCGAATCGAGCGCTGTAACACCTGGCGGCGAGGGGGAAATTAATTTCACCCGTCTCTCCGCCAAAGTAATGAAGGATCCCAAGAAAGGAGGAACAGATTGTGTGTATAGCAGCGCTTCATTGTGATTTGTTGATGCCGAAATTTCATTATGGAGGCAGCCAAGAAAAATGGACGCCGTTCTTGCGACGAAACGATTACTGCGTTGAAAGCAAAACAACCGCTCTCTTGGGTGACTAAACTGAAACGTTTCGTAAGTGTATTTATCTACGACTGGCAAATATGGCCAGTAGAATGCTCATAACCAAGGTGAATGTTGGTATGTTTTGTATCGTGGAAAAATGGATGAATATAAATAACACTGACAAGGCACATTGCTCTCTCTACGAAAATTCTAAGCACCCTGCAGTAAGAACTTTTCTTATACCATGGATTCATGAGAGCCCGAAGCAAAGGTTGCCCCTTCCCCTGGAAACAACAAAATAAATCTTACTTTTTCCTTATTATACTTCTGCCCATCCTACCGTTTGTTTTCCTTTCTTGTGTCTTCAGTTTTCATCTTCCTTCACCAGTCTTAGAACCTCCTTCTTCTTGCATATTCACTCCCTTGTTGCTTCTTTCTCTTCAATTTTCTGCCACGTTTTTCTTCTCTATTCTCTCTCTCATCTCTTGTACTTCTCTCAGTGGATAATTCCTTCGATCTTGTTCCCTTCAGTGATAATTTCTTTGATCTTGTGCATTTCAGGGCTAATCCCTTCGCTTTGGTCACTTTCAGTGGCAAATCTTTTCCTGTGGTCCCTTTCAGTGGCTAATTCTTTCCATCTGGTCTCTTTCAGTGGCTAATCCCTTCCCTCTGGTCCCTTTCAGTGGCTAATTCTTTCCATTTGGTCTCTTTCAGTGGCTAATCCCTCCCCTCTGGTCCCTTTCAGTGCCTAATTCTTTCCATTTGGTCTCTTTCAGTTGCTAATCCCTCCCCTCTGGTCTCTTTCAGTAGCTAATCCCTTCCCTCTGGTCCCTTTCAGTGGCTAATTCCTTCCCTCTGGTCCCTTTCAGTGGCTAATCCCTTCCCTCTGGTCCCTTTCAGTGCCTAATTCTTTCCATCTGACCTCTTTCAGTGGCTAATTCTTTCCATCTGACCTCTTTCAGTGGCTGATCACTTCCCTCTGGTCCCTTTCAGTGGCTAATCCCTCCCCTCTGGTCTCTTTCAGTGGCTAATCCCTTCCCTCTGGTCCCTTTCAGTGGCTAATACTTTCCCTCTGGTCTTCTTCAGTGGCTAATACTTTCCCTCTGGTCTTCTTCAGTGGCTGATCCCTTCGCTATAGTCCCTTTCAGTGGCTAATCCCTTCCTCTGTTCCCTTTCAGTGGCTAATCTCTTCTCTCTGTCCCTTTCAGTGGCTAATCCCTTCTCTCTGGTCCTTTTCAGTGGTTGATCCCTCCGCTCTTGTTCCTTTCAGAGGGTGTAATCCCTTCGGTGTTTTTAAGGTCATTTCTGCAGTTTTCTAAACAATCGATAATGTTTCTTTCCTCTCTTATTATGCTGATGAGGATACAATTCCACAGTGTTTATTCTCGCAATTATTCCCACGTGACTTTCGCTCATTTCACTAGAGGAAATGAGCTAGCTGTATGTGTCCAGCGTTTGCTCCCAACTTTCCACGACCACTTTTATTCTTCAGATGCTAGTTTGCAAAAGACGAGGCACTTCCTCTTCTATCGACGCTTGAACAATGACCGGCACAGCCGCGGGGTCAGGTATCACTTGCCGGAAATTATAACCGGTTGGGAAGGGAATCCGAGCTTCTAAAAATCACCTTTGAGTTCTACAAAACGTTAACTGACCTGATCTGTCAAAGACTCGCAACAGTTGGACCCACATTTCAACCAAGTGAGGTAACATGAGCACTGCACTAAAAGGTATACCACGTTGCACAGCTCTGTGGAATTTGTAACACCAAGATCTTCCGTTACCTTAAACCAGTGGCGTCCCCATAGAATTTCCCTTGGGCGGGGGAATTATTTTCAGGCGGGCATGAAAAGTAGTAAGATTCCCTTTCATCTCTATTCCCAATTTTCTCTCTCTGTCTCCATCTATCTTTCTTACTACGTTTGTATATTTCTTACTATCTCTTTCTTAATGTTACTCTCTCTTCTTCTTCTGTTTCTATCTCCCTCTCGTTATTATTTAGTTTCTTTATCTTATTCTATCTTTTCCTCTACCTCTCTGTTTATCTTTCTTTTTCTCACCCCCATCTCTCTCCATGTTTCTCATTGTTTCTTTACCCTTCCTCTACTATCTGTATTGTTTTTTTTTCATTTAATTCTTATCACTGATTCTCTCTCTCTCTTCCTTTTCACATCTTTATACCTCTGAGTGTGATTTTTGGTCCACTCACACTCCACCTTTCTAAATCTAGCTATAAATAACCAGGCACTCACAGCCGCCCCGTTCTCAATGGCTGAATAAGTTTCAGAGCAAAACAATTCTTTACAAAAAATTCTAGTATGAAAAGCTTCTCTTGGGGAGTGAGTCTCGGTCTTACTTCGATTATTTCAGACGTCCCTCTCGGTCTCGTCTTGACAAGTCACGAAGCTTCTGCTTTGGATCTTGTCTCATTTGGACAGATACTTGTCTCGACTCACTAGTTGCTAAATGTATTCTTCCGAGCTTGTGAACGTAACGCACCGTATAACAAAGGTTTAAATTCTAGGTAAAACATTGATGTTTTTTTCATCTAGATGATCGGGGTTCCAACACTCATTTTAACAAAACAAATTACCTGAGTTTTCCAAGTATTTCTTTTTTAAATTACTTCCAGACCATTTTGTGGCGCTTTAACATGCTAACATCCAACTTAAACCACAGCCGCTATTCAAAAGAATAAAGTTTATTCAACTTTGTTCAAACAATTGAACCGAAAGAAACTTAAAAATCATTTTATATTGAATATCTGCCACTCAAGAGGCTGTTTCAAGAAAAAAGTCCAAATTTATTTCATTCATACATCGTGCTAAAAATAAAATATATATTTTCCCTGTCTTTTCGAGGATTTACAGGCCAGTGAGAACCTTCACCAACGTGTAATAACTGCTATATATTCACAAGGCAGGACATTTTAACGATGCCTTTTTCTCATTGCGTCAATCATGGCACCGTTGACTCAGAAAGCAATTCACATTACAACGTACTTTCGCGCGGTTACATCTTGCAACAGCGCATGGGTGCGGCTACTTAATTATCAAACGACCCTCGTATATGCGCAAGGATCTCTCTAATACAATCATTCTGGCACTATTACCTAAGGATGCTATTACAACCATTAACGATACAGCATCGCACATAAGACATTCCATACGAAAAGAAGCTTGACAATAGTCAGGTACATCATTACAAGAATCTTCAATTTGCAACTTGTGTAATTGCTTTGTGAATAAGCAAACAGAAGGAAGCACATTAAGCAACGACTATTATCCCCTCTGTCGGTGGACGGAGAAATTACTTTCCCCGGCATAAAATAATTGCAGCTCTTTTTCCTTCTGATATTGTTCGCCGTAATTAAATTCCTGCTGCGATGGCAGGAGATAAAGCGACGTCACACAGAAGCTCGGAGATTAATAAATTAACGGAAATGCTGCGAAGAGTTTCCGGTAAATGCCGTTAACCCTTTCCCCCGTTGATGGCACAGTACACAGGGGCGGAGGAGGGACACGGGGGGGTTCAGGTGAGCTTGGCGACTATATGTGGCTCGTCGTTATCCTATTGCCTGGAGATAAAAATCAGTTGCAAAAACGCTTAATAAATATGTCATAACAACAATATCATACTCAACAATTAAAAACTAGGAATTCCAAAAGGAGCAAGTATCATTTTTTGTAACATTATTGATATGAGTGCACAGAAAAGCTAATCGGGACTGGACCTACACTTTGAAGTGAGATCCGAGACACTGTGCCTTCACCGAGTATACTGTGTGTGTGTGTGTGTGTTTTAAATAACCCAGGTAAAGTGATTGCATATCGCTGTTTCTTTCTTTTTTCGATGGAATGAGCATTGCACTACACCTCCAGATTTGAGTTGAATTTGAATTAATATATTTTACTTCGCTTTCATTCACTTATGGCTAATCGAAAATATAAGGATGAATGATGAAATGGATGAAGGGAGAAACAAAATGGACGACACAACACGAGCCCCACAGAGAATTAGACTGACTGAGTCCTGGCGCCAGATCCTGGCTAGTCTGCAAAATGCAGTCCAGGGTGTACTTCGGCAGATGCCGATCACTGTTGCCAGCTTCGCTCTTTCGGAGCCAGATCTGGCTCTTTCGTGGACTCGTTTGGATGTGAACTATGGCACCTGCCCCACTATGATGCCATCACTGGCTCTGGCTTACATAGACAACTTCTGTCATAAGTATACATTTTGCACGTGACCTGATACTGTTATATTGCGCCTCTTACATCCCCAGCTACTTTTCTTTATACGGTAGCGCCTTGGCTGACGTGAAGAGGACGTAATATTGTTAATACTTTATTTTCGATTTCATACGACCATCGATGGATTATTGAGATGGGTGATACCGCCAGATCTAGACGGTGAAAACTAAGAAAACTTGCCATCATTTTAAAGCTAACGGTAATAATAGCCGCCCTCACCCACACCCTCCACTCATTTGACACCCCAGGAGGCACTTTATCCAGTTTCGTAAATCTAGCTCCTTGAAATTCTTTACTCCGTTTACGGTGAAATTTAGCTCTTTTATGTGCATCAGGTTTGGCAACACTGCCACGATGGCCGTAGCGGGCAAGGAGAAATACATTGCTCTCATGGAAGTATTATTTTATTTGTTCACTTGGGAATATCAAACTTCCGATGGTATAGAAAAATATATCAATGGAAACAGAACAGACTGAAGTAGTAATTGACAGGCGAAAAGTCGAAACTTCTATTTGATTAACCGTAACTTTAAGTTGAAGTTGATTCCCCATAAGGAATACATGGGTTTCTGAAAATTCTTATCTAGCTTAATAATCAACATTTTGTTAAAAAAAAAAAAACACTTTCACTTGCAAATTGTGGAGAAATTCATACTCTATTGAACAGCAGGTTTTTTCCTCAGTAGCATTGCCCATTCGGACGATATTGAAATAAATCCACAACTGGTGCGAAATTGTCCCTCAGCCCCTTAAGGAAAATATCATAGCACCACTTATGATTGAGACAAGTTCAATGCAATCTTAATGGACTAGAGAATGCTGGAGGCACAAAGATACATGTATTTTTAGATAACACCTAGTTCCCGGAAATGCAATCGTAAGCACGCCACTGCACACCAGCCAGTACAACTCTATTGTTCGAAGACAAGTGCTCACGAAAACAGGAGGTGGGGGTAATTGTCACCTCGGCAGCGGTGGATGAAAGCGCAGCAAACGTCAATGGCCAAGAGAACCGGCGATGCTAATCGTGGCATTTTCAATCTCATTGCACGCAACTACATTTGACAGAGCATGTGTATTTTCACGCGGCAGTACAAAGGCAACAAACGGCTATTAAAATAAAGAAAACAGCAAGATGTGAGTGTAGATGTAAGCTCTGATAACGACCTCTATTGCTTGTAAACTAAAGCCGACTCAGTTTTTTCTTTCTTCCGTTTAGTCTGGTCGTGCATCGTTGGATGACCTCATGATTACACCGGAGTTATATGTAGGATTAACCTACATGACACTTGCCTCAATTATGCCGCAATTCTTTTAGTTATACAACATTTTGCACAATGTCGGTCAAACTGCACCGTTGGACAAAAATGCTGCATAAAGAAACAAAAGAATCGCGGTTCTACTGAGAGAAGCGAGTGTACATCAACATATACACGGTTCCCACTCATGGATGAAACCTTTAATCACCTCTTCAATCCAGAAACAAAAGACCGTCCAAACGGTGGAAACACTTCTGTTCCCATTAATCCAAGAAATTTCGCTAGGTTCCTTCTAATATGAAGGTTTTTTATGCCATCATCTGTGAGAAATGGGAACTAATTCTCGCCGATTCTGTACCAAAGGAACAAATTATCGATGGGCGGCATCTTCTTCAACATTTGGTTATGCGATTGCTGCCTGCAGTGCAGCATCATCGATCAAACCTCTCACAATCAGGATAATGCACCGTCTCACACACCCGGACGTTCTCCCCCATCCACCCTACTCACCTGATTGTGCCCCTAATAAGAGTCCCCCTCTCTACCTTTTCCTTGACAGCACCCTTTCTATTTTCTCTCCTTATCACGGTTACTGTATCTATTTCTCCTATTTCTTTCCGACAATGCTTTACTTTCTTCCTTTTTTCTATCTATTCTACTATTTCTGCCTCTCATTCTTTCTAATAATGTTTCCTTCTTTCTCTGTTTCTTATCTCTTTCTCCTATTTCTTTCTTTATGACAATATTTGTCTTTCTTTCTTCCTCTGTTTCTGTATTTCTTTCTGTCCTACTATTTGTTTCTCTTCCTTCCTCTGCATCTTTCTTTCCTATTTCTCTCTCTCTCTCTCTCTCTCTCTCTCTCTCTCCATCCCTCTGACAATGATACTTTATTTCTTCTTTTTTCTTTATCTCTTTCTCTCCTACTATTTCTCTTCCTGCCCGACTTATTTTTCTATTCCTTTCTCTCCTATTTGGGTAGGCTCAGAATATTTCACGGTGAGCTCGGTTGGTCTATCCCTAGTAGTTGAAAACAAATGTGGTTGAATTTTTCATTCCGAGTGATCTGACCTGATTTCTGTAATTCCATCATTGATTGTGACGATAGCTCAGTTAATGGATTACAGTGTGGGAGGAAAGATAATGAAGGATGTTGTTAATTAGTCCATTCTTTTCTCCCGGAATCCTTTTACGACTCAAGGTCGAGAGCGCGGACGTCGGTGAAGACCAGAGAAGGCAACGAATGGACGCGGAGATTGAAGCAATTGCGTTCCCTGAAGAAAATGTACTCGCGAAATTGAAGTTCAAAGAAGGCTGTATCCATTCTTTAATCAATTCTGCGGCAAAATGAGGAATGCATTGTATAAGTACATTGGGACGCACAAGAACTGATCGCCAAATTTTCATTCAATTTTTCTCCACGTTTTTAAGGAATGGGTTGCAGAAATTGTCAAAGCTTTATTTAGTGTTTGGTTTCAATTCTTGAAGCTCTCACTGCGTGATGCATCGCAATTTATGTTTTAAAGGCAAAAATTAAGAACTATTTCTGGTTCACAAAGAACTTGCAATGTGCCAAGATTAGGTATGGACGATATCGGAAATTTGATATCGCGATATATCGTCAAGAATATATCATCACAGCTGATACGATATTTTTTCCGTATCGTGATATCGGCGATATATCGTCTATATATCACCAAATATCGTGACGATATATAATATTGTGACGATATATTCAGTAACACATTAACATACACAAACTGCATGTATGCACTTCTGGTACATCAAAATACACCGAGAAATGCATAAAAGGGTATTTTTATCAGCTTCGATTCCGTGTGATGCATTAAAATGCAACAATTCACATCAAAGAAAAATAAATTAAAATTACACATTTAGCTATGCTAATTCATGCACTAAAAAGTGCTTGACCCTGATTTGATTCGTTTTGAGTTATGTGGGTTCAGTGAGATTCTAACATCGTCACTTTTCTCTATTTTGCATCGCTTTTTGGCCTGAATTGGTTAATCGCGAAGATGCTGATGGGGCAAATATGAACACACATCTATGCCTTACTAAGAATGTGAAGTTGAAATAGTGTACAGAGCCAAGACGAGATTTGTAAATGTGTGTCTTCCTCTCTACCTGTTTCTCTGTTTGTAAACAGTTGTTCAGAGGAGGATGAGAATTGCACGTTATTCCCCCCATTCACGTCACCCCGGGGCGTTGGTTATTTTCGCCACTGGTATTGGGTTCCCACAGTGGCCCTCTGGGACCCGTTCAAGGCAACAGATTGAACTGAAACTTGGTGCAGATACTATGGAGAAGCGAATGATGATGAAAAAAAATAGTTCCAATTTTTACCACTAGATGGAAATGTGGCGCTGAAATCTGGGTCACAGTGAACAACATCCTGAAAAATTGTGCGACCATTGATCACACTATCTTCATCTTCCAATAGGGTCATTCATGTTGACTGGGGCCATATTGAACATTGCTGTACCGACATAAACTCCAAATTACTGGTGGTTGTCACTTCAGCTCCAGTGGGCTCTGAGTGGGACAATTTTAATTGTGGTCACCCTGTATATAGTTCTAGCAATACTTTACACGGACGGACGTACACGACAATAGATCAGTAACCCAGAAACGGGCGTTTCGAAAATCGGCACATGGTTCTACTTGCAAGATAGGGACAAATAAAATAATATGGTGTAGTTTCGACAATGAACCCACGCAGAAGTGATCGTGGTCGAGATTAGTTACAATAGATTTATGTTGCTTCGGTAGTGGCGCCACGTGCACCTGTCACGCAACATGCTCGAAACGCCATTACGAAATGTAGGACGCTGAAAGGTGTTAGAAGATAAAAGTGTTTGGGCAGTTTGTGCTAGAACTGATACAATACCCGGTCCCTTATCAAAAGCCCTAAAATTAGACAATGCTAAGCGCAGAGGACTAAATTTTCGACGTCCGCATTAAAAAGTTGAGGTAGTACAAATGAAGTTGATGAAAATAGCTAAAGGGAAGAATTAAAGCTCATTACAGGCAAGGGCAAAGAAGCTGGATTGCGTATTTACATATCCTACATGGGAATCGCAACAGTAGGCATGGCTAATGCAACCAACGTCATACTTGGTCAATGGTACTGACGAATGTGGCCTCTTTTAAGATACTGTGTACGGAAACGCAACACCCGGTATTCGAGAACATATTAATATTCCTTGTGAAATATTTATTCTGCAAGATGTCGTAACCGAGGCTCACATCCTGACTTTGATTTTGTAATAAACAAGAAAGGACTAAGTTGTTTTCGGTTTATTACTCTTGATTTTACAACGGCCCCCGTGGTGAAGTGGTTAGCACCTCGCGCTACGACGCCAGGGGGCCCGGGTTCGAATCCAAGCCTGGGTACGGATGTTTGTGTGTCCATCCATCAAGTTCATCGCCACATCACTCATCCTCATCTTTGCAAATTAGCCAAACGTGGCACAAAAGCGAAGTAAAATAAGGAATTCAATCAATCAATCAATTTTTCTGTTACTTCTGTAAGAAATGAGATGAAACTAAACCAAGTATTGTCAGGATATCGCCATGAAAATAGAAAAAAGGGATGTTGAAATGTAAGAAGAAGGTAGAAACCAACAGAAAGAAAGTAGTGAAAAGAGAAAGACAATTGGAAAAGAGAGAGGGGAAGAGATGTAGAGAAATGAAAGAGAAAAGAAATTGCAAGAGGGGGACAAGATGTAACGCGTGTTACAGTGTTTTTAACACCTCACAAATTTTCACTGCGTTCCTGTGACGCGCAAGCCTAAATTAAGTGGAGGGGTACAGATTTCGGAGTCAAATTCTTGGGGGGCTAACTAATATCGGCTAATACTTTACTACAGTCAGATCCAAAGATAAATCACTGAGATGTTATGTTACATTTTGTTCCACAGGCACGAATCTTTTATGTCAAATAAAATGCAATAATTGTATTGTTTTCCCTTCCTAAGCCATTATCGAGAGGAATAGTATCCCATACTTACTATTCATATGAACAGTAAACAAAGTACACCATAAGAAATACTCATTATCAACTCGCTGGACATGTATAAATACTACACGTAACACTCTTTCTATGTAAATAATGTGAGTACTTTTTTTGTTCAATTAAGAAAATAACCACAGCAAGAAACTACGATAAGGTACGTCTGTTTATGTGAGCTGCTAAAACCTTGTTTAAATACAAAGATTTTGCAAGCTTTCAAAGGACAGAATAGCTACAGCATTCAACCTCTTCTTACCATTTCGATTACGAAGGCAACACTTGATTTGCCGTAAGCAGCCGTTGATTGGGGTGTGCACATTTCAATAACACAAAACTTATAAAGTTCGTAAAAGGCAATTTTAAATATTTCAACCATTGCAAGCAGCTGCCGAGAGGTCTTTATTTTGAGTTCCTTTCTGACTCAGTGTGCCATAACTCTAAACTGTTCAAATTACAACAGTAGGGAGCGGCGAAAGATTGTAGCTTTTCGTACATGAGAAAAGCAGCACTAACTTAATAAAGTAGGCATGAAATAAACAAACCACCCTTGAATAGAAAGTATGTTAAGGATGCCATTTTCTCTGCCGTGATGAAATATCTTACTTTTTCTTGTTCAACGACTGAAATTCAGAACTTAGGGCTAAAAATGGGGAGGATGCGAAAATGCCGTCCACTTAGGAGGTGATTCAACCCCCCCAGCCTCTCTGTAGCGCCGTCCCTGCTGCTTTCACTTCAAACTGCAAAGATTCTGTGCTCTTATTCTCATATACCATTCCCTTTCTAACAGACACCACCCGCTTCAAAATTTACACGGTAAATCTTGCGTATATTCTCTATGTTCATGCAAACACGCGAATGTAAATCATCAATCTGTATTGCATTTATCATCATCATCATTTTAAGTCATTTTCCTGCTTTCTTACGCTAATCGCAACAATGAAGATGAATGGTGATTAGATCAGTGCCGTGTCCGAATCGACAGATGCTGCCGACTTGAGTCGTTCCACCCGCGGTACCCCCGCACTGTCCGAATCCGCATCACGATGATGATGAATGAGGAAGAGATTAAATGTATGACGGGGCACATGTAATGATATAGCCATGTCTTACTCAAGGTCTGAACTTTTCGATAACCACGGTATCATTTGACTGAATTTGATAAATTTTGGCAAAACTACTTGACAATCCTAGTCAAATTTTGTAAGAATTACAATTACAATATTACTTGTTGGTCAACTATATTTGGTGAACTGCTCGTATTGTTTGCAATAAATGACAAACATTTCTTTCCGAGTTACAAGAAGTGTGCGTTAAATTCGGTTTATGTACAGACAAGTTCATTTCGTCCCGGACCACAAAAATAAAATGATCCTCACAGGAAATCAAATCCTGGCAATGCCTTCTTACAACCAGGCCTGTGCAGAGAATCTGCACTCAACGTCATCATTCGTAGGCCGTGGATCGCAACACGATATTAGCAAAAGCGTGTTTGTACACCTCAACGCACTCTTGAAACAAAAGGTTCGATCTAAGCTTGCAACTGTAGTGCTGACATCGCCTAACACTGATGAAGTAACATGTAAACACAAAGTATTTGCACAGGCCTTGTATATAAGGAGGTGCTGATCCAGGGCTCGTTGCTTGCAAGGCAACAGAAACACGACGATCATTCCCGGTCTTCGCTGCAATTGGCACTTTGTTTACGTGCTGTGTTTTATTACGCACAACGTCGTCATCCTTATCGAGCCTCTGTTATCGCTCGTCTCATTGTGAAGCAGAAATGTCTTTCTGCACAGCGAATTAAAGCGATGTAAAGCGAAGAATGGTGTTTTCATTTCGAGCAGTTAGAAGCGCGGAAAAACTCGTTTCCGTCAGTCTCGACGCGATACCATCTTATCGCCTTAGGGAAGGGCCTGTATTAATTCTTCAGATAAAGTTCAATGCAGACAGACCCCTTCCCTCAATCAAAGTTCGGGCCCTGGGAACAAATACAGTAGGGCCCCTCACTCACCCCTGATGAATAAAATCACTAATTTTTCATTTTGAATATACCATAATTAGAGCCCGAATATGTAATTAGATTTCTTTCTAGATACGTACATACCTTGAACAGGAATATGTCATCGAATTATATAACTGACATGATTTTGCATAAGTTTTATGTTACATATTTTCCAGGATATCACATACTTTACATAAAACAACATATTTCGGTATTTTATTTCCCTATCTTGATCCTTTTTCCTACATTTTCGATCTCTGAAAGATGATGCAGAAAATTTGTAGCTCATGTGATGTCATATTTTCTAATCAATGATATGTATAGTGCTTACGGTTACCTAAAATTGACTGCCAAATCAAAAGACAGGCTGAAGACATAAAACGGGAACTGTTATTTATCGAAAGATGCTGGAGTTTCTTCCCCTCCCACCCCTTTCTGGTTACATATTTTCGTTTCGCTTTTAGGTTTAGGCAAAGCAACTAGAAACTTGGCATCGGTGGACAAGAAAGCTACTTTCCTGTACGTAGCGAGTTACACAATATGATCTCTTGTACAAAAAAGTACAAAAGTAGCTATGAATTTTCGTTCAATTCTTCTTTCTGTACATGCTTCTTTTTACAATTTCGTTCGAAAGTTACAAAGAGCTCTCTTACATATTATACAATAAATTGCGATGTGAAAAGTAATAAATAGTTGTCAAGTTGTTACTTTTTAATACGTACACGTTGCTGTGATTTTTTGAGTTTATAAATTTGATACAAATTTTAAATTGAACAACTCATGTCCTTAAAATTATGTTGATTGTGTTCTAATAAAATAAATATCTAGCAGAATTCTTGAAATTCCTTGGATTCTAGATTGCTATAAATATTATATATTATTTGATACTACTTATGCTTTTGATAATGCATATTCAGGTACATATTTTAGCAATTATTGTTACATATTCATGTACATATTTTGTACTTTGATATTACATAAAAATCCGGGGTCTAACCATAATCATGTTACGCATGGGTAAGGAAGGAGCTGGCCCCCGTGGCGTAGTGGTTAGCACATCGCACTACTACGGCAGGGGTCCCAGGATCAATTCCCGGCCTGGGCATGGATGTTTGTGAGTGTCCATTAATCAATTTTATCATATTATGACTCATCCCCATCTTCGGAATTAGTCAAAAGTAACACAAAAGCAAAGTAAAAATAAAGCAATTCGAACATGGGCAAGGATAGAAATCGCATTTACTCATATACTCTTAAAACCACATAAATGAGTAGTTGCGTAATGTTACATTTATTTCCTTTTTTGGCAGAATACTCCTCTTGGACACACTCTTACGTTAAACCTTTCTCAAATTTTATATATTTAAAATTCTATAACTTTTCCCGGTACCCTTGACCTTCTGCACCCCGGCTGGAAAGTGAAAAATACTGTAATCTATATTTCTTGTAAATGTGTATATGATCGCATTATCTGTATAGTGGAAATGGCACTGAATGGTGATTACAAGAATAACATCTCAAACTTTCAAATATTCGAAACGAACTTCTACATACCCACCAATGTATTTTCCCCCCATGAAACACGAAAGTTAACAAGTATCCAATTGGTAGTGAAGGCAAGCCAAGACAAAGACGGTCAAATCAGTGATATCACATTCAATACACCAAACATTGTCATCCACATCTCGACTAAAAAGAATATTTATATAGTTCTACTCGTTTCCTCGAATGGGCGTTGATGGGGTGCGAACCGGTCCATCAGTGGGTTGGATGCTCACCTGCCAGAGAGGGGATGTAAATTTTGGATGTAAAGAGTGACCTTGTCAGAGGAGATTCTATCTCACTTTCACACGGAACACTATGAACTGCATCGTTGAAGGAAGTTGAAGTCCATTCATCCTCATCGTCGCGATTAATCACAGAGGTAAGAAAACTACATAAATAGCTAAGTCCAAGACAATCTGGCTGATGGACTCCTTATAGAGAATCGTTTGCAGACCGTACCACTTCGAGAATAACGGAAATGTATTTTTATCATTAGATTATATTTTCTAAACATAAAAATTGTTTTAGCACGCGCAAACCACAAATAACAGAGATGTTTGATTGCAAAGTATTCCCCAACAAAGTAAAAAAAAAGAAGAAGAACTTTATCTCTGACTACTTTCACAGTTGTATGCACTCAAAAAACGAAAAAAAACACGTGCAAATGCTAACGCCACAAACCTAGCACTATTTACCTAACAGAAAGAGTAAAATTAGTATCAATCACTGCATTCCTCTAACAACGTAAAATTATTGCACAATTTGAACGCTCACAACGAAATAAAGCCAATCATGTATTAAAGAAAACCATAATCTCAAGCAATATACATACATAGATATTATGAACACATGCATTTTCCACTATGTAACTGCAGACGCAGAGTGAAATGTGTCAACAAATTATGTACTACTTCCGCAGAATTTATTCGTAGAAACTGGTTGTATGCACACTCAAAAAGCTAAAAAAACACGTGCAAAAGTTTTCTTTCATAGATTTCGATGTTTTGTGTAAGAAAATTTGTTTCTGGGAGCAGAAACTACAAACAAATGAGATATTTAATCCCAAAAGAAGTCCTAGGTTCGAATCAAGAATCTGCTCGTTCATACATAATTGCATGGCCCATCCGTCAAATGAGGGTACATAACGTAGAGTTCTGTAGAAGTTTTAGTAATCGGCCCCAGAATGAAAGGAAAATGCATTTGCTTGTGAGTCGAATGGAGAGAATTGAACTGTCAAACCCAATCCCAACTTTGCAGCGAGAACGTAACGATAAAGTTTACGAAAAAGGGAGCAAAGAAGAAGGGGGGAGGGGGAGCAAAAACCAAAGCAGATGCTGGACGGAGAAGTTCTATGCGCGATGACAACGTTGGCCACGTGACGCTCCGCTCAGCACGTGCATCTGACAGGAGTGCGAGACGGTCAAAACTTCGCTTCCAGCACCGGCATAAAAAACCTCACAACCCTTTCTCCCAAAACTGTCCAGCTTTTTACACGAGAGCTCTGTAAACAATACAAACTTTCTAAGCTGACTACACCAGCCCCGCCTACCGCTCGCAGAGAGAAGCAAGCGTTGACCCCACACAACGGTCATAAACACAACAAGCCTAATGGTGTGAGAAAAAAAAATATAACGGGACAGTGACTTACCTGTAACTGCTAATCCGAACAGCAGGAACAACAGCTTGACATCCATTCCTGCGGCACATATATATGACACAAAGCGAACACAACACTTCTCTGTGCTTTTGGGGAAAACACTGTTATGTCACCAACACAAGCTGTACTTGTTCCTCACGAACATAACACACGTAACACAGAACGCTTCTCTCTCTTCGAAGCACCGTTCACGCCGGGTGCAGCGACCAAACTGGAAAACATCGTCTGCTAATGCTCTCCCCGCCCCTGCTGCCATCTAGCGGACATAATCAGAAACTCTCTCCCCCTGCGGTGTAAGAATTCAAATCAATCCGGGGCGCTCCTCGAGTTGATGCGGGGAAAGAAAGTTTCTCAGGGAGGGAATAATAAACATTTTTTCCTTAATATCGTTCCGAAAGCCGATATTTTGTCAGGGCCTCGATGCCTCGGGGCGGGAGGGGGAACATAAATTACCTGCTGAGGTGATTTTTCTCCCCTGCGCGCGAGATAGGGGGTTGCCAGGTCCTCTTGATTGAGTGATTAAAAGAGACAAGTTGTTTAGAGCGCCGTTCCGAGTGCAGGTATTTCATACGGGGAGCTTTTTCCCCCCGTGCCTTTGTGTGTGCGAAAACCCTTTAAACTCAACGGCTATTAAAGCGAAATAATGGAAGGGGAGGATGGATTATCCCTTTAGAAAAATAAATAAACCAGGAGTATATGGGCCTCTGTTATCGTATTACGAGGATCAATTCGGAAACTAATTACCAGAGGAATCTCTCTCCCTCTTTCTCTCTCTCTGTCTCTCTCTCTCTCACTGTCCCTTATTGTATTAATTCATGTTTTTCCCTCGGGAAAATCGTAGACCTGGGCTCAATTGACAAAATTGCTCTTATGCTATGTTTGCACTAAACGAACATTTAAAATCTTCAAGGTCTTTACTACAAACTGCTTCAAGCCATTAATATACTAGAATTATTCTTTTTTATTATTAACTTTTACATAACTTGTTCAGGAAAAATTGCTCATTGGGCGGTCGAATTTCGCCGCCAAGGCTCGCAAGTTCTGGTCCCGACTCCCAACCTGTAGCATGGGTGTTCTTAATTAGCTTCCTCTCTTAATTTTGATCCAATAATTACTCATCCTCATGGTCACGATTGATTGATTTGTTGCTTAAAGTTACTTTATGCACAGAAAGGCTAATCGGTACTAGACCTACAGTTTAAAGTAAGATCCGAACCACCGTGCCATGTGCTTCCACCGGTATCGAACCCGGGATCCCTTGATTACAAGGTGGCGACGTTACCATTACGCCATCGGGGAGGTCCTGTCGCGAAGATGAGGATGAGTGATGATATTGATGAAGGGACAATCACAAAGAACACCCATGCCCTGGCCGGGATTCGAACCCGGGACCTCTGGCGTCGAAAGACGCTGTGGTAATCACTCCGTCACGGAGACCGGCCTTACTGTCACGATTAGTCTAAAATAGCAGAAAAGCAACACTAAATAACAAAAAATCTCATTATTTTAATTTTGAAAACTTATGAATAATAGTAGTAAAATATGAAAACGAAGTTCTGACCTGGATCATATATTTTACACTCAATTTTTTGAGCTAATTCATTCATTATAACCTTCCGTTAAGTACTTCATTTTTCTTATGGGCTGCGAAAACGATAAACATATTACTGTTTTCTACTGTGAAATTAACAGTACCAATTTCCAGGGGTATTGCCTTACTTATTCGGACCCCTCCCCCTCCCAACCTTCTGGTGACGCACATGAATGCATATTTGAGTGTCAATGGGCCTCGTACAACCACACCTTCAATACTCCAAATTATCGCTCTCCAACAACAATTTACTTCCTGCCACCAGATGGAAGCAGCGGCGGCGTGTCGTCTGCCAGATGCGTTCTATCTGAATGCCATTGCTGGGAGGTGTCGTTGAGTCAAATCTCTTCCTCTTCGTTTTTTTCTTGAACTCCCTTCCTTTCTTCCCGTGCACGTCACTCATCAACACTTCCCTTGCAGTGTTGCCACATTTTCCCGATGAAAATGCATGTGACAGAAAGAAAACAATTTCGCTCTTAATAATTCAATAACTATGCTGATAAAGCTATATATCCACTGTAGTGCCAGTTTATCAATATGGCGTATTTTACCAGAAGTTTTGGCAATAATCAAAATGAGCTATCGGACAATTGGTGAACACATCCTAAAAGTTTCGATTTTGCCTATATATTGTCAGAAAGATAATTATTTAAGTGCACCTCAGTTATTCGCAAATGCTTTTTTTTCATCCCCATTGTCCAATTGTAATATTTTAAAATTTTATTCTGAAATTACGAAAAAATCGCTTCAACCAGAAAACAACTGCCGATAACCTTTTACATTGGGCGGTGGCGTGCCCATGATTTTCGAAATAGGGGTGTACGTAAACATTTTTTCTCCTAGTCACACCTCATTTTGTCATCTCTTCCTGGCTTTGAAGTACTTTTTTTTAGGAATAATGGGCCAAGAGGGGTATTATGAGCCCCACCAACTCCTCTTGGGCACGCCACTGACATTGTTGTAACGTGAGGTACCGTGAATAGTACAGCAGTTATGGTCGAAAAACTGCACCGATGCATGCAAATCCAAGATGGCTGACGTTTTTTCGAGATAGTGGATTTTCCCTGATAGGTAAATTTTGTGAATTTTCTGGATAAGACGAATCTCAAAGGGACTGGTTTTGTAATTTCTTTTGTTGGACTACAGATGCTTACAGGAGACATGACATGAATCGCTTAACACTACAGTGTAGACCAAAAGTGCGTAACCATAACCCTGGTCGACACACATAAATCCAATGTCCCGACACATGATGTGTGTGACGGGATAACCGTCTAGGATACAAGCCATACTACCATACTACTTGAAATCAATTTAATTTTCTTAAATGAAAAGGTGGTCATGTAACATATCATAATAGGCTAGAATATCATGAGAAACGCGATGGTTGACCAGTCTTATCATAGCCGTTGTCCGAACATGGGCTACTTCCACAATTCTTCCAACACGATGGAGCTCCACCGCATTACAGTCGGGAAATCCATGGATATCCTTGATGTGCAGTTCCACCGAAGATAGGTGGCAGGGATACAGTGAATGGGCACCAATGTTCCTCGGACCTGATACCACTGGATGTTTACCTGCAGCATCACGTCAAGGCACTTGTGTATGCTATGAAAATTCTGGACCTTGATCATCTGGAACAGGGAATTGTCGAGGCATGTGATAGCATTACGCTAAAAGTGTGGATATAAGTTCGCCAGAAAGGATGAACTAACACTCTAATATGGTGATCAACATTTCAAACATTTTCTGTAAAACCTTTTTGTACAGTCCAGACATTTGCATAGTTGAAAACTATCATTGTTTCTTTGTTTTTCATTATTCATGAAATTACCAACTACGTGAGAATGGTTAAAGTTATGATAAAACTAAGCACACCATCGCGTGTTTCGTAAATTTCTATCCTATTTTGATGTCACATGACCACTTTCCCATTTAGAAAAAAAAAGTTGACTCCAAGATGGTGGCTTTCAAAATAGCGTAATTTTTATAGCATGACCTAAATGATTTTCCCACTCACCCACATCATGTCCATTTTGTCTTTTATGAGGGTAGTTCCACACTTTTTGGCCTACCTTATACGTTAAATTTTACGCAATTGTTCTGCGTAACAAAGTCGGCTTTTCAATAAAACCACTTTACGTCATAAATCCACCTGAGCAGCCAGTACATGGGGAAAATACATAGTGAGACGCCAAGTCAAATTCTAAATGGGTTCAATCCATCAGAGACACCGTGACGTCAACATCACTATCCGTTTAGAGTGATGTTTACATCTAGAAGCTACTTTCAAGACTTCTTCAGAATTTCGTTTCTATTTCCTCCAACCGTCCTGAAGAATTCATTTTCATCTTTCCATCTCTCTCTCTCTCTGTTTCATGAGAAAATAATATCGTTTGTCAACCAGTAATGAAAATTGACGGTGTCAAGAGAAGGGGCTTGTCATCGGTTGCCATGGAAAGCTCAGAGATAAGGGCGATGGAATTCTGGAAGACACCCCTTCCTCCTCCCAGGACCTAAAGGCGAGGAAGCAAGCTTTCAAGGAATTATTGCATTCACACAGACATTTCGGCTGATAACGTCATATTGGAAAAAGTGGAGCCGTCTGGCGTACTCACTAACTCCAAGTACAATGGGATGTTATTTTCTACATTTCTTTCGCATTGAGGAAGAAGGGAAGAGGCGAATGCAATCAGACGACATGTCATCCGCGTATTGAAGTATGTGTTGTTATTCTATTTTCATTCTATTATGTACTGTTTGTTCTCAGAATGATCTACATTGCTGCAGTATTGCTGAGAGGAAAATATATCCTACATAGACGGTCACCTCCAATGCTTTCAATATGTCACAAGTCTTGCCCAGAACAAAAGATCTACCAACCACTAAGTTATTACGACATAAATTATCTCCATTAACTTCCAGTACGCACTTATAAAGAATGGATTAGCTATTATTTTGCCTGCCCTCATCATCATAACACCTTACACATTTCGTCATCTTTCGGTTGCAATAGTATCACACCTCCGAGAGCAAAAATCAAATGAAAAACCAGTATGTGTTTTGTCACCTAACTTCCTAACGTACTGGGATTGTTATTTTTAGTCCTAAACCGACACTGATTGTTTGAACGGCACTAGACGTGAATTAGAACAAAATTGCACCCATAGTGACACTTTCAAATATCCATATGAAACATAAGCATTGACGATCGCAGCCCAAACCTGTACACATTTACTCTCGATATGCAGGTTTAATACTGAGCATAATAATTAGAGACTCCTAACAGTAGCGCCACTACCGTCCAAGAGCGAAAGTAACAACTCTCAGAAGTCTGATAGAAAGGCCACAATAATGTATAATGCCTAGGAAAGAATTTATTTGAAAATTGCGACATTTGCATCAATCACATTGTGAATAAATCTAGGAGAGGATTGAGTCTGTGGTTACAGATGTGATTGTGTAAGTGATTTGTTGCAAGGATAATTTTGTGTTCTAAGTTAGAATTTGAGACTTTATAGTTTATTGTTTGAATATTAGTGTCGTTCTAAATATATGTGCGCCAATGTGAACATTAATTCATGAAAAAATCTAAAGGCCGTAAAGCCAAATTTGCTGGTACAAAACCAGCTGAATCCAACATGGACACGGACATTAGTGCCATGGAACTTTCCAGCAACGTGGAAATCATAACTTCTGTAGAAGAAGTTAATAAGTTGAATTCTCAGTGTAATAATATAGATTACACCCAACAAATTAGTAAATCAAGTTCCAAAAAAGTTTATGAGCAACAGGTATTGAAGTACAGAAGTAATCATTTAGGTCCGTATGAAATATTTGTGAAATCTAAACATCAGGATGCCTCAGGTGGAAATGGCAAAGGAAACATTGGTCAACTTCACATTTTAAAATTAGGTCAATTAGTCAGCAAAGAAAATATTAGAGGTTTGAAAGAGATTGATAGCCTTGGGAAAAATCTAGCTAGACTTACATTTACGACATCTAATTATGCAAATGATTTCCTTTCGAATCCATTACTGTTACAGAATAATTGGGAAGGTTTTGTTCCATCACACCGAGTACGAAGAATGGGAATTATGAAAGATGTACATCAGTCAATAAGTGAAGATGAAATTTTGCAAAATATAAATTCATCAACAGCCAAAGTAATAAAGGTAAAACGCATTGTGAAGTATAAGTACGAGGAGGGTACTCGCGTTGCTGTTCCAACTCGAACGGTAATTGTAACATTCGACTCGCAATCCTTACCACAATATGTCACACTGTTTTACAAAAAGTTTGATATTGATAGGTACATTCCCTTGATTAAACAGTGCACTAATTGTTTTTATTATGGGCACTTCAGGGCTAATTGCAAAAGTAAATTAAAATGCAAACGCTGTGGTGAGAATCACGAATCGTCCTCTTGCACAAATAAGATCAAGTGTTTCCATTGTAATCGGGAGCACACTGCAATTGACAAAAACTGTCCTGAAAAACAACGCCAAAAGGAAATAATCAAAATTATGACAGTTCAGAATGTTTGATATGGTTCGGGGTGAAGGACTTGGTAATGAGGATTAATAACCAGACGGTGAACAATTAATACATTTAATATACACTGGACGTTATGTCCGAAGCATTCAAATACATTGAACCATGATATAACAAACATTACACAGAATATATCTGCTTATGATTTTTCTTCTTCTTGCCGTGAAGACTAAGCCTTGTAGCCATACCTAGACCGTATCATCCCTCCAGGTGTCCCATAAAAAAATCAGATATGCTGATGACCGTATCGATCTGGTGGGCGGCGAACCCTGGTAGACCTTCTCGGAGATGAGTGAGGTGTGCTAGGACCTGGTCCTGGGTATCCGGCTCTGCCTGGGATAGGTTCTGGTACTGTTCCACCGGGTTTTGTTGAATTTCTATTTGGTATTGTAACGTTGAAGTCGTCGTCATCTGCAGTGTCACGTGAAACACGTCTCTTCAACCACCTGGGATGTACCACTCGTTTGATTCCATCTTCCAACATTATCTCGTAGAGGATACTATCCCCAATTCGACGAATGACAACTCCTGGGATGTAATTTGGAGTACCATGCTTAGGTGATTGAACCCAAACTGCTGAGTTGATGGTGAAAGTACCATATCTCGACGAAGAGTCGTTCCGAAACTTTGCTGACTTCCTCGGCTTGAACGGAGATTCACTCGACAGAGGCAGATTGTTTGGTTCCCACCAAAATCTTGGTCGGTATTTCAAGACCGAAAGTGCCGGCAGGCTTCCTTTTCCACCCAGTCGCGTGTTCCGAAGGATGAAAAGAAGGTTGGCGATCCCCATATCAAGTTCAAGCGTGCTGAGATTGGGTTTGTCAGTTATAAGCTTGACAAGAGCGGTTTTGACAGTACGAACGTATCGTTCGGCTAAGCCGTTGCTAGGACTGTGATAATGTGGTGAAGTAACATGTTTGATGCCATTCTTAAGGCAGAAGTTACGAAATTCGAGAGAAGTGAACGTTGGGCCGTTGTCGGATACGATAGTATTTGGTATCCCTAGCGTGGCGTAAGATTGCATAAGCCAGCGGATCGTTTCCTTTGTGTCCAATGTGTGTAGAGGCCATACTTCTGTCCACTTGCTGAAGGCGTCTACTATCAGTAGGAACTTACGCCCTGCAAAGAAAAAATGGTCTATATGCCATCTCTCGTTCACATACGAAGCGAGAGGCCATGAAGAATCGGGTCCGTTTCGGACCTTAGGAGCGTTTGCTCGGCATGTATTGCAGCTCGCTACAAAATCCGTAATCTCTGCTGACATGCCTGGCCACCAAAATCTGGAAAGACACAACTCTTTCATACGAGTTGAACCAATGTGTCCATCGTGTAAAGCTCTAAGAACTTCATTCCGTTTAACTGTGGGAATGATAAGTCTACCCGACCACATGAGCGTTCCCTGCTCGTACGTTAGGTGAGCTCTTCTTTCGAAGAAAGGTGCGAGCTTCTTCCGTTCGGTAGACGTGTCGTGTTGATCTGGCCAACCATTTACTACACAGGAGACAACTAATGAGAGCAGTGGGTCTTCTGAAGTGGCGTTCTGTATTGAGTCTCGAGAAAGAGGAGCTACAGCGTCTTCAATGGACCCGAAATATGCATGAAGTTCTTCTTCTCCAGCTGGTATTGTGTCACGTGTTTGCGTAGGCAACCTGCTTAGCATGTCAGCTACTTCTACCTTGCTGGAATGAATTATATTATATTGGTATGAAGATAAAAGTAGAGCCCATCTCATCAATCTATTGGATGAATGTTTTGAAATGGCTCGATCCGGAGAAAATATAAACTTTACAGCACGTGCGTCTGTAACAATCTCGAACTTGGATCCGAGTAAAAATTTGTGAAATCGCTTGATACCGTGAACTATGGCTAGAGCTTCTCTCTCTACCTGGGAGTATCTGCGCTCCGTCTCACTGAAGGTGGTAGAAGAGCAGGCGATGGTCTGTAGACCGCTATCAACTCGATGACACAATTGTGCGCCACAGCCGAAAGGAGAGCCATCAGTGATAAGTACAACTGGCTTTGTTGGGTCGAAAGGCACAATAGGATTTATCTGTCGAAGTTCCGCCATGATGCTGTCGAACTCGTGTTGACAGTTATCGTCCCATTTCCAAGAGACGTTTTTCTTGAGTAAAGAAAGTAAAAAGTGAAGTTTCGAAGATAAGTTCGGTACAAACTTTCGATGAAAGTTGATCATCCCGATGAAGGAACGTAATTGTGATTTGTCTTGAGGTGGGGAAGAATTTAGGATGGCCTCCAAGTTCTTGTCTGACGGCCGTATACCAGCGACGTCAATCTTGTATCCTAGGTACTCGATAGATGAGGTTAGGAATTGGCTTTTGCTGGCGCTCGCTTTGACATTGTGTTTGGCCAGACGATTCAGGACATCACACGTGCGTGTGAAGCATTCTTGCAATGTTTCACCTCCGATGATGACGTCATCAAAGTAGAAAGAAACTCCGGGAATGTCATCTAGAATCTTCGCTAGGACCATTTGAAACAGATCTCCACTTATGTTTATGCCAAAAGGTAGTCTGTGAGGTTTATATAAGCCCCAAGGTGTGTTGACGACAGTGATGCGTTTGGCAGCTTCAGAAAGTTCCAACTGTCCGTAAGCCATTTGAAGGTCAATTACCGTAAAGTATTTACACCTGGCCAACTTAGAGAAAATATCCTCGACTCTAGCAATGGGAAACTTGACGTTTTCAGTCATTTTATTCACCGTTCCTGAGAAGTCAGTGCAGAGACGAAGTGAGCCATCTTTCTTGGTAACAACGACAAGTGGTGAGGCCCAATCAGAATATCCGACCGGTTCCCATAACCCTACTTTCACTAGATTTTGAATAGAATCCTGAACACGGTCTCGAATACCGTAAGGAACTTCGTAATGTCTACGAAATATTGGTGCAGAGTTGGATCTCAGTGGTATATCGACCAAATAAGGTGTAATTGGCTTGGACAAATCACCATCAAAGATTTTCTCGTATCTAGAAGAAATTTCTCGCCTTAGGTCGTCGGCACCAGCGTTAGTAATAGTACCTTGTACTGTGTTAGTTGAAAGAACACTGGCCGTAACTAATAATCGCCTCCAAGATGGTTGAATAATGTCCAACCATGTACGACCGATCAATGGATATAAAAGTTTCTCCTGACAGAGAAAGACAGGTAAAGTATAATCCCTATTGTCTAAGTATAGTTTGACGGATGTTTGTGCTGTAACACGAACATATCCTTCGTTTACACCTCGTAATCGTAGGCTAGAATTACATTTAACATAGTGTGGAAACAACTGATCAAAATACTTCTCGTTGAAAAGAGTAACAGCAGACCCAGTATCTACTTCACATTTAACAATACACTTATTGATTTGGAGATTTATTATGAAGCTATCCGAACTGATTTGGTGCTCCAAAATGTGTTGAGTAGAAGTAATCAGTGTGGAACGATGACTGAGCGCACAAGTGTTGAGATGGTTGAAGCTGAACGTAGACAACTCATCGGGTGTTGTGCTCCGTGAGGTTGAACTGGACGTTCTATTCACGGCTCTATCTTTTTGCTTCTTTCTGCATCGTATATTCCAATGGCCTTGTCGTTTGCAGTAGCTACAGATTGCGTTCCTTGCCGGACATAGACCTTGTGGGTGATTCTTTGTGCAGTTGCCGGACTGGGAGTGAGGATTTTGCTTGGTAGCAGTTGTGTTCTGAGGTTGATTGTAGCTCTTCTGCCTCGTTTCGCCCGAGCGTGAACTCTTTGAAGCGCCTGTGTGGCGATCTGGATTCATCCGCGTCAAATTTCTTGAGCTGGTGGCAAAAGTCACAGAATCTGCATTGTACTTATTCGAGAATAATTTAACTTCTCGTTCTAATAACTCACAATGCAAAGCAATTTCTTGACATTTAGCAAAGGAAAGATCACTTTCAGATAATAATCTTTTTCGAGTACTGTCAGATTGTACACCAACAAGAAATTGTTCAACAAGTGCCTCATCTAAATACTGCTCATACGCACATTTGGCTGCTTGTTGTTTGATTTTCACTACGAATTGAGTAACTGATTCTCCTTGAGATTGGATACAATTTCGAAACTTGAACCTCTCTGTAAACTTGTTGGTTTTGGGCCTGAAGTGCTGAACCATTTTGTCGTGAATGACAGCATATGTTAGATTACATGGCATTTCAGGAGCCGTAATATTGCGAAGTACTTGAAAAGCCTTAGGACCTATGACTGCTAAGAGAACTGCTGCTTTTCTTTCATTTGCCACATTCTGGGTGAGACAGAGTTGATCAAAACGCATGAAATAACTCTCGATATCTTCATTTTCTTCAGCAAATTCGCTGAATGTAATGTTGAGAGCCATGTTATCGAAACTTCAAATTACATTAACTGATAGAAATCACTGGCATGTATGAAAGTTACGATGTGTAACTGAAACTTGCATGTAGAAAATTAGCAAACTTAAACGTTACATGTAAGACCGTCTTGTTGATTTGCTACAGAAATCTTACTTGTTATAATCCCGTGCCGATAAAGTCATCCTGACGATACGATTAGAATCCTTCAAATTTTCTATTCACTGTCCACAGCGCCAAATTGATATGGTTCGGGGTGAAGGACTTGGTAATGAGGATTAATAACCAGACGGTGAACAATTAATACATTTAATATACACTGGACGTTATGTCCGAAGCATTCAAATACATTGAACCATGATATAACAAACATTACACAGAATATATCTGCTTATGATTTTTCTTCTTCTTGCCGTGAAGACTAAGCCTTGTAGCCATACCTAGACCGTATCAATGTTACGTTTAACGAAGCTATGAAGAAAGTCCCAAAAATTAACTATATGTATGGATATGAACAGATATCTACTGGCCATGTTCAGGAAATAGAAAAGACAGTAATGCCATTTACATATGCTTCGATATCTAACAATTCGAGTAGCACCTCATATCATAATAATATAATACAAGATCAATACAGTGTATCTAATAAAAGGCCATTGTACAGTTCAAAGAAAGCTGGAAAATATTTGGAAGAGACTGAGTCTTCTCAAGGAAAACGCCAGAAATCTTCTCAAACATTGAAACCATTTGGACAAAATGAATATAAAAAGAGAATGACAAGCTCTGATTATTCTTTGTCAGGATCTCGAAAAGACAATGCTCCGGATTTGTCGACAACATGCCAACAAAATAAATTATTTGTTCTTGCAGAGGCGGCTCAAGCTATCCAGCCAAATCGGGCACAAGAACAAAATTCTACAAAATTCCTAAATAATTTTTCATTATTTATAGAACAATTATGTAGCCTAGCAGGGACTTCGACATTGAACGTTAACCAGGACTGGACTTGCATTGCTACAAGTATTTTGCAATACTTATTTCAACAACCAGCATGCCAGACAAAGTCTTGAAAATGTTACAATGGAATATACGAAGTTTAATTCCTAATAGACATAATTTACAACATATTTTATCTTATTTTTCTGCAGATGTCCTTCTTATACAAGAAACGTGGTTGAAAACTGATTCAACATTGAAGTTTAAAGGTTACAATTGGATAAGAGATGATCGTTTAGATGGATACGGTGGTTCAGCTATAGGTGTTAAAAGAAATATACAGTATGACATTATTTTGTTTCAAAATATAAACAGTCAAATTCAGATTACAGGTGTTCGGATTGCTGATACGTCTTATGTATCAATTTACTGCCCTCCCACAGTGCACCTCCCTGTTACAGTGTGGCAGAATATCGTTGGGCAGCTTCCACCAAACACTTCATTTGTGCTGGCAGGGGACATTAATGCACACCACCCTATGAGGGGCTGTTCTCTAACTGATCGATCAGGTAAGGATTTGTATAATTACTTGCAAGATTCCTCAGCTGTATTACTCAACGACGGGACACCTACAATAATCTCAAGACCTAATGAACAGCCGAGTGCTCCAGACATAACTATTACCTCAAATGATATAGCTTCAAAAATCCATTGGAGTGTATTAGAGAAGTGTTACAACAGTAATCACATGCCAATTATGATAACCTTTCAACATAATAAAAATATAACGTGGTTTACTATGCGCTCTGAACAAAACAATAGTCAATATATATCAAGGAGGGTTGAATGGCAGAAATTCTCCGGAAATGTAAACAATGCAATAAAGAATAAATTGTTGAAACAAGAAGTATCGTATGACACATTGGTGTCTCTCATTCGACAAGAACAAATAAATGCAACAGTATCTAATTTTGGATCTAGAAGAAAAGTGACTCCGTGGTGGACAACGGATTGCCAGAAATGGGTAAACGAACGACAAAAAGCATACATAAATTATAAGGAGAATCCTACCATCAATCATTTTATTAGATATAAAGAAATTGCAGCAAAAACTCAGAGCTTCCTAAAGAAATCAAAATCATACTTTTGGAAGTCATTTTGCTCTACATTAACTAAAGATTCTTCTATTTCAGTGACTTGGAAAATAATAAGTATGTCCAATAATAATACTTGTCATTATTTTGGAGGAGATACCAATTCAGCCTGGATAAAAGAATTTCACCGCAAGTTGACACCAGATACGGTTGAAACTAATCTTTGTCAATTGTTAAACTCTATGAAATATCCAGAAACATCCACGTTAGAATCGCTATTCACTATGGATGAATTAGAATATGTTGTTCATAAACGAAAGAAAACGTCTCCGGGTTTAGATGGTATTACATACGAATGTATTCAACACTGGCCTTTGAATGGATATGAAATTTTACTAAATACATACAATTCAATATGGAATAGTGGAGAAATTCCATCACAGTGGAAAGAAGTGGTGATAATACCCATATTAAAACCAGGTAAACAATCAGGAATACATACGAACTATAGACCTATTGCAATGTCATCATGCCTTGCTAAATTATATGAACATTTAATATTGAACAGACTCACATGGTGGGTCGAATATAATCAGAAATTACCGAAACATCAGATGGGATTTAGGAAAGGAACTGGAACAGTAGATGTATTAGCGACACTAATTTTAGATATATATATGGCTATCTTTCATACGGCGAGAATTTTGTATCGTAGTTTTTCTCGATCTAAGTAGCGCCTATGATTCTGTCCTTCCAAATATACTGTTACAAAAATTGGAGAAAATGAACGTTCCACGTAATTTTATAAAAAGTATTCTTGGATTATTATTGGCACGTAAGTTGTACATTCGATATGGAGGACAGTTATCCACCGCACGCTATACACATAAAGGTCTACCACAAGGCGCAGTGCTGAGTCCCATGCTATTTAATATGTACACGGCAGATTTAGACTCAAAAATTCTTCAACACACTCGTCTATTACAATATGCAGATGATATTGTTATATACACTAGTAGTAAAAATATTCAAGAAGGGGCTCAAAAAATTCAAAAATCTCTGGATGAATTTTCATTATGGTGTGATGTCAATGGAATTGAAGTAAATCCAGACAAGTCTTCGGTGGTAGTTTTTAATAAGAAGAGATCTCATTCATGCATATCAAAAAATATAAACGGAAAAACTATTAGTCAACAAAGAAGTCATAAATTTTTGGGACTTTTATTAGATGAAAAACTTAAATGGAAGTCACAAGTAGAACTGGCACAATGTAAGGGATCTCAAGTGTTTAACATAATAAAAATGTTGACAGTTAAGAAAAAGTGGGGTGCTGATCCTAAATTATTTCATCAGATCCATAAACAGATGCTAAACTCAAGACTAGAGTATGGTTCCTTTATGTACAATGATAATTTAAGTTGGGCTTTTAACACGCTATCTTCTATCCAATATAGCAGTTTATCCAGGATTTATGGCCTTTGGAAAGGAACTCCAAAACAAGCAACTTTCGTACAAGTGGGAGATCCACCATACAAACTTAGAGTTAAATATCTTGCGAGCAAATTTTTACTTAAGAAAATTGCCAACACGACATCTCCGATCATACCAAAACTTCAATTGTTAGACTCTTTGATGCTCAACAGACGTACAGCAAAATATAAATCCAGATTACCTATACTATATTATGCTTATAAGGACATTAATAAATTTCAAGCTAATATTATTCGTTTACCTAATGCACCATGCTTCATGACAGACTACTTTAATATGATATCTCCCATGAGGATTCATTTTCCTGTCTACCCAAGTAGAGTTTTCAGGAAGACAATCCCTACAATTTCAAATAATATATATCAAGACTACATACATTCAAAATTACAATGTGAATATCACATATATACAGATGCTTCAAAATCAACGTCTGGAAAAACAGGAGCAGCATTTTACTGTGATAATTCTGCTGAATTCAAAATTTTTCCTTTGCCATCGTATCTGTCAATTTACACTGCAGAAGCTTTTGCAATACGACAGGCATTGCTTTATGTACAAAAGAAGAAGTTAAATTCAGTTCTAATTGCAACCGATCAGCCTCTGTGCTAAATTCTTTACAGTTTGCATCATGGTCATGTCATACGGAATGGTACATTGTTAACATAAGAATACTTACACTGAAATTAACGAGATTGGGATATGATATCAACTTTATTTGGACACCTGGACATTCTTTAATAGAAGGGAATAATATAGCAGATACTTTGGCAAAATATGGAGCGAATCAAACAATCCAACGGCCGCTTCCAATAAAGATTCCGTCCGTAGTTTTGGAATCACACACTAGAAAAATACTATTTACTGACTGGCAAAACTTGTGGACAAATACTGGCACTCAATGCGGTAAGGCCTACTATTCTATACAAGAAAGAATTCCAAAGGAATGTTGGTTTAAACAGATTCAACTCTCCCGGAGTTCCCTCACAACTATAATGCGCTGCAGGTTAAATCACACTATCGCCGCAGCTCATCTGTACAAGAAGAATTTAGTGACTTCACCAGTTTGTTTGTGCAATGAATATACTGCAACTCCAAACCACATTATATTTCAATGCAAACTTTATGAAACTTACAGAGAACCATTTTTACAGGAATTGTACAGGAGTGGACATCAAGCGCCACTGACACTGCCTTGTTTACTGACTTCACCTTCATCCTCGGTAATCTATATTCTTACAAAATATCTTAATAAGTCTAATATAATTCTGTAAAAGTGTAATGAAATTTGGAAACTATTTATTATGAAAGGAATAATTGAGAGTAAATATTATGTGCATACATGTATATAATACCAATTGATAAATTGTTAACTGGTGCATGGATTTTGTCCACAACCAATAAATATTTTATATAAAAAAAAATCTAGGAAAAATACGTAATAATACTTGAATTGTGAAAAAGTAGATGCGCAGAGAATAAATCGAGCCACTGTACATTGCAGATGTGGTATTACAACGTACGTCACGTATTGTGTGTGTCAAGTTTCCCCAACGCGACTGCAACCGGCAGAACACTTCGCACGCAAATCAATGTTTGCTCGTCGAAGTTGATGCTCTCCCCTCCTCCTGCGAGACGCATGATACGCAGAAGGGATGTAACGTTCAAACAGGAGGTTGGTGGGAGGGGAAGGGGGGAGAAGGCGGTTTGGGGTGTTGGTCATTCTACCGTGGAGAACTTTGGGGGAGGTTGCAATCTTGTGTAACACATTTCGAAACCGAAGTTTCGATCGGATCGTGCTGGCAGAAACCGACCGTGATACGCAAGAAGCGACCTGGTGCAAGGGTCATAATTTATTGCAAATATACGAGGCCTGATCGAAAAGTTACAAAAGGTCCATAGAAATCATTCAGAAAAAAAAATGGAAACGTCAATTGCAAAGATAATTCGTATATAGTAGAATCTTTACTGTTCCAATGTCATTAATACACCCCTAAATAGCATACCAAAATACATATTTAGGCAAAAAGAGGATTTGTTTATACAGTTTGTCGAATTGTTTTTTTGTGTCGATTCCCCTCCACTTCTGGCTAATTGCGACAATGGGAATGAGTGATGGTTTTGATTGATTAATTGATTTTTTTTATTTCACTTCGCTTTTCTGCCACTTTTGGCTAATCGCGAAGATGAGTGATGATATGATGAAATTGATGAAGAGATGAGACACTCACCAAGAACACCCATGCCCAGGGCCGGGATTCGAACCTGGAACCCCTGATATCGTGTAGGGCTGTGTTAACCACTCCGTCAAGGAGGTCGGCGTGTGACGGTTAGATGAAATTTGATGACGAGACACTAACAAAGAACATTCCTGAGAATCAAACTCAGGACTTTTTCAGGTGCGAGATCGAAGGTCAAGCATTAAACGCACTCGGCTATCGAGGCGATTGATTGATTGATTGATTTAGTTTATTTTACTTCGCGTTTTTTACCTCTTGGCTAATTTGCGAAGATGGGGATGAGTGATGAAATGATGAAATTGATGAATGGACATTCACAAACAACCAAGTCCGAGCGGGATTCAAACCCGGACCCTTGGCGTCACAGCGCGATGTAATAACCACTCGGCCACAGGGTCCGGCGGATATCGAGGCGACTTATAACACTTTACTATCTAAGTTTTTGAAACATCAAATAAAACTAAATACATTTTCTTTGTTCTCAAACACCAGCAATTCGAAGAGAAAATTAATTTCGTATCGATCGACAAACTTAATTCACCACAGTCCATGAACTCATGATAATATTTTAGAAAGCCAAGGAAATGCATGTACAACTAGCTTGTTGTTTATCAGAAATATGCTGGAACAAAAATTCTAAGCTTTGCCTTAATCTAAAAGTTATTGGGGTGCTAAATTATAAAACTACGAGCTGATTGTCCGGCCTTTGCCCGGGTATATATTTATACCAATCTTCTATTAGGCAGCAAAATAATGAATTCTAACTATAGTGTAAAATGAACTTGGAGTTGAACGGCATTGGGAGTGTCACTATTCATTTTAGCGACCTCGAAAACTATGGATTCCACACTAATATCGGTCGTATACATACCACCCCTCCCCTAGGGGTGCCAGGGGTGTCTTGGAGTTGAACGGTATTGGGAGTGTCACTATTCATCTTAGCGACCCCGAAAGCTATGGTTTTCGTACTAATATCAGTCGTTTTCGATTATTTTTACGTCACCCCCTTCCCACCCCCACCCCCAAGGGTGCCAGGGGTGTCTTACCCGCACAGTATTTCTTTCCAGATTGTAAGCCATATGTCTACCAAGTTTTTGTCATCGTGAATGTCAGCAATTAGCTTAGAGACTCCGAAAACTATGGATTCTTTATTTTTCACCCCCTCTCACCCCCCATCCCGATAGGCGATGAACTTACAGTTGAACGGCACTGGGAGTGTCACTATTCATCTTAGCGACCCCGAAAACTATGGATTCTACACTAATATCGGTCATTTTCGATTATTTTTACATGTCACCCATTCTCACCCCCACCCCTAGGGCTGCCGGGGGTGTCTTACCCCCACAGTATTTTTTCCAGATTGCAAGTGATATGTGTATCAAGTTTGGTTGAAATCGCTCCAGGCGTTCGAGAGTTATGCCGGAACAAACATACATACACACATACATTCATACATTTTTATATATATAGATTCTTTTTAAAATCTAGGGCGTCACATGACGTCATGTAACCATATTCTTTGAATATCTCTCATGAACTCATACATGTATTTCGTCTTAACTGTACCAATTGATTGATTGATTGAGTTAGTGTTTTAAGTCTATTTTATGTACAATAAGGCTAATCGGGACTGGACGTATAGTTTAAAGTGGGATCCGAACCACTATGTGCCTACACCGAGTATCGAACCCGGGACCCCTTGATTACTACAAGGCAACGACGCTACCACTGCGCCATCGGGAGGATCGTCTCAACTGTACCAAGTAGTCCATTCTTAAGGTGGAATGCATACAAGTGGTCCAGCAGGAGCAGTGATTAGTGCGGTTGGAAAGCAAGAAATATATGGAAGAATATTTCACTTCCGGCGGAGAATGTGCCCTTTTGGGGGCGGATACTACATTAATTCTCGAACCTAAAACGCCCCAGACCCCAAGTTTTTAAGCCCTCGTTATAAGCACATTATATTGAAATCTTCATATTTCCAACTACTTTTCCCTCTTTCCATTTTTCGCCATCTGCACTAATAACGCAGTTGTCCTATGGTGTCAAGACTTTTGAAACACCCTATACATATACAGATTGTCAAAAATTGAACTATTATGATTATATGGGATTAGTCTGACACTATTTTGGATGTTACCGTTGAGTTCTGGCACATCCAAAACATAAGGTTTGATCCAAAACATGATCAAATAGCTGCAAGGGTTATTTTTAGACTTCTCGCGGCCATATTGGCCGCCATATCTAATACCATTTGATAAAGTGGGTCTTTTTAATTTCTTATTATCATAATACAGTTATAAACTGCAAATTAGGTGAAAATAAGATGTCATGAATGATAAATAACTGCAATAAACTAACAGGTTTCAGGTTTAGAATCTTCGTCATGACCGCCAATTTGAAGACACCATTACAGATAAACGAGGGCTGTTTGGGGTATGGGGCGTTTTAGGTTCGGGAATTAATGTAGTATCCGCCCCCAAAAGGGTACGTTATCCGCCGGAAGTGAAATATTTTCCGTTGTTCGGACCCCACTAGATGGGTAAACGGGTTGCGAGAAATTACGTGAAAAAGATCTGTGTGTTTCGTAATTCTGCCACGAAATTCGGTTGCAGGGATTCCTAAAGCATCAGCAATCAAAGTATATACTACATTTATTTTCTACTTGTTAATGTTTCACTCTTTCGAAATAGACAACTAAGAAATCAAAACTTGAGTGTTAAATGACTAAAATAAGTTTAAGAGTTTGAAGTAGAAACTGGAATCATGACTTTTAGACAAATCATTATTTCTATTGTCCTAGCTTATTGATTTACATTCGTGAAAGCAGAACAAAGCTATACTTTTAGAAGTCTTACACGGTAAGCATTAACTGAAAAAAAAAACACGCTGAGGCACTGTTTCTTGCAGAATATGTCAAGTGCCTCACACTCACGTCACAAACTTTTACAGTTGAAAAGTTTCGTAAGACATGACGTGCATATCTGAAGAACCTTGCTGTATATAGCTAACTTTGCTGTCACGAATGTATAGACACAACTTTATTGTGCTTCAGTGAATTCTCGTAGTGCGTCTACATTTATATACTTCTCATTATTGTACTTTGGGCCCTTCTCGTTCTCTATTGCGCATTCGCAACCTTTTATTGGCTGCCAGGTATACTAATTGAAAACACTAATAACATGCTTTCTCTGTTATTTGTTCGTTTCGTGTGCGCAAGGGCTGGCTGTAAATTTGTTTCCATTGGCCCTTGTACACCTTCCCCGAGGCGTTTCTTACCAACACAGTTTACTCTGTGTGATTTGACTTTTTCTTCTTCTTCTTTCACAACCTGGCTCAGGTGGGCAGTCACTCTGGAAAGGATGCATGCCACTTTTAGTTTCCGTGTTGCTTGTGGCAATTAGCGATGGAATCTGTTCAACAAACCCTGTCTTCCTTTTTTTTTTGTTAGCTTTGTCGTGCATCTTGGAACAAAACGTTCTTTATTTCAATTGCTGCACAGACTATTCCGTGTCTGCCCCGAGGAAAGGAACATCAAAAGAGACCGACTTGCCTTTTCGCAGACGGGTCTCAGAACGAGTCACGACATGCTTTAATTGATTCTGATACGCGTCGAGCAGGGTGTCAATGGCGTATCCAAAAACCAGGTGGCATTGAGACACACGCACATGGTCGCACGCATCGACTGCACTTCAAAATAGTCACCTTCCTATCATTTGATTTATTGTCTACGTTGTGGGTTGCAAAATAACCAGAAGTGACTTAAACTTCATCGTATTTTCTAAAGAACTACTTCTACCATTTGGTGTGTGAGAATACTTCGTTCACATGATTATTCCTTGCGACAGTTTACAAAGCTATCAAGAAAATCTCCACCTGTTTCCTCTCTCTCTCTCTCTCTCTCTCTCTTTCTCTCTCTCTCTCTCTCTCTCTATCTCTCTCTCTCTCTCTCTCTCCATGTGTGTGCCTGTTTCCAGCTTTCATTCTTTATCCTATTTCTCCCGAGGGTGCCAATCTATTCCATGGCCAGTGGCGCGTCCCCCAGATCATGTCCCAGTATCCATCAAGTATTTAATTACGACAGCGTTTCCACTAACTTCCTATTTTGTATGAATGAATGAAACACCCTCCCTTGCCCGGGAAAACAAATGCTACCACTACCTAGATAGAGGCGGCAAAATCTCCCTCGGACAAGCGAAATAGCGTTACGGTCCAGGTTAAGTTCGTGTGTAGGAACCGGTGACCAACAGTGCATAGTAATAAGCCATATCGAATAAAAACAAAGACATATGTACTTTCAAATTACCACCTCTTTACCTGTAGCCGGGAAGCGGCTAGCTGCATACCTGAAAATCACGGGTAGCGACATGCATACGAAAATGATATAGCCCAAAATTAACATGAAAATAAAAAGTATATTCTATTTGTAACCAACAAAAATGGAATCATTACAGGTCCCCACACTTGCACTCTCACATTCTCTCTCAGATTCAATCCTCATGGGGTCATCGACACAATAAATTATACATGACATGTACAGGTTTTATGACGACAAGCCCTAATTATTGCATTCTCAATTAATTTTATCTTACTTTTTGTCTAATCAGGTCATTTGTGATTTTGCTCCAGTGCTACTTAAATCCTAGCCAGCCCTTACTTAAGTTCAACTTTTGTTTTTTAAAAAAGAAACTAGTCGGCGCGGTGACAATACATTACTTGACCAGTATAAACAAAGGCGTCTCAACGGCAATTACATTCACGTGGGCGGACGTTTTCCTTTTACAAGACCTCACGTGGTTCCAAACATAACAAATAACCTCCGTTGAGTGGCGCAAACATATACTCTCTAGCAGGCGGGACTTAAACACTTCGCCGCGACGAGCAATTCACATTACCAGGCAAATACTTTAACAAATAATCACATATGCGACCGGACATAGCTAGCAGCGACACAGCGCTGACACATAAAAATGAACAAACCTCAAGTAGAATATGCAATTAAGCGGGCGGCGCTTTACTCTAATAGTACGCACTTTAAACAAATACAAAGGAGCACAAACAACAATGAATTTAAGATCATAAAAAAATATCACAAGGAATACGAAAAATTGACCTGAGACGAATAGATTACACATGACAAGCGCGACGGGAGTTCGGTATAAAATTTCGAGTCGAGTGGGCGTTTTCAAAATGTCGACGAATTTCAAGGGCGTTCTCTAAATCAATCGGGCCGTCACGTGTTAAGGTTCACACAGATGAATACTTTACCATCTCTCAGCTTCCGGGGTGCATCCAGGCGTCTTTATGGGCGATTGAAAACACATAGTATCCACGCGAAAGGTTTCCTTGGTCGTGACGATGAAGATGCAAAAAGGGTTCAAACACCTAGTTCCCCGGCTCCTCTTCCTCTCGGGATCGGTGGATCTCCGTGGTATGGCGCGGTTCGGACGTCGCATCTGAGCGGTCGTTGTAGGCGTCGTCGGGGCGTCAACATCTCTCTCTACATCTCTCTGTCGCGGCTGGTAGGCGTCGTCGGCGTCGTCGGGGCGTCAACATCTCTCTCTACGTCTCTCTGTCGCGGCTGGTAGGCGTCGTCGGGGCGTCAACGTGGCGGATGGTAGGCATCGTCGGCGTATCAATAGGGCGGCGTTCGACGTTCTCTCTCTCTCCATGGCGGCGGATAGGCATCATCGGCGTAGTTTCTTCTGACATCAGGCGAATCGACGTAACGCCCTCATCTCTCTTCTCCCTCTAGCCCGCCATAGTTTCCGGTGTTCCTCGTTTCTCAAAAATTATAAATGGCGTAAGGTAATCACGGAAACGGTTTCGCTTCAACTTCCCCCAGCGGTTGAGGTAGGCGCACTCGTGTAGACTTACTGCCTATCACACACACTGGTGTTCGCACAACACAACAAAGTCCACTGTACACGAAAGGTAGCACGAAGGTGCTCTCGTTCCAAGAATCGCGGCAAAACTGTATATGGAGAGGTAGCACGGAGCTTCTCTCGCTACAAGGATCGCGGTAAGACTGTGTGTCGAAAAACCATGTCCTTCGTTTTATTTAGATTTTGAAAAACGACGCTAGGCGATCGTTGAAGCGACGCTTCCGAAGAGGTCAGTCCACTTTGCTCTATTGTCTCCCAAGTGGGACGAGCCGTGCTCGAAGTTGAGTTTGTGCGGATTAAGCTTCCGCCTGGCTGTCGCCCATAGCTCAATAGCAATCGCTGTCCACAAACTGATCAATTAGAACCGATTTGATCTGGCGTCCGTAATTGTCGCTTGATCGTGACGAAACTCCACACATCCGTCCTTGCACACATGCCGCTGCGCTGGTATAAGTTTCACATGAATCGGACCGTTGGAAACCGAGATATTTAAATGTTTGTCATTACGGTCGAATTTCCTAAGCTTTAGACGCATAGCGTGACCCTTCAGGTGCTCACCCTTAACACAAGCGAATGTCTCGTTCCTCCCGTCGGCTTGGCAAAAATCAAATATGTAATCTTACAAATTAAAACACTCAACACTTTGAATCAACACGTCTTTTTACCGCTACATACATGAATAATAATGATAATAATAGTGACGGTAAATCTGACTGTCACAATTTCTAAAAGTCATTTTCTTAACTTTAGTGAACACCTTACTTGATCTACCCTATAAACGCTGCCCTTTCTTCATCTAACGGATTAAATATGGTACACCTAGTAGCAAAACTGAATAGCAAAACAGCTAATTTACTAAGGAAATATACCCGATTCTCTCCTCCCTCGCGTCATCGGGCGTATTGCAGCATGGTGCCAAGATGTGAACTCTTTTACATTATATTTTAGAAAAATATACACATTATCCCATTTGTGGGTAGCCGGCCTCCGTAGCGGAGTGGTTAGCACTTCGCGCTACTACGCAAGGGGTCCCGGGTTCGAATCCTGGCCTGGGCATGGATGTTTGTGAGTGTCCATTCATCAATTTCATCAAATCATCACTCATCCCCATCTTCGCAAATTATCCAAACGTGGCACAAAAAGCGAAGTAAAATAAAGCAAACCAATCAAAACAATTTGTGGGTACCCCTCATTCTTCCCTTCGCACTGATTCCCCCGAAATCTAGGGTGACCCCGTACGTCCCGTTTCACAGGCGTTTCCCGAGGTTATTATTACAAAAAAAGCCCTACTTGTCTCTTTTATTTTAAAAAATCTTTAAAAATTCCATGATTTAATTTTTTCTCTTTTCTTTTTATAATGATGGAATTTTTAAACTAGCGTCATAGCAACACTGTGGCAAAAACTGTGTTAATTGGCTCGGTTCGCGGGATTGTATTGTTTGGTATGTGGTCAGTTCTTTGTAGAGCAGTGAGAACGGTCAAGAAGCGTACATGTAGTTTCAATACGGAATTACAACAAGAATTTAAATTCCTGCGTCTTGGCACAAACTCAAAAGACGAATCTCGTGTTCTGTGGCAGATAATGTGGGGTAAGTTTTGGGGTAAGTTTCATAAACGGTTGTTGAAGAATAAAGCTATTCTCAAGAAGATTGGTTCTTCTGATAAATACTTCTGGATTCCTCAACTTCAGCATAGGACTAACACTAAAAGTTGATCAGAAGGGAACAGGAAGATTATAAATATTAATTTCTTTCGACAACGGGATACCATATTTCATTTATCGTCTTTTATGCATCATTTATGTGATCGATACCTTAAATAATAACAACACGTTAATTTTGTAATTATTCCTAACCAATATGTCAGGAGGGGGTAAACTGACCTCCTTCCTTGGTATGTTCCGTTTTATTTATGTTTATCTTTCTCTCTCATTCTGTTCTCTCATTCCCTCTGTTCCTTTCTCGCTCATTTTTTCGTTTCCCCTCTTTTTTCCGTATCTCCTCTACACATTTTATCTACCTCTGTCTCTCTCTCCGCGTTCCTGCCACCCCCCATCCCTCACCATACTTCTCTCTCCGTCTCTCTCCCACTTCCATGCTCTGCTTCTCTCTCTCTCTCTCTCTCTCTCTCTCTCCATTACCCTTCTCTTCCCATCATTCATTTAGCTCCACTCGCAGAAAAAAAAGCGAGCGAAGCCAATCTGCACGCCACTGATATCCTAAATGAACCCGCGTGCAGGAAGTCCCCTAAATCGTGCAGCCATCGCCTGAACTTCAGGCTCGTTGGTGGAAATCGTATTCCGTGCAAAAAGACCTTATTTGCTCCCCGTTTCTTAATTACCTGGCGAAACAACGAAAGCTAGTTGGGCAAACATCCGAGTCTATTCCCACAGCCGTTCCTTTCTGCGATTGTGACTCTTTCCGTTCCCACGACGCCCTGGCAACGCTGCAGGACGGGAAAAACCTCGAATGAGATTTTCGTAGGCATATTCACGGCGTACGGCTCCCATAACCAAATGGTTCATTTCACGAGCCAAGGAGTTCGTTTGTAGACAATGTTCTCACTTCTTTGTGAAGACACGATGCTGCTGTCCAAGCATGACCAATGTTTTCTCAGTGTTGCCAAGCTCGACGTCAACTTTCGTACTGGCGTTTATTATTATTATTCTCTGGTTTAGCACTCTTAGAAACCCCAAACCGAGAGAATGTCATAAATCGAGAAAACAAGCAAATACAGCTTATCAGGATAATTTCTCGTATTTTATGTGAAGGTGGATGCATTGCAGCTGGGTCAAAAAGTAGTCAAAAGCAACTGCAGAACAGTGTGTCGTAGTTCAGTGTTCACAACGTATTGAATACAATGTTGGATTGAACAGAATACAACAAACATATTGAATACAATATTCTTGTTTCTGCTTTGAATCTAATAACTTTACGATTACTTTATAACAAATTCGCATTTTCTAAAAATTAATTTTGCTCATTAGATTTATTATCAAGAAAATAATGTACTTCCTATTCTTAAAGATCAACCGGTAGCATAGAACACATTTGTAAATTATATACTGTATAGATACTGAATTGTTTCTTTATGCACAAGTACTTTCAATTTACACTTCTTAGGTTCGTATGTACAGTGTCTTAAATCATTACTGCTGCTTCCTCACTATCATAACACCAGTGACGTATCACGTATACCAAGTCCAAGATCGGGCTATCTCACTATATCACGTGGTCCTAGGCTATGGAGGAAGGCAGAAGAGTAGGCTCTTGTAAACTCCGTGTGTAAGTGGTTAGACACACCCATTTAATCGTTTCCGGCGTCTTCAAGAAGTCACTTTGCCATGCAAGTGGCAGCCAGGTTGCCAACTCGTAAGAAATCAGGTTGCCAACTCGTAAAAAATCAGGTTGGCAACTCGTAAAAAATCAGGTTGCCAACTCGTAAAAAATCAGGTTGCCAACTCGCAAAGAATCAGTTTGCCAACTTCAGAATCACCATCATCATCTCACTGAAATGAATAATCTTATTTACAATTTCTGATCAATTTTCCTTCTGTATTTTATTCTCTTGGCTTCAGGCTTCTAGCTAGCCTAGAATATACGCTCCTGACCTTTTCCAGTTAATATTCTATCTTTGTCACATATATTTTTATAATTTGTCCTTCATATCCATTGTTTTTTTCTGTGGAGATTTATTTGTAAAATGCTCGACCAAATGTTCATTTGTCCTTGACTTCTGTTGTTTTCATCGTCATATGTATCCGCGTTATTCAAGCATTCGAGGTCGAGTGACTAGAGAAGCACGTTACGAATGCACAGGTTTTAGGTTTGAATCCTGGTAGGGAATAGGTGTTTCATTCAGCGGCGTATCCAAAAGATATTTTAGTCTAGGATTCTAACATTTTGTAAAAAGTAAGAACAGTGTATTGGAAAATTACTAGTCGAAAATAATACTAAAATAACTTGCAATGTACCTGTTACTTATGTATATATTAATTATGACTACTAAAACTAAACCCACAGCGCTACAGCCCTTTGTAGGGCCTTGGCTTACCTACCGACTGCTGGTCTCCCTCCCACACTGTTCCTCCGTCACCTGTTATAGCGTGGAGGTCTTAGACCAGTATTGGGGTGACGGGTGATCAGCCCGACGAACCCCCAGCCGTTATTGTAGGTCTTCTTGACCGGGTTACGCTCACTCACTCGGAGCTCCCCTTCCTCACGAGGGTGGGTTGCCACCGGCCCTATACGTAGGCCGAATAAATTCCGACCGGAGCCGGATTCGAACCTACGCCGTCCCGCAGCGAACGCCTTAACCCGCTCGACTACGGAGGAGGACAATTATGACTACTACCATAAAATAATATATTTTTTAAAAATGCTAAAGAAAAAAATCATCTTACATAACAGAAAATTACGGTCTTCATGGTCTTCTTTACATACATTTACGAAACAGTAAAAAATCCTCGTAAACTTCTACATTTACATTATTTCGTGTCTTAGTATGTAATTTATCTACTTGCAAGCAATATATACAGGGTGTCTACCAGTCAAGAATGTCAAGAAAATCAAGAAAAAGTCAAGAAATTATGCTTGTGGTCAAGAATTTTTGCTATTTTTTTTACAGTATAGAGAATTTACATTATTATATACCTGCACTGGGATTTGATAAAATTGAATATTTGGAAATCTGAAATTGTATTGATTTGTGGTTAAGATTTGTTCACTTCTTTTCTTAAGAATGACATTCTTGTATGTATAATAAGTAATGTGGCCATTTCACATCCAGGATGAAGTCTGAAACATTAATTCTAATTAAAGCAAGCCTAAAATCTCTTGTTTAAGTACAGCTTCAGTTTTAATCTTAACTGGTCTGTGGTAGGGTGGTTTCTTAAATAGAAATATCTATTTTCTTAATTTCCAACTGTACTTAAGTAGGCGTCTATTAAATAAATGTCAAGAAAAAAGGGAAAGAGGTCAAGAAAGAAGGAAAGGAAGGTCAAGAGAAAGTCAAGAATTTTGGATTTGTTATTTTGGTAGACACCCTGATAGTATAGCAACGATTAACGTTTCTCGGTATTATTGAGATAGTGAAATAATAATAATAATAATAATAATAATAATAATAATGCCTTTTATTCCATTATTGCATTTCATTACATTACATATTAAATTTGCGTTATAATATAATTATAGACACTTATCAACCATAAGCAACCAATATACACGTATTACAACTAATCAATACATGTAATAAGGGGGGGAACCCCCGAAGTAAGCCCTCCTGCTCCCGCATACATTCGAGGGTATGCGCTTATTCTCCTGGTTCCTAAAAAAACAGGACGTCAGTTGCTCCGAATTTGACAGTTCTCCCGACATTGTACTCTCTATTTAGTACAATCTGATTGCATTTTATAATAGGTATAATAATAAATTGCAATGCTATACATAGGAATTAGTGTTGCCCACGAGACGAGACTTTGGGCTGTCTCGTCTCGTGGAAGTCTCGTGGAAATGCTGTCTCGTCTCGAAAATATTCGTTTGTCTCGGGACACATGATCAATCTCGTCTCGTCTCGAATTTTTAAAAGCCTGTCCCGTCTCGTCCCGTGGGCAACACTAAGGAATATATACATGACATAATTGGTGTATACAATACATTATGCTGGGAACCAGAATAGAGGGCATAAACCCCGTGAGTGACATTATATTACATGTAAATTCTCATTTTTTTCTTTTTTCTTTTTAAACAATTTGTGAATAGCGTAAACATAACATTTTCCATTTGTACGGATTCTGATTTCCACCGTTATGTTTACATGGTAGGACAGTATTAATAACATTTTTTTAATAACATTCTCAATAACGTTCCCCGGACGGTGAGACAGGCATGCATAATCTCGGAGTCACAGTGAATTCCGTTCTGGCTTTCCAGAGCGGTTCTGATATACAAATTATTTTCATCATCAATTCACAGAACCCAACTCACAAGTCCTGAACCCCATTCTGGCATACCAGAGCAGAGGTCGCGATTGTGAAAAACAAGATTCTTACGAAAAGGGCATAGATGCAACATTTGGGTAAGGTTTCAGTTACATATTCCTGCATAACATGAAAACATGCGCCAACGAAGTAAAAAGAAAGTCATTTCGGAATTTGGCAACTCAAAATCTATGAAGTAAAGCTACTTCTATACTTTTGTTTTTGTACAGTTGATTGATTTGGTTAAATTTACTTCATTCTTCTGCCACTTTTGGCTTACTGCGAAGATGAGGATGAATGATGATATGATGAAGAGGCACTAACAAAGAAAACCCATACTCAGGCCGAGATTCGAACCCTGGACTCCTTGTTTTTGTGCAAAACTCAATTGTAGGTGTAAATTGACAAAATTTCGATAGAGGTTCGACCTCATGCCTGGCTACGCCAACGGTTCCGTTTGTCTGTTCATTAACATCAATTTAATAAATTCTCTATTCTCAATACAGTGATTGATCTACAGAGGTAAAGGGTGGCGCAAAAGTCATCATCCTATTTGAACTGACCTTTACCTTGACATCTTGTTGTTTATATCAGTAGCGTTTTGTCAGTTAAATAGAAGATACTCACGAGATTTATTGTGTGCGAAAATGAATATGTATACCCCACAAGAACGTGGAAAAATTGTGACAATTTTGCGTGACACTTTTCCGGGCAGAGTAATATCCCGTTTTGGTGATTTGCCATGGCCGGCCAGGTCCCCCGATTTGTCCGCTGCAGATTTTCCCTTGGGATATTTGAAGTCATTGGTTTATGGGAATAAGCCAGAGACATTAAAGCAACTACAGGACAATATTCAACATAAAATTGAAAACATTTCCCGCAGATGTCCAACACCATGGAAAACGCAATGAAAGGAGCCCAACTTTGCATAAATTTATGACTGGATCTGTCTGTCTTTTTCATAGCGAGTGGTCGTCGATCCGGCCCGACTGCCGATTTGTCGAGGGGAGCTCCGGCTGCATACCGACCTATCGGTGGTTGTTCAAGAAAATATATCGATCGGTGCGTGTGCACAAGGTTTTATATATATATATGTATATATATATAAAATAATAATAAAAAATAAAAAAAACTTTGGAGACCAGTATCTCACAAAGGGGACAAATTGCCTGGCAATCATATATATTGCATAAATCCCCACGAGACGGCAGAGAATTATATATATTCTGAACGCAGGACGAGAACTGTAGAAGAATATAATTAACATTCTCAGCATCATCTTGTGACCATCTTGACAAAACGATCTCAAGTGAAAGCAATAGAAAATTCAGTGCTCAAGCAAAAAACATGATGAATTTGGTATTTTTTCATACTTTGTCGTAATTGATAAGTTTGCCTGAAATGGAGCAAGCTTGCAACTATAATTTCGCAGATGGTTGTAGAATGTGCATTTGTAAACATCGATTTTCCCCTCCTGACGAGGAAGCTGAAGAGGCGAAGGATCAAGAATTATTGATAAGGCTTATCAGCAGTGCTGTATGTAGCTGTTCCCCCCCCCACCACCAAAAAATACTGTTCATTCATAAACGAATTAGATTTTTCTGGTTATCTTAAAAAAAAATGTTAACAACTGTAATAAGGTTCCTAATGTGTAACAATTTTATTGCAGTAGGTTTCACTTTTAGCTTTGCTGATTAATACGCGAGCGATTGTCAATGTCATGTTGTAGTTAAGCTTGAGGCAGAAAGATTCTCGTGTATTGTACGATTATTGTTATTGATTCTCGACATATTGGCCTGTCTGTCCGCCGTCTATAGTGAGAGTGCAGTCAGTATGACGATATGCAAGAGCTTCACCTCAAGACCACTGTCAGCCGCCCGTGGTACAACCACGGGGGAGGGGGGGCATTTTTCCCCCCAACCTTCGACGGAAGTCAATTTAGGTTTTAATCATTAATCAGTGTATTTTAGTGGGACTTGCAGCACGCCAGTGAAGCAGCGTGTACAGTTGGCAACACTGGAACATTCTGCCAAGACGTGCGTGTGTGTTGCGGGAACACAATCTAGTTGTACTTGTTAGTTTGTGTATGTAATCATGTGTATTCCTCAAATATAGCATTTACAAGAAATAACGTCTACTGCATTCGTACAAAAATCAGTATGGTGAAACAGTTACGGCAATCGCAAACATTTATACAAGTTATATGTACAAAAATAATTATCTTCGGAATGCATTTATCATTCGTTTTCTGTCATTCAAAAATAAAGTTTGTGTGCTTGTTTTCCATTATTAGCTAATGTGCAATTGTTAAATAAAAAAATTTCAAATCGTTTGTTCCAAACAAATGCTTTAGCACCGACTTCTACCCCCTTTTTGCGTAATTTATATGGATAATAACTAACCACTAGTAATAATAATAATAATGTCATTATTGTTGTTGTTGTTATTATTATTATTATTATTATTACTACTACTACTACTACTATTATTATTATTGGTACGTTTATCCTGGTACTTGCCCCCCCCCCCCCGACAAAATTTCGTGGTTGCACCTCTGCTGTCAGCATGTGCAGCGTGAAGAAAACTCTTCACGACCTACTGACATTACCTCCGCGAGTTAAAGGTAGCTTGTATAATAACGCGGTACCTACAATAAACATTGAACCAACCGCTTTGTGCATCATAGTAAGCAGTTTTGAATCACATGACATTTTACATATGTTCTATCTCACTGAAATCGCGATCCGGTGTCGATTTTTAAATTGAGAAATAGTTCAATTACCTTATCAAAGTCACTTCGTGCCCTTGCTCATTTCTTGCTTCTGCTTTGGGATATTGGGCAGAAGATATCACTCGATCAGTTCATGGCTCAAATCAGATTACTTTGTATCTATTATTCTTATGTTACGTGTGTATATACTTCGCACACGTACCGATACAAAGGTACATCTTTAAACTTTTCAATGCGACTTATGAATTCACAATGACAATTGCACCAAAATCAGAGGCGTCTCCTGAACGCATGCTGCGCATGCGTCAATTGTGGAGAAAAAGGACAGCTTGCTCTGCGACGACATTAATGAGCATTTCTACATTCTAATTTCTTCATATAGGTGAAGTATTTATTTTACACAAGAGCGCTCAACTAAGCTTATATTACATTTCTTGGATCTGAAGTGAAAGAAAGTAATAATTCTTTTCCCACAATTGAAACATGCTTCACTTCAGATCCAAGAAATGTAATATAAGCTTAGTTGAGCGCTCTTGTGTAAAATAAATACTTCACCTATATGAAGAAATTAGAATGTAGAAATGCTCATTAATGTCGTCGCAGAGCAAGCTGTCCTTTTTCTCCACAATTGACGCATGCGCATCATGCGTTCAGAGACGCCTCTGACCATTCTTACTATTATAGGGAATTGGGACGACCAGTACCGGATCTACAAAGCTTGCCCCCCCCCCCGCAAAATATTACCAAAGGCCCCACTCTACCGACCTCTACACACACACACATTATACAATGTATGTGTGTGTGTGTGTGTGTAATTCCTTATTATCTCATGTTGACAAAGTCACATACAAGGGCCTACAGAGTGATTCAAAAGTCACTTAACAACCCATATAAAAAGTAAAGGAGTTAGGCTGGGTACAATTGGTCATGATAGAAACAGGTTAGGCTTAGGGGGAACCACACTGGTGTGTTCCAAGCGGACGTCCGCAATATTGGTGGCCGCCATATTAAATTCAAAATTATTAAATAGGAAGGGGGTGATGTGCATAGACGTCGATTTCTTCAGAGATTTGGGGGGGGGACAAAGCTAAGTAAAGCATAAAGAGATAATTTATTTCTGTTTGCTTAGGGGGGTGAGCAAAGTTTTTTTTTTTTTTTAGTTGGAACCTAATTCACTTGAGTTAACCTTTGAAAGATTGTAATTACAATAACTAGCTTTGACAACAAAACTTATATATCCAGGTATATCGAACTTTATTAATTAGCTGCACAAAAAATTCACTGTACTACTGCGATTATGTAATTATACAACATAATACTTTACATGTAACTTTTGACTGAGAATTTGATTATCATATTCAGTTTATAATATTAATTCCTACAATACTTTATGAGTTTAATATCTTTACATATATTTACATAAAAAAGGAAGGCCCAAGATAAAATTTTCATCCACGCGAGGTCGATTTTTGGCACCCCAACTGTCCACCCTGTCACCCCCCGCCTCAACTTTCTACCCTCCACCTTCGGCCAATATAAAAAATGACCGTGTTGTATATTTACGGTTTTAACGACGATAAATAATAGCCTTGTTTTCCCAATGCCATAATGTCAAAGGACGCCTATATTGTAGGTTGATATCAAAATACGGAGTGTCTTAGTTTAAATTGCTACATGATTTTGCAATATATATTTGTCATTGAGAATTAACTTCAATTAATTTTTCTCTACACAAATCGAACTCTTTATAAACCAAAGTTGGCTCTATTAAATCGGGACGCTCCGGTCTGGCGCCGTCGAGAGCGGTGCCCCGGGCAATCGCTTGGGGCGCCCGACCCTTAAGCCGCTCCACGCACACACACACACGTATTGTTTTAAACGTTGGTTAAGCATTGGTATACGTATTTAACACTGCAACTTTCAGCCACATTAATGCAGTATGAAGTAGCAGTAGCAAGCACACACATGTTTACAGGCACGTGTAAAAAAAAAAATACTAATCCTGATTATATAAAACAGTGGCATATTGAAAACAAAATAGTTCCAACTTCTGCTTGATTTTTCCGAAGGCAAACAAAGGTGCATACTTTGCAATGGACTGGCTCATTCAAGAGTATGAAGACTACAGTATTCCTATGCTTCTTTCTCTATTCTCGCACATATTCATTCATAATATACCATGCGTTTTCCTTAATTCATTGTCGGCTTTCAAAATGAAATACTAAAATAGTAAATGCACAAGCAGAAGAAAGGCACTCAAACTGAGTGATAGTCCCATATTATTGATTCTGCCAATTTCAGAACAGAATCCTGCGTAATTTTCCACCTGTTGTGTGCGAAGTTTCTGTGTTCAAAAGTTATGTAAATAATATGTGAAAGTTATACAATGCTACGAAAACTGGAGGAGCCCTCCCCGCCCCCAGTTTCGGCGCCCGTGGTGATGTGATATATATATATATATATATATATATATATATATGACACTGTTTTCTCACACATGGAAAATGATACATTTGTTACAATCATGCAGGCATAACTTTTCCCTGATTAAAGATAGGTTGAAGAAACCTTCACCACTGCATTTCTCGTGAAATTCTAGCCTGATTTGATTCCATTCTCACTGCCACGCGGGAAACCCGGGGTGGGTGATCAAAGGTCGGGAATTTTTCCGGCTTTGTCTCCGCATAAAGCGGCTCCAGAGCCCACCCAGCCTCAAATGAAATGGTACCCGGGGGTTGGTGGGGGGGAAGTGGGCGGCGGTAAAGGCGGCCGGAGCGTGGTGCTGATCACATCACCTCCAAGATGTCCGACATCGAAAATATGTGGGGCCCTATCCCCCCATATACCCTAAATGTGCCTTCATGGCACGGTGCTAAATGCACAGGGAATATTAACTTTACATTTACCTGTATATATTGTATTCGTTTCTGTACCCTTGAGTAACTACGCGAACCCTCTACTATGTCAATGACTGAGGGCCCCTTAAAGGCTTACTTGTCTCCGGACCCCTCCGCATTGTGTGGTTTTGCGGCTTGTAGATCCGGCACTGGAGACGATACTTCATGATATAATATTTGCATTAAACTCGCGAAAAAACTCACACTCTTTAATACTTTTATTAACTTAATTAAAACACTCACAACGTTAAATGCAATACACACGAAAATATCGATCAAAGCAAGGTTATTAGAAGATCAAGCAGGTACAGTGGTATCCATGAATATTACCGTGCAAATTGTCCATCACCATGTTTGTGCACTTTATCTGACCCAATCAGAGCTTCAGGGATTAAAAGAAAACTCAAAACAAACTGTTGACAACTTCTGCACCAGCATACATAAGAATCCATCGCTTAAGAACACATAGGATGTAAGAGAAAAATTAATGAAAATAGTCATGGACAATTTGCAGGGTAATACTCATGGATCCCACTACCATACAGGCAACCACAAGCTTCCGAAAACTGGTCACAGGTGTCGCTACTTGAACTAGCGAGCAACGAACATCTAGAGGTGAGCACTGCACGTTTAGCTGACGTCACCGGAAAGAGGCCCCTTTCTTTCTGTAGAATAGTTTTATTGTTCTAATGCTCCTGAGTTAACTTACGCTGTAGTATCTTTGGAAAGCCTTAATTTTAAAGAAAAGGCGCTGTCGAAGCTGTCGTTTTGTACAAAACGTGATGCTTTTTAATTTACGTCATGCGAAAATTCCAGTACTTAATGCGTCTACCAGAGTCACATCTATAGAATCTATCTTTGTGACATGTTAAGGTCTACTGGATTTAAGCAAGGTCCAACCTTAAAACATCGAGTGGCGAAATACTTTTTTTTTTGTGTACTACCACAGATAAACGTATAATAAGTGATTCCACATGGGTGGCCGCGGTGGCTCAGTCGGTAACGCGTCTGACTACCATGCTAAAGGTCCCGGATTCGATCCCCGGCCGGTTCAAATCCGGGAACTTATCTAACGTTGGAAGCGGCCCCGGCGTCCACCCAGCGTCGAATAACATGGGTACCTGGGGGAAATGTTGGGGGGTAAAGGCGGTCAGGGGCGTGATGTTGATCACATCACCCCCACTCACGACCGGATCAAGAAAGTGTGGGGCGTTACCCCCACACCCCCTATACGCCTTCATGGCGTGGTGCTATGCACAGGGGAGTACTTTACCTTTTAAGTGATTCCAGTGCACCAACAATTCTCAAAATAGGTTGGCAAAAAGTACAAAACAATACAAAACAGGCATTAAAATTTACAAAGATCGTCAGATTTTTCCCGATTAGGCACCCAAAAAGTAGTCAGTTATCTCCGAAATAGGCACTTGTGACTAAAGTAGGCAAAACATGCCATTATAAAATTCATGTATTCCTCTCACATATGGCCTGAAACGGTTTTTAAACATTTGTATGATTTATTTGGTTTATTTTACTTCGCTTTTCTGCCACTTTTGGTTAATTGCGAAGATGAGGATGAGTGATGTTATGATGAAATTGATGAATAGACCAACAAAGAGAAAGGCTTTTAAACGTAACAGCGTACATTTTCTGCACAAAAAAGCTGGCTACTTATCACATGTATTATTGCATAAAACTTATAAAACAAATCTCCGAGTTGAGCGCACTCAATGTTTTTCAAAAGTTATTCTGTCTATAAATTACACAGTACTAATAAATTCATTGAATGAACATATCTAATCAACAATCATTTCACCTGGTGGCAGGAGCGAAACATTGAAGCTCTGCTCATTCCTAGGTTTCATGAGAAACATCAAGATATTGATGACGTAAGCACAAATAGGCCAACCACGCGATTAATAAATCTTGATAAAGAAGTACTTAAGCTCCAAACACGTACTGTATGCAATTCCATACGGAACAATAAAATTGAAATTCAAAATTTGCATATTGTACAGCGTGAATAATGGCAATACAGCCGGTATTGGTCCATTAATGCAGAGACCGAAAGCTAATAAACGAAGCCATGCTCCATTTCGCGCTTCTTATCCACGAAGGGAAACACCACAACTCGGCAACCAAAACGAAAACGAGAAAAAGAAGAAGAAACAAACGAAAAGTCACGTGATTATGCCAGGCCCTGACTCTTCCATGCCTCATCTACTCCCATCTGCTTGTCAAACCATCCGGAATCGTAAAACGGGGAATTAACAGCAAGGGGGGGATGGGGTGGGGGTTGAAGTGTGCTTTGAACGCCAATCAGAGGTTAAGAACTGCACGCGATGTAAAGGGTGCTGTAAATTCTGAGTAATCCTGCCTGAAACACCCTCTGGCGAGAAAAGCAAGAAGTGCCTTTTTTATTATGCAAATGAATTCGGACCGTGAGCGTAAATTGGTAGCTTCCCATCGGGGGAAGGAACACGGAGTGACAAATAGCGAATCTTTTTGTCCTGCTCTGAGTGGATTGTAGTTTCAGAGCAAAGCTGGTTTCTCAAACGGAAAGATTACATCGATTTTTCTCGCGCGGAAATGGCCTGAACTTCCGCAAGACTGGCCGAATTGAAGGGAATCGTAAAATGAATTGAGTCAAGAAACACATTCCCTCACTATATAAATGATAGTCTCAAGAACAAATTACGTTATCTTCCAGAATTGTCTTATTCATTTGCGTGCATAGCACTGAAAGACGAATTTAACTTATTCTAGCAATAACGGGCGAGGAAGTGGAGTACTATCAATAACAAACACTTTTCTTTCAACTTACATTTAAGAGTTTTAAGTCCGTTTTATGCAAGAGACTTACAGTGGGATCCGAACCACTGTGCAATGTGCTAGCACTGTGAATCGAACTCGGAACCCCTTGATTAAAAGGCAAGAGCCATTCAGGAAGTCCTTTACATTTTTGGATAAATGGATTATGGATGTAGAATTTTATAATGCGAGGTTCACTTCCATAACATTTTCCCTTCGTCTTCAAGTGCAGTGAGAATAGCAAATTGTATGGTGTAAAATCAGAGTGAACCAACTCCACTTATTTCTTTGCTTGTTCGTTTGATTTTGCAATAAGTACGTTTTTGGAACGTGCATGAGTGGAAGTAATTATTAGTCACAATGCACTACCTCCGAAGTCTCTACTGGCGTAAAATATATTCGTTGTAATGCAACATATGAAATCTGAAGTAAGCTGTAGGAGCAAAACGAACCAACTCCGAGGTAAGATGGCTGTATGAGCTGTTGCTGCAAGGCTGTTTGAAATCAGCGATAAATTGTTGAATGACATGGACGATATATGTGGAAATAGTATAAGTGGATCAGAACACATCCCAGACAATGACACCACCATTAATAAGAATACACATATACAATCTGAAAATTAAAGCGAGAATTTTCTGAACAACAACTTCCGACCTGTTTCTCTCATCATTTTGTAGCATGTCACTTGGTTCACTATGGTTCTACATCATACAACTGTCCATAATTAATCATTAATCATTATTTTTTTAGCAACATGGTTCAAAACTGAAACGAAACGGCAACAAAGCAATTGAAAAACTTCTGCACCAGCTTCAATCCCTTAAAAGCACATAAATAAGGTGAGAGAAAGTGAATGAAAATAGTTATGAAACATTTGCCTAGTATTATTCCGCGTCTATGCTCTCCAGCAAACGAAATCTCAGTGTTAAACTTCGACAAAAGAACAAAAAGAAACTGTTGATCTGTTCAAATTGTTTAAACTGTTATCTAACGCAGAACGAAAATCACGAAAGTGTATATGTTTGATGTAAGCCACACATTTTTCTTCATAAAAACATATATTGAATATTCGATTAAAGGTAATGTTCATTAAAACAAGATACTGCGTAGGTTTTATAACTTTCCTCTAATACTGGAGTTGTATCGAGATTGGAAATTCTAATTTGTTTCAACTTGAACCCTCATGCCTTTGAAAAGAAGAATTACAGCGATTACACTTCCCACCGTTGTTGACCATCGGAAATACCTTCCTTTCCATTTTCCCACGTAAAATATCGACAAAATTAGTTTGCGACAACCAACTGGGGCTTTTATTTCACCCGAACTGTGACCAGCGCTGAAATGAACTCCGAACCAGATGAATGGCTTTGGTGGAAATGCCTTGCACCCTGTTGTCGCCCTCGGTTGCTGACTTGTAATTAAGCCAAGAGTGAAACATACGCGAATCACGGATCTCGTTGCCAGCCAGGCAGAGCCACCTGGTGGAGGGAGCGAAGCTGCGTTGTTCTCCCTCGCTTCATCAGTCACGGAAAGGAAGAGTTAGGAAGCTCCTTCATTCGGGAGACAAGAAAAATCGCATAACAACCTCCCAGCGGAGGTGGAGACACGGAGAAGGAAATGGGGAAGCAGAGACGAGAGACAAGAGGCCAGATCGATTCTGAATGACTCCCAGTGGTCCGTCTGAAGATATATATTTCCTTCTGTTGATCCTTAGAGGGAAACAACTGAATGCCGCTTGCTTAAGTTACTGTGCATTGTGGAGTACGGACACATTGTTTGAAAGCAACGAGTCACCAATCAACAGAAGACAATTTAACCTGTGAATACTGATTCACCATCATGTTTGTATTTGTAACTCTGCCTGGAAACAGTGGCGCTAGTGTCGCAAGTTTCCGTCACGGGGAAGTCTGTAGTTAGCATATTTTCCGAGACCACAGATTGACGCTACATTATTAAGGTCGAAACCACAAATATCGAGCATCAGACCAGAAATTATGACACCATTAAGCCTTGTTTCCATGATTATGCAAAACTAAATATGCTGACCAAGGCAGTAATTTATTTTATTAAAAACAGAAACTAAACGTAACGTTTCAACCTTCTAGCAAGGTCTTCATCAGACTCTGTATCAAGTAAAAAAGTCTGGTTTCCTTGCAGTAGATACATAAGTAGAAGGAATGTACTGCCAAAATATATTACATTCAGTAGAGGTGATTGGGTGCCAAAGGGGGCACGGACAGTTACTTTTCTTTGGTAGACAAGGCTTAGCAACTACACCCCCCCACACTGCCCTTATTCACCGCCACTGATTACATTTGTTGTTAGTTGAATTAAATATTTCCGTAAAGCTAAGAAATTCTCATTGGTTTTGTAATTGTCTTTTCCTCCACTTTTGGCTAATCACAAGAAGGATGAATGATGATTAAATGAAATTGATGAAAGAGCACGCACAAAGAAACACACGTGCCCACCAGGCTACGACTCGAACCTGGAATCTCCAGTGGCAAGATCGTGGGTCGATCGCTAAACACAAGGAGGGGGAAGGGAGCGGGCTAAGTTCTAATTAAGCTATGCATTGCAGTTACGTTTTGAATGTATGTTGGCATATTTCAAGCACATTTTTTCTTCAAGAAGCAGAAAAGCGACTTAAAATAACCGAAAAAATAGAAAGAAAGAAGGAGAAAGCATGTCTTAAAGACAACATAGGCAACCCGCAAACCAGTAACCGACCAGTCTCTAGTCTAGATATATGTGGGCAGCGAGCTGGCTATTGCTTCGGTCTTATCTTTCGGTTGCCTCACATATCGTCCCCGATACTATCTCCTTCCGCGGGATAAAATGTCTCCGGGGAGAGGTGATGCATCGCCACCCCCTTCCCCTCACCCCCCGGGAAAGACAGACAGCCGCATTCCACCGGCGATCATCCTCTTTGTCGCAACCCTACACCATCATCATTAACTGCGTGAAAAATATGTTCCTCTTCCTTCTTCCCGATTCCTGATATCGTACGAGAAGACCGCGACGCTGAATTTGTCTTCTTTTTATCCAGTACCCGTTGGAATACACACTAGAGAAGAAGAAAGGGACAGCTAATTTCACTTCAAGTGAGCTCTTATTCGCATTAGAAAAATCTTGTTCCCATGATATTTCCGGTCTATTAATCATTTCACCAGTCACCTCTCTACGGAGAGATATTTACGCGCTATTCCGAATAGGGATCGTAACGAGACGAGACGAGATTTGGCAGAGGCTCATCTCGTCTCAAGTTGTAAGCGTTTGTCTCGTTCTCGATCGGTTAACACCCGTCTCCATTTAACTTTATAGCCAAATACTTGCTTCGAAGGGTCTTGAAAATATAATATATGATTTAGCAGGCTGTCAAAAGATATACATTTCCGTGATAGAACATACATTTTTCAGGGCCCGTGTCGGAGTGAAATATGGAGGTTGAGTCACATACTGCAGAGGCGAGTTCATTAATTGCCATCTTGTACTGCATACTACATATCGCAGTAAAATTATTTTAACCATTATCACAGCATGACTGTTGCATACATTATTTATGCAAAAACAAAGTGGGCCTACTTACGTACATATCAATATTATGATCCGCAGGTTTTTTTATAAACAAAAAATGACAACATTGGCATGTTTGATACGTAATTTTCTGATATTTTAAAAAAAGCGTAACTTTAATGTAAAAATAATATTTCTCTACACGAAAACATGTACATCAGGCTCCAATATTAATGTTGGAATTGTTTAGAAAACATATTTATTTGTTAATGTAACTCGACTTTCAAGATAATAATAATAATAAAATTATTATAAGAGCCGCGGTAGCTCAGTCGTTGGTCGGCCTTCGTGGTGGAGTGGTCGAATCCCGGCTAGGACATGGTTGTGTGTGTTTGTCCGTATGAGAAAACCCGAGAATATAGTAAAAATTGATGTGTGTGAATGTTGAGAAAATGGTGAATGACGGGGGATACTACCGCGTTGGGTTATTCCTTTTTCAAAAAATCGTTAGGGCGTCTGACTACCTTGCGAGAGACCCGGTTTCGTGGGGGAGAACCGGGATTTTTTTCCACCTGTTCAAGCGGCTCCGGCGTCCACCCAGCGTCGTATAAAGTGGGTACCTGGAGCAAAGTCGTGTCTTCAGCCTTGAGTGTCTTCAACTCATTCGCTGGAATTTCTGAAGTTCATTTAGGAGCTCGTAAGACACTCCACCTTTTCGCAACAACAAAAGAAAACATTCCGAAAATTCAAAATCTTCTCTGTTCTGAACAAAAGCCCTTTACCACGAACCATGTTGTACAGACGAATGTAAACAAGAGTTGTATCCAGTGATCCCTAGCAGCAACACTAGCGCCACAGTGGTAATTTGAATCGGGATGTAGTTGGAAAATCTAGTCCACAAACTGCATAAGACAGTAGTGTCATCTAGCGTATTGTGCACTAACTGATTGGGATGGAAGTTTCCAGACAATTCCCAGTATAAACTAAATGCAAGATGCCATTGTACAAACACTACTCGTTCTTCTAATTCTGCCGTCGACAGTTCGTAAGCGAGCAATGGAAAAATAAACCTAACTTTATTTTACCTCCGTTTCGGAACAAGAAAGAAATCCAACTCGGTCCAAAGTTTTAAATGGCTGCGTTACCGCTGCTTTCCATTTGAGGTTTTAGCGACGGCTCAGCGAGTTCGCGGTGGCAAAGGAAGGCGATCCAATCTCCTCACCATCGAAACGTGTAATTACTGACGAGGATATTACATGCTGGTTAACTTTCGCAATGAAACAATGCACCGGTTATTCACGCAGACTTCCCTCACCATGACAACCTAACAAACATTCCCCACTCCCTCTATCGCTTCCAACAAATGACAGTCTATGGAAGTTAGTGGAATATTGCACCTGGGGTAGAAGGAAAAAAAAACACTCAGCCCTTGCCGGGGGAAAAAGTAGGGGATTTTTGTTACTGAGATAAAAAGGGAGAGACGTGGGTTGAAAATTTATACTCGGAAATCCTAGACGGAGAGATAAGCGATACTTAATTTAAAACGTCTGCATTAATTTATCCCAAGGACTTGGATGTTTATGCCCTGAGAGAGGTTCAGCATGAGAATATCATTTTCAACTTACGAATGCGCTGGCGTCGTAACCGCGGGGTCAGCGGGGAACACAGACCCAAATAACCCATAGTGACTTTGAAACATTGCCCAACGCAGCGCATTCAATGTCTTTGAACAAAGAAATATACATTTTCGTGTAATATAGAAGAAGAGCCACATAACTGTAGAAGCGAGTTCATTGGCTGTCATTCTGTACTTCAGTTGACGAAGAACTTTATGGATGCGAGGTTCCAGAATTGAAACAAAACGTCAACGAACCTGTGGCTAATAATTTTCATGCATGTCTATTGAACAATTGCTTTCGTCATTAGTCTGCATGACCATGATTAAAGAATAAAGAAGTATTAGCACTCCATACTGATGTTTGGGCTCTAAACTCATCAGGTATGTGTCCTTATCAAGTACTCAACCATAACCAGAGTAGTGTCGAAAATAAAGGGGGTACGCCCACTTTGAGACCACTCTGTAGTATAGTATAGTATAACAATATTATTAATACTGCAAGAATAATTTAAAAGACGATGATGGAACCCGACGCTTAATGGCAGAAGGGGATGGAAAAGAAGAAGACAAAGAAGAAGTACTTTCATATTTTTCGGAGGAGGGTGTCCGGTCTCTAAATATGTCCTTGCTTTCTGTTTCCTGTTCCATTTTCTTCTCTCTCTCTCTCGCTTCTTAACCTTCCTTCTTTTCTCTTTTTGTCTCGTTTATTATCTCTACATTCTTCATTTAGCATTCTTTATCTCTCTCTATTTCTTCTCTTTCTCTCTCCTTTCTTGCATCTATCTTCTTTCGTTGCTCTTAGCTCTTGCGTAATAGAAAATGTAGAAAGCCAATAAATTTGCGCGTACGTGTACACAGATGCATTTGAAACTTGCCACCAGATGGCTCTGTCACACAGTATGGAATATACGCAATACAGGAAGTGTACTATCCTTATGATCAATGTTTCATGTTATAAGAGCAGTGACTGATACAAAATACAACCCTCCCCTCTCAATCTAACTATAGGTGGTTCGAATGCGAACAAAACAAGAATGAAAACAAAAAAAAAGAGAGATGATTTATAACGTAACTCTAGCGGAACAGAAAATGTACATGAGCAATAAATTTGCTATTTACCGCTTGATGTCGCTTAAATCACGCCGATTTAAAACGGATTACTGTGCGTCACGCATCACCACGTCCTGATTGCTGAACTTCAATGGATTAGCGAGTGCGCCCTACGCAGGCAGATTAAGGAGAATACCCTATGCGTGCACTTAGCTTACGACTCTTAACGAAAATGGTCTTCCTTGAGCGAACAACTCGTAGAATCCTGAATTCCCACGACGGAGGATTTAGAAATTGCTTTTAGCTGGCGTGTTCCATGTGTTACCATGACAACGAAACGCACCGTAATTTTTTCTTTCCCGGAGCCGCCTTCCCCCAGCTTTTAAGTCCCTAACATGCTGACCTTATTTACCTAATACGTTTCCTTCCAGGGCAGACCGAGATTTCTTCCGGGGCCATATTAACATCAATCTACCCGCAGGATGACTTCAGATCCGAGTAAAACCTTAACTCCACCCCGCTGCTGGAGTTTCACCCGGAGATCAGCGCGAAATCGCCGCGTCGCGGCTAGAGTACTTTTATCCGTGGAAACAGTGTTGCAAGCCACATAAATTTAACACTGAATGTAGAGTTTATTGAGAGGAAAACAACAAGGCACTACATAGAAATCGTATTCAATTATTTTAATTAAAAACTATATGAACTATTCGATTAATTACAGAATAAAGTCATAAAGAGATAATATCTTTTTATATGTAACCATGTAAATTCGCCACGCGTCAAAATTCACTAAAATGTAAACAAAAGATAATCGTGATAGAGAATGTTATTGGATAGATTAATAATTGGTAAAAATAATAGTTTTATATTGAACACGCCCAACTTTTTAATTAAATATAATGAGCGTTACAGCCTGGAACATCGAAGATGAAAAATAAACACTTATTTAGCTTCCCATAATTCTTGGTTTTAAGCTTCAACATGTTTTGCTTATTGATCTTAGGTAATAGTACGAAATGTACAAATTAATTGTTCAGTAATTCTAATAATGTTTATATTGTGAGTTATATAGGACATCTGTACTTCAGATGAAGTATTTAAGGAACAAAAAATCTGTCATTCAATGCAAAAGATATGTGTTATTAATAACAAATAGATAATATATAGAAAGGACAATATAATTGATATTTGACTGCCAAAGCGAGCAATGGTTAAGAATGATAAATATAAAAGCACCTCCTTGGAGAGAATTGCTGTTAAAAGCAGCGAATCGGTACACTACGCAGAATTTCTAATTAATAAATACATGCGTGAATATACGTACAGTCACGGACAATTCTGGATTGTAACATCCCCATTGACTTTCAACGGAACCGTTACAACCCAGAATTGTCCGTGACTGTACAAGGGGGCTATTTGAAACGTGCAAAATAATCACGTCAAGTTGTCCTTGCACATGTCCCTGACTCCGGAACTCCAAGAAGGGGAGAAAGCACAACAAATTCCCGCTTCCTGTTAACGTTACGCATCACAAGAGGGTACACAATCACCCCTCTTTCCGCATTCGGCATTATTGGATGCGTGCCTCAGCCACACGCTCCTTCGGTGCGGTAGACCAGAAGGTCTTTCGGCGATTCCCTCTACCGAGGCTTCCTACAGGAGACACAAACATCCGGAATGTGCTCAAGGGAGTTTCTGAGGGGGCACGTTCCAGGGTGTGCACCCCTTCAAGCTTCCCCACAATCTTAGTTGGGCATTTCTCCTTTTATTCCTAGCACCTCTTCTCTCGTCTTCAGGTGAGTCGATTTTTTTATTCTATTTTACCCTGATGTGGATTCGAACTAGGATCTTTGGATTACTAGTGGGCAGTGGCGTATACTGCGTTTAAAATCTGGGCTATCTCACTATGTCACGTGGTCCTAGGCTATGAATAGAAATAAGTTTACCAACTCCTAAGAAATCAGGTTGCCAACTCATAAGAAATCAGATTGCCAACTCATAGGAAATCAGGTTGCCAACTCATAGGAAATCAGGTTGCCAACCCATAGGAAATCAGGTTGTCAACTCATAGGAAATCATGTTGCCAACTCATAGGAAATCAGGTTGCCAACTCATAGGAAATCAGGTTGCAAACCCATGGGAAATAAGGTTGCCAACTCATGGGAAATCATGTTGCCAACTCATAGGAAATCAGGTTGCCAACTCATAGGAAATCAGGTTGCCAACTCATAGGAAATCAGGTTGCCAACTCATAGGAAATCAGGTTGCCAACTCATAGGAAATCAGGTTGCCAACCCATAGGAAATCAGGTTGCCAACCCATAGGAAATCAGGTTGCCAACTCATAGGAAATCAGGTTGCCAACTCATAGGAAATCAGGTTGCCAACTCATAATAAATCAGGTTGCCAACTCATAAGAAATCAGGTTGCCAACTCATAAGAAATCAGGTTGCAAACCCATAGGAAATCAGGTTGCCAACCCATAGGAAATCAGGTTGCCAACTCATAAGAAATCAGGTTGCCAACTCATAAGAAATCAGGTTGCCAACTCATAGGAAATCAGGTTGCCAACTCATAAGAAATCAGGTTGCCAACTCCAGAATTAGCATTATCATCTATCTCACTGATATGAATAATATTATTTACAATTTCTGATCAATTTTTCTCCTGAATTTTATTCTCTGGACTTGAGGCTTCGCAGATAGCTTAGCTAAACTAGAATATACGCTCCTGCTAGTGGGGAATTAATGGTGAAAGGGAGTTTTTGAGACAATCGTTGATTATCAAGTTTACACATAATTGGATTTTTTAATAACGATTCCCCCCCTCTCTCTCTCTCTTTCTTTTCTTATTTTTCTCCCCCTCTTTCTTCCTTATTTTTATCTTTCTTTCTTCTTTCTCTCCTGGTCTCTTTCTCCTTTCCATTTTCGCTTCTTTTCTCTTCCTCTTCTCTTTCCTCTTCTTTCTCAATCAGCAATAGATAGAGTCAGAGGAGAGGGAGAGAAACAGAGAGAAAAAATATATGTTTTATATTAATCTTATTTTTACGTCGCCTTTCTGCCTCTCTTTTGGCCAACCGCGAAGAAGAGGATGCATGATGCATGCATAATTGAAAACAAACACCCTTACCCAGGCCAGGACAGAAACTCATAACCTTCGGCAATGAGATCATAAGTTGCTTTCGGTCAGCGATTTTTCAAGTTTATCTTTCATTTGCGTCTATATTTGCATGCAGCGTACTGTTTTAAAATTTACACGTGTAGCTTGAACATATTGCAAGATGAACCTCATTCATATTATCTTTTCCGATTTCGGAAAAATATCCTACAGTCACGGAATCGAAAATTAACAATCAGATATTTCTATTGTCTCAATACTTTAGTATAAAAGGAAGGCAAAAGACAATACAAATTTAACTCAATTCTCAAATATTTTGATTACAACTAAAACTTCTAGAATAAAAATAAATGTCATAATTCTTGCATAAAATTGTACGGAAGAATAGTGACTAAGCAAAATTTTGCCAGCGTACATCTCATTTTTTCAAAATTCGCTTGGCTGATTTTGTAACGCTCTTTGTATTAGTAGAGTCCTCCATGGCACAACTTTCGCTCGCTCGTACAGTGGGATTCACGAGTATTCCCGTGCAAATTGTCCATCACCATGTTCGTGTACTTTATTTGACCCAATAAGATCTTCAAGGATTAAAAGAAAACTCAAAACAAGCTGTTGACAACTTCTGCACCATCTTACATAAAAATTCATGGCTTAAAAACACATCGGATGTAAGAGAAAAAATAATGAAAATAGTCATGGACAATTTTCACGGTAATACTCAAGGATCCCACTATACAATCAACTGTTTTAATCTCAAAATAATCGCATAAGTAAAATATATGCCCTGGTAGTTTTAGCCCACAATCATCTATTTTATTTTCATGTATCCATGTATTGGTGTGATAGACTAAACTTCATTTTAACATGGAGATGATGTTAAGGTAAGTTTCAATTTCACTGCTTCTTTTACTTCATGATCCATATTTGAGGTCCCACTACCACAGACAAATTACGGTTATATGTATACTACTGTGTTTCGAGTGTATACCGATCGTTTTGCCTGTTCGAGCGTTATTTGCTCGAGCGAAGAAGTTCTCAATTTCGTACGCTATCTAGCGTCGTTCGTGCGAACTATTTGGCGCTGAAGCGAAATCCTCTTCGCTGCAGCACGTTACTCCTTCTTTAGCAATGCAGCACTGAGACAATTTTCAAATCTTTATAGCCTGAAGTATCCGTTGATCTCTTGGCACTTTCTAGATAAATACATGTTTTGTGCTGGGACAACTTCGACGATTGAACAAGCAATGCGGTAGACTGCACCATCTATTGTCCTGGCTTCGGTAACAATAGCCATCCAAACAAACCAACACAAGAAACATTTCACGCGAAATCCGGCAGGAGACGCCGCGATCGCAATCATCCGAAGTTGGGCAAAAGATCCTTCCAGATCAGTGTCACCACAGACCCCACAATGCGGTTACGAGCCACGTGGAAAGTTGCGGGGATTAGTGGCAGTTTCAGCCCAAGTCGCTGGGGCAGAAAGTCAATACGAGAGCTTCGTTACACCGGCACCAGATGTCATTTTGGGGAGGGTAATCTCACGAGAACTACTTCCCCCTCCCTTTTTCTCTCTTTTCAGTTGTTTAGACAAGCTTCGCAGGCAAATAACGTTTGTAGTTTCTTCCCCCAGACAGACATCATGGCTGGACAATCTGGAATTAACTTCTGGGGTCTAAAGTTTCCTTCTAGAACAATTGAATCGATCCCACCTTAAGCCTAATTGAATAAGGAACACAAGTCATTCGCAGAGGGGGCGGGAGCCGTGTTCCAGGAAATGGGGGATTTACAGCCCCCCCCTGTATTTTATCATCAATTAATTCCGGTATCATTTGGTGCGAGATTAAGGGAAGACCCAGTCTCTTGTAGAGGTTAAGTAGGAGAAACAGTAATGTTCAAGGGTAGCTGGTGTCTTTGGGCTGAAACTGCTTTCTCCAGGGTTCGCTTTACTTCCCCATCAAGGTGGAATTATAAAGGATATTGAGCAACCACTATTAGATGACGATGGAGGACTGGAATTTCCGAAGAATAATGTTTAAGAGTCTTATGCAATTACTTTCGAACATATACATTAACTTACGTTGCAACCGTCATCCCTATGTTGCCATTGAACTCGGTCAGTTTGTGCACTTAACTGTCAGATAACAGGGACGAACTATAGTTTCGTGCAAGTTTCGAAGTACACCCAACAGACGCCATAAATTAATAAACTGAAAATTGACTTCTATACATTCTACTTTGCAATGTTTCTTACAAGCTTCTAAGGGAAGTAACATGAAAAATGAACAAGTCAATCATATTGTGGTCATACGCGATATATGCCACTTTGTGAATAGAATAAAGAATGAGTTTAAATATTTTTCTTCATTAGAACAATTCTTATTTGTTTTTAGTCCCGACTTGCCGATAATAAAAAAATGTATTAATGATTTTTCAGTTGAGAAATTGGCATATTATTTGCACAATTACTTTTTCATATATAAAAATGACCGTCAGATTATATTTGTGAAACTTCTAGATATCCTAGTAAATAAAGTACTATGCATTATCTACATGATATATGAATGGAAGATATTCAAGTTGACGTCATAACGCAGTGTACTCTGGGCAGTGGCGTAACAACATATCGCGAGGCCCTGGGCGAGATTAGAATGCGAATGCGTTCTTTACATTTGAAATCTCAATGTGAATCGATACAAAATTTTCAGGAATTCGTTAGCAAATTATATTATTTAAATAACAATAATAATAAATTACTGATGAAAATGATATTTAATTATTTCACCCAGCCTAAAAGTGTCTATCTCTGTTTTCCGGGAGCTGAAATCTGAAAGTAAGGAAGAACTGCTAGTATTAACCATTGCCTCCTTGAGTTGAAAACAACACAAGTATTTAAATGTCTTTATGTTAACATATTAAAATCAGGAGTACAAGGTCAAGGGGGGAAAGAATAAAAGACAAGACAAAGTGCTTGTTATTCAAGATAATTATAAATAGGTAAAAATGTCCAAGCAAGTTATCGTCAACGTTCTTGTAAATGTTTCACATGAGAAATACGACAATAATTTTTACCTTTTTCGGGCCCGCCTGCCTGTATGTTACACCCCTGATTTGACGTATGTATTCAAATTATAACATTTAACTAGAACTTAAAGCCAAATCAAAACATAAAGTTTCAATTTTTTTGCCCACAAAAATGAACCTTTTCCATATTTTTTCCTTACTTCTATTTATTATTTTTTGTGCCAAGACCATGGGACACGAGGCCCCGGGCGGTAGCTCACTTTGCCCACCCCTTGCTACGCCACTGACTCTGGGAAAAAGTCCGGCAAACAGATTCGCGTGTTTCAAGGAAAGCGTATGAGAAGCTTTCTTACAGCGAGGAAATTTACATTTCACCACTTTACACACTATTTCTGTTTCTGTAGGGCTTCGGAAAGGTAAAAAGTATGCATTCCTTATATGATCATGATAAATCATACCTTGAATCAGCTCCGCAAAGACCATACGTACAGTGCAATGCTTACCCGGTATGTCTTCAACGCAGGTTCAAATCTGTTTGCCTGAAATATGGCGCAATGAATTGTGAAGTTGTTCGCTCAATATCATATCTCGAAGAATGTTTTAATATACAGTAAAACCTCGTTAATCCAGACACCGATAAGCAGGACTTCGCTTAATCCGGACAGGCAAAAGGAAAAAAAGCAGAATGCAAGGTTTTAAGTGTGGCTAGAAGTCAACATTGCATTCGTCATATTGCTCCATAACGACCTCCCTTGCTTTAAGCCAACACACACATTTTTGAAGTCGAACAACATTCAGCAACAAGTTTGTAAAAAAACACAGCCCCGAGAAAATATCCTTTAAATACCCCGAGGTATGCCTATACCCTTTAAGTACACCATAATAAGCGTGTTTTGTTGCTATAAACATAGTTTTAATGCACTTTCTACTGTTCTTTTAGGTTATTTCAGTTAATCCGGACTTTCGTTAAACCGGTCAACTGATCCCCCCCTTACTCCGGATTAACGAGGTTTTACTGTATTTCGCTTTGACAAAAACAATAGAATACAACTATAGAATCACGTTAGTCTTACCGATAACTTCCATGAATGATGTTCGGAACTGGTTTATTCTAGGTTTGTAGAAAAAACAAATAAATTCCCGTTTGACATATGTTGAAAATGGCTTTAGGACAACCCGTGCATGACACGTGTTTGGAGAAAGAAACTAATATGACTTTCTGAGCCATCTGCCGGAAAGAATACGAAACTTGCGTTCTCACGTAAATTGAGTCGACAGAAGGTTCTTTTAGAGTCCATAAAAGGTTCGATTAAAAAAACGAATGCCGTCTGAATCATTGCATCGCGTCTTTTGTTCGTCCACCGCATTTTGCTGCAGGCCCAAGCCCATTTCGCGAAAGCTTACCGCCTTCCGGTTTTAAAAATGACCACTGGTCAGACCGATTTGTTTTCAATGGCCCCTCGGGAGCTGGCTGAAAGGTCTTTTTTTGACTGTCTCGGTTGGACTGCAGCAAGATTGCTGAATAAACACGTTCGCTCATCTCGCACGTGCAGAACTGCAGTTCGCAAATGACTCATAGCGTGAAATGCAACGCCTTGTGTGCGAGACTTGATGCTAGACATGCAAGCGTCTACGAGCGGCGTAAACGCCTCCCCCGTGTTCAGCTGGTGCTTCATTTATGACCCTTCCTAGCAAAGGGTGAAATTCGAGCATAATCCCTAGTTGCAGCAGCCCCAGACACGAGAACAGGGAAACTGGTCCGTCTGAGTTGAACGTGTGAAGCGCGGGTGAACAAATCTTCGAATGCGCATAATTTACTTATACATTCAATAAAACAAAACGTAGGTCCATTTCTTTTAAAAGTTAGCGTCTACAAGATGGCACACTCTCATAATCGTATGTTAAGGGCATGCGATACAGTCTCCACGGGACTCTTCCCAAGATCTTCCGTCCGTGGCAGTGTGCCAACTTAGCTCTCTTGGAGCCAGATCTCGCTCTTTCATGCACTCGTTCGGCTGTGAACTGGGATGCCCACCCCCGTGCCCCACTATGATGCCGTCACTGGTTCCGGCTCACATAGACCAACTTTTGCCATAATTATACATTTGGACGTGACCTGATATTGTTATATTGGCTGCGTTGCACCACTCCCTCTTATCTACCTAGCTACTTCTTTATAGCGCCGTGTTTGACGTGAAATTGACATATTGTTGTTATCAGGGAATTCTATATTTTCGATTTCATACGCCCATCGGTGGATTATTGAGATGGGCGATGCCGCCGGATCTAGATGTTAAAAACAAAGAATAAATTGTCATCAATTTAGTTAACGATAATGGCAGTGCCCCACCCCTTTGATGACTAATATTACCGTACAAGGCACTTTATCCAGCCTTCGTAAATCTAGCTCCATGAAAGTCAGTTTTAACTCCATTTAAGGTGAAATTTAGTTCTTTTATGTGCATCAGGTTTGGCAACACTGCCAGGAGGCAAGGAGAAAAGCATTGATCATATAGGAGTATGATTTGATTCGTTTTCTTGGGAATATAAAACTTCCGATGAAACAGAAATAGATGTCAACGGGAAAAGGGCAGTTTGAAGATGCATTTCACCAGCGGAAAAGTCGAAAATTCCATTTGATTAGCCGTAACTTGATGTTGAACTTTATTCCCCATAAGGAATACATGGGATTTCGAAAATTCTTATTCATCATATTTCTCCAACATCGTGTCCAGCTTAATAATCAACATAGAACAACGCTTCCACTTGCAACATGAAGAGAAATTCATACCCTTGGATACACCCAGGGTTTCTTTTAGTAGCAGTGCCCATTCGGGTGATATTGAAATAAATGCACAATTGGTGCGTAACTGTATCTCCTCCCCTTAACTTCAGCAACCATTACTGCACTTTTATTCTGTTATAAATCAACCGCGATAATAGATTTAAAATGTATTTATAGTTTTTAACCATATATTTAACATAAGACTAAATAGCAATTGCCTTCCCCCTATTTTCATACCTTGTTACGCCTAAAACAAATAATAAATCGCCAATCAAGATAAATGAATTCCCTTTGACTACATCCAATCTTAACAATAAATCGTCCACTACAGAAAGAAAGAGTAAAATAACGATCTTCCCTCTTTGACTACTATAATTATGCAATCATTATAGGAGACGACATTCAAGTTTAGTTTTCCACAGAAGCAACAAGCAACATAGAGGTTTCACACTGTAATGTCAAGCGAGAAGTTGGACTGATATCTCCAGCGCGTAGAAAAGCATTCACGTTGTTACACGATTTAAAACAGCAGTTTAAACTTAGAATAAACACCTGCCATTCTTCGGCCTTTGTGCGCATTTAATGTTATCTGATGTTTATCTTCGTACAGCCATCTCCTGTCATTATAATGTTCACTAACTGTAACTGACACAATGTTTCAACCAATGTTGGTCTGTTCATGCTCGTAAAGAAAACCCAAGCTGAACACGATTCCGATGACCTCCATCAGTTGCAGTTCGTGGCCTTTCACTCCATTCTCTCACATAGCTGAAATTTCTTCAGCTGGAGTTTTCTTTAAGAGCATGATAAACTCAAGATCGCACAGTACTGATGTCTACACATTCATCCTCATAAAATGCCCTGTCTCAGATGAATGTCAATTTGTAGCACATTTTCTGCGGTTAGAAACTCGATCACTGCACGCTACTTCAGGCGCTTCACAAACATTGTATCGTTGCATGCTGCCATTTTCCTCGCAATAGTTCAGCACCCCCTGGCGATAGAAGTTTGAAACCTTCAATGGAGAAGCGGGAAAGTCTTATAAGTGCAATGTATGGTTGCTCAAAATCCAAAATGCGTTTACAAGGTAAATAATAAAAACATAGGAAGCTTTACTTTTCAGCACGCCCTCGTATATATACTTTATTGTAGATCTCTTTCAGGATTGTAATGTTGTTGATTGACATTCCAAATTACAGTTTGCAGAATTTCAACACAAAATGTCAATAGGAAATGAAATTAGGCCTACCATATTTAATGCAAAATATTGAATTTTTCACGAGTTTTGTATCTCTTAAACCAATTGAATCTCAAACTCAAAATTTTTATTGAAGTTACTTATCATGGAGTACTGTATTGTGTACAAATTTCAATTTTTAAACAACTGCCTACCAGAGATATTTAACCCTGAACTTGAATTTTTTTAACAAAAAGTACATGTTTATGACCCTGTAGAAAAAGAAGGATTAAAGTCTCAAGCTTGAAATAATTTTGACATACTCTATTGGTACACAGGTACTTGCATAAAAAAAATCAAGTGTAAAACAAACTGCCTCCCCCCCCAAAAAAAGTCTGAAAATGTCATTCTGATCGATTAAAATACACAATTTTGACCTTAAAATTTATTATGAAGGAATAATATTTAGAAAATTACACAGAAATATAATTGTAGCCTATAATGTGCTTAACATCACATATTTTGTCTCATTATTGTAGGACTTACCAGAGCTGAGAAAAAAAAGTTGCTGCTGATGCTTACGAATGGAGAAAATGATAAAAAAATGCCCGCCATCTTCAAATCGGTGATAGTAAAAATAAAATAACAGTGGTTCTGAACTGTCAACATATGAGGCTCACACCACACAAAAAATAAACTTTTTTTAAAAATGATCAAGCAACAATGTTGTATGACTTCATATGGATTGAAAATTGTAAATTATCATGCGGATCATCATGGTTGTTTATATTGTAAACCTATGTTTTCTAGCGAAACTATAAATAAACCAAATAACTGCAGTGCGAGGTTCAGATATTAACGCCGATAGGGATATCGGAAATGGTACCTGTGCATGTTGTAAGTTTTTATATAGAGTCTCGGTGTTGTTGTTAAGGGGCATTCAAAAAATAAATGATTAAGTGTTTGATTATCTTCTCCGCATTGGCAGGAAGTTGATGGCACAATCTTTAAAAGAGCCAAATGTTGATTTACTAATACCTGTACATGGCCTGTACGCATTCTTAATATAAAAACAACCACTTCCCAAGGTAAATTCATGTTTTGGTACCAAGGTCTAAGATTTCTGACTTGAGCATACCACTTATAGGATGTGGTATTTTGCACTTTCTGTCCATTTTGTCGAAGATGCTGCATCGTGCAGAAAATCAAGTATTCAAATGTTGTTAACTTGTAAGCAGCACTGCCTGTTCTCAACAAAGCCTGCAAGACGTTCAATGCATCAGTGAGGATTAGGGAGTGGTTAATTCTTAGTTCTACAACGTAGAAGAGCGCTTGATATATGGCATAACACTCAGCCGAGAATATTGACGTATCTTGTGGTAATGTAAATTTTTGAATTTCATTGTACGACGGAACATAAAATGCACAACCAACTCCATCATTGGATTTTGAACCCTCAGTGTATATAAAAGTCAACTTAGGCCACAATTCTTTATAATTCTCATGTCTGCCGTGTTCATCGTAGTGTATATCTAGACGTGGTTCAATAGGAATTGTCAGATGAAAGATGAGTGGTTCTATGTGCGTGAAGGTGAGGTGGCAGGCTTCGGGATCAATTAATAACAATATAAGATAAAATAACGTGTGGTAATATAGAAGTTAAATCCTTTTCAGTATGCCATTGTCTTTGAATAGCGAAGGTCTTATTGAAAGGGTGAAAATGTCTCGACCATGTTTTGAGTAGATATTGTACCGTTAAACTTTTTCGTCGCTGGCATAATGCTTGTTCGTTACTTTCTAGATAAACGCTCACGTTAGGACTTGATGACATCAAGCCAGGACAGACCCGAAGAGCCTATCTTTGCAGTAAATACAAGGCATTTTTTTTAAATATATAAAATATTTATTGGTTGTGGACAAAATCCATGCACCAGTTAACAATTTTTAAATTAGTAATACATACATACATACATATAGTATTTACATACAATTATTCCTTTCGAAATAAATAATTAAACCATTTCTTTCCACATTTACAGCATTATTTTCGACTTTTTAAAATATTTTGTATGAATTTTGATTATCAAGAATGAAGGAGAAGTCAGTAAACAAGGCAGTGACAGTGGCGCTTGATGTCCACTCTTGTAGAAATCATGTAAAAATTGTTCTCTGTGTGTTTCATAAAGTTTACACTGAAATATAATATGGTTCGGAGTTGCAATATGTTCACTACACAAACAAACTGGTGAAGGCACTAAGTTCTTCTTGTAAAGGTGAGCTTTGGCGATGATCCAAGGTATTGAGAAGCCTTGAAAACAAAGTATTCTATGATATTACACCATGACGGGAAAAATCTGCGAGAATTTTTAACTAAAAGATACACATATCGAGGCTTAGGCACTGTCAGTAGAAGAAAGTCTATTGGTTGCCAGAAATACGTCATTCTACGACACTCATGTTATATATAACTCACCGGCTTGTAGGCTGCTTACTTGTCGAATAAATTGACACTAATGTACTTCAATTTATTGTTGAGAAATGTAAATCAGCATTACAGATTAGTTGTAAACAGGAAACGCAATATATTGTATTTTCAACATGTAGAAATGTATAATTACGAATTACTCGGAAAACAAAACTTGTCAATGTATTAAAAGAGTTGATATCTGACGGATATTAGGGCACATAATATAATTTAAAATAGCTGTTGATGATGTCTAAACACAAAATGCCTTCTTGTCTGCACCTAAAGGTATAACCCTCCAAAATGGACATTTTCTGTACTTCATTGTTACTCCTCTATTATTTTTTCTAGAGCCTGAACCATATGCACACACAAAATGACTAAATCGACTACAAGTAGACCCCCAACGGATATGAAAATGGATTTGTTCGATCACAAAGAAAAAAATCGTTTACCGTTCTGGGACTTTCTGCCTCTTAGTTCTCTCTGTTGGAGAAACTTTTACTTAATGACGAAACGATGTTAGAACAGGGTTGATTCTTACAGAAGAGAAGGGAAAAAGGCCGGATTAAAGTGCAATATACTGTGATGCTCTTCAAAACAAGGAAAATGTTGAGATTTCCTTTCCGATTGCCTGCCCTACCTACATTTCCACTGCTTGAGCGATTGATTCACAAAATATATTAAGAGGGGAGAAGTGAAAGTATTGCAGAAATAAATTAAATAACCCCCCTCTCTCTCTCAGGATGATCTCATTTCTTCAAAACGGTACTTGGTAAGAAAAAGTGAATTGAAATAAAATTGTGACATACTATGCAATTACATTCTTACTGTATGAAACGTAAGTTATGAAGCATGTATTTGAAATGAACTCAAGGATCGTATATGGTGTTTAGTTCTGTTTAGGACCTCTTCGATGGCGTAGTGGTGACGTCGTCGTCAAGGAGACCCAGTTCGAGACCCGGTTTAGGCACATAAGAGATTCGGATTCCACTTCAAACGGTAAGTCCCGTCACGATTACCCTTCCTGTGCATAAAGCAGACTCAACACAAACTTTTAGTTCTGTTTACTATTCACATATACAGTGTTTTTTTTCTGGCGGTATGCACTTTTTCGTAACAACAACTAATTTAAACATTAACGAAAGAAATATAGACAAATATGTTCGGAAGTATAGAATGAAGCATGAATACAGATCTGTGTTCAGTAGTTTTTATGATAGACTATGCATCAATATCGTTTGTATCCCTGACAAAGGTACAGTCACCGTCAATAAAAATGGGACACCTAGACCCTGAAATAGTAGCTTCCCTGCAAGGCGATATGTGTGTTGCCTAAGTGCACGGCGATAAGTGGATTTTAATAGCAAAATTTCAATGGCAACTTCTACCACAGACAAATGTATTAGGCAGACATTGATCTCAGGCAGCAAGCTGGTGCGTTTTTAAAAGAGCGACTGCTAGAAGTTCGTATATCCTCCGCTTGGAGGCGCCCACTTTCACTTCTGGTCAAACTCGTAAACAGCAGATGGCGCTGGCCAATTTTAATCAACTGGGAAACGTGGCTTCACGGGAGGCACTCCGGGGGATGTGTGTTTGTAAAGAATGGTAAAGCAAAGCGCTTATCACATTATCTGTGGATTTGTACGTTTGTCTGTGGGACTTAATAGATCAAGTTTTGATAAGGAACCCATGTCCGGAAACGTACCGTTTTGGCACTACACAGATGACAAGATCACTTAATTTCACATCTCCCGCTTTACCTACGTTGCAAACAGTGTACCTCCGAACGATGTTTGCATACACACGCTCAAAAATACCTGGTGTGTGCTGAATCGTATCTGCTGCAGCCGGAACTCATGCAACCAGGTCTTCCTTCGACACTACAGGAGTCTCATAAACAAGACTCTTCATGTGGCCCCATACGAAAGAGTCAAGAGGAGTTAGATCCGGCGATCGTTATGGCCACGATCTATCCACCTGTACCGGTATGTTTGATTGAGATGTTGTCAGACGTCATGGGAAAAGTGTGCTGGTGCGCCATCATGTTGGAACCCCATGTGCTGTGTAAACATATTGTAAACAGAGGACGTTGGAAGCAGCACACATAGCATCAGGTGACTGAAAACGTCGCCCTCCGTCAATGTAGGTTGCCTACCGTGAAGCGGGAGATGTGAAATTATGTGATCTTGTCATCTGTGTAGTACCAAAACGGTACGTTTCCGGAAATTGGTTCCTTATCAAAACGTGATCTACTAAGTCCCCTCTACAACCCCTAGAAGTGTGTAATAAGAATACCGAATCACCCTGTATATATTGTTCTCCTTTTCGAAACTTTTATGGGAATTTTGACTTCACGAGGCGTTGAGAATGAATTATGATTAGGTGTGGAAATCGAACCTAGACCTCTCGTGTGGTAGTCAGACGAATGGACCACCGACGATTTTTATAGACGCACTATATGCAAGTCTTTAATGAATTTTGTATACTTAATAGGTTGACCTTGCTTATCAGCCTACCAATGGTACCGATGTACATCTTATGGGCATCAGTGACAAGAAGAAAGGAACGAAAGTAGCTGATTGGCTAACTTCTGTAATAGATCCGTGGGCTTACACTAAAGTCTCGTGACAGCATTTGTTTATTGCAAACGCTTGGCGCTACAGGAAGTGCATCTGATCCTTGATAATGTCAAGAACGAATTTGATGCGAGAGGTCGCCCTTCACCGTACTCTGCAGAGATAGTGCCAACTTCAGAATCTCAATGGGCTGGTCATCCTCGATTTCATCAAAGCTAAGTCTCATGACTTTCTGTAGGTTTCGTTCAATGAGTTAAACATTCTAAAGCAACAGAAGCAAATCGAACCTCCTTCCCAGTGTCGATCGCTCCTCCCAACTGTCGTATTTTTGGAAATATTACTATGCCTATTTTTTTTTTCAAGACTCGACTCTTCTTTTATCACCAAGTTTAACAAGTTTGAGAATATTTTTTTTAAAAGTTTGATTTAAGTTCACTTTTTGCTAATGATGGACTAATCGGAACTGGTCCTATACTCTGTAACGGGAACTTCTGGCGCAAGCGAACGATAACAAGTCTCTGCGCAAGTTGTGACTCGAGAGGGCTCAACCAATGGACGCCTGAGAGGGAACGGGATTGAGTGGAGGAGAGAAAGCGACTGCAGTTACCAGATGTTGGTAGCAGCGTGTACTTCTTCGCTCCGCCCACTAGCTTTCTTCCCTTCTCTCCTGTCATGCTCCACAGATTCCTGGGATAGAATATAGAGTTCAAATTTGAGTCCGAACCACTCTGCAAGATGCCTCAAAAGAGGATCGAACCTGACACCACTGCAGAAATGGGTTTTTGTTTCTTTGTTTATTAATTTTACTCCTCATCGCTGATCGTTCAGTTTACCTTGGCAATGGGAGCAATTATAATTACGACACACAGTAATACCCATCTATTCCAGCCCATGCCCTCCATTTTTGCCCCAAAAAAGCTAACGGAACCATATATTGATTATACAGGTTAGATCTCGGTGAGATGAGTAACCAGACTGAAATTCGCCCCTCACAACTGTAATTTCTGGATTCGCCACGGCTCCTTCCAGCAGAACTGTAAGGGTATGATCGCACTGGATGCGGTTTCGACCGAACTCTAACACTGGTGTACAAGGCAAAAAATGCCAGAACGAATAACACTGTAAATAAGCATTTCCATTGGAGCCGAGGTCTTCCCGATGGCATAGAGGTAATGTCATCGACTTGAAATCAAGGGGTCCCGGTTTCGATATCCGGTGGAGGCACATAGTGGTTCCGATCCCACTTTAAACTGTAGGTACAGTCCCGATTAGCCTATCTGTGAAATAAGTGGACTTTAAACATAAAACTCAAAAAAACAAAAACATTGGAGCCGAACTGCTCCGGCACACACGGCTGTGTTTCAACGATTCGAACCAAATCATTTTTTGTTTTTGGCTGAATTCGCTAGAAGTGTAGTGCGGTGCGCTCTTTATACTTGATTTCTTGCGTTTTTTGATAACTATATGGGCAATAGAAAGTTTATTGACTTACTTTTCGAACGTATACCATTAGAGACGCATAAATCAAGAACTATCACATTCGCAAGCCAGGAAAGTGTGTCTCAAAATTGTATGTCACCAGCTGTAATTTTTGTTAATAATAATACGCATACATAATAAAAGGAAAAATCACAATTTTGTTAACTCATCCCTTTTCGTACTCCAATAAAATTTTCCAAAGGGTTTTTCCAATGTAACGTTTATTCGGCTATTTCGGTACATTCTGAAGTGCACATCATACTCTACCAGAGCACTGGATTTTTCCTGATGCGATGTGGCTATCACATCGCCAGAACGCGTGTCAGTTCAGTCCGGCCAAAAACGATAGTCGAAAAGTTAGGCAGAAACCAGATTCGTTGTGACCATGAGGTAACCGATTTTCTTTCTTTATTTCTTTTCCAGGTAACAAGTAACACAGTTGAGGGGTATTTTTATTGTAACAATAAAAACATAGAGACAAAATTATAATCTTTATATATGAGCAAATTCTTTAGGTCACTGTTTTCAAGAATAATGTTTTCCTTGGATTTCTCTTATCTCTATATTAAATATGAGGTTTACTATAATTTAATGTAATTAGTGTTAATTTCAGATGGTCATCAGTAAAAACAATCCACTTGAAGTTATTATTTGCAACACCAGGGTCTAAATAACATCCCCGCGATGCGACGGATGGTGTGGGCGTAAAAGGGGTGCTATTAAAATAATGTTTCATAGTATCAGAGTGAATAATATTTTTCATTAAATGCTTCATTTTGAAATGCAGTATCAAGTGAAATTAAAAGAAGAAACAAGTTAAACACCAGGAAAGTTGTAGAATTCATGTCAATAGGAAACAAAATGCTCGCCGGTAGCAGTCCTGACGTATAATAAAAATAACCCGTTGCTGTACAGCCCGTAAGGGCCTTGGCCTATCTCCCGACTGCCAGTCTCCCTCCCACAATCCTACCTAGGATGACGTGTGGTCAGCACCTCGAACCTCCAGCTGTTATAGGAGATATCCGTGACAGGGTTACGCCACTCACTCGTAGCTCCCAAATTTCCTCACGATGGTGGGTTGCCACTTGTCCTATACACAGGCTAAGAACCTAGGCGGTTCATTGATTGAATTGGTGTTTTAAGTCCACTTTATGCACACTAAGGCTAATCGGGACTGGACCTACAGTTTAAAGTGGGATCCGAACCACTGTGCCAAATCCCTCCAACGGGTATCGAACCCGGGACCCCTTGATTACAAGGCGACGACGCTACCACTGCGCCATCGGGGAGGCCAGGCGGACTCGAACCCATGCCGTCCCGCAGTCGGAGCCCGAGACACCGCGCAGACACGGAGGAGGACAGTCCTGACGTATGCACTGCCTATATGTTGTAATTGACTCTACCTGTGACGTCTTCATCAGCTGAGAGGTTGTTTTCCAAACTTGTATTGATTAGATATTATTTGAGAAGTGGAATGACGCATGAGATGAATGGACTGGCACTGTTAAGCTTCGAAAGCGACCTGGCTAGAACAGTAGCTTAAGTGTTTGCTTCCAACACAAAAACGCAGAGGTGTCAGTGGGCTTCTAACAATATCGTAATTTTTCTAGTAACAGTATATTTTCACATATAATTATAATATATGCATGTACAGTCACGAGCAATAAAAATGAAAAGACAAAATTCTGAAATCTCGCTTACCTGCAAGGCATTATGATAAGTGGATTATAATAGCAAATATTAATGGCAACTTCAACCACCGCCGTAAAGTTAGGCAACACACATAACCCTTGCAGAGAAGCGAGTATTTCAGGATCTAGGTGTCCCATTTTTATTTCCAGTGACCAGAGCCCGCGCCAGGGGGCGCGAAGGGGTCCTTCCGCACCCCCTCTTCAAAACCTATGTTCATGCAAAAACATTAACTCTTACAATGCATTTCTAAAGATTTAAAAATTGTGATTTTACAGTCAAGGAGAATTTTATTTTGTATTTCACTACATAAGATTATTATGTGTGTCTGAATGTTTCCATTCTATGACCACTTTCTTGGAGCGTAATGCAGATTCATCATGGACGTCCAGACGTCAACACATATGGTTTCATTTCACAGCAATTTAAGTTAATTATTATAAGAGCGTTGGAAGAACATGATAACTTAAAATTGAAGGAGTGATTTTTTCCCCCCTAGAGAGCAACACTATTAGGGAGAAAAATATGCCTCCTTTGCTTCTCCACTCTCCGTGGAAAAATACCTTGCTTGCCTCTCCGTGGGGGAAAAATCCTCCTGTCGTCCATGCATATGATTGGTCTTCCTTGAACAAGCTGTTCCTTTCAAATTTCCAAATATGTCGTTGTTGTGCTAAAATCAAACAAAATTAAGCAAGTCGCTAGTGTTCTTTAGTTTCGTTGGCATATTATCATAAATGACTAACGATTGAGTGGCTAAAATATGCATGCATATTTCTGGTTTTGTTTATTTTCAACGTCGCACCCCTTAAATTTCATTCCGCACCCCCTCAGCACCCCTACATGATTAATCCTGGCGCCGCCGCTACCGGTGACTCTATGTAAATGTAGGCGTGAATTAATATTATAGAAATTTATGCTGACCAAGGCAGAAATGTAAAGAATGTCAGAGTGTGTACATAGGAGAAACGAAAAAGAGGCTGAAAGACAGGTTGAAACAACATAGGGATGATGTACGACTTAGAGAGAGAGAGAGAGATAAATGCGACAATTAAACACATGAGAGAAACAGGACGTGACATAGAGTGGAATGAGGCTAAGCAGATAGGAAGGGAGAAGAGAATACTAGTGAGAAAATGGAAGGTGAAGAAGACACAATGAACTGGAATGGAGGACTGAAGATAAACAAAGAATGGAAGAAGTTGTTAGAAAGAGTGGAACGGAAAAGAGAGAAAGAGAAGAGAAGAAGGAAGAAGAATGAAGGGAAAAGAGCGTGAGATAAAGAGTCCAACCACATTCTCCTTCAGGTGAAAGTACAGTTGACAAGGGAAAGTCACCTGCTAGATTGTTCCAGAACAACTTTCTAATAGTCTGGAGGGGAGTATTTTTGTGTATATATATCGTCCTATTGTGTAAATTGTTATATTTGTACTTGGTACAGAGTCTGATGAAGACCTTGCTAGAAGGTTGAAACGTTACGTTTAGTTTATATTTTATAATAAAAATAAATTTCTGCCTTGGTCAGCATATTGAGTTTTTCATATCATGGAAACAAGGCTTAATGGTGTTATAATTATAGAAAAGAAAGTTATTTTTAACGAGTAGTGGTGCACAACTGAAGGATTGCATATGGGTCTTGTTAGTTACGCCACTGTGCATTATGTTCCACGAGTTATAGATAATATAGAAGATAGTAACGGTTAAAGTAACTCACAGTTACCGTTTGACCTAACGCTAACTGTAACTGGAATGCTTGCTTTTTAGCTAAATTACTGACTGTAACTCCAGACTGGGACTAACGCATGCCTGAAATGAAGCACAAGCCCAATAGCTTCCCTGAACACCACGCCACTGCTAGAGACAGCACCCGAAAGCCGCACAGTTAATAGTCTTTGATTTCACAACCTCAATTCGAGAGACTCTTGGGCAACGGGTAGGTCATTCCGATCACACCATCAACAGGCTCGGTGCTGCTGATTGCACGTTCTCCCCTCTCCAAGCATTCGCCCCCTCCCCCCATGTCGAGTTATCAAGGTACGAAGTTCTCGTGCGTCGTGACCCGTGCTCCCCCGTTCGCTGGCCAACGGGGCATAGTCCCGCGACGGTAGCTGACCAGGCAACACTCGTAAGTACGTCTAAGGATAGATTCCATCATCTTGATCGTGTATAAAAAATTAGAAGGCGCCTAGAAACTGTTTTCCTACATTTAGACAGTTTCTTAGTGGCCTAGAATTTTCATGAAACGTAATACATATGCCACAACACAAATTTCTAATTAATAAATTCAGCTTTCGTCATGTGGTGGACCTCCGTGGCGGAGTGGTTAGTGGGTTCCCGGGTTCGAACCCGTTGGAGGCACATAGTGGTTCGGATCCCACTGTAAACTGTAGGTCCAGTCCGGATTAGCCTTACTATGCATAAAGTGGACTCAAAACACCTAATCAATCAATCATCACTCATCCTCATCTTCGCGATTAGCCAAAAGTGGCAAAAACTAAGTAAAATAAAACAAATCAATCCATGTTCATGAGATGTTCTACATGCACTTTGAATTGAATTGATTTGTTGTTTTGGGTTCACTTTATGCACAGGAAGGCTAATCGGGACTGGACCTACAGTTTAAAGTAGGATCCAAACCACTATGTGCCTCCACCAGGTATTGAACCCGGGACCTACATGCACTTTGAGTCGCAGAAGTTCATGCATCAAATGGAAATACGAGAAAGATATTCTAGCAGTGGCGGAGGAATAGGGGTGTACAGGGCTTCGTTGTATATCTTCAAATTTTTAGTAGGGGTACATTAACCTTCTAAATCCATAACTACACATTGTACTGTAAACGAATCTAATAGTAATGTGTAATTTATAGAGAGCAATTGTGAAACATTCATTTTAACGTTTTGTAAAAAAGTTTTCACATTCACTAAGAATTAAAGACTAATACGCAAAATAATAGACAATTACCTTGGACAAAAATGCTGTACAAAAAATTGCAAATATTAACAGTTTGTAGAAATAGATTTTAGTAATATATAATTTTTTTCCCCCACCCACATCATCTCCAAATCAAAGATCGGAATTCCCATTCGGAAATATTACACTCTATGACATCATTTCAACATAGTGATTTTTTGGTAAGAGGTTTCGAGAATTACCAACATTTCCGAAACATGTGAAGCTAGATAACACGTTCTAAGTTCATTTGAAAAGTGAAGAAACGGAAAACTTAAACGAACCAAGAACATGGTTCAAATACGAATTTTCAAAATTTGCATAGGCTAGATTTTTGCTAGTGGAAACACATAGATTTTGCAAATTTAATAAAAAGAGCGAATGAAAGATGAGTGATGTCCAAACGTATGATGCTTCTACCTCACACTTTTGACATAAAATGTTTACTTGTTCTTACTCTTTCTTCCAACTGTTTGGAGGCACATAAAATGTTTATCCAAATGGAAGCGTCTAATCCTACTTATATGTAGATAAAGTTTAGTAATAAATACATATGATGTTTATAAATTTAATAACATTTTATGTCAAAAGTGTGAGGTGGGTCTATTTCTTTGCACGTAAGCGTAGATTCTTTCCTTCCTACATATGAAACTTGTATGTGAATTTTGTGCGCAGTGTATGTATTGGTGGATAACAAAAGGAATGAAACGATAAGACAAATAAATTGTCCTTTGAATGAGAATCAAACTAATTTGCGAAGTTACAATTCCAAGAGAAATTCAAGTTTCATTTTCCGCTTTTTCACACTCAACTCCGTATTGTATATTGTTGGTCCGACATCGCTAAAAGTTTGTTCAAATATGTATATGACTTTAAATTAATGTTTAGTTTACCAATCACTCAGAAAATAAATCAGGCAGTTTACAGCCTAACAGATAATGCAGGTGTCCACAATATTTCCCGACAATTTTAAAATACTAATAAATAAAAATCTGTGGAATTATTTACGTCATGAAGGGCAAACGCTAAAGATTGTTTACTTCTCACACAAGGAGCAGATTCTCCGTGTGGTCAAAAAAAGGGATCAAGTGCCATCGTTGATAATGCAGGGTCCTCACAAAGTCTCCTCACATGTATAAAATTGCGATTAAGGGGTAAAATTGATCAAAGTTATTGCAATGCCACTTGCTGTTTTGCATGAATATTTTACTCCCGTTGAGGCCGCAATCTTAAACTATCCGATAGCTTCTCTTTGCTTAAGTTACGTAGCACAAACTCTGTTGATTTTTTTTTACTTGCGATTAATATGCAGTATGTTCTATTGCAGGTTCTGAGAGATGCAGTGGTTGGTGGCCGGGCTCTCGGCCTGGCTGGTGCTGAGCTCTGTCGGAGGGGTGGAACAGTGCACCTTCCCGCCCACGTGGACCATCGCAGGAGAAGACATCATGGTCACGACGCAGGGAAACGTCACGGTCCTCGCTCTGCTGGACGCTTCTTGACGGGCATGCTTGAGGCAGGCGGCACTGTGAGTTGGCTTTTTGTTATGTTGATGTTCTGTAACGAGAGAGGGAGAGAGAGAGAGAGAGAGAATAGGGGTTCAAACAGGAGTGAGAGAGGTGAGGGGAAACAGGATAGAGTGAGCATTAAGAGATGGTAAGTTGGAAAGAGAAAATGACAGGATGTGGACTACACGAGAGCGAAAATGTAGAGAGAAGAGTGTAGAGAAATAGGGGATGCAATCAAGAAGAGAGGGAGAGGAAAGGAAACAGCAGCGAGAGAGAGAACTAAACAAGACAAGTAGGATATAGAGAGGGAAGAAAATAACCAAAAGGGAGGAGAGAGAGAGAGAGAGAAAGGTGGAAGAGAAACAAGAAAGAAGTAGACGAGGAAGAGCAATTGAGAGTAACATAGGAGGGAGCGTGAGGGAGAGAGAAAGAGAAGGAAAAATACACAAATAAAGGGACCACAGTGTGGAATTTGTATGGGGGTGATGAAGGGGAATTCCTCCTTCGTTGTTATATCCTGATCATTCTGGTTGCGAACATTTATTCTCCGATTGGAACGAGAAACGAAATCACTTCTTCTGTCACCGACTGACATAATTCATGTTGCTTCTTTTGAAGCATAGGACATCTGTGAAATTTTCCATTTGGTCCTGTTGACAGGCATCTTCTTAATTAAATTCAATGTTTTCCCCATTTTCAAGGCTTCTTCTTCAATTGACTTTTTCCAGGTCTTGCTAGGTCGGCACGTTTTCGGTTTCCCTAAGGATTCCAATGTAATGCAAATTTCCCTATGGAAAAACAGGTTTCCGATCCACATCCACCTTCTTTTTATCTGGATATCAAATGGTTCTTGGTTCGTGACTCTCCATAGGTCTTCATTCGTTATTATGTCAGGCCATTTTATATTTATTATCCGCCTTAGGCATATATTAACAAAAGTTTGCAGCCTATGTATAATCTGCTGGGTCACTCTCCATGTCTCGCAATAATAAAGCAGGACTGACTTAAGATTTGTATTGAAAATGCGGATTTTTGTATTTCTGGAGATATTTTTATTATTCCATATTGGGCATAGTTGTAAAAAGGCTCCATTTGCTTTTTTTTTTTAATTAGACTTTGGACATCGTTATCTTCTCTGCCATTTTTGTCGACCTGTTCTATCTCAATGTTGTGTTCTAGACGTTCTTTATTTTTGTTATTCTACTCTCATCTCTTGTTTTATTGACATTGAAGTTGTTTTAATTTTTTCATCCATGTCTTGGAACATTCTGGTTAGGACATTTATTATCCGATGGAACGAAAAACGAAATCACTTCTGTCCATTTTTCTTTACTCTTCCCCCCCCCCCTCTCTCTCTCACACACACACACACACACACACACACACACACACACACTTATTTTTCTTATCTTTGTTTCTCTCTTTTTCTCTGTCTTCTTTATTTTCTCGTCTCCTGCTCTAGGTGTGCCTCCCTTGTTTATTTATTTTTCTTCTCACCCCGTCTCGCACTTTTTTTACTTCTCTTTTCTTTCTATTAGAATCTCGCTTCATGTATTCTTTCTTCTGATGACACGTGAACAACATGTTTGTACCCCTCTCTTGTGATTTTGACCTCCCTTGAAAAAAATTTGGAATGTTCTCATGGTTGTTTCCATCCATTACACTCACTATCATTTCCCCAGGTTGGACAAGCTTCGCAGCCGCCTGCGGAGTGCGGGGTTCCCGGACATCAACTTCCTGGCTATCAACACGGCGAGAGCTAGCGAGGCCGTCAACTCCCTGAGGAAGCAGTCGGGAGGCATCCCGGTCTACCAGGAGCTGATTGAGGAGCCGGTATGGGACACGTTGGAAGGCAGCAAGGACGACATCATGGTGTTCGACAGGTTTGTTCCGTTTCATTTACTGGGGCTGCAACACTGAAGTAACCCACACTCATAACAGTAGGCGTGCATATTAAACTTACATATTTCACACATGTACGAGGGGAAGTCAGTAAATAGGTCACAAACTGATGTGGGAGCTTTAAATAGTAGTAGTTTCTGAAGGTGTCATTAGATGGCAGCACAATCCAGCTTGACGATATTAAGTTAACAGTCGCTAGCTAGCAGACGCACACAGCTCAGTTTAAAAATGGTCACACGTCATACCGACTGGAACGGTATTTTAGTCACAGTAATGTGCCTTAATTACGAGTACAAAGGATTGATAACTCCAAGTAAGACATGTACAAAACATTGCAGGATCACAGTAACTTCAAACTGAAGCAATATTTTTCGGGAAAGGCTCTACTTGCCCTGCCTCTTCCCGGAAAATGTCCTGCAACGCCCTTGCACATAACAATTAATTACTTCTAGTGTTCAGAAGAGAAAATTTCAGAAATGTATTTTCCTTCGCATATTTTTAAGTATAGGTGGGTTTCATGTGACGTCAGGATGAGCACAGCCGCCATGTTTGCGGCCAATTTACTGCAATGCAACAGTTTGTGACGTAGGTGAAACACACCTATTATGATCTACCTAGAACGCACAATTCAAATTGTAACGGCACATAAAAAATGCCAAAAAAGCCATTATCTACAATTAATAATTAAAGGTATGTTTATTAAGCACATCATTTTTATTTTTAAAAATCAATTTCCTTTAAATTGCATTCACAAAGATTTAACATGGTTGTTAGGAGTATAAAGATATCTAAATGTTCATGGCCGGAATTGACCAACAGTTTATATTCTGTGACTCTGTTGTTATAGATTGTGAAGTGTTATAAGAAATGTTTATTTTTATAAATGAAGTGTCTATTCAAGAACATGTAGTTTAATTTAACAATGCGTTAAGAATAATTATAACTTTTCCCCTTAAAATTGAGTTATAATAATGAAAATTGTTGATGAGTAACTGTCTATTATAGTAACCTACATCAACATAAGGGAGACGATGCCTAATCTTACAAAAGTATATTTTATACGGCCTGTTTGCATATTTGTAACTAAGAAGCTGCAAGCAGAAGGTGCATTTAAAAATATGTCAAACTCTTCTTTAACAGATGTGGTAGACTGGCTTACCATGTCCCTAGAGAATGGAGCAATGCTTCGTATCCCTATGTGAAGGCCGCCATCTTGTCCACGTACAGGGCTCAACCCTGCGGCCCTTGCATGAAGAGATCTCAGGAGGATGAAGTGGTGAGTATCTCTCCAAAATGCTTTATTACGTACAGTGAAACTCTTATGGGCTTCAACTAAATTGATGATTTGCCCTTTGTTGTTCCGTAACCGGAAAATGTAGACTTTTAAGTTTAAAAAATCCATTTCAAGCCTTTTCTGAAAGAAATACACGAGTTCCATGCTACCTGTGAGACAATGCTGAAATGATCGAGCTAAAATTTTCAAATATTTTGAATTCTGAAATTTGAGTGAAATAAATGGGTTTAATTCTTGCAGCTCACCTGCAACCCCTTCATTTTTACTTCTTCTGTCCTCTTTCCAGTGCTGTTCCTGGATCAGACTGAAAATTCTCTTGTGATTGTCCCAAAATTCCTAATGATAACACAGTTAAGACTTGTTTCCATGTTAATAAATAAAACATCCAGATGCTGACCAAGGCAAATTTATTTTATATAAAAATATAAACTAAACAAAGATCTCTTTCAATTTATTGTGAATCTTTGTGTGAAGAACACTCTGTTAGATGGTGGAAACTTTACGTTTTTAGTGTATATTTTTTTATACAATAAATTTGCCTTGAATGCATTTGAATGTTTTATTTTTTTACCAAAATTCCCCTTCCAACGATTTAATTCCCTGTTCGATATGGGTTTAAATCTCCCTGAGTCCAAACCTAGGATATCCAGCTTTGTGGCGCGTTACGTTCAATATCCTTCACCCAGAGGTCGATATAGTACATACATTTAACCTACGTATATGCGGTCCTATAAAACACAAACTTGTTAGTGCATAGTGGTTTTATACGTATAATGCTGTTTGGTAAGCATAGGAACAATATGAGTGTCGGAAAGTGGGATCGAACTGGTCCCCGCTCCCTCCGAATTGATATCGTTTATTGCAAGTTACAAAATAGCAGATCGTTTGTTAGTTTTATAACGGAAATAAAGTCCAGTTAGTTAGTATTCGAACAGAATAACCAAAGAAAAACAGCGTTAGATCGAAAAATTGAAATAACAATACAGGCACTAGGTTATGTTTTACCATTTAACCCAAAGAATAACTGGTTCCACAGTTTTCAAAATTCCAAAAATTAAGTTTTGTGAATGGTCAAACAACATAAACTTTATGACTAAAATTTCTCTTACTTTTAAAGCTTTTTCCTGAAGGTATCTAAAATTTAATAACAAAAAATAATAACTATGCATTTCAGTACACACTGCATGAAACGTAAAAAAGAAAGAAAAAACAGTGGTGCTGCATATTCACACTTCTGATGGATAGAGTAGAAAAGTCTCCTCAAGGATATATTGACAGCAATAATAATAATAATACATTTGCAATATATTAGTTTATTAATATGAAATTTTAATTATTATTATTGTTATTATTTCTATTATTCAGATTTCTTGCGATGCACATGAGAAAAATTATGAGTGAACCCCCCCGAAATGTTTTCCTGCCTACAGCCATGCATTCCACCCCCTAGCTCCTGTCTGGCTACGGGCCTGCTCTGGTTCCTCATTAATTCGAACTGCTAGGTAATACTACCGTCAGCCCCCCCCCCCAATCCCCTCGGAGTTCGAATTAAAAAGAGTCCACTGTGTTAAGTAAAATTTATGGTTAATCTTCTTAACCATTTTAAAACGGAAAGTCATCTTATATGTCACTTTTGAACCCGAAATGTGCTCAGTTTTTGAACCGAAATCTTAATCTTCTATTCACCTCTAATAATACGCAATAAACCTACTTACATCTCTGGCACACCATTGGCAAATACAAACATAGCTCCTTTAAACTTTCTGGTTTCTTCGATAACCTTTTCCTCGTGTTAAATCTATTCATTTTCTAATATTGTAGTATTCACCACCGTGTATTTCCCTCGCATAGTACAGGGTCAACGAAGTTGGTAATAAGTTGTGTTTTATACAGCGTATATTGATATACTTGTATTTTGAATTGTATCTTCTGCAAATATGCTGTATAAAGAAACAAACTGCCGGAGTACTAATTGAGGCGAGTGTACTTGAACGCTAAACTTTCGATCGACGTGATCATGTAGTTTATCAAATGCTGATATGTAGTTCCACTCTTTCCACTGCGTCGCTACTGTCCCAGGTGGTTGCAGCGCCACGGCAGAAGCGGAGAAATGTGTAACTTCGTGATCACCGTCTCGTACACGATTTCTACGCTAAATTCTGACGAGTTTTGCGAACAGCTGAAGTTTTTAAATGATCGTTGATGAAAGTATATATTCTTGTAATCTAAGAATATGTTTCTTAATACCACTGCACAAAGTACATCAATGGAAAGGATAAATGTTGAAAAACCTCGTCTACTTAAAAACTGCCAAAACATTGGCAGTTACGCTTGGAGAAAATATTTTCATTCTCCAGAAGAAGTATTGACAGTATTGAAGTATTTTATTATACGTGAATTCTTTCTGTATTCAGGATTTTTCAAATAAATAAAGTATTATTTTCAGATGATACAAAAAAATTCACTTGAATTTAACATCAAAGATGTAATTAATAATATAAAAATATATTACGACGGATAATATATAAGGTAGATTTCTGTGGAGCTTTGAATTTCTTATGGGGTGGAAAATTCATACGCGTAATTTCAGTCCAATAGTATTAGTTATAATGCAGTATGTACCATTCTCTAAACTCCATAATTAAACTAACTTCAAGCAACATGTTAAAACAACGGAAGCGTTGTTTCGAGATTCAGATATTTTTACTTCTTCAGTCATTGTTAATCCACTGAAAGCTGAAGGTACAAGGAAGCGAACAGTGTAAAGCCAGTCTCACACGGTGGTTAAGTAGGTTCTCACTTCCGACTCGAAACTACCTTAAGATTTTTTACGTCTTCAGTTCGCCAAGGCAGCAAAAGAAGTCTCACACTATGCTTAAAATCGCATCCTTAAAATTGGCGACTGCACAAACACGGTATACCACTTGCAAGTTTAGATGCTAACAACTGCTGAATATTTGGGAAAATGATGTTTTCTCTTAAAAGAATAAGAGAATAACATTGGCACTGTTGAAAGATGTAGCATATGTAACTCGTAGCAGTGAATATGAGTATACGCGTACAACATATGTTATTTCAAGTTGATATACCACTTTACGGACATACTAGCATAAAGTTGTACTACCCGTATATTACGATAGAAGTTGTATATTCTAATGAAACCCTTCCTCGTACGGTTTTGAAATATATTCCCCAATACGAACTAGTAAATTAAATTACATAAAATTCACAACATTCAAAGTGCGAAAATTGTGGCGTTTTTCATTAAGTTATCATATTATATTTATATTTCATTGACACTTCTTTGCTCCTAATATACGTATTGTGAAATTTACTTTGAAGTCCATAAAGAACTAATTACAATTCATAACTTATATATATAATTACAGCACTAGCAGATTAATTTACTGCGGTGCTAGCTACACACAGCACAGTCTATTTGTAACAGCAACAAACCGAAATAAACCAGTGGCTCTTCAGTGTTTACTGTTTACTTGAAAATAGTATTCGCGTCGGCTGTGAAAGTAAATTAAAATAACAGTATCACAGTAGGAAATTTAGACATACTAACTATTTATTTAAAACAATAATAATTAGTACACTTTTCACTTAACAAATAATTTTTATAGCTGTATTGGTCGAATATTTTTCTTCCCTAAGCTGCCTTGAATAAACAAACAGTCAAACATGTATTGCCTTCTTCTTCTTCTACTTCCTACTTCAGCTGGCCAGTGTGCTCCTCAATTCTGATTGGTAGTTCTATTGTATTAAGGATGCATTTAGAAACGGTTTCTAATTCGGTCGGGAACTGAATAAGAGAAAGCTCTCTCACGATCGTTAAGTAACGAAGCTAGAAGTCGATGGCGAAGTGAGGCCCTACCTAACTGCCGTGTGAGACTGGCTTAATTCTTGACTCTACCTTGTGGATGAAGTTTCAAGTTTTTCTACGGAAATATTAAAAAGGAATGCTGTCAAGAAACTAAAATGTAAATTTCGTATATCATTTAAGGAAAAACGATTTATAGTTTGATCAGAAATAATAGTTTAAATCCGTATAATATAGTATTTTCATTCCTTACATTCCTGCAGAGGCGGGAGGACGGTTTTAAAATAATGCCTTGGTTACCCCTCCCTAAAAAAAATTAAGACGAACTTGGGATGTTAAATTTGAGATATTAATGAAGGAAATATCATTATTATCAAAATTCTTTGTAATGTAAGTGTTAGGCGTGAATTTAATGTACTTCATAGGGTGCTTTAATGCGCTTTAAAGCTCCTAAATAATATATAGCAGCTAATTACAATGAATTTACTTTCTTTGCAGGCAGAAAATACACTCTCTCAAATTACCACAAAATCAGATGAATTTGGCACGAGAAAGGACAGCTTTGAAACGTTCACTTCGACAGAAAACTTATCGGAAGATGTACTTTACGAGCCACAGAATACAAGCCTCGAAGATACACAGAATAATGGAACTGAAACCGCACTTGACAGGACGGAAACAAACATTCCATACATGCCGCTCATATATTGGCAAAATTATAGTAACAGCAGTTTAAACGGAAATGGAAGCAGGACTATACTTACGCAGGACGACAATGTTTTAGGAGAGAGTAAAAAATATGATACTTCAAAAGAACTTTTAGGTAGTGAAGAGCAAAAAAGCCTTGATCGATTATCACGAAAGAAATTTGATGGTGCTAATCTTAGATCTTTCAATTCTAGTGCTCAACAATTGTTGGATGATTATGATAATGGTACTACTTCCGCTATTGGTGTAAGTGAAGAGATATTTGATGATGGACTCAACACCAGCGCCATAGCGGTGAACGCAACATACTTAGAAGATGAGGATCTTGATAGTGAGAACGCAACTCAAGTCAGCACTCCAAGCGAGCTGGAAATCTCTACTCCCAGTCAGTTCAATGAAACAGAAGACGTCAGCGTTGAAGTAGAATCTTCTATGATGGCGCCGCCAACCGAGGAAGACTACACGATGCCAACTATCATAGACGACGCAGAGTTTACAACTGAGGAGCCTACTGAAGCGACAACGACAGCAGCGCCTCCTACGGTGCCCTTCTACGTAATCATGAGAGATCCTCATTCGCACCAAAAGGGGAGGCATGTCTTCCACTACAAGCATGTGGTGTACAAGATGGGGGATCCGTACTACCACGAACACGTGGACGGTAGCGTGCCTGAAGAAAACGAGATGCAGACAGATGAGGACAGCACGAGGTACCAAAGCGAAGAGACGGGCAACGACGAAGTAGACATAAACGCGAATAGAATCGTGCAAGACGGTAGCTCTGAGGAAACAGGCAAGTACTGGAAACACAGGAAGCCCAACCGCAAACCAGTCTTTCACTCGTTCAACAAGGTGATGGCAAACAGGCAACATTCCAATAAACACAGCGAGGACAGGATTGGATCCGTGCGTCCCACTGTGGCAACCGAAGTCGATCTGTCTCAAAGGACGAACGGAACCAACATTTCACCGGGAAGGAAGAAGAGTTCTGGAAATGATTACGCCACAGACGACGTCATGAAGCAGAAAATCATCGAGCATTACAAGAAGCTTCTTCCTTGGTTGAATTATGAACTCTGATGATCGTAGAGACAGGTTGGCTCGCGTGCAAGAGTAAAAGCGATGCCAACTTTATACTATTTGGTAATCTTACGTGTCTTCTATTCCTAAACTTTCGTGTGTCACAATACTTCATACTGTTATTTCAATCCATTGATCGATTTGGAAATTTCATATAAAGGGGAGTCAAAACGTCAGGAACCTAGTAGTACTTCAAATCAATTAAAATGCCTTTACCATAGTAACAAAAATCTTTACCATTATAACAAAAATATGCCTTCCAGCATATTTGTGAAGACATTCTTATATATGCTTTAAAATGTTCTTGGATTAACACCTTTTCAACAAAGATTTGAGATAACAGTATTATTTATATGTGAAATCCAGTGGATCGAGGTCCATTTCTATTACTTAATAGTAGGGAATGAAACAATTATAAAACTCATTTTTAAAGAGAACTTAAAAATGGAGGGAAAGAATATTGGAGAGAGACTTTTCATGTTGAAAACTATTTTATCTTTACAGGCAAATTTCGATAAAATTTCAAGTCAAACCCTTCTTTCACAGCGGAGAAATTCCATAGTTTATATGACTGAATTACATTTTTTTAGTTAATTACACACTAAACATGTTAACAAGTTCATATACATGTGTTATTTCATAGTAAGGCGTGTCCTCCTTTAAGCCATAGAACAATTACACTCAAATAATGCACGTGGTTGGATCATACAGTGTTCCAATTAATTCATTAACTCCACTCTTGGAGTGGTGTTGTCCATCTCAAATTAACAACTTTCTTCTTTAAGACAGGAGTTAATTTGTCAATATTTTGTGTCAGGCTTACATTTCAGAGATATGAAATGGAAAGTGGGAAAAGTTGTAGAGTGATCTAAACCCACAGACTTTTCAATATTTTAAATTTGTTGGTGTAAAGGTTAGATCAAAAATCAATAAAAGGAACATCTTTACTGCAAAAATGGTTTATAGGTTTACACGTGACACATAAGCATAAATTCCGCAAATGTAATCAGTTATAAGACATTTTTAAAGTTCCCTTGTTCCATGTCGAATCCGATTAGCAATTTTCTGCTCCATTCTTCAATATTTCAAATATAAATTCGTACAAGTCTAATGTTATTCTAAGAAATTGTCTTTCAGAGTGAGGCTTGTTTTCTACAAATGTATTTTACAAATTTATTTAAATTACTATAAGCGACTGTGGTAAGTTTTCAATGTGAAGAATACGTGTAATTTTAATGAATGGAGTAGAAATATGTATTTAAGTGAAAGAGAGTTCTGCAGATTGTGCTAGCCTTCACTTGCCTTCTTATGCCATCTACCAAGCAGAGCGAACACAAGAAGAAGTGAGATCTACGAACAATATATATAATAATCCAGTTCCTCTGCACATGTTATAATGCACCCGTCTGGATTCCAATGACGATTTCACTTGAAACCAAACTCTTTTGGTGTGTGGATATCTGATGTTCTCTTCCAGCTGTTCCTTGTAACATTTGCATAGGAATAAAAATATTTATTTATGTACGATTTACGAATTTGCTTTTACATTGATCTTTACAGGAGCACATTACCCGAACAGGAGAAATACTCGATAGGACTTGCAACACTATTACTGCTTTAGAAACAGGGTGGAGAAAATTATAGGCGAAATGGTAGAATTTTAGTTGGGAAAAAACGGACCCGTTTTGAGTTCATAAGTTATCAGTGTATTCGCTTGTGGGGTAGTGATGGTTCCAGAAAAAAAGTGGATATAAGGGAGTCACATTTAATCTACTTCTAAATACCACAAAAATGCACATTTGAGCTAGGTTTTTCTTGGAGGGGGAGTGCAGGGGTGCCGATACTTCCAATGTTAATGCCCCCTCTCATTTCAAAATCTGCATAAAATATAACATTTAATAGCGTGTCTACTGCTATCCTATTGTTAAAAGTTTTTATCTTTAGTGAACACTTTACTTGATCTGCACCCTTAAAATTGTTGCTTTTCTTCATATAATGGATTAAATGTGGTGCACCTAGAAGCAAAAGTGACTTGGAACCACCTAAAGAAAATGAATTACTAAAGGAATATATTCTGATCTTCCCTCCCAAACACACGTATTGCAGCATGGTGCCAAGATGTAGAAATTTTCTACATGTATTAAGGGAAAAAAATCCCCCCACAAATTTGATGGCGGGGTCTACGCCATTACCAGTCGCTGTGGATGCGAGTACTTGAAGTACTTTCAACAGAGACTATATATGTATTTTTAAATACAGAGTGAAATAAGGAGAATTATCATTACAATTCTACACTCCATAAAACCTAAATTATACAAGATATCAATTTTTTTTCCGAACCAGTGGCCGAGAGTGTTAAGTGGTCGACTTTTGATCTCGCCACCGAAGCTCTCTGGTTCGAATCCCGGCCTAGGCATGAATTGTATTTAGGAGCGTCCCGTCTCTTCTTCAATTTCACGTAGGCATTACTCATCCACATTGTCGTGATAAAGCAACAATTGCAGAAAAGCGACGCTAAATAACATAATATACCCAAGAGGGCAATGCAAATGGACGGGATGATCCAATTTTTTGGCCTCTTTCACCGGAACTTATTCCTTAACTTTCTCTGTAGGGATATAGTATTCCGCACAGTGTTAGGGATTTGGATGAGTTTAAAGCACAGGATTGTTGTCATCACAACAATTTCTGAGAACATGCTGGAGGGAGAAATAAAGCTCGTCTAAAGGTGTTTTCTACTGTTACGGCGGCCGGTCATCATGCTGCCAAGGGGAGTGGGGAGCGGGGAATACGCCGCAGACCAACCAGACAACAACGGTGGCGCGGAGAATTAAGACGCGGCGGGAAGAAGTACTACGTGAACCTCGTTCTACAGGCTGCTGCGTTTCTTATTGAGCTGGATTGGTCGCTTCCCCGCTCACCACTTCCCTTGCCAGCACTAGGATCAGCCGCCGAGAGAGTAGAAAAGACCTATAGCTTCACAACAAACTGCGGAACATCCTGTTCGATATGCAAAGACCATATTCGATTCGTAGTTAGTTTGTTTTACTGCGGGTAAAAGTTGTAAGGATAACTTTGGAATCGGAACTTATTAGACTAAAATGTTTTGATATATATATATGCTATCAACATGAATACACAAGGTGTCCTCGTACAGTGGGATCCATGAGTATTACCGTGCAAATTGTCCATCATTATGTTCGTGCACTTTATTTGACCCAATAAGAGCTTCAAGAATTAAAAGAAAACTCAAAACAAGCTGTTGACAACTTCTGCACCATCATACATAAAAATCCATCGCTTAAAAACACACAGGATGTAAGATAAAAATTAATGAAAATAGTAATGGACAATTTGCACGGTAATACTCATGGATCCCACTGTACAACACAGAGAACTTTCCCATCAAGACGAACATCTTTTCTTAGTATCGGTTTGCTCGTTTCTATACTACGAAGCTACAACGATTGAGATGAGAACGAGACTTATCGAGATAAGACAGAACAGTTACTTGTTACAAAAAAAGTTACTGGTTTATTACTCGTACAAAAGAGTAACGTTTTACTTTCAACACGGCGTAAAAGAAAAAGGGAAGGTTTGACTTACTTCCTCAATTCTAACCAACTTTTACAACACTTTCATTCTTTATCATTGGCTCTGACAATCGGTACAGTGGGATGCATAAGTATTACCAATCAAATTTTCCATCATTATGTTTATTATCTTTGTTTTACTCAAAGAGAGCTTCAGGAAATAAAACTAAACGCGAAACGAGCTGATGACAACCTTCGCACCAGAATCCGTAAAAACACAGTGCTTAAAAACACTTAGGATGAAAGAGAAAAATTAATGAAAATAGTCATGAACAATTTGCACGCTAATACTCGATCCATAAGTATTACCAAGCAAATTGTCCATCACCACTATATACTATATCCCTACAGACAAAGTTAAGGAAAAAGATCTGGTGAAAGTGGGGGCCAAAAAATTGGATCATCCCGTCCATTCCTCCATCTATCTGGAAAAGTTTCATCAAGAAACTGTCTAACACGAGGTACCCGGTACGGATTTGCATTGTCCTTTTGGGTATATTATGTTATTTAGCGTCGCTTTTCTGCAATTTTTATGCAATGAGAGCTTCGAGAACTGAAACAAAACACCAAAAAATCTGCTTACAACCTCTGAACCAGTATACGTAGAAATACTGTTGCGGTAATAACCGACTTATGATGGGATGTGACTCTGGTATTTTAAGAGAACTGTTTTACCTAGGCGTGGTTCTACCAGATGGAAAACACGGTAAATCGATTTTGATATTTATAACACTAAATATAATACATAACGGTATTTAGAACCGGAATTACACCGTCTAATACATCGTAGATAGATTCTTTGTCCCATATAGTAGGAGACGCGCACGTAGTGTGTTGCACGGTCGAGCTCAAGGAATATAGAGATTAGGTAAAGCCATCCGAAGATTGCCGATCTTGCACGAACGTGTGACGTCACCGGAGAAGCAGTGAGCTCGGTTGAAGCAGACGGCCCCTAGCATTTATATGGGAGATTCAGAGAGCGAAAGTATATTATTACTTTTAGGAGGGGGGAAATAATAATTGTCATCCTCCAAGATGGTATTGAGGCATCCTTTTAATGATTAGTAACATAATTGAAAACGCGCTACTTTTAAAAGGGGGCAAAGTACATGTGAAAAAATGTATTTTGAAAATCCATATTCCTGAAACTTTCTGACCGATGCGCTACAAAGAAAGTTGCGTGTTCTCCTTTATAATTTCGTCATTTTACAAATCGTAATATAATTTTAACAATATATATAATCCGGGCGGGATTCGAACCTGGGGCCCTTAGCATCGTAAAGCGTAATGCTAACCACTTCGCCACGGAGGTCAGCATTACAAGGAAATAAACAGAAATTGGCATCTATGTTTTAATATGCGAGAAACATTTGCGAGGAGGTTATTGAAGTAACAAATATACAAGACGTTGTGATGAAAATTATTAATATATCTGAAATATCGAGAGTTGACCTTGCAGTCTCTAAATGTACTTTAAGGTTACGCAAAACCTTTACTCAAAATTGATAGTGTAAATTTATAAGCTATTAAAAATTAAAACTTATTCCTGTTCGAAAAGAGAAACTGCCAAGTCAAATTAATATTTCGTAGAAATACATATATTTGTCTTTCATGAGGCCAAGAGAGTAAGTATTTGGAGGGGACGCTGGCTTGGGAAGGCTATAGCCCCGGATCTCGATCTGCAAAGGGGCTTCCAGTGGGAAAACATTCCTCTGAAATAGTCCAGAAGAAGGGGCGAAATGATTTTTTTTAAATGGCTCAAGAATACAAAGATATAAGTGGATATTTGACAAGCTTAGTCTAAAACTTACAACTGAAGTCGTACGTGTGTGTGTGTGTGGGGGGGGGGGGGGTGGCTCGTACGTGAGGTAACACAGTGGAATATGATTCACAATACTAAAATTAAAATAAATATGTGGGAACAATAGAAATCAAAATATGTTGTAGCTAGTGACAGCGCAATAGTAAAGATGGAGGGGTAAATCATATTTTCCCGGGGCAATCATTTTTATTATTCCGTTACATACGACACAAAAATGCATATTTTGGCTAAAAGAACATTCATTCATTTATTTATTTTGTCGTTTTACTGGGGGCAGATAAGAGAGAGAGAGAAATTGTCGAACGAGAATTGGGGGGCGTTCCAACCCCCCCCCCCCCGTAGTGTGGTCACTGCCTATGGCTATGCTGGAGAAAAATGCACCAATTAATACGCTATTAAATAAAACAGATACTTTTAAAACTTTTAATCACATTATTTGTGAACTATGATTTAAATTTAGAGAGAGCACATACCTGTTTAATTTAAAATGGATGAGTTAACTTCTGAAGCCTGCCATTTCCGAGCCTTCTTCCGGTGTAACTACACTGCCCTTTGAGCCGTAGCTGCTGCGTTCAGGTGGAGGAACGAGCAGAATACTAATTAAAACAAATATGTGACAAATATATAAAAAAAGAACAACGCGTTGAAGCTATTGACGGCGCCAAAGAAAATACAGAAGAGAAACGTGAAGAGTGCAGTGATATTTTACGGGAAGCAGCAGGCACGTATCCAGGAATTCCTTTCGGGGCAGCGGCTGAACACCATTTTTTAAAGGGGTATCACAATTGTATGTTTAAGGCCAGTGGTGGCAATTGGGTTCCAAAATGTGGGGGCGGGGCTGGACAAGGAGACAAGCATTAAGAGGCCATAGTGTGATAGTGTGGAGGCAAAAGAATGGGGAGCAACTATCTCCTAAATCGTCGCCACTGTTTAAGGCTGTCATTTTAATCAGAACGTGAAATCGGTTCATTTTCTACCACTCAACTCCTCTGTTTCCATGCATTAATATTGTGTGCCGGAACCATCTCAGTATGTATGTTTGTCAATTTCTTCTCATCAGGCATCAAAACATCTATGTACCAGAAGTGTTTTTACGAAGGTGTTATACATGCACGGAATGCACAATCCACTCGACAACACAAGATTCAAACTGTGTGCTGGGAACTGGAATCAGACAGTTCACGAATATTTCTCTCTCATTCGAGCCTGAACACCACTAATGTGTCTTGTCCTCCCATGTTTGCAGCTCTTATAAAAGCCGAAACCCACCAAATTGTTCATATTCATGCACAAGCACTCGCAAGTGTCCAAAATTATCTGTTGAGTGTGTGTCGAACCCAGTAGCCTTAAACAAAAGTATTTTTTTATGCCATGAAATTCTCGGACTGCATAAACAAAATTTGGTCCTGGCACAACCAAATCATCACTCAAAACTTTGATTTTCAGTTGATCTGTGCAGCTTATTTCTTTTTTAATAAATCGCTCCAATGCCCAGCCCGATACTGCCGAAATATTCACTTTAGAGAGAGAGACCTTCGATCTCTTCGTCTTTCGACCCGAACTACTCGTAGCACTGCTCGAAGTTCCGCTGTCGTCAATGTCTTTAGCTTTGGGACCGAACTGGAACTAGTGGTAGACTTCGTTACTTTACGGCATTTAGTCCATTTCATTTTCGAATCACTAGATCTTATAAAGCAACCAATGGACACTGCCTGATCACTAATAGACTGTATGAATTGTCACACTAACCTCTGAAGTCTCCACCTATTCTGTTGTACAGATCAACCGGGAAATTGAAGCCGCGTATTAATATCCTCATTATATTCTAGAACGTTTCGCAGATATCACAATTCGTAAATATTGCCAGTAGTTCGACTCCTTCTCTTTTTCAAGAACGTTCCCTCTCGCGCTTTCCAGAGATTAAAAAATTGCAATGAATCCGAATCGCCCTACCTGCGGCGCTACCTTTGTTGTGCAGCTTCCAAATGCTGACAAGTTTCTTCTACATAGTGTTCAAGTTCGCTACGACAACGCCGAAAGCGTAAGAAAAGTTTACGTGCAATATTATCAACAACAGGGTTATAGAACATTCTCCGTCTTGCCTTGATAAGTATTTCTCTCCTAAAATTATCGTCACATTATTCAAGAAGACAAAAACCTAATTTTATCTAGTGTAAAATGAAAACTTTCCTGGTGGGGCGAGTCCACGAGTTACGATACCCACCTTGGGTACGCGCTATAAACAATAACAGGGTCCGTACAACATTCTCCGTCTTGCCTCGATAATTATTTATCTCCTTATTATCGTCACATTATTGAAGAAGACAAAAACTTAATTTTATCTCGTGTAAACTGAAAAATTTCCTGGGGGAGGGGGCTCGAGACACCTGATGCCCACCTTGGATACGCACTATTAACAATAACAGGGTTATAGAACATTCTCCGTGTTGTCTCGATAATTATTCCTCTCCTTAAATTATCGTCACATTATTCAAGAAGTCAAAAACCTAATTTTATCAGTGTAAACTGAAAAATTTCGTTGGGGAGCGGGGGGCGGGGGGGCTCGAACCACCTGATCCCTACCTTGGATACGCGCTATTAACAATAACAGGCTTATAGAACATTCTCCGTCTTGCCTAGATAATTATCTCTCTCAAATTATCACCATATTATTCAAAAAGCCAAAAACCTAATTTTATCTAGCGTAAACTGAAAATTTTCTGAAGGGGGGCTTGAGCCCCCTTATTCCCACCTTGGATACGAGCTGTTACCAATAACAGGGTTATAGAATATTCTCCGTCTTTCCTCGATAATTATTTCTCTCCTTAAATTAACGTCACATTATTTTATTTGACACCACAAGAAACAAAAAATCTCATTTTATCTAGTGTAAACCGAAAACTTTCGGGGGGGCTTGAGCCCCCTAAGCCCCCCTTGGATACGTGCCTGGGAAGCAGTCACGTTTATTACACCCTTACATTTACATACAATATTATAAAGTTCTGCTTTTAGATCTCGCACAATGCCTTTTTCACAAAAATGGGCAATCTCGCATTTTTTTATATCAATCAAGCTGTGATATTTTAGATATATTCCGTTAGTTTTCTGATAATAGTTTTCACAGCTTTCCATAGCATTTAGGCATGATTTCAGTTGACAAGAACAAAATAATCTTATTTCAAAACATAGAGCAAAAATAAATCCAACGCGCTTAAGTTAAAACTCCCTTACATTGGAAGCCTGGAGAGAACAAAACAGGGGTTCCTTCGTAACACGATTTCTTGAAAACCATTTTACACATTTGAATCAACTTTGTGATAAATTGATTAGAAAGGATGAATCTTAACAGTAAAAGTTGTAACTTTTCCCTTGCTACTATATTTTAGAAGATATTCGTTGTCAAATTTCTCAATATTTGCATAAGGAACCAGCCTTTTCCGTGCCGAGTGTTTCGATGGTGACGTCATGTATCCACGGACAACTGCGCATACGATCTGCGCCGCCGAACGAGCACCCCCTGGGTCGAGCTCACTCAAGCAAGCCAGTCTTTACGCTCGCGCGCATGCGCTGCAGACGATCCGCAGCGGATTATTTTACTTCTCGAACAAATACAGTCCTTAAAAATACGTAGGATCAAGATAGTCATGGACAATTTGCTGAGCAATACTTATGGATCCCAGTATTGTGCATTTACCTGAAAACTACAGGCGCCGTGCTGAAATAAAGGTTATGCGAAATGCAAACGCTGTTCAAATACCTGTCCCTCCCTCCTCCCATCCGTGACTTATGAAACTAAATGCGGTAGTAGTGTTGACTTCAAAAATGTGTTTCTTTTATTGAAGGGAGGAGGAGAAAATGCCTTGTTTCGGCAACGTCGGCCCCAATGTAAACATAATAACTTTAAAAATAACGACACTTATTGTATTCAATCTTTAAAAGTACATAAAAAAACTGAAAGTACTTTGAAAAACAGTTTTACCTAATACGTGTACACCATTCCCGTGACTTAGAAGAGTCAGTATAACACAAAATAATTGCAATTCAATATAGCCATGTTTGTTTGTTTGCTTGTCCGAGTTTGTTTTGTAAGTCCACTTTATGCACAGGAAGGCTAATCGAGACTGGGCCTATAGTTTAAAGTGCCATTTGAAACACAATATGCATCCACCGGGTATCGAACCGGCAGCGATGTTAGCGCCAAGAAATAACAAACAACGATTACGGTTCGTCCTCACGTTTAGGAACGTATTCTAAATATAATATTTAGCTACGACGCAACGGAACACAAAAGCGAATCGTCAATAACTGGGTCACGATTCGTTTTGGCAAATCACATGATGCAGGATTCCGCCATTTTGGTAATACAAAATACCGCGTGAAATGAACACAAGGTAAGAACTATAAAGACTGAGCTTTATGAGACGCCAGAAATACAGTCATAACAAGTGCAAATTCTAGAGATACAAATGTTTTTTCTTCCTACCTTCAGTCGGAACCCAATTTCCTTCCAATTGATAATGAAGAGAAGAAAGACGAAGTAGCTCTTAGCTTGTCAGTACAGTCCTTTTTGATTCGCTGTGCAGCACGACTTAATGATGAAAATTACGACCATTATGAATTAATACGTTGTCAAATTATATTAGATATTCACCAACAATACAAACACTGCACTGCACTTCCAATACACAATACCACTTGCGCATACACGTTAACACTTGAAAAAAGAGGAAAATGTCACTATCGCATTCAAGACGTAAGAAGACAAGATCCTATCGGCAACTACGCATTTTGATTGGTTGCTCTGTGCACCCCTTGCAGCAAGTGAGATCCTGAAAGGCGCAAGGGCAAACATCTACTGTTCATGAAGAGATGTAAATGTATCAAATCGGGGCATATTTTAGCTTTTCAGCTAACTTAAACAATCTCACATAAGTAAGAATGGTGTAGGCGGAAATAAATTGCATGTAACTGTCAGTGGCGTAGCATGAACATTTCGGGTGGGAACGCCAAGTCCGAAGGAAGGGTCGGCCCTTTCTTGCTTAATAATTTACTTATGGTATTAGTCGCCACAGGTATTGTTTATTTGCCTGAAATCAGCTGGGTTTTCAATAAAACACCATCCATGCATGTTTTAGCTAGAAAATTAGATGCCTCACTATGCCACAAATGTTTTGAACTCTGGTGTTTTATACCTTTCTGCATGACGCAAATCATTATAAAACCTACCTGAATCACAAGCGCCTCTGAACAACAGTAGACGTCATTGTTGTGGACGATCCAACTACTCATTGATTTGGTTTATTTTATTTCGCTTTTCTACCAATTTTCGTTAATTGCGAATATGAATATGAGTGATGATATTGATGAAGGGGCACTGACAAAGAACACCCGTGCTCACGCCGGGATTCGAACCAGGGACCTCTGTCGTCTTGGCGCGATGTGTAAAACACTCTGACACGGAGGTGGGCGGATAATCCAACTATCGTACACTCAACTGACGTAACAGTGCCGATTAGTAATTCAGACCACTGTTTATTCATCTTGAGAATGCTGATAAACATTTTAAAATAATTTTGTCCAGAGACCATTCGATGTTAAGAGTTTTCAAATGAATGCTAAACATTTCCATTGACACAATATTAAGTAGTTAGATAATAACGAAAAAATACAATATAAAAATTAATAGTTTTGCGGGTTAAGTGGTTACCTGGCGTTACCCCCACACGTCTTCATGGCGTGGTGCTAAGCACAGGGGAGCACTTTACCTTTTTTTGACGGGTTAAGTGGTAGAGCAGCCACAGGCTGAATTTCTACCACGAGGACTTCACCAACTTATTTGACAAAAACTGTGTTGATCTTTTAGTTTCTAATACACATCGCTGTTCGTGCGATAAATTATACAATGTAGTGGCCATTAAGAAGCAGTATATTTGAGATTGGTAAAGTTACGTCAGTCAATATTGCGTATTGTAGCATCACATAGCACGAGTTGCATGCGCGCGAAGAGCGAAGAACCGGGTAGGAATTCTACCGCTGTCGTCTGCTTCAGAAGGCAGGAAGGGTCACATGAACCAATCACGGTAGACCTCTCTGCTCCGTACGCTGGCGTAAGAGAGAGCATTTACGAGCGTGCTGTAGAAATCGAAGCTTTCCCTCCAGAAAGGCAGCAAGGAATATAGAGTCCTGTACGCCGAACCTGCTCGGCGTCCGGCCGGGAAAGGCATTGAAAAGAGATGCTAGAACGAGTGTTGAGAGTGGAGCGTTGCAAGCGGATCGCGAAAAATAGCTATTATAATGCCATAAAGGTCAAACATATATGAAATTAGTCACGTTTTACTTTATAATCACAGCATTAAAGCATTTTTGAAATTTTAAATGTGGGAACGCCGGGCGTACGGGCGTACTATAACGCTACGCCACTGGTAACTGTTATGAAATGCTAATTGTAGCTCACAGCTGCTTGTAGTGTTGACGAAAGTATGCTTATCATTGAAATCCATAAAGCCAATAAAGATCAGAATCGCCTGTTTCACTGTACACTGTAGTGTCAGCTTCGTGAAGAAAGCTACATTATGTGCCTTATTAGCCACATCATTTTGTTCATTGTCTACTTATGATATTAACGTACGTAGTATGCAGCATGTGATGTAATTGTTAAGGAAAGAAGTATGCTCACGTAAATGAAACCCATGTCGCAAACTACGATAAAGTCATAAAAACTTCGGCAAGACATAGTAACTTGCATAGGAATTTCGTAATGAAGGGATATGACCAGAGGTACTCAACCCCGCAAGGCCAGTGCCGCGTCCCCCTCCCAAAATAACTACGACATTATGTCTACCACTAACCTATTGAAAGCGGCTTTTTAAGGCCCCTCCTCCTAAATTCTTTCTCATCATATAATGGATTAAATACGGTGCAATTGAAACCAGCTGCAGCAAATAAATTACTAAAGAAATATATTCCGATTTCTCTCCTATCCACCTCCCTCCCTCATAGCACATATTGCAGCATGATGCCAAACGTGTAAACTTTTTTTTACATATATTTTAGAAAATTATGTACAAGTTGAATGTTATATTCCAGACCGTCATGGAGCCTCTGCAGTTCAACATGTTAATTCAATTGTACAGTGAGATGTATAATTTGTACATCACCTTATATTTTATCTTTGTTTTAGCCAATGAGAACTTCAAGAGTTGGAACAAAACACCAAACAAACAGCTGACAATCTCCGCACCAGTGAACGTAAGAGTCCATTGATTAAAAACACATAGGATTCAAGAGGGAACATTATAATTAACGAGAATAGTCGTGGACAAACTGCCGAGCAATACTTGTTCATCAAACAGTACACCAATAAGTGTCAGATCCCAGATTGATATAAACAAGTCGGTAACCTATCTAAACCTATTGAAACTAAATTTGCATTAGCTTTTCAGCTATTTCACCTTACTATTGCGCACCTCTAGGTTAGGGTTCCGGGTTCGATACCCGGTGGAAGCACATAGTGGTTCGGAGCTCACTTTAAACTGTAAGTACAGTTCCAATTAGCCTTACTGTGCATAAAGTGGACTTAAAATACCAACTTAACTAACTAACTAACCTCTAGGTTAATTATAGGTATAATAAGGGATGAAATAATGAGAGAACAGACAAAGAAATACATGAAAATATGTTTTATTAATTTTAAACAGTATTTAAATCAAGTAACTAAAGAGATGTTTTAAATAAAATTACCTTAAAATAATTTTCAAGAACACACACACACACACACACATCTTAGCACATTCGACATATTTTAATTTTCGTATCACATAGTTTGGGAATTTTTCTTATATTTATACTACTCATCCATACCTTATGCAATGTTACCAGTTCTATCGTTAAACTATCTTATATACAACTTACACGTTTGTGATTGAAACAAAGGGCACCCACTACTCGACGTAGTAGTAAGTTATTAGAAAATCCATTGCTGTCAGAAAGTCATAGTAATAATGTGCAGCCTAGATGATGACAGATAGAATTCGCTATTTTTCTAGCATAAATCTTCAGACAATGTACAAAGGTTGTCGCAGAGAAGGTGAGACAGATTTTTTCCTGGCTTGGCATCACTGCCTATGGTTTCGGCACTAGTCGTGTCGTGTAGGATGACTCATTCTGTTTCCGTAGCAAGTTGTCACATGTTGCAAAACCAAGTTAGTGAGCAGCTGTGTTGATTTACGTGGAACGTGTTTCGTTTACCCCTCCAGGTTTTTGTGTATAACATTGCTTCTCGCGATGAGTATTCAAGATGAACAGTGACATGCCATAAAATTTTGTTGGCGTTTAGGGAAAAGTGCTGCGGAAACATATGCGATGTTTCAACAGGCATATGCCGATCAAGACAGACTGAGTAGAGCCACGGTGTACCGATGGCACAAGTTGTTCGAAGATGGGCGCGAATCAGGCGCTTTGCTTCCGCATCCTGAACAAAGACCGTCCGTGATTAACGAGACGCTAGTGAATACTGTTGCAGCAATTATTCGTGATGATAGGCATATGTCTGTGAGAGCGCTAAGTGCACATAGCATACAGCATACAGCCGAGACCTTGCACCCTGCGACTTTTGGCTATTTCCACTTTTAAAGGCCGCTTTACGTGGTTGTCATTTCATGACGAACAAAGAAGTGATCACCGCAGCGCAAGTTTTCTTCAGTTCGCTACCTGACGGCGAATTTTCAGACATTCACAAAGTGGCAGGAGCGTATGGACGCTTGCTTAGCTGTCAATGGTGCCTATTATGAAAAAGATGTACGTCTACTCGATATGGCTGATTCTGAAGAAAAAAATGTGGTTTGTAATTTTTTTTGTTTCATTTTAATGATTCTTGGAGGGGTCTATGTACATGCTTGTCTTTTAACTGCTACGCAGTCACGACTTTTTGACCTATTGCTCTCATTTTGGTCTCAATCGGCAGCTAATGAACCAAATTTTCACCCTAGTACATTTGCTAGCCAATGAAGTTCGCTGTTTTCCTATACAGGAATTAGTCTCACCTTCTCTGCGACAGCCTTTGTAAATGTATTATGTATGAGTGGATGAAATTGACGTAGCAACGTAACACAAAAAACACGCCCAGGGTAGGCCTCAAGCCTTGAACCTTTGGCGCTCAGATCGTGAGATACGTGAGTGTACAGTGAGATGCATATATATTACAAGGCAACATCCTACGAGTTTCTAAGGAAGTGAATTGTACTGATACGGCATAGCTATTACATTATCCTCTTGCTTCACTGACGTTTCTTTTTCTTCTTTTTTTCAATTCCTTGTACCTTTGAATATGAAACCAGGGTTGTTAAAGGTCCAAGAATTTTAAATAAATTCAATTCCGGTCCAGGGGAGAAAATCAGCAAGCGTAAATGGGTTGTGGACCGTAATTAAACTTTTTATCTGTATTATTTCAATTCGGTCCAGGAACCTTTATTTCAGGATCAATTTAAATACGGTCCAGGAACATTTTTTACGGAATAATTTCAATTCGGTCCAGGAACCTTTTTTCCAGCATCAATTTAAATTCGGTCCAGGAACCTATTTTCAATGTAACAATACTCAACTTGGACCGAATTTAAATTGTGTGAGAAAAGAAGGTTCCGGTCCTGCAACGGAGCCCAATAGAACCCGCTAGAATTTATGGGTTCATGGACCTTAACAACCCTGTATGAAACATCTTTCCCAAAGGTTCCAAACTTTGGAACCAGAGGAGAAATCCCACCTCATACCTCTACAAATACTACGCTTATCCTACGACGCCAGGGTCCCGGGTTCGAATCCTGGCCTGGGCATGGATGCTTGTGTCAATTCATCAATTTCATCATATCATCACTCATCCTCATCTTTGCAATTAGCCGAAAGTGGCACAAGAAGCGAAGTAAAAAGAAGCAATTCAATCAATCAACTACGCTTATCATGGTAATCCATATACCAATGAATTTGCCAATTATGGATTACAAAGACTATATATTATATCCAGCCCCAGAGAATCTCTGGAGCTAGTGAACGAAAACAAGTCTCTGCCCATGCGCGGCCATGCTGCACACATTCCCGGGACAAAGCATAACAAATTGACACTACAAATCTAAGAAAAGGAAAGAGTTCTTATCGTCAAACTCTTCTTATGTGATGAGATGAGTAACCTGCGAGGCTAGCTGTGCACGACTAAAATTTCGTGCTGTAACGTTCCACTTCTGCGTCTTAGAGGAGACAAAGGTCTTTGGCCACGAACGCGTTTCATCAGCTTATCCCTCTTTGAAGCTCGTTTCTTCGATGGCCCTGGAGTCGCTGGTTCCGAGGCTTTGTCTTTACTTCTGCCACCCTTTCGTATGAAGAATGGTCTGACTGTTAACGTGTAGATGAGCTCACAAATGCTGAGAATGCTGGCACCAAGGCAGAGACCGGCGATGCTTCCCATTGACACTGAAAATAATCAGAGGGATTTTGAATGGTGGCTGGTTGCAGGAAGATTGACTCAAAGTCAATCTATATTTATCAATGGCACTAGCAAAATGTCGAAAGCTATGATCATATAATTAATTCTTCATCAATAAGTGTTTAATTTTACAGAGTACATAAAAAATTTAATTCTTGATTTGAATTTGACAGTTTATGCTACATCTGACCAATCACTTTTTTTTTAGAATAATGTGTATTTTAGATCAAATAATTTAACCTTGGATCTTCTGCATGACTTTTCTTAACATGGTAACTAATGTTTATTATTATTAGCCTATTTCATAACTTTCATTTAAATTGTACCTTTATTTGTATATTTTCATACATACATAGTATATACATGAAAAGTTATGAAGAGTGTGTATGTATGTATGTTTGCTGTGCATATGTGTCATAACGTTTCATGTATCTTATAGTGATGTGTTTTTAATTCTCTCAACGTTTCAACACTTTCATCTTCTAAGGAGGGCAGAAGAAAATTGTTACGCAAAATCACAATTAAAGTGTTCAAGTAAGGAAGGTGAAAAGAAAAGTGTCGTTTGGAGTGAACGTTTGGTTGAGACAAAATACGCCCCTGTAAGGAATGTGGTTTAAATTGTATATTTTCTTATAAATCAGTGATTCAATGTGGCTACACGGACGACTGTGAAGACATTTCAGAATTCCCTAGAAAAGGTTTACGTAATAAAGTTGGAAGACTTGCTTGGAAGACAAGACTAAAGGCCGAATCACAAGGAACTGGATTCCAGTAGGAATGCCCTTTGTCGCTGGACTGGCTACCCATCTGCTAGTTTTCGCCTCACACGATATTTGTTATCGTTATTATCCGTATACTTTTGTTCTCACAAGGCACTGTGCAGAGCATATAATCTAAAAGATTTGAAGAACGTTGTACGAGAATTACTGCTATTATTAAAAATTAAAATAAAAGTATGGACTAGAGATTGGCTCGAAAGAAAATATGATAATCAATGCGTACTGAACAACCTTTTTAATGAACTGAGATATGCATATTCATACATGAGATTCGCAGGATTCATTCATTAAAAAAATATTATGTTCAACTAAGTAAATATGTGAAACATTTAATACACTTGTAATAATAAGGATTTTCGTTTTCGGCTAATCATATTTGTCACGTACAAATCTCATCGCTTTGCATAAATACCCAGTGGCGAAGCGTCCTATGAGGCCAGGAGGCCGGGCCTACCCACGCCATTACTCTTTTAAATGTGTATTTACTTATTTCGTCAAAACACATGCAATGCAATGGAAAAGTTTGGAATTTTCATTTATGATAATTACAAAAAGATTCTAACCCTGTCCAGTCAGTATACGAACTTTCCACGGAGTGAGGCACATTTGCTGGGGCCTCTTCTCTTCACATTCTGTCCTACGGTGGTATATGCGGGAAGCCTAATCTTACGAGTACTGTACGTATGCTTATAACGCGCTCCTGAGGCCGGCCTCCCGGTGTTACCCACTAGGACGAACAGCATATCAGCAACACTGCATTTCCGCCAGGGTTGGAAATTTGTGGTGTACCGGCATTTTTTATAAACATTAGCCTGTGTTCGTGCAGAGAGACTTCTATTTCATTGTACATTCTCCATATTTTGTACGAAACTTAGGTTTTCCTTCCTTTCATCGACAAGTGTAAGTGAAATTGAAAATGACGGAGTAGCGTAGTTCTGACTTCGTTTTCTGGTCAGGGTGCTGATGGTCTTGTCGATTCACCCAACACCGTAGCGTAAACAGAAAGTCCAAAGAACTTATATTTGTAAAGTAAGTCTTCATACCAAATTACGTAAATTAAAATGATAGTTACGCTTTATATTTACAAAGTAGTTTTACTTTCACTGGGAATAGAATAATTTATTTTTATCGTAAACGGGGATTCCCCTCTCGTTCACCCTCTGGGAAAACTTGCCTCCTGCTCACGACGCTAGAAGGGAGCTTGGCGCTTGGCTCGGAGCGCGAGGTTCGTGGCGGTAGAGCTTTGTTTTTGATTGGTGTCGTGTGCAGCGATCAGATTTATGCAAGAAGTGCTGGACTGAAATGCAAGAACAAGAACAATCGAGTTCTTAATTGAGTGAAGAAGTAATCATCGGTAAGGTACGACCCACTTTTGGTCTTTCATGTTTCCTTCTTATAACAATCATTTCTAAAATGTTTTCAAGTATATTTTCCTTTGCAAGTAGCAGTGGCAAGTGACAGCAAAATATTTTTAAAAATTCAAAGTTGTTGAAACGTTATTTAATGCGTTAACACTGTCGTTGAATAAATATTACAAGCAGATTTTTTTTTATGCAGCCGACACAAGCGAAGAGGTAGGCAGTTTCGTTTACCCTGAAGGGATAACAAGAGAAGAGGGCGGCCAAATAAAGTACAATGCAAGGGAAGACTTTTTTTGGGTTTAGGACAAAGAGGGTTATGGGGTTATTGCGCGGGCCATGTCTGTTTCAGGTCTGGCGGAACATGCCAGTGTTGTCACATTGGATTGGCAGAAAATAACTAAATTGCGCCTAAAATTGGGATTCTATTCTCTCAAGCAACTACATTTATTATAACCTGTTTATATGTTACATAGTAACCTGTCGTGTTGCCGGGTCCCAAACAAGGATCCTATGTTCTGTTATCCAAATTCAAATATTCAAATTCTTTATTTACGTGGGCGAGGTTCAGCCTGAGGCTGTTCTGCCACCTAACCCGTGTCATCGATTACATTTAAATTTACATTTCTTATGTTATTACAGTATTAATACAGTGTACAATAAACTGTATGATTTAGTTACAAAATCTATTGATAAAATAATAGTAATAATTGTATGAATAAAATGATACAAAAATTGTGAAAGACAACTACATAAAAATAAAATAAAATGAATGAAAAATAAGTAAAAATAATAACATGTAGACAAAATACATAACATAAACATACAAGTTACATCATAGTATTTGAACACAATCTCTGCTCTGCCAGAAGAAAATTCTTTACTTCATTTCGGAAAGATTCTATTTTAGATATGCTCGACATGGTCTTAGGTAGGGCACTCCATATTTTTGCAGCAAAATATGAAAACGACGACTGATATGCCTGTGTGTTGCAGAGTGGAAGGTTAAATTTGAAATTATTTCTTGTATGGTGGCTGTGAATACTGGTGCGAGGGATCAACATGTCTGCCAGATACGACGGCTTGCCAGATGTAATAATTTTATGTATAAGGCAATATGTATGCAGTAGCCGCCTACGGTACATATTGAGGATATTCTTATTATTTATGGAAGGTAAAATATGTTCACGTCTCGGGATGCAAAATATGAACCGCATGCACGCATTTTGGCATTTTTGAATCTTTGCTTGTAAAGTTTTATTTATTCTACCAGAGTATACTACGTCACAATAGTCGAGAAATGGATATATAAGTGTTTCAACTAATCACTGCTTGATTTCTGAAGATAATAGTTTGTTAAATTTAAACAAGAATCTAAGTGTTCCAAATGATTTATTGATTTGGCGGCTAATATGCTCATTCCATGATAGACGAGTGTCAAATATCAGTCCAAGACTTTTAACTACTTGAGCTCTAGGTATGACATCATCATTTATTGTAATTGTTGTATTAGTGTGCTCGACCGAACCAATAGCATTTCGAGTTCCAATAAATGTATAACATGACTTATTAGCATTAATTTTAAGGCCATTTGCATCACACCATGTTTTTATCGCACCCAAATCATTACTTATGTATTCAATACTTATGGCAATTTCTGTTGGATTGAATGATTTGGTTAGTTGAGTGTCATCAGCATATCACGTAAGGGCATGGGCGTCCGGAAGGGGGGGCAAGGGGGGGCCGTGCCCCCCCCCCTGGAAAATGAAAGTCAACCAAAAAATATGTATTTCATACATATAATTTCATTTTAGCCACAATAATATGTGTTATTTATTACATGAACACCATAAATTCAAATTTAAGCATTGTTTTTAGGGAACAACACTATTTTTGGGGAAAATTTGCCTTCGTTTGCCCCCCCCCCCGGAAAAAAATACCTTCCTTGCCCCTCCCTGGAAAAAATCCTGCGGACGTCCATGCGTAAGGGTGTCTACTAACACAAGGGGTAGAACAAACTAGGATGCGAAGTATACACACTGAATGAGAGAGGTCACCTTTACTTATGTTTTTTTCTTGAAAGCCCCGTAGTCGTCATCCTAACACGTTACGAAGCCAGGTGACCTAATTGTGGTCATGTCAATGTTTCCTGGTCATCTTTAATTCATTCTCCATACATTCTCATCGTCACGATTAGCATAGATCAGAACAAATGAGACGAAAATATTCAAAATTTAAATTATGTTTACTTGCACATACAGGTGTCAGAAATTCATTTATCTAGAAAGCCAAGACTGGAATTAACTACAACCATTCCTTTAGTTAGACAACAGATAACAATGGTGTTTTCCTCGGTGCGAGGAAGTCTTGCTACAAAAACTAAGTTGGCAGCAATAGAACATACCAAACTGACAGTCGCTGAAAGTGCGGAATTCTGTCGTCTGCTCACGGCACAAACGTCAGACTAACCCGAAAATTATGGGGTTCTTCTAGCCCTTTTCACCTCAATTGCAAAATAAATAAATAAATTTAGAAAAAAGTGATGAAGAATTGACAACAGGGCTCGAGCACTATTCGTTGGATTTTCGCGATGTCTCATGATTGGTAGTTCTTTCTGGAGGTGTGTGCATAAATCAGGGGTTGAAAAAATACAAACAAATAAAAAAAAACAGAAGTGAACAAAAATCTAGATAGATGACATCTGGTGGGTGGGGGAGAACGTCTAAGACACAATTATCGTGCTGATGGCCGGTAACAGTAGATGTTGAATACGCTAAGGACTGTTTGTGCCCTCGGGCGTTTAATATTCGCAATTCATTTGCACGTACTTATAACTAATTTGCACGGGTTTTAATTAATTCGCATGTACTTAGAATTCATTAGCAAGTACTTAGAATACTTTACATTTATGTATTTGCATGTTTATAACTTTTTATGAATATATAATTATTTATTTTATGAAAAATATGTATATAGAAGGTAATTAGAGGTACTAAACGCTATGCATATGTTTTTATATTCATTACTACAAAGTATGTAATGTATAAATCGATAATAATTAATGTTTATAGTATTGAAAATAAGTTTTCTATGGTTTATGAACCGCTATGAACGGTGGTAATGGCTGTAGGTACAGGTCCAATTACGATTGGGGACAGTCCTGGTATTCGAACCCGCGATATGTAATATTATTAATTAGTACTATGCAGTAATTTCATCATGTTATGAAACACGGTGGTGCAACACGCTAGACAGAATACTGTCTCCGAATTTCGACTCCGCTCTGATGCCAGACAGAGAGAATGAATTAATATTCAGCGCAGGTAGAGGAGAAAGGAATTTTGGGGAAGCGCGCTCAAGGTCAAATGACGTCACAACGTCAGGACAAAGGAAGAACCTGATTGACCAATCAGAGAACGCGTCGGTAATTTTCAGAACCGGTTTTTTCAAGGTTAACCAGTACGCAAGAACAGGGGAAAGCTATGCAATACTGTAGGGCAGGGGAGGTATTCAACCAGACAACAAAGGATGTCTGAGAATGCGCAGCAAGGGTCAAATCTCTGAAGCTATGCGGTTTCCGCCGCCAATTAATATTCCGCTCAGGTTTGCCTCCAAGGCACAGGACGCTTTAGCGCAGGTTTTTTTATCTGTACTATGAAGAAGGGAGAGCTATTAGGGACGGGGCCTACAGTTTTCACCATTTGCTTTTATCACGGGGTAACGAACCTAGGACCCTTTGATTATTGATTTAGGTAGTAAATGTATGTTACTGTGTGCTATTTAATTTAATTTTGAGTTTATTTTTTACCAAACTTTGACTTTATGTCAAACATTTTCACAGCTTATCCTTATTTTTACCAAAATAACACTATTTGTACTATTCAAGCAACATTTTTTATTAAATTTTGGACTCACAAAGACATTTTTTCAACTTTTAACTTATTATTTTACAACTTTAAGTTAATTTTTACCAAAATAACACTATTTGTACTATTCAAGCAACATTTTTTATTAAATTTTGCACTCACAAAAAACATTTTTTTCTACGTTTAACTTATTATTTTACAATTTTATATTAATTTTTTTACCAAAATAACACTATTTGTACTAATCAGGCAACATTTTTTATTAAATTTTGGACTCGCAAAGACATTTTTTCAACTTTTAACTTATTATTTTACAACTTTAAGTTAATTTTTTACCAAAATAACACTATTTGTACTATTCAGGCAACATTTTTTATTAAATTTTGCACTCACAAAGACATTTTTCAACTTTTAACTTATTATTTTACAACTTTATGTTAATTTTTACCAAAATAACACTATTTGTACTATTCAAGCAACATTTTTTATTAAATGTTGGACTCGCAAAGACATTTTTCAACTTTTAACTTATTATTTTACAATTTTATGTTAATTTTTTACCAAAATAACACTATTTGTACTAATCAGGCAACATTTTTTATTAAATTTTGCACTCACAAAGACATTTTTCAACTTTTAACTTATTATTTTACAACTTTATGTTAATTTTTTACCAAAATAACACTATTTGTACTATTCAAGCAACATTTTTTATTAAATTTTGGATTCACAATGACATTTTTTCAATTTTTAACTTATTATTTTACAACTTTATGTTAATTTTTTACCAAAATAACACTATTTGTACTATTCTGGCAACATTTTTTATTAAATTTTGCACTCACAAAGACATTTTTCAACTTTTAACTTATTATTTACAAGTTTAGGCTTATTTTTATCAAAATAACACAATTCAATCTGTTCAGGAAAGACTTTTAGTTACATTTTCGACACACAAAGTGTGTGTTCTCAACTTCTATCTGTTTATTTCACAAGTTTAGGCTTATTATTACCAAAATAACACAATTCTATCTGTTCAGGAAAGATTTTTAGTTATATTTTCGACACACAAAGTGTGTGTTCTCAATTTCTATCTGTTTATTTTACAAGTTTAGCCTAATATTTACTCAAATGACACTATTTATATTATTCAGGCACTATTTTTATTACATTTTGGACTCTCAAAGACACACACACACACACACATACACACACACACACAGAGAGAGAGAGAGAGAGAGAAAGAGAGAGAGAGAGAGAGAGAGATTTTTTCCAAGTTTAGGTTTCTTTCCACTCAAATAACACAATTTAGATGTGTTTTGAATTATATTTTGGATGCAAAAGTATGTTTTGACAAGTTCTACCCTTTTATTTTACAAGTTTAGGATTTTTATTACTCAAATAACACAATTTCATCTATTCAGGATATTTTGTATTTACAAAGAGATTTTTTCAACTTTTAATTTATTATTTACAAGTTTATGCCTATTTTTTACTCAAATAACACAATTCAATCTGTTCAGGAAAGACTTTTAGTCGCATTTTCGACACACAGAGTGTGTGATCTCAACTTCTATCTGTTTATTTTACAAGTTTAGCCTAATATTTACTCAAATAACACGATTTGAACGTGTTTTTTATTACATTTTGGACACACACACACACACACACAAACATTCACAGACACACACACAGACACACCATCACACACACACCCGCACACACACACACACACACACACATCCACACACACAGATATATTTTCCAAGTTTACAGGATTATTCTCTAAGTTTACTCAAATAACACATTTTAAATGTGTTTTGAATTAAACTTTGTACACACGAAGTGTGTTTCGTCAATTCAAGAAAGTTTTCAATTATATTTTGGATGCAAAAGTATGTTTTGTCAAGTTCTAACCTTTTATTTTACAAGTTTAGGCTTATTATTATTCAAATAACCAATTTCATCTATTCAGACAACATTTTGTTTGTTATATTTTACTCACAAAGACATTTTATCAATTTTAAATTTATTATTTCTCAAGTTTATGTAATTTTTTATTCTAATAACACAATTTTAACTATTCAGGCAACATTTTTGTTGCAATTTGGACTTACAAAGAGATTTTTTAAATATTTGTATTAAATTTTCTATTTATTGTATTTCACATTCGATATTACAAAGTTCTAAGGTGTGTATAATATTTCAAACTATTTTCAGGGTGTATTTGTTAATGCATTTGGATAATAACTATTAGGTTTATGGATGAACTAATGTTAAGAATATTTCAACCAATCAGAAAATGTGTCGTTTTTTTTCCACCAATCAGAAAACGCGTCGGTTTTATTTCATCCAATTAGAAAACGCGTTGATTTTATTTCAACCAATCAGAGAAGGCGTCAGTTTTGCTTATGAGGTATAAAAACTGCGTAAAAGCAAGCAGAAGCTATTTTGAGAAGTATTTGTGAAGCATTGTGTCAGAGAAGACATCAAGTTGTGATTATTGGCCGTGAGTTTCAGACAAAGAACTCAAGAGAAGCTATAATTAAGGTAAATGATTTTTATTATGTAGCGTGTTTTTAAATAATATGTAAATGCTAATATTGAAACGAAGAAAACGTCAATACAAACCAAAAAGAATATGCGTAATGTGAACAAGTACTACAACTATATTTCTATTTTTCAGATGCTTCTAATTTTGTATGTGTGACTGAAAGGGACCATTAGTGAAAGATGGCGTCTTCAACCTCCACAAACAAGGCTAACCACACTACGGTGAGTACCTCGCAAGAGATTTTACCATTGGAATGTATATTTCTCCACTAGTTTTTTGAAATAATATATAAATCCAGAAAACAAAGAAACGAAAAAGTAAATACAGAAATGAATATGCGTAATATAAACAAGTACTACAACTATGTTTCTATTTTTCAGGTGTTCTTATTTGTGTACCTGTGAGTGGAAGGATCTATTACTGGAAATAACGTCAACGAAGTAACCGACAAGGGCATGAGTAACATGATTTCAGATGTTATCCATAAGGATTCTGTGTTGGAGATTTTGAAGAGGTATACACCTAGCAAGTATATTATATGCAGGGGTTGTTATCTAAATGTAGGCAACCATTTTTATGAGTGCGAGTGCGTATGCTGTAAAGATGAATTTCTGATTTCCGAATGTTTTTCTATTTGCCAAGGGGAAAGCCGTTTGTATGAATGCCAGCATTGTGTTGAGTGGATGTGCGAGAGAATCCAGTGTTATTTGCAGGATCAGGACAACACAAAACATATTTTTGATTTTTATATTACTAACCATGAGGATGTTGCGGATGCTTTGACGGCACACGAGGTACAGACAGAATACAAAGCTTTTTATAGTGTGTTATGTGAAATTTCAAACAATATCGAACTAGTGAAAACTCTTATAGATTCTATACGCTCAGCAGAGCTTACTTATGGTAGCACAGGATTTTTGTGAGAGTTGAATAAAGAGAGACTGACTAATAACAGCGAAAATGGTGCAATACATTATTGATGTACAAGGATTTATTTATAACAGAAAATTTATATTGCGTGAGATTTGTGTGAGTTCTACAAATTTGGACACTGTGTAGTATGCGCTTGTGAGTGTTCCCGATTATTTCAAAGAGAACAAAGAATCGCGCTGGGTTAAAGACAATCTCCATGCATTAATGTATGATATTCCTTGTGGATGTGAAATATACTATGTCCGGAGGGCAGTTAGGAACTTGAACTGTCAAGGTGGTACATTTTTCTGCAAAGGAAAATCCCAAATTATCAAAGATTTGTTTAATATTGATAACATTGTTGATTTACAAACTGTAAACTGTCCATCCCTTAAGAATTTGTATATGTTTCAAGGAGGATTGTGCAAGTATCATTCTGATACTTCTCCCCCAGCTGAACAAGGTTGCGCATTCAGAAATGTTCAAAGACTTGTATGTTGGTACAATAATAAAAATATTAAGGTGTAATGTATTTTAGTGCAAATAATAAAGATTTGTGAAAAAGAAATGTTTTCTATGTTGTTATTTAGTTTTAAAGCCTGCATTCAAGGTATTTTCAAGTATTACCGTTTTTTTTATTTTTTTGAGTGATTGACTTAATACCAGGAGTTATACGAGCCGTATTTTAACTACAATCACTATATGTCTATGAGGACTAAAATCCACTGATTGAACCTTAAAGCTTAGGCTTACTATGTATATTGATTACTCACAGGACAACACGAATTTTACAGAGGATTGTAGGAGGCATAGGCCCACACGCCAGAGCCTTATTAGCCTGCAAGAACAACTTATATGTTGAATTGTGACTGTTTAGAAATAATATTTATAAAGTTTAAATCATTTTCATTAGATTACATATATATTTTGGATTCAAATAAAACACTCAAGTTAAGTTTTTTAAGTTTATTTTTATTTAATATACAAATATAGAATATATCAAATTCACATATATGAAAAATACTCTACCAAAGAGCAAAAGTCACATAGGGATTACGATTTAGCCGATGCTGAAATTCTTCCATGAGGGATTTGTAGTAAGAGAGAAATTTTTGCCATTGGTTAAAGTTGAGGGTGACTCCACCAGAGATGTTGGTGATTTCCATTTTTATGTTTTCTCCACTGCCCTCGAAGGTGAAGTAAAGTTCTTCTATAATGTTTATAGATCTGAACCTGTCTTCTTGTGTGGGGAATCTGTTTTTGTAAGTGTCGAAGATCGCATCTGATTTGTACACGCATGATGGGTACTCTTCTCTATTTAGGACAATGTAATTTTTTCATGTTTCAAAATCAATTCAGTGTTTGTGAAAGTACCTCGAATAATGATATCCATGTTGGCAACGATGATGAATCTGGTTTCTGGTTTTATGCTGTTCATTTGGTGGGTACCTCAGATAGACTGCATTTTGGTTTGCTATCAATAAAAAGTTTTAAAAATATGCAACTAGTGCTACAAAAGGAACTGAAATTATCGACAATTTCTGGATTATAACTAAAATTCAGTTTGCCTTTTACATATCCAATATTTACAGACCAACACTAACTAGACTTCGATTTATATAAATGTAGCGGGAACTATATTTCTGAGAATCAAACTATATTAGGATTATATGTTAAACTTATACAAAACCAGATTATTCTATGTAAGTATGTTTATATTGACTGGATTATTTAACAGATCAAACAGAAAGAAGGCAAAATTCACTAAACGTAGGTGATTGCATGAAAATAACTAGGTCAAGGAGTGACCAACAGTGAGCTGAGGTTATATATAGAGGGTCGCTCTTCATAATTCTTACCTTCGCTGGATCGGCGAAGGAACGCACTTGTGGGCGGTAGAACCTGAATGGGCTGCACCAAGACATCGGAGACTCGAAGCAGATGTCTTGGTGGATGAACCCAAGTAGGGTCATAGGCGCTAGGGTCAATTTGGTCATTTCTTTTTGCATGAGGAACCAATTTGGCCAACTCCCAAATTAACTTACATTGCTTATAACTAATTAAATTTGAAGAAAAATGATAATCTCTTAGACTGTAAACATATTTTATATTTAGGCTGCACAAGATCCAATGATAAAATTAAAAAATGGTAACCGCCCAGACAGGGACTCGAACCCTGGACAGATAGGTTAAAACCCTAATGCTATACCAACTAAGCTATCTGAGCACAAGGTATTCTTTTTTGAAAAGTTAGTTATGTTAAGAAATATCGTTTGAGAACACTTTTGGTCTGGGTCGACAGAGAAGGAGACAGCATTTCCAAAATTTTACAGACTGGATGTATTTTACCACCACTATAGAGGTCTTTACTATATGTAATTCGAAACGCTAGAGTTCAGTTAGCTTTCAAAATTGAGGTTACCTAGTACAATATGTTGAAGATTTTGTGTTTGGCACGCATAACAAGTTACACTATATCTAATTACGGACATATAATACTAAAACTTTGCTAGTAGTTGATGAGTTGACAGTAAATTTGAGAGTTTTAGCATCATTTGTCCTGAAATGGATATAAGTGTAACTTGCTAAGTGTGCCAAACACAAAATCTTCAACATATTGTACTAGGTAACCTCAATTTTGAAAGCTAACTGAACTCTAGCGTTTCGAATTACATATAGTAAAGACCTCTATAGTGGTGGTAAAATACATCCAGTCTGTAAAATTTTGGAAATGCTGTCTCCTTCTCTGTCGACCCAGACCAAAAGTGTTCTCAAACGATATTTCTTAACATAACTAACTTTTCAAAAAAGAATACCTTGTGCTCAGATAGCTTAGTTGGTATAGCATTAGGGTTTTAACCTATCTGTCCAGGGTTCGAGTCCCTGTCTGGGCGGTTACCATTTTTTAATTTTATCATTGGATCTTGTGCAGCCTAAATATAAAATATGTTTACAGTCTAAGAGATTATCATTTTTCTTCAAATTTAATTAGTTATAAGCAATGTAAGTTAATTTGGGAGTTGGCCAAATTGGTTCCTCATGCAAAAAGAAATGACCAAATTGACCCTAGCGCCTATGACCCTACTTGGGTTCATCCACCAAGACATCTGCTTCGAGTCTCCGATGTCTTGGTGCAGCCCATTCAGGTTCTACCGCCCACAAGTGCGTTCCTTCGCCGATCCAGCGAAGGTAAGAATTATGAAGAGCGACCCTCTATATATAACCTCAGCTCACTGTTGGTCACTCCTTGACCTAGTTATTTTCATGCAATCACCTACGTTTAGTGAATTTTGCCTTCTTTCTGTTTGATCTGTTAAATAATCCAGTCAATATAAACATACTTACATAGAATAATCTGGTTTTGTATAAGTTTAACATATAATCCTAATATAGTTTGATTCTCAGAAATATAGTTCCCGCTACATTTATATAAATCGAAGTCTAGTTAGTGTTGGTCTGTAAATATTGGATATGTAAAAGGCAAACTGAATTTTAGTTATAATCCAGAAATTGTCGATAATTTCAGTTCCTTTTGTAGCACTAGTTGCATATTTTTAAAACTTTTTATTGATAGCAAACCAAAATGCAGTCTATCTGAGGTACCCACCAAATGAACAGCATAAAACCAGAAACCAGATTCATCATCGTTGCCAACATGGATATCATTATTCGAGGTACTTTCACAAACACTGAATTGATTTTGAAACATGAAAAAATTACATTGTCCTAAATAGAGAAGAGTACCCATCATGCGTGTACAAATCAGATGCGATCTTCGACACTTACAAAAACAGATTCCCCACACAAGAAGACAGGTTCAGATCTATAAACATTATAGAAGAACTTTACTTCACCTTCGAGGGCAGTGGAGAAAACATAAAAATGGAAATCACCAACATCTCTGGTGGAGTCACCCTCAACTTTAACCAATGGCAAAAATTTCTCTCTTACTACAAATCCCTCATGGAAGAATTTCAGCATCGGCTAAATCGTAATCCCTATGTGACTTTTGCTCTTTGGTAGAGTATTTTTCATATATGTGAATTTGATATATTCTATATTTGTATATTAAATAAAAATAAACTTAAAAAACTTAACTTGAGTGTTTTATTTGAATCCAAAATATATATGTAATCTAATGAAAATGATTTAAACTTTATAAATATTATTTCTAAACAGTCACAATTCAACATATAAGTTGTTCTTGCAGGCTAATAAGGCTCTGGCGTGTGGGCCTATGCCTCCTACAATCCTCTGTAAAATTCGTGTTGTCCTGTGAGTAATCAATATACATAGTAAGCCTAAGCTTTAAGGTTCAATCAGTGGATTTTAGTCCTCATAGACATATAGTGATTGTAGTTAAAATACGGCTCGTATAACTCCTGGTATTAAGTCAATCACTCAAAAAAATAAAAAAAACGGTAATACTTGAAAATACCTTGAATGCAGGCTTTAAAACTAAATAACAACATAGAAAACATTTCTTTTTCACAAATCTTTATTATTTGCACTAAAATACATTACACCTTAATATTTTTATTATTGTACCAACATACAAGTCTTTGAACATTTCTGAATGCGCAACCTTGTTCAGCTGGGGGAGAAGTATCAGAATGATACTTGCACAATCCTCCTTGAAACATATACAAATTCTTAAGGGATGGACAGTTTACAGTTTGTAAATCAACAATGTTATCAATATTAAACAAATCTTTGATAATTTGGGATTTTCCTTTGCAGAAAAATGTACCACCTTGACAGTTCAAGTTCCTAACTGCCCTCCGGACATAGTATATTTCACATCCACAAGGAATATCATACATTAATGCATGGAGATTGTCTTTAACCCAGCGCGATTCTTTGTTCTCTTTGAAATAATCGGGAACACTCACAAGCGCATACTACACAGTGTCCAAATTTGTAGAACTCACACAAATCTCACGCAATATAAATTTTCTGTTATAAATAAATCCTTGTACATCAATAATGTATTGCACCATTTTCGCTGTTATTAGTCAGTCTCTCTTTATTCAACTCTCACAAAAATCCTGTGCTACCATAAGTAAGCTCTGCTGAGCGTATAGAATCTATAAGAGTTTTCACTAGTTCGATATTGTTTGAAATTTCACATAACACACTATAAAAAGCTTTGTATTCTGTCTGTACCTCGTGTGCCGTCAAAGCATCCGCAACATCCTCATGGTTAGTAATATAAAAATCAAAAATATGTTTTGTGTTGTCCTGATCCTGCAAATAACACTGGATTCTCTCGCACATCCACTCAACACAATGCTGGCATTCATACAAACGGCTTTCCCCTTGGCAAATAGAAAAACATTCGGAAATCAGAAATTCATCTTTACAGCATACGCACTCGCACTCATAAAAATGGTTGCCTACATTTAGATAACAACCCCTGCATATAATATACTTGCTAGGTGTATACCTCTTCAAAATCTCCAACACAGAATCCTTATGGATAACATCTGAAATCATGTTACTCATGCCCTTGTCGGTTACTTCGTTGACGTTATTTCCAGTAATAGATCCTTCCACTCACAGGTACACAAATAAGAACACCTGAAAAATAGAAACATAGTTGTAGTACTTGTTTATATTACGCATATTCATTTCTGTATTTACTTTTTCGTTTCTTTGTTTTCTGGATTTATATATTATTTCAAAAAACTAGTGGAGAAATATACATTCCAATGGTAAAATCTCTTGCGAGGTACTCACCGTAGTGTGGTTAGCCTTGTTTGTGGAGGTTGAAGACGCCATCTTTCACTAATGGTCCCTTTCAGTCACACATACAAAATTAGAAGCATCTGAAAAATAGAAATATAGTTGTAGTACTTGTTCACATTACGCATATTCTTTTTGGTTTGTATTGACGTTTTCTTCGTTTCAATATTAGCATTTACATATTATTTAAAAACACGCTACATAATAAAAATCATTTACCTTAATTATAGCTTCTCTTGAGTTCTTTGTCTGAAACTCACGGCCAATAATCACAACTTGATGTCTTCTCTGACACAATGCTTCACAAATACTTCTCAAAATAGCTTCTGCTTGCTTTTACGCAGTTTTTATACCTCATAAGCAAAACTGACGCCTTCTCTGATTGGTTGAAATAAAATCAACGCGTTTTCTAATTGGATGAAATAAAACCGACGCGTTTTCTGATTGGTGGAAAAAAAACGACACATTTTCTGATTGGTTGAAATATTCTTAACATTAGTTCATCCATAAACCTAATAGTTATTATCCAAATGCATTAACAAATACACCCTGAAAATAGTTTGAAATATTATACACACCTTAGAACTTTGTAATATCGAATGTGAAATACAATAAATAGAAAATTTAATACAAATATTTAAAAAATCTCTTTGTAAGTCCAAATTGCAACAAAAATGTTGCCTGAATAGTTAAAATTGTGTTATTAGAATAAAAAATTACATAAACTTGAGAAATAATAAATTTAAAATTGATAAAATGTCTTTGTGAGTAAAATATAACAAACAAAATGTTGTCTGAATAAATGAAATTGGTTATTTGAATAATAATAAGCCTAAACTTGTAAAATAAAAGGTTAGAACTTGACAAAACATACTTTTGCATCCAAAATATAATTGAAAACTTTCTTGAATTGACGAAACACACTTCGTGTGTACAAAGTTTAATTCAAAACACATTTAAAATGTGTTATTTGAGTAAACTTAGAGAATAATCCTGTAAACTTGGAAAATATATCTGTGTGTGTGGATGTGTGTGTGTGTGTGTGTGTGTGGGTGTGTGTGTGATGGTGTGTCTGTGTGTGTGTCTGTGAATGTTTGTGTGTGTGTGTGTGTGTGTCTAAAATGTAATAAAAAACACGTTCAAATCGTGTTATTTGAGTAAATATTAGGCTAAACTTGTAAAATAAACAGATAGAAGTTGAGATCACACACTCTGTGTGTCGAAAATGCGACTAAAAGTCTTTCCTGAACAGATTGAATTGTGTTATTTGAGTAAAAAATAGGCATAAACTTGTAAATAATAAATTAAAAGTTGAAAAAATCTCTTTGTAAATACAAAATATCCTGAATAGATGAAATTGTGTTATTTGAGTAATAAAAATCCTAAACTTGTAAAATAAAAGGGTAGAACTTGTCAAAACATACTTTTGCATCCAAAATATAATTCAAAACACATCTAAATTGTGTTATTTGAGTGGAAAGAAACCTAAACTTGGAAAAAATCTCTCTCTCTCTCTCTCTCTCTTTCTCTCTCTCTCTCTCTCTCTGTGTGTGTGTGTGTATGTGTGTGTGTGTGTGTGTCTTTGAGAGTCCAAAATGTAATAAAAATAGTGCCTGAATAATATAAATAGTGTCATTTGAGTAAATATTAGGCTAAACTTGTAAAATAAACAGATAGAAATTGAGAACACACACTTTGTGTGTCGAAAATATAACTAAAAATCTTTCCTGAACAGATAGAATTGTGTTATTTTGGTAATAATAAGCCTAAACTTGTGAAATAAACAGATAGAAGTTGAGAACACACACTTTGTGTGTCGAAAATGTAACTAAAAGTCTTTCCTGAACAGATTGAATTGTGTTATTTTGATAAAAATAAGCCTAAACTTGTAAATAATAAGTTAAAAGTTGAAAAATGTCTTTGTGAGTGCAAAATTTAATAAAAAATGTTGCCAGAATAGTACAAATAGTGTTATTTTGGTAAAAAATTAACATAAAGTTGTAAAATAATAAGTTAAAAATTGAAAAAATGTCATTGTGAATCCAAAATTTAATAAAAAATGTTGCTTGAATAGTACAAATAGTGTTATTTTGGTAAAAAATTAACATAAAGTTGTAAAATAATAAGTTAAAAGTTGAAAAATGTCTTTGTGAGTGCAAAATTTAATAAAAAATGTTGCCTGATTAGTACAAATAGTGTTATTTTGGTAAAAAATTAACATAAAATTGTAAAATAATAAGTTAAAAGTTGAAAAATGTCTTTGCGAGTCCAACATTTAATAAAAAATGTTGCTTGAATAGTACAAATAGTGTTATTTTGGTAAAAATTAACATAAAGTTGTAAAATAATAAGTTAAAAGTTGAAAAATGTCTTTGTGAGTGCAAAATTTAATAAAAAATGTTGCCTGAATAGTACAAATAGTGTTATTTTGGTAAAAAATTAACTTAAAGTTGTAAAATAATAAGTTAAAAGTTGAAAAAATGTCTTTGCGAGTCCAAAATTTAATAAAAAATGTTGCCTGATTAGTACAAATAGTGTTATTTTGGTAAAAAAATTAATATAAAATTGTAAAATAATAAGTTAAACGTAGAAAAAAATGTTTTTTGTGAGTGCAAAATTTAATAAAAAATGTTGCTTGAATAGTACAAATAGTGTTATTTTGGTAAAAATTAACTTAAAGTTGTAAAATAATAAGTTAAAAGTTGAAAAAATGTCTTTGTGAGTCCAAAATTTAATAAAAAATGTTGCTTGAATAGTACAAATAGTGTTATTTTGGTAAAAATAAGGATAAGCTGTGAAAATGTTTGACATAAAGTCAAAGTTTGGTAAAAAATAAACTCAAAATTAAATTAAATAGCACACAGTAACATACATTTACTACCTAAATCAATAATCAAAGGGTCCTAGGTTCGTTACCCCGTGATAAAAGCAAATGGTGAAAACTGTAGGCCCCGTCCCTAATAGCTCTCCCTTCTTCATAGTACAGATAAAAAAACCTGCGCTAAAGCGTCCTGTGCCTTGGAGGCAAACCTGAGCGGAATATTAATTGGCGGCGGAAACCGCATAGCTTCAGAGATTTGACCCTTGCTGCGCATTCTCAGACATCCTTTGTTGTCTGGTTGAATACCTCCCCTGCCCTACAGTATTGCATAGCTTTCCCCTGTTCTTGCGTACTGGTTAACCTTGAAAAAACCGGTTCTGAAAATTACCGACGCGTTCTCTGATTGGTCAATCAGGTTCTTCCTTTGTCCTGACGTTGTGACGTCATTTGACCTTGAGCGCGCTTCCCCAAAATTCCTTTCTCCTCTACCTGCGCTGAATATTAATTCATTCTCTCTGTCTGGCATCAGAGCGGAGTCGAAATTCGGAGACAGTATTCTGTCTAGCGTGTTGCACCACCGTGTTTCATAACATGATGAAATTACTGCATAGTACTAATTAATAATATTACATATCGCGGGTTCGAATACCAGGACTGTCCCCAATCGTAATTGGACCTGTACCTACAGCCATTACCACCGTTCATAGCGGTTCATAAACCATAGAAAACTTATTTTCAATACTATAAACATTAATTATTATCGATTTATACATTACATACTTTGTAGTAATGAATATAAAAACATATGCATAGCGTTTAGTACCTCTAATTACCTTCTATATACATATTTTTCATAAAATAAATAATTATATATTCATAAAAAGTTATAAACATGCAAATACATAAATGTAAAGTATTCTAAGTACTTGCTAATGAATTCTAAGTACATGCGAATTAATTAAAACCCGTGCAAATTAGTTATAAGTACGTGCAAATGAATTGCGAATATTAAACGCCCGAGGGCACAAACAGTCCTTAGCGTATTCAACATCTACTGGTAACAACACTTTTGAAAACGTCATGACACTGCCAAGTAAAGAAGCGGTCTGGAGAGACATTGAACCACTCTCCATGACATAGCCCCCCCCTCCCTTTCTTTTTACAGATTTAAGCAACTAATGGAAATTATCGCACTTCTGTGCCTACCCTGCTAGGAACTCTACGCTTCGCCACTGTAAATACCTAAATATTAATGAACTGAACACGAATGCACATCATCTCTGTAATTTTTTCTTTTATCGAGAACCGAATAAAAACAACCAACACTCGGAAACCACAGACAAAAGCTTTACTTTGGCAAACTCACACATTATCTTCACATGGCCAAACTTTGCTTTGATAGGCTGTTCCACAGACTCCAGTCGAGGAAAGCCAGTTGCAATTAAAACATGACCCAGCCCGGCGGCTATCATTTTTAACCAGGTAGCCAGTTCAGCGCCAACTAGGGCATTCCTAATGGAAATCCAGTTCAATTCGGCCTTAACTCGAAAGGACGACACACGCGATAGGGGGGAGTATACATACTAACATCCACGAAACATCGCTGTAGTTTTCATGTCAGTCTTTTGTTTGTATGCGTTCCATTGCCTTGTTTTGTTGGGTCTGATGGCTTTTACAACTTCTAACTCCCCTAAAAGCATTTTGCCGACGAACTTACCATTTTTAAGACTTCCGGGTTGTTTAAACAGAAGACGATTTTCAGGAACAGTTTCCCTTATCGGTTCCACCCCTATTTTGCCACTGGACTCGTCCAGACAAGTGCGTACAAGTGACAATGTAAAACCTCTACAGTGCTCAGCAGGGGCGCCGACTTGTCAAAATTATTGGGGGGGCTCTGATCACTGAAATAAATTAATGAATGACTCACTATCTCCCTTTTTTAAGTTTTGGCCTCAGTGTTCGGAATCTCATAAAAGCCCATGAATTCCTCAAAAATATCAAAATTTTTATTCACAGTTCGAGTGCAGAATATTAATTGTCCACGGATGGATATGTCACAAGTTTCGTCAACCATAATAGCAAAATATTCCCGACTTTTAATATCTGTTACCATGTAGCGCAAAATAGATCTCCCTAATATATTAATGATCTCGTTCTGAATGTCATGTGAGAGCCATTTGTATCTCGAACGTCCCATCCACTACCCTAGTTCATACACATCGTCTTTTGAAACTCTTTTTAGTAAAAATTTTTAACAATACTCATAATTATATACTTAGTATATAGTAATAAGTTATGTGTTTTGCTGTCTCCGGTCATAGCCCTCCCCCCCCCCAAAGTTGATGGTTTAGCGGTCTCAGCCCCCCAAAGTTTATGATTTAAAATTAAGTTCATGTGGCACAATTCAGAGTAAACTTTACAAAATAAGCAAGATAATACATTAGATCCTCTTAAGCAAAATTATTTGGGGGCTCTGCCCCCACATCGTTAACATTGGGGGGCTAGAGCCCCCCAAGCCCCATGGAGTCGGCGCCTATGGTGCTCAGTGTTGCCGCATGAAGATTCATTTTAAGTCAAAGGGTAAAATAGAAATTCGATCAAACATACCAAAATTTCAGGGAAATTTGAAGATATCGTACTCAGTATTAATACATACCATATTATTAGGTTGCATTTCCGTATCCATCATTGTTTGCTGTTCCTTCTCACTTCTATTCCTTTGAGAATAAGCCTATTTTGCATAATTTAAGTCACTTTCCTACATCTTCGGTTATTAGTAGGGGAGACTACCATGGAACACTTTTTACATTTCAATTTTTTTAAATTTTAGGTATTGACCTTTTTACGTGAAAAAATACTGGCCTTATCTATTGAAGATTTCTTTACAACTTCCTGTTTGTATTTTGCTGTTTTACAGTCCTATTAAGGATAAAATAAATAAAATTTAAATGATATGGAAAGTGTTCCTTGGTACAACATGGTAATGTACCATGGAATACACCCTCTTGTACCTTAGAACACAGAATGTAGGTTGAAATATGGCTGTAAAATAACTTAAATAAGGCTCAAATTTATTTGTCATTATAAACCAATATTATAAATACGAGGGTGGTTTGAAAAGTTCTAAGAATGGCCGGCAGATGGCAGCAGTGTTGTGTCGGGAGGCAGGAATAGCAGAGCAGGTGTTAGTGTAGTGCAAAATTGAGAAAATTGAACACCGTGCAGTGATAAAGTACTTCGTGTAAAAGGAAATGAAGTCGACATGAACATGTTCCATGGTACATGATGTTGTGTGTTCCAAGGTACAAGAGGACGCGCATTTCAACAAATATGGCTGCCTATGCTACATGTTACAATAAATTACTGAAGTTAGCATTCGTATTTACTCACCAGATGATATGGAACACGCTGTACATGACGATTGTCGCAAACACGATTTCGTTTCTTGGTTAGAACACGAATTATAACCAATAAAATATTTACTTTTGGCACTGAGAAATTTGATTCGTCCAGGGAATCCACGCTTTGTAACAAAACAAGAAAGAACTGTTGTCAGCACTACCTATCGGCATTCTCTACAAGGTAGCTGAGTTTGAGCCCGCTAAATAGCAGCAATTATCAGAAACAGTAAATGTTCCAGGGTACCCTATGCTCAAAGCACAACAGTCTCCCCTACTTATGAAAGTTATGAAATTGGCAATGAAGCAAAGGTATTTATACATTCATGGCTGACCGGGGTTTTATAATCATTTTGCCCATGTGATTAATTTTTTTTTCATATACGAAATATGGGCCAACAAAAGTACTATTACTATTTATTACTATTGTTGTTATATGATTTTTAACATGAAGGGGAAAAATTGGTAGCAAAGGGATATTTTGCCTATTACAAAGGGAAATTATGCCCTCAAATTGTGGCAACACTGACAGTGCTAAGGAAATACGTGCAAGGACGTTTTAGCATGCACACATTGCCTTACCTACTAGGTCTAGCTCCTCTCTCACCACACTTCGTATGTACCTCTCATGTGGAAGAGATTCCATTATCATTTTCAGCTGTACGAGATTGTCCAACTTGGCTCCATCATTAGTTTCAAAGCCCTCCAATCTGGCAAGAGACAAGGAAAGTCTGTTAAATAGAAAATACTAGAACTCTTCAAAGTGTAACGACTAAAACAAACGTATACTTGTAATAAGTCCACTCCCGGTCGCCGAAATGACGTATCTTTCATACCCCGGCACGGGGCCAGACGTCATTATGGGTACGGGAAACCGGTCGCGACTTTTACTTACGGTCCAGGTTTTTTAGTTCGGTACTGAGACGGTCGTTTATTGTCGTACTAGTGCGAGGCGGGGATAAATACCTTGAAATGTTACACTGTTTTGTTTACCTTAGATATGTAGACTCGAACACTATAAGAATACACTAATAGCATTATACCAGATACCTCAAAAACATCAAATGATAACACTGACGAACGGTAAAAATATGAATATATTGTATTAACAAAAAAATATTGGAATCAACAAACTGTTTACATCGCCTCCGCACTCACTCTCTCTCATTCTCTCTCTCATTCATTACTTCTGAGGAATACCAAAAGTGAATATACATACAAATCATGGATCTAATCAACATACTATTTCCTTTTTGTTTGAACCTTTACGTGAATTTAGGTCATTAGTCTGCCCGCTCCTGTGCTCTTTTAAATCAAATATGCGCCAGCCCTCGGAAAGCAATTATCTAAAACAATTAGGTCGGCGTAGTTAAACCTTTCGTTCGAATGAACGTACGCATCACGTCGTAAGCACGACATTTACCAAGTTTCTCGGACGGGGGTAATACACACAAGCCTCTCTCGTCCATTGAGAACAATTACACCATACATAGTGATGCGAAACTTAATCGGCTCCAGCTTCCGGAATACACAAATCAATCATCGGCGCGAGCAAAAATTACAACAAAAACCACCATGCAATAAAGAATACTACACGACCTTGCAATATAAAATACGCTTTCCACAAATTAAAAAGACTAATCGGTCAACAATTGACAAGCTAATTGACGCGACGGGGCGGTCGGTTACACAAAAATGGAGCACACTTTGATAATTTACACGAAAAATCAACGTTATGGAATGGAGCTTCTAACTCTGAATGCAGACAATCAAATTATTACATATGAACATGAAATGACCTTTTATATAACATTACTAAAAATATCAGACACGGAAGTTAGGTTCGGGGTTCCTGAGTCACTTTTCAAATCAGTGAGACTTCGGGTTTTACGATACGGCGTTGATACAAACAATACGTGCGTACATGGACATGAACCATCTGAAGAATACTCTACCAGACTCTGCTACATCGTGGGATCGTTCATCTTTCCTGCATGCGGGGATTTGCACAAGGTTCCTTTGAAGCGAAAATGTTCTTCGAGGTCGAACGCGGCGAAGGATGGTTGCGACGATATTGGGCACTTTCACTTTCATAGAACGTCGCGTTGTCTCTCTTCTCACAAGCTTCGGCTGTACGTTCTCACGCGTCGGTTCGGAATCTCTCTTGGGTGTCGTGTCAAACGTCGACCTGGAATCATCTCTCTCTCTCTCTCTCTCTCTCTCTCTCTCTCTCTCTCTCTCTCTCTCTCTTGGGCTTCTGTCGGGCGTTGATCTGGAGTAATCCATCCTTCTCTCTCTCTCTCTGGGAACGGGCTTCTATTGGACGTCGAACTGGAAACGTCCTTCTGGGCGTCGGGCAATGTTTGGCATCGCGGCGCTGCGTGTAGGTCGAGTGGGTTTTGACTTTGGCTTTGGTGCGAGCTGGCTTCACCGGATGGTGGCGGTGCATCGTTGCAGGGGTCGGGGAAGGCGACGGCCTCCCTTCTCTATCTTTTTAGCCGGCCATCTTTATGGTAGTCCACGCTTGGTAAAAACAAACCACCGCGAAATGCTTCACAGAATAAAGGGCACACTGGTAAACTCACTATCGGTGACTCACTCACGGTACGGAAGAAAAACAAAGTCCACGGAGACAAAACAGTAGTCACGCGAGAGTGTAGCGCGGAGATGCTCTCTCTACCAAATCCGGGTAAAACTGTGTCGTGAACTCGAAGTCCTGCAGATTTATAGCAGATTCAAAATTGTCCGTTGAAAACACGCTAGAGTGGCTTGGCTTGGGTTTCCGAAGAGATGGAAATGACCTCTGGTCCATTGTCTCGAAATGCGGTCACACGGTGTGTCCTCGGTTCTTGCTAGCTTGGGCTCCAGATGATTATCCTGGTCAACCGTGAAAAGTAGTTTTGGCCTCCCGCGGCGAATACTCCAATGGTCCAGACGAAAATAAGTCCATCCTTTCTCCGTGACGGCCCGCTTTGGTGCAAATATGCCATGTACTATGCCGTATTGACAGTTCGGCTGTCACTCAGAAAAACCCGTCTCCCAACTCCCGACGTCTGGCTCGGATACCAATTTTGCCACAAAATAAACCCAACCTCACACTTTACATTTAAACATAATATGAATCAATAAACAAAAATGATTAATATCGAACGGTGCTTTTTCATATGTCACTCGATACCGTGACATACTAGCGCCAAGAAACCTCGGAAAATATGCGAACTAAACACTATAGGCTTAGAAGCGGTTAGGGACAGCCACAGCAACTTGAGAGATATGTGCTATCAGCACCAAACCTGACCTGCCTAACACATCCATGTTAACATTTAACACCTTAAATAAGCATGTAATAGGTTAGGTAGGCTAAGTTTAGTTTATTTGATCTATTATATGCATATACGTGCACTACACCTAGTGTCAAGGAGTATAGCAAACTAGACACGGCCATTACTGAGTAGTTTCTTGTGTCATGGTAACTTAGGCGCAAAAACAAGAACAGCAACAGATGGAAACGCCAGAGAATTTTTTTTAACGCTCACTTTTATATTTGAAAAAAGAACCTCATATTCATTCGTTGATTGCTTTTATTAGTTGAAACACATGAAAATATTGAAAACTCATCTAAATAAGTCATATTCAAGTTTCTTGTTTTTGAGACTCTGAACACACATACATATTTAAATTGGTTTATAACAAAGTAACAAAAAAATCAGTTTACCGGCCGCCATATTGAATTGTTTTTCTACTTCAAGGTATGAGTCGAACATAAGACTTCCGCTGCGAGTCCAATACTCAACATGCCACAACTTTGAATATGAAATATAAATCAGCCATAAAAATGAATGAATACTTACTTATAGGATCTCTTGTGCGTGATGATAAGGTCAGTCTCCTCACAGCCTGCGATGCAGCGGTCGCACACCAGCTTCTGCTTGTCGTGGCTCCAATTCGAACGAAGAGTTTCGAAATACTCTGAAAAGACACGCATATTCACATTTGTTGCAGGAAGTTGTCACTTCTGCGACGTATAAAGCAATGTTTATTTTAGAAATAAAGTCCCCGTGCTTTAAAAACAAAGGTTTCATCGCTATCCACTTAAAGAATTCTCACAAATTAATTACTGACCGAGTTTCATCAACATACTTCAATGTGATACTTTTGAGTGTCGAATAGTATTTATACTATCTGTGTTCTCATGGAAAAATAAGGAGGGCATAAGGGCTTATAACCAGGAAGAAAATTGACAGGCACAGTAGTGGTATTGACTGTACTATAAACCCGAGAAAGTATGAACTCTCCTCAAGCAGGTTTGGCTATACTTAAAACTAGCTTAACATGGCCATATGAGTTTTTTGCTCTAGTGTGAAACCCCGTATAATCCAAGATTTTTGTAAAAAAGCCCTCATGGATTCCATGAGAAAGTATGACCCCCTCAGATTGATGAGGCTACACTTATAAAAGGCACTTTTGTGAGATTGTTGTCCATAAATTTGTTAAAAATATGCCCCTCTTGTGGCCACACTTAAAACTAGGCCACCCACACACACACACACATATTTATTTCTGGTTTAAGTTCAATTGGATACCAGCTTCAATTTGTTTATCTAATATTAAAACAATGTAATTCTTCTAGAATTGCTCCGTGACTCTCTCATTTCTTACATCATAAACATATGATTTTTCTCCTATGAGAATGACACTACAAATGGTATCTAATACATATCAGTATTGCCAATTGTAGAAAACAGTAAACAAAATTTGCCTGTTTTAGAGATATTCCAAAAAAATAAGCAACAACAACAGGGGCCATGTATGTGCAAATGTCTGAACTCGGTGAATACTTGGGAACAAGTCAATTATTTTAATATGTCAATATTTTTAACTCTTTTTGCCAACAACAGAGCCATCTATGTGCAAATGCCTGAACTTGGTGAACACTTGGGAACAAGTCCATTTTTTTTCATTATGTCAATATTTTTAACTCTTTTTGCCAGTAATAGGGAATGGTAATAAGCAATAAACAAAGTACTTTGGAGCCGAATATGCCTTTCTTAGACGTCGTATATTACTAAAATATCTTTAATTCACATATTTCTCATACCGCCGTATCTTGTTCTATTAGGTTTGTTCAATAAAATTGCCTCTTCAAGAAAATTGCACACCAGCAAAAGAGGTACCAATAGGGCAAGATACAGCGGTATGGGGATATGTGAATTGTTGGTTTCTTCGATTCAGATAAATGGATTGAATTGAAACTGGGATATTTTGCATTTTCCGTGTAGAGGAATTGGCCATGGCGCAGCTCCTCTACACGGATCAATATTCGGGGGAGTTTCTCAGATTCCCGCGGAGCGGCACTTGAAGCAACAGCACTGCGAGCAGTTCATTTCGAGCCCAGCACCGGCGTGTCGATCAATATTTGGAGCAGCGATCCTTTACAAAATTGATTAGTTCCAGACAATTCCGCTCGCCTCGCTGGGGAGGCGCTGCGGTCTGGATTGCATGTACGCTCAGCAGAAAAACGGGATGTGCATTCAGAAGAAAGTACTTCGGCAAAAATGTTAGAGAATAGCTCATGTTTCTGAATGCACCCCCACAGTGTTTCTATTGGCTCTGTAAAACTATAAAAGCCAGGGCACAGTGCAGATTCTTCACCATTGCTGGATTGGCAGTGGAACCCACAAGTGGGGGGGGGGCAGAACCTGAACAGGCTCCACCAAAGTATAGGAGACTTGAAGCATATAATTTGGCAGAATAACCCAAATAAGATCATATATACATACACATACAAAGCACAATGCTGAACCCAACTGATCCAATATAGAATTTTGATTTGAACCCCAAGAAATTATATATAAATACCAAAACCAAAAATATTAATACACATACACACATACACACACACAAAGTACAGTGCTGAAGCCCAATTGATCCAGCATAGAGCTTTGATTTGAACCCCAAGAAATTATATATAAATACCAAAACCAAAAATATTAATACACATACACACATACACACACACAAAGTACAGTGCTGAAGCCCAATTGATCCAGCATAGAGCTTTGATTTGAACCCCAAGAAATTGTATATAAATACCAAAGCCAAAAATATTAAGTGTATACACACATACACACATATACACACACACAAAGTACAGTGCTGAAGCCCAATTGATCCAGCATAGAGCTTTGATTTGAACCCCAGGAAATTGTATATAATAAACAACAGCAAAAATGCCGAATCAAAAATATTGTAATCAATGCAATAAGAATATATCCAGCCCCAATTGGGCCAAGCATCAAAAGATTTGTAACCCGGACAAATACAGAACTCCCACAAAAATTTGCCCCAAATGCAATAGAAAATACAACATGGAATATTTCACATATAAACATAAAAATACTTGTTCTGCACAACCATCTACATCTGGTCTGAAAAGAAGGCACGAAGCACCTGTTAATGCCAGAGCAGCAAAGCAGCCACGCCATGCACCCATCCGTAGCAGTTTTAACGGCCAATTAAGGGATCACAAGTTTGTATCAGAGCCAAGATGTGGCATTGAGAATTTCTTGAACAGTATAAATCCTAATGTGCAGGCAATTCTAAATGTACAAAATGGCTCTTATAAGCTTTCTCTCAAATTGTTTATACAATATAAGAAGCCAAATGGCACAAAATTTATACATCCCCACATAACAGAAACTGTACCGGTATATTCAAATGCAAATTTAGACACAATAATAAGCAGATTGATGGATCAATTGAATATTAAACACTCTGAATTTGCGGCAAAAGAGTCAGGATGGAGCCTATGCGGCTCTCCGCACAAGTTATATGTTAATATTTCTGAATTCAGCCCATTACAAGGATCTACATATCTGCCATTACCTGCCAATATTAAAAACAGAAGAGCCGTGGTTAATATTGAAAATACCGACCAGAAATGCTTTTTGTGGTGTATATTAGCTGCTTTGTTTCTAGTTTCAAGGCATCCTGAGAGAATAAGTTATTACAAACAGCATAAACATATTTTTGATGATGCAATGGAGGGTTTGGAATATCCAATGTCTGTTCAGAATATTGATAAATTTGAAAAAAGGGCCAGGCACATCAATGGCAAGCAATTATCTATTAATGTATTTACTTGTTCCACTGGCAATTGCTTGATAGATCCTCTCAGAATCAGTACACTTGATGATGAATCTGCAATTCCGATTGATCTGCTCTTAATTGAAAAGGATGGTACACACCATTACACTCTGATACATAATCTTGAAGCTTTAGTGAGAACACAACTAGACAAAACTCATACAATATTCAAGTTGTGCAGAAGATGTTTAACTGTATTTTATGGTCAAAAAATGGTGAAGGGGGTTCGGGAAGAGAGTGCAGAAATTGCTAAAAACAAGTTAATTGAGCATCTGAAATACTGTGGGAACCATAAACCTGTTCATATGGTGATGCCCAATCCAAGTGAAAATTGCAAATTCAAAAAGTATGAAGCCTTGTTGGAACACCCAGTATATATTGTCTGGGATTCCGAATCAAATCTCAAATCTCTTGCATTCTGCAATCCAGATCCCGAAGAATCTTCAATTACACCATACCAGCTGCATGAACCTTCCAGCTTTTGTTATGTGGTTGTACAGGATGGTGTTGTTAGTAAAGAATTTTCATACATGGGACCAGATGCAATCAAAATATTTGCACATAGAATAGAAAATGAGTGCCGTGACATAGCATATAACATCTTATTAAAATCAAAACCTATGTTGCCTTTAACAGAGGAACAGATTGAGGATTTCAACAATGCAGAAAAATGCCCGGTATGTGATTCTGAATTTTCAGATACAAATATCAAGGTTCATCACCATTCTCATACAGATGGTCGATATAAACAGGCCCTGTGTAATAGCTGTAATATTAAGATCAAGAGACCAAGATTTGTCCCCATATTTTGCCATGGAGCATCCAATTATGATTTCCATCATCTGATCAGGTACGAGGGGTTTGAGAAGCAGAATTTAAATATTTTAGCTGAAAATGATGAGAAATATATATCTATTAGCAAGATAATTAAAGTTGATGGTGTTCCTATTCACATAAGATTTCTTGATTCTTACAGATTTTTATCTGCTAGCCTGCCCACACTGGCCTCTCAATTACCTGATGATCAATTCAAAATCACAAGTGCCTCGTTTCCAAATCAGGACCTGAAATTAATTAGGCGGAAGGGTGTATATCCATATGACTATGTTACAGATTTTTCTAAATTTGATGAGTGTTCCCTGCCACCACAAGAAGAGTTTTACAGCAAAATCAGAGGATCTGGAATCACTGATGAAGATTATCACCATGCTCAGTTGATGTGGAACAATTTAAAATGCAAGACATTTGGTGATTATCACATGGCATATTTGAAACTTGATGTCACCCTCTTAGCTGATATATTGCAGGCATTCAGAAAATCTTCCATGCAAAATTATAAACTGGATCCAGTATATTTTTACAGTGCCCCGGGCCTAGCATGGGCCGCAACGTTTTTGAACACTAAAATGCAATTGGATCTGATCCACGATCAAGATATGTATCTGTTTATGGAGAAATGTATAAGAGGGGGGATGGTGCAATGTTCTCAGAGATATGCCAGAGCAAATAACAAGCATAATATGCTGCCTGATTATGATCCAGCACGGCCATCAAATTATATACTGTATGTAGATGCAAACAGCCTCTATGGTCACGCCATGATGGATAAACTGCCATATGCAGGGCTTGAATGGGTTGAAGATTTCAATATTGAGGATCTTCAGGATTTTGATGACAGTAACTGTGGCCTCTTCTTAGAGGTAGATCTGACATTTCCTGATAATGTACACAACAAATTTTCTGATCTGCCCCCAATTCCCGAGGTTCAGTGCTCACCTGGCTCTAAACAGAAGAAGCTCATGATGACTCTAGAGCCGAAACAAGGCTATGTCATATATTACAAAAACCTCCAGTTCCTGATGAAACATGGTGTTCAAGTGACCAAAATTGGAAAAGTTTTGAGGTTCAGGCACTCAGAATGGTTGAAACCATACATTGATACAAATACAGAGCTTCGAACATCTGCAAAGAGCCAATTTGATAAGAGCTTGTTTAAATTGATGGTGAATTCTGTGTATGGCAAAACAATTGAAAATGTCAGAAAACATACCGATGTTAAAATAATTACTGACCCCAGCCGGAGCAAAAAATTGGTTGCAAAGCCCAACTTCAATTATAGAAGAATTTATGATGAGCACATGGCACTTTTCAACATGATGAAAACAAAGATTAAGTTTGATAAACCTATTTATGTAGGGGCTGTGATATTGGAATTGTCCAAATTACATATGTTAATATTATATTATGATGTGCTGAAACCTTTTTATGGTGATCGTGTAAAATTATTGTACATGGACACGGATAGTTTTATTCTTGATATTCAAACAGAAGATGTTTATCAAGATATGGCACAGCCTGAATTGTTTCAATACTTTGATACCAGTGAACATACAAGAATTCAACCCCACAACAAAAAGGTGCCTGGCAAGTTAAAAGATGAGACATGTGGTGATGTTATTGTGGAATTTGCTGGGTTAAGTGCCAAGGTGTACAGTTTTAAAACATGTAGTGCTGTTGTCAAAAAGGCCAAGGGTATTGGCAGAGTTACTGTGGAAAAAGATCTTGTATTTGAAGATTATAAAAATTGCATCAAATCCCAGAATTCAATCAGAACATCAGAAAATAGAATTCAGAGTGAGGATCACTTGTTGACTTCAAATGTTGTAAGAAAAGTGGCCCTGGACCTACATGATGATAAGAGATACATTTTATCATGTGGCATACATACTCTACCTTGGGGGCATTGTGATTTGAAAAATGGCAAACAATGCCCAAACACAGAGCATGATTTGAATTAAATAAACATGCCTATGAACTTATTTGGGTTCAAAAAACAGGCTATTATGGATCTGCCAACACCACAACCCTCTCCTGATATGCTGTCTAAACTGAGTGGCTTGTTAATTATTCATCTGAACAGCATACTTACAGATAATGATGATGAAACAGGTAAAACATTGTACATATTTAACAATAATTTAAATCATTACCAATTACCTGTAAGTGGTCAATTGCAATTTATTACAACCCCCGAGGGTGATGTCAAGATTTCAGTAGGGAGAAATATTTATAGAATTAAGCACTCAAACATGATTTCTGGCACTGTATATACTGTTTCTGCTGGTGACTGCTTATATATTGAGGTCCCGGGATCATATGACAAGCTTATACCCTTTTTTATAGAATTAAGAATCAGATACTCTATAATAAATAACCATTAAAACAAAAATGCCTAATGATATATTTGGCCATACAAGACATGAAGATCACAGTGATGAGATTCTGATGCTTGATGTCAGAGTCAAGAAATTAAGAAGTGATTTACAAGCTTTACAAACCACACTCAATGCCAGTCTTCAATTAGAAATTACAAATTTGCAATCACAATGCATGGACCCTCTTCTTAAAATTGATTCTGAACTCAAATTGTTGCTTCAGAAATATACTGACCTTGCAACATTAGATAATTTTCAAAGTTTAGAAGAAGCTGTAGCAGCTCTTCAAGCCAAATTTAAGACCCAGGCTAACAACTCCGAGCAATTGAAACAGCAATTGGAAGAGCAGATAAATAATGTCCAGACACAGCTCCAAACAATTGTCAAAAGCATAAAATCACAAGAAGATTTTGATCTAGTGATTTCCACTCTAAAGGAACAGATTCAATCACTCCAGATACCTAATCTGGATCCTCTGAACAATACCATAGCCGAGGTTAAAGAAAAAATTGAGACACTTGAAAATTTTATGAACAACTTGCCATCTTCTGATGCTTTGAATGCAATAACTCGGAGTGTAGCAAATATTAAGCTGCAACTTGAAACATATGAAGATTTTGGAAAAATTCAAAGTTCCATAACCCATCTTGAGGGTACAATAGCAGCAGTGCAAAGTGATTTGGCAAATGTACTAGAATCCCGATTGCCTGGTATTGTAGACACACTTGTTAGTGTCCAGCACCAAATCACAAAGCTTGAAAACCTCAACACTGAATCTGAACTATCTCATTTTCATCACTTGATCGATGATATCCAAACAAAACTTGAAATTTTACAACAATCCACACCCTCTCAGGCAGATATAGCCCTGCTCCAAAATGCTATGCAAAATGTGGCTGATGCTTCTGAATTAAACAATGTGAAATTGGCACTTGAATTTTTGCAAAATACAGTATCAAATCTGCCCACATCACAGGAACTTAAAAATATAAAGAGGGCAGTGAATCGCATATTGAAATCAGAAGATATCAAGAATATCCAGGCAGAGATCAAACAACTCACTCAGACAGTGGCCACTCTACCAACCAATCAACATATTAATGAACTGCATGCCTTGTTTGAGGATATCAGAAGACAGGTCCATGATCTTACTGCTCAAAATTCAAAATTGGCAGTTGTTGAAAATTTGCAACAAATTGTAGCTAATATCAAGCAACAGCTAGGGACCATGGAATCCAATCAAGCAAATGCTCTGTCTGTTTTTGCCACCCAGCTTCAAGAAATTGTGCAACAATACAAAAAACTTGTTGTGGACATAAAAATCAAGCCAGGCCATGATGATGTTGTTAGGACCATCAATGAGCACCTTGAATCTGTAACAAGCAGATTGCTTACAGCAGAAAAAGAAATAACAGGCATAATCGAGAATCCAAAACATACAGTAATTCTTGAATTGTACAGCATCCCCAACAAAGAATATGATTCACCATTTACACCAGGTGGCAAAATATATATGCTGTCCCCTGCACAATTTTATTACCAGTTTTTTGTTGGGGGCACATTGAGACCAATCAAGATCAAATATTGGCTTCAACCACAGGCACATCACTACCCTACCTTATCAATAACAAATGCTGACAACAAAGTAAAAATCACCAGTGTAGAGTTAGAGGATTTTACAGACCCCAATACATTAGAAACATCTTATACTGAAGATGATGGCACTTTGGAATTTAAAATACAAATAGGGGACAAATTATATTTAGAAAATCCTGCAGTATCAGCTGCTGAACACCCCATAGTTGCAATATTCTTGTTTACATATTATGTCTAGACAAATTATTGTTGATGAATTACACAGACAGGCCAGACATAATTTTAAGAGACTCCCAGTAGTCACAAAGGGCATAGATGATTTATGGCAGAGCGACTTGATTGAGTTGTCAAGTGGACAGTTGAAAAACTTGGACAAAATCAACAAGGGCTACAAGTATCTACTCACTGTAATAGACACATTTTCAAAATTTGCCTGGGCTGTGCCACTCAAATCCAAGACTGGAACATGTGTTACAGAAGCCTTCAGGACAATCATCAATCATTCAGGAAGATCACCGCGCTATTTGCAAACAGATAATGGCAAAGAATTTTATAATTCAGTGTTTCAACAATTTATTAAAAGCCAGTCAATAAAACATTACTCGAGTTACAGTGATCTTAAAGCCTCAATTGTAGAGAGATTCAACAGAACCCTAAAAAATCTTATGTATAAACAATTTACCCTCCAAGGTAATTATAAATGGCTTAATATTCTTCCAGAACTTCTACATAAATATAACAACTCGGTCCATTCCACAATCAACATGAAACCCTCTGAAGTAACTTCATCTGATGAGCAAAAATTGATCAGGACTGTTTATTATCCTAGATACCAGCCAACAACAAGAAAGGCCAAATACAGGGTGGGCGATCAAGTAAGAATCAGCAAATATAAGCACTTATTCAAGAGAGGCTTTACAAGAAACTGGAGCACCGAATTATTTACAGTGGTTCAAGTTAAACCCGGGACCCTTAACACATATATAATAAAAGATCACCGAGGAGAAATTCTCAAAGGCCGATTCTATGAACAAGAGCTCAGCAAAACTAAACAGCCTGACACATATCTCATAGAAAAAATCATCCGCAGAAAAGGCAACAAGTTATTTGTCAAATGGCTGGGTCATCCGGAAAACAGCTGGATCGATGCAGACAAAGTGATAATATGAGCACCTGGGATGTTATAAAGAGGCTGCCAGAACCTGAACAGCAGATTAAGAGAAATGGCAAGTTGCTGCCTGAAAATATTAGATGTCTTATTGTTGGGCCATCGGCTTGTGGTAAAACTACACTAATGGTTGATAATTTTTTATTGGCACCCAACTGGTTAGACTGGAAAAACAGGCACTTGTATATCTTCTCTAAGAGCTTGGAACAATTAAAATATCAGCAGTTGATGAAGCTATATGATGGATTGGATATAGCCACTTTTGAACCAGATGTTAAGCCACTTCATGAATGTCTCGATAATTCTGTTGTTGTGTTTGATGACATTATACTGGATAATCAAAACAAGGTTAGAAATTTCTTTACACAGGGCCGACACAAAAACATTGATTGCTTCTACCTTGCACAGACTTTTTCTAAAATACCGAAGCAACTGATCCGAGACAACAGCAATTTTATATGTGTGTTTCATCAAGATCATACCAACCTCAAACACATACATGATGAATATGTAGGTGGGGACTTGAGCTACAATGATTTTTCCAAGTTTTGCAGCAGGTGCTGGAACCAGGACAGTTATGGGTTTGTCACAATTGATATGACAAGAACACCTAATACTGGTAAATACAGAAATAAAATCAACGATTTTCTAGACGTTGAGACATAAATAAATAACCATGAAAAGGCCAATCATTGATGATCTTAAGTTAAGAGATTATCTTGTAAAAAGATTTAAGGGATGGAAATCAGAGAATCGTGGAATTTATGAAAAACACAAACAAACAGAACAGCCTGTAATTGATGCTATTAATAATTTAGGTAAGAATATCAAAACTGTTACAGAGCAAAATCAAAATTTGATCACAGAGCTTGTGCCTGTAGCTGCAAGGAACATATTAGATTATCCATTCACCCCACTTTCCAGTATTCATACACCTAGTCCTGTTGCTCCTAGAAGAATTGAAGCTACTCAGGATCCTATTGAATTGGGTCTTCTTGCTCAAAAATATTTAACCACACCTAAAGACAACAAAGATGAGGTCTTTGGCTTATATGCTGACACAGAGCTTGATGGCAGCATCATACATAGAATTGGCAATTTCAGAGTAACATTTATGGGAGATGATATAATTGTATATTCAGAATCTCATCTTGGACAAAGAGGTGGTTTTGTTAAATATCCCGGCACACCTGGATTGTGGGAACTGATGACTAGGAAAAGGCCTGGCAGCTATACAGATCAAGAATATGAGCACTACAAAGAAATATTAATAAAATCAGATGCTCTATACCAGAACAATGATCCCACACAAAAAAGAGTCAAGTCTAGCAGTGGGGCAAAATACAATAATTTAATCAAGCCCATATGGTCACAGATCAAGACTGGCAGTGGAATCAAACAATACAACACCCTGCCTAAAGAATTTGTGTGGGTTGATGATGTCAGGAAACTTGTAGATAGGTTGCTGGTGATAGCTGGGGAGGAAAATGCTGGCAACAACAATTTTTACAATGAAAAGGTTGGAATTATGGACATGATAAGCACAAAATTGTCTAATTTTATAGTGAATGACCCTAAGGGGATTGGATATCTTATAAAAATTATTAATACTCTACCACCTAAATTTTGGAATATTTCTGAGGGTCGGGGCCTGGTTAATGACATTATAAACAAGCTGCCATTTGAACTACACATTCCAGGCTATCAGTATTGTGGTCCAGGCACAAAATTAGACCATAGATTAAACAGAGGGGACCCTGGTGTTAATCCCCTAGATGCTGCTTGCAGAGACCATGACATAGCATACAACACACATACTGATCTTGACAAGAGACATGTTGCAGACAAGAAATTAGAAGAGGTTGCATTTGGTAGATTTGTAAGCAAAGATGCTTCTTTGAGTGAAAAAATAGCAGCATTGGGAACCACCATAGCTATGAGCACCAAACAAAAACTGGGGTGGGGGCTGTGAATATGTATATAATAAACCTACGATGAAGGCCAAGGGTGTTATGTATCAAATACCTTATGCAGGTCTCAAATCTCTTAAAACTATTGACAGTCTTTTAACCAAAAAGCAGCGCAAGAAAAAAAGCTCTTGTCTTGCAAAAGGACATGGTATGAAATTGTTGCTTAGCACCCCCCAATTAAAAAAATTACAGCAATCAAGAAAAAAATTGCATACAGGGGGTTTCATATTTACCATCCCGGCCATCTTAGCTGCTCTCGGGGCTGTTGGGAGCTTGGCTGGGTGATCAGCTGCCATAGCAAAAACAGTAATAGATGCCAAGAAGAATAGGGCAGAATTAGATGAGCAGAAGCGCCATAACCTGGCCATGGAGAAAAAAGGCAAAGGTGTTAAGAGAGCCATGAATAAGTTTAAAAAAAACAAGAGCCGCTTACAAACCAAGATATTGAAGCTTTAATCAAGCCATTGGGCATCAAACATTTTAGAGGTGTGTACATGTCTGATTCTTTGCCGGAACAACCACTCAACAAAGAGTGTGGCATTGTTAATTTGGATCAGTACAAAAATCAGGGCACTCACTGGATCTGTTATCTTAAATATTTAAACAATGAGGCATTTGTGTTTGATTCATTTGGAGGTGTTCCTCCTGAAAATTTAATAAAATATCTAAATTCAGCTAATCTTTATTACAATAATGCCCGTGTTCAAAACTTCAAAGATGTTAATTGCGGACATTTGTGTTTATCTGTTCTCAGATATATGTCTCAAATAAATAAACCATCAATTGAAAATTTTCAAAAGGCCTTGTGGTATCTGAAACATCATGGGGGTATTCCATCTCACCAGCCAAAATTCAATATTGAAACTCAAATTGCATGATGACATAGTGTATCCCAAAACAATAGCTCTCAGAGCATTTTATGGCATGTACCTGATCCCAAATATTACTCACCACAACAACAAAATTGCAGTTGGGGATCAAAATATTGTCATCACTCCAGGGCAGTATAATCTGTCCACTCTAAATGCTCAATTACCCAGAGGTGTAGTGTTAAGTCAAAATTCTGCACTCACAGAGTAGAGATTGTATCTGCTACAGAAACAGTGCATCTGGGTACTATAGGAGAGCTGTTAGGATTTGAGAACAACACAAAACTTGAAGCAGCCATCAAACACACTGCTATGAATATACCCAAATTCTTAGCCATAGAGACTCTGAATATTCACTGTAATGTGGCCGAGGGTATGATCACCAAATCAAATGGCATAGGCACTCACAAACAAACTGGCATCATTGCAACATTCAAACCTAATTCCGAATTCATGGAGCCGATCATCTACAATCCATCCCCAACATTATATTTTCCTGTGTGCCATAACAGAATAGATTACATTGAATTGATGGTCACTAATGAAAAAGAAGAATTAGTTGATTTTGCTGGAGCCACAACAACTGCTATCATAGAGATTAACATTTAAATAAAAATACATACAATGGAAAATATTGAGAGTTATGAGCTACAATCATTCCCTCCAAACAGGAGGACATTTGCAAATTTAAATCAACCCAACACAGAAATCGAGGTTGATCTTGATGTAGGGGACGGATTTATACACCCCCACAGAGCAGATCTATACATCAAATTTGATGTTGTAAAGCTCGATGGAACAGATTATCCGGCAAATTCAAATATAAGACTTGTAGACAATTTTGTGCCGCATCTTTTCTCAGAAATTGAGATCAGAAAGCATGGCGTTGTTATAAACAGAATAGATTATCCCGGCATTACCTCCACGGCTTTGGCTACATTAAAATTATCCAAAACCGAAGCTTCATACTACAAAATAGGCGGATTTGAGGCTGGTGATAAGATATTAACCAAGAACCACACAGTGCTGTTCCCGATGCGCCTGTTGCCAGGATTCTTCTCAGATTACAAAGAAATTATGTGGAAGGGTGGTTTAAGAATCACATTTAGAAGAGCTGCCAATGATAACAATGCTTTGATGAGGTACAGTGCAATAAACTCTACAGGAGAAGCTCTGCCCAATACCCTACCTGATGAAGGCAAGTGCATTATTCAGACTATGGAGCTAAGAATCCCGGTTGTTGAATATGAGGCCAGTTATGCTCTTAAATACAAAGCTGATATAATAAAAAATCCACAGATTCCTCTACAATTTTATACATATCAATGCGTACAGAAGCCCGCATCTGGTACCTATTATGAGTTTGATGCTACAAATTCATTCTCCAGTATTCAATACGACATGCCGGATTTTGTGGTGGTATTGTTTCAGACTGGAAGACACAACAATCAGGAAAAAAATTCAAGCAAATTTGATAGCTGCAACATCAAGAACATATATCTTAAAAATGGCAGAAATGAGGTATTTCCTAGAGAAAATTATAATTTAGACATGTCCAAGGATGATTTCCTTAAATTATATGAGGCATTTTCATCATACAAAAGGGTCACTACAGGCAATACGGATATGTATTACACACCAGATGAATTCAAGACACGGAGACCCATGTTTGTAATTAACACTTCAAAAAGGAAACAAGTTGTGGTTAATGACAGGACAAACATTAAAATTATCTGTGAATTCCACGAGGCATTACCTGAAGACACCATTTGTAGTGTTATTCTCATAGGTGAAAAATCATATGTTTATGACGTAAGAAATGAGAGAGTCACGGAGCAATTCTAGAAGAATTACATTGTTTTAATATTAGATAAACAAATTGAAGCTGGTATCCAATTGAACTTAAACCAGAAATAAATATGTGTGTGTGTGTGTGTGTATGGGTGGCCTAGTTTTAAGTATGGCCACAAGAGGGGCATATTTTTAACAAAATTATGGACAACAATCTCACAAAAGTGCCTTTTATAAGTGTAGCCTCATCAATCTGAGGGGGTCATACTTTCTCATGGAATCCATGAGGGCTTTTTTACAAAAATCTTGGATTATACGGGGTTTCACACTAGAGCAAAAAACTCATATGGCCATGTTAAGCTAGTTTTAAGTATAGCCAAACCTGCTTGAGGAGAGTTCATACTTTCTCGGGTTTATAGTACAGTCAATACCACTACTAGGCACTAAAAACTCTCAAAATAGGCATTCAAAAAGCGCGGGAAATACAAAGTAGGCACTAAAATTGACGAACGTTGACAGAATTTCCACCATTTTCCAGGATTAGAATATCAAGAAGTAGCTATCTTCGATTTAAGCTCTTATGAGTGATTGAGGCGCCAGTATACAGCAAAAGAAATTGTGTATTATTTTAAGGGGTTGGGCTGAAACGCATTTTATACTCAATAGCCTACATTTTCTGGATGGGGAACAAAATAAAGCAGTTTAGGATGCACAGTGTGTTCTTCGAACCAAATGCCTCTATACGTAGCCAGCAACACATGCTGCTTCCGTCGCACAGAACTTCTCTAATGAATGAGGGGTTAGAGTCTTGCTCTTTCCAGAATCAGCAAATCCAGATATTGAAACTCTTCAGGCATGTTGCAATACGATATTAGTGTGTGAATAATTTGAATTTACGAGGGAGAGAGAAATGAAAAAAAAACCGACAAAAATATACGATAGACTGTATATAGTTTAAATTTATATGAAGTATCAACTATTATTTACAAATAAACCTCAATGTTGCAACACTGATCACGTGAACCTCAAGACGCTATTTTTGTCATTTTAAGATGGCGCCTCCTCCACAAACTTGCACCAGTGAAGTGCGGTGGTTTCTTGCCCTCTGGAAGCCTCAAACTTATAGAAATTATCCCGTAAATGAAAATTCATTATCGCTATTCATGCTTACTACACCAGCAAGTTCACAGACGAAGGAGGGAGTGCGACAATTCGCAGGCAGATGGGTGGAAACTCCTTTGCAGTGGCTCAAAAGTGACTACACGTACATGCCAAAGATTATTGTTCTTGAAGTAAAAAGGCACTAATTCAAACTTGAAATTATATATAGCCTAGATCAGCAGTGGCTCTATCTATGCTAAAATGCAGCAAACTTGTGCAACCCTACATGAGGAAATCTACTAGATAAAAAACAAAGACGAATTAAGGTTGTTATTTGACTCTCTCTTGTAAGTTTTATATTGTTGTTGTAAATTCTAGCAGTTATGGAAATTGTTGCAAAATTTGTTATTCACGTCAAGTGCATTTAGATCATGCAGTAATCGTGTTTAATAAGTGGGGATGAGTTTCTCTTACATATTATGTAACCGAACACCTTCACAGGAAGTAATGTGATAGGGCCCATGGATGTTCATGCTTTCAATCTAGCTCCGTGAATGGTATCTTACCTTTCACACTTTCCTTTTTACTCCAACTTTCCTTGTTATGATTAATTATAATGTAACAGTACAAATAACCAACATTAAATAAATCAATAACGCTGTAATGTACAGTATTTGAAACTAAAAACTGATGGACAAATTTAATTTTATGATTGTAGTGATTCTTGATTAGCTAACTTTATTGTTATAAATTATAAATATTCTGCACTTGATACGTTCACCAGTAAAGCAATGTAAAGACTACTTCATGTTCAATTGTTTGTTTCGAAAATCAATTAGAGCTAGGTCTCGCACAAACACGCACCAAAGCCAACTACTCTTAGAAGAAGAAAAGGTACTCACGTCTGTTCTTGGTCAAACAATCCAGTCCTTGTACATCGCATAAGAGGCTTGGATCTGTAAAATGACAGAGGGAAGAGTTATCTAGAGCGTAAGTCGAACATTTAAGAGCAGAAAATGTAAGTTGCTTTGCTCTTTCCCATGAGACACTGTGGCAGGTATAGAACAATTCTCTCCGTAATCAAGGTTTGTGGATTCTGAAAATAACATTAACTAAAATATTTTTTTAGTTTCACAGTGGGTAGTGATATATCAGCTGAAAATCTGACTTCAATGAGAAACTGTTTTGGTACAGTAAGTGAAGTTTGTGATTTTTTTTTAGAAATAAAACATGCAGAGGTGAAATACTAAAAATATATTGCATTATGTACCAGACAGAAAAAACAAACTATTGTCAATGTGTGAAACTAGATTTCTACAAAAACATGATTCACATCATGTTTTTATTAAATTTCTTCAACCTTGTCAGTTAAGTGGAGCTGTCCGAAAGAACGATCCCAAGGAAGTGATCTAGCCATAGTTGAAAAATTGACTTTTTGAATCGTACTCTTTATCTGTGAAAACGTTTTCAGTTTTACTGTACAGTTGTCAAAGTATTTAGAACCCTAATCACAATTTAGCCTCTGCTCTTTCTTTCCCACAAGATACGTCACAGAACTGCTTCAGAGCCTTCGGAAGATATCAGTTGAAGAGTTCAGCCAAATATTTGAAACTGCTTCTGAAAAGTGTCAATAGACATTCAATTCTGAAATTGTGATTCCAAGAATAACAACCCCCCCTCAAAAAAAACACAAGAAAACGAGATAACTATCCTGGTTAGGGTTACCAGACGTCCGGTATTTCCCGGACATGTCCTACATTGTAGCCTTATGTTCGGCGTCGGGGAGGAATTTGAAAAATATCATAATTGTCCTACATTTTGAGCATCACATAATATTAACTACTAACTAACTCTCTAGCCTTCTTAAACCCGAAGGTTCATGGCTGCAGCAACACAGGCCTTCCATGTTTCCCTATCTTGAGCAAGATCTATATACTCTTTTCCATCCCTACCGATTTCCCTTAGGTCCATCTCAACGTTGTCCCTCCATCTTCGTTATTAAAGAGGAAATAAAAAGTAGGCTTAATTCAGGAAATGCATGTTACTTCTTTATTCTTTAGCCTTTTAATAGCATCTTTAACTTCAGTCATCACATAATATTAATTAGGAAAATACGTGTCTCAGTTGAACAAAGAGAAATCACACAAGTTACAAGTCAATGGACTGCGCTCCCAAACTCAATTTTGATTCAGTCCTTGACCAAGAAGAAAAGAAAAGTATGTCCTGCATGAACAAAAACGGAAGCAGTTAATGAGCAAAGTTTTGGGGCCACATATTGATGATGTCACTGTTCAATGCCTAAGGGTAATTTCTTGCCTTGGGATGGAACAAGATGTTTCGCATTCTTATTCATTATTTTGATTGCAAAGCAGGGGTGTAGAGAACAGAGTTCTTCCGGGTGTCTACCATTCAAGAAAGTCATGAAAGTCAATAAATTATACTTGTGGTCACTAATTTTTGCTATCACAATGGCTGATTAGTTGATTTACTTTATTTTACTTAACTTTTCTGCCCCTTTGGTTAATCGCCAATCTAAGGATGAAAATGAATGGTGGTAAGATAAGATGGATGAAGAGACAAACAAATAGGAACAACAACACAAGCCCCACATAAGATTATACAGACTGTGAGTGTAGATGCCAGAGTCTCGCTAGTCTCCAAAGTGCAGTCCGAGGGCATTAATAGATAAAGCAGGTGTAATTCTCTGGTTAAATACGACTTGAGTTTTCATCTTAATTGGACTTTTGGTAGGGTTTTTCCATTAAATAGATATTTATTTTCTTATTTGTTAATTTCCAACTTTACCTAAGTAGAGGTCTAATAAAAAAAGGTTAAGAAAAACTGAAAAAAAAGTTCACGAAAAGTCCTGAAAAAGTCAAGAATTTTGGATTTGTTATTTTGGTAGAAACCCTGTTATTGAACTAGAAGCTACCCAAGATGAAACTTCTGGGATCATTTCAAATAACGGTAATTGCTGAATATTTGTTTGCCATTACAGGTCATAATGCAAATGTTGAGGACTCACGAGAGAAATATTTTTTTCATAATGTCTGTAAAACGTTTGGTACTGGTCCATATAATTTAAAAGAGTTTGACTATCCAAACTAACTAACTAACTCTCTAGTCTTCTTAAACCCGAAGGTTCATGGCTGCAGCAACACAGGCCTTCCATGTTTCCCTATCTTGAGCAAGATCTATATACTCTTTTCCATCCCTACCGATTTCCCTTAGGTCCATCTCAACGTTGTCCCTCCATCTTCGCCTTGGCCTTCCTACAGGTCTCTTACCATCAGGTTTCCCAACAAGAATCCTGTAAACTCCTCTTTCCTCTCCCATTCGTGCCACATGGCCTGCCCACCTAAGTCTTCTTCAGATATTATTAGTTTGACTATCCAGTCTCTCATAAATACATTTTGACTAAAACCTGATATTTTGAGAGAAATTGGCTCCTCTGACAATTACCAGTTAAAACATCTAGTAAGAGGTTCATTGTTTAATACGATTACAAGTTTGGAAATTTTGCATTAAAGAATACATTAAGAAATCTTAACTGAAAAGTGTCAATTTTAAATTAATCTCTAACGTGTTCTATAGAAATATGTATTATTTATTGCGAATGTTTTGTGTCCTACATTTTGACTCAATGTCCTACATTTTGGGGCATCATGTCCTACATTTTCCTTACAGCGATCTGCTAACCCAAATCCTGGTACCGTCTTGGACACAGCTGGGTTGTAACGACCCTATTGAAGAAGCAGTGAAGCAAGCCATCCATGTCTGACCACCAAGCGCCTTGTGACTAGACAACCCAAACAGCATTGCAATTCTGCGGCTTGTGTACCAGTCAAGGGTATACATCTCTGTAAATTGAGTACTGATGCAAAAGAGAAATACGAGATGAAGATTGTCGATCGTAATGTCTCGTGTTCTCGACATGCAATAATACTCGGTCCACGTTACGTCCCATTATTTAATGTTGCTTGGTAACGAACCTGACGAACTGGGTTTATATTTTCACTCCTTGCATTACAGTACATTCTATAGTTTACAATTATATTAATGCTTTGAACGAAAATAATACCCAGAAAACATCGAAAACACCTGCACGCCACTCTTCTCACACACATGCACGTGAAAACAAACACACAAAGCTAAGTTTTAACTTCCAAGTGAATGTCCAAGTAACAGTAAATGGAGAAGCACGATGTGCGAAACATGGAATATTTCACAGAAAGAATGCGTCTATTTTTGACATACGTGGTTTCTATTAATAGAGTTGGTTGGTGTTTTAAGTCCACTTTATGCACAGTAAGGCTAATCGGGACTGGACCTACAGTTTAAAGTGGGATCCGAACCACTTGTGCCTCCACCGGGTATCGAACCCGGTACACCTTTCTATTAATAGACAATGAAACAATTATGATAGAAATTAAGATGCATTTCCGTCTTCAGGTGTTGAGGAAGGAAACAGACTGACTGGGAAAAAAAACACGGTGTTATTGATAGTGTGTTGGTTAGCGTACAGAGCTTTCATCAGTGAGGTCTAGGTTCGATCCCCAAAAAGAACATTTTTTTTATTCTTTTCTATTGGTGAAGAAGTATGTAATATTGTATTCTAGGCATTTTGACGAAAGGATACACATCAAATTTGTTCGTTTAATCTGTATTTTCATTCTTCTAGTAGGTTCTCTATCACAAGGGGATATAGAGATTCTCTATCTAGGCGATGGATATCTTTTCAATGGTTCCGTAGCTACGATTCTCCAGTCCCTTCCACCCACTTGTCTTATTTATTTACTTTATTCATATCAACTCACGAAATACCATGAATCTAACGTAAACACACAGATTAAAGTTAGAACAAGAAACACGCCTCGCGTTGAAGGTTCCAGGCTCGAGTTCTGGCTTTCTTACGAAGGTGATATTCCTGTTTGTCTGTTTATCATCTTTGTCTAAAAAAATATTCCTCATTATTGCCGTGATTAACCTAGGGAGAGACCAAAGCTAAGACTAAAATAACAAAAGTGCAGAAAATGCAAGACATATCTGCCTAGGCATGTTATACCCTGGGAATTAGCAATCTGCAAATTAACTTGCGTTTCAGTCGACTACTTGCGATAAAGTTTCGCGTTTTCTCGTTTGGAGTGTTGGTTATCGTGTCGGTCTAGCATGCGTGCAACCCGAGTTCGAGCCCACCAGAAGGAAAGTTTCTTTTTCTTTATCTAATTTCATCCAACCTTATTTATAAAACTGAGGTTTCTGCAAAACCTTTTCAATTGCATGCCACTTCGTATGTTGGTAATCTGAAAGCAGCAAAGATGAGAATTTGATGTTCCGAAGCGGCGATGTATTTGTGTATGTGTTGAAAAAACGCAGTTATTTATTAGCGAAAAACATACAGCCACGTGATCATTGAGAACTCTTCCTAGTTGTCAGTGCTAATATGACAGTAGTTACATTCTGTCATCACACACCAACTTTCCATGTTTCAAAATCGTGAGTGCTGTCTAAAGAAATACTTTGATACTTGCGTTTGCATGTTCGAATCTAAAGTAATACAAAACTTTTTTCCCCAGCAAATGACTTTGCACCTCGAAAAGGAGCAAATTTGTACAAGAATTCAGTCATAACTTTTTACTGGTTAAAGATACGTCGGAAAAACCTTCACCATTGCATTTCTCGTGAAATTCTAGCCTGATTTGATATATCATATCACCCTCTTCCCATTTAAAATTCTGAAGTTGAATTCATGATGGCGGACATCAAGATGGCGTCAATGTGGTTCCCCCTTGGCCTGAAAACGATTGGTCATCACCATTTCCATGTTGCGCGCTGCAGTGGCCTTGTATCGGGGGTGTCAACTGACTTTTAGAGCCACCCTGTATAGAAGAGTAGTGCAAACAATTCACTAAGACAACAACATGCCTGTGTTGGGGTTGAAGTGGTGTACGCATCCACATATCTTCAACTCCTGCTTCATTCGACACTCTACCAGACACGCCGAGTAGCTGTAGGCAGGGTAGACCTTCAGGTAGTTCTCGTCGTAGAATCTGCACTCCTTCTTGTCGATGGCCACATCCCGGACCTTGTCTTCGTTATGGATTTCGTTCACGCGGAACCGGAATTCGAATACCTTAAACATGCTCTGCATCTTGGTAATCTCCAACAATGGCTGGTTCACGGTGGGCACATCGTAGGCCGAGTGGACGTACACCTGAAAGATCATCATTATTTATCAGTAGGGCTCGAATAATTATGCATATTGCATATTATTAATGTTTTTTGATAAATGCATATTGCATATGGGGCATTCCACGTGAAAGTGCTCCTGAATCTTAACTTTTAAAATTAAACGCAATGCTATAACTTTATCCTATCTTGTGAGTTAGCAATCTAAAATTGTCATTTGCATAGAAATTCAAGTATTATACATAATTAAACTATGCCCTGCACCAGCTAACTGTAGAGCAGGCGAACGAGAACAAGTATCTGCGCATGTAGTGACGCGAGACGGCTCCACCAATGAACATTGAGAGGAACGGGATTGCGTAATGGGCGACTGGAGTTATAGTCCACGCGTTTACATCGTTAACGTCGAAGAAATAAAGAAAGCCGCCGCTACGAACGTGGGTGGGGATAGATAGCGGGTGAGTTGTTTTCGTCCAGTCACACTCAACCTTCAGCCAATGGGCACAGCTGTCATTCTGTTCGTCTACTCCACATGGAGTCTCAGTCACATGGCTGCGGATACGCTGTTGCCGTACTTTGCAACTTCAATGTGGAGACCGTGGGAAGGTGCTTGTGCGCGGAGGAACAAGGTGGCGTAGAGTAGATGTGTGCAACACTGTGCGTTGAATGTGATTGTTGCAGCTGGTGGGCGCGCTCCGTGGACTTCAAAGCCAGCCGGTCGTTAACGTAGCTAGCGCGTCGACTATACCCGCTTTCCCTGCTTCGCACTGGCTTTCACCACATGATTTCCCTCCTCCTTCTTCGCCGCTATGCGCGGTCCTGCTCTACAGTTAGCTGGGACAGGTTATAGAAGGTAGTAATTATTTTACATATTGTTCGTTTATTTTAACCTTTTGATTTACCTTTGTTTTCCATTGTCCACCCGTGACACCAAAAAACAATTGATATCTCCTTTAATTGTTACATTTCCCCTTCAACACTATTAGAATATTCAAAGGTCAATTACCTTCTTTGTCTTAAATAATTTATTTTTCCTCATTTGACAATTCACAGAAATTAAAATATATTTGTTATAAAGTGAAGAGGCAGTCTTTCGTCTGTCCCACCCGTGGCACAAAATTGTTCACTTGCAGCTACAAATCTGGGAAAGTATTTTAAGGATAGTTATGTTTAATCAACAGTGTGAAGTTCCACATTTAATTGCACAGAAACTGTAAGGAAAATTTTGCTTAACTATCAGTAGAATAGTTATTTTAATATCAAAAATGTAGGCTACGTGTCCCGCTCGTGGCAATGGAATACCCATGTCATATATTCAGGGTGTCATAAAAATGTCTACACGTTTGAAATAAATGAAGTGTGTTACTGTACAATGAAAAAGGAAATGGTAAATGGTGTATTAAACTTGAAACTTAAGAGTCACACGCCAGAGTTTACGTCATTAGCCAAGAAGGCGCTGAAGATTTAGCAACAATCTACATTTGGACCTAGGGCAATTGCATACCAGAATGATCTTACTTACAGATTGTAAATAATATTAACTTTCTGTGTTTAGCTATTAGAAAATATGTTCTTTTAGCAGCTGCACTTTGGACCTCTCAAATTATTTTATGGGGGTACAAGAACTCGGATCTACGGATTTGGCGGGTACTGTAAACCCCTACAATAATTAAGCGCCACTGCCTGTGAATTATTTTTAATGTTGTCTACCTGGAGGCATGGCAAAGTAGAATAGTATTCAACTTTTTCCGCTTCATGAAAGTGATGGATTTGGCCATATAGTAGATGTGGAGACTTAAAGTGAAGAAGAAACAGGAGATATGTTAAAAGCATTGAAAATAGTATTTTAAATTATCAGACTTGAATACATTTGTTTCATTAATTAGTGAATAGATTGATTGATTTGGTTTATTTTACTTCGCTTTCCTGCCACTTTTGGCTTATTGCGAAGATATGGATGAATGAAATGATGAAATTGATGAAGGGACACTCACAAGGAACACACATGCCCAGGCCAGGATTCGAGCCCGGGACCCCTGGCGTCAAAGCGCGCTATGCTAACCACGGAGGACGCAATATTTAATGTTTTTTATATAAATACATATGCATGTATTGAATATCTTGAATATAAATTAATTGAAATTTAAAAGAATAGTGTTCCTGTGTCTTCTTGCAGACAAAGGACCTTGGTATGCGTACTAATGTGTATGTGTGTGTGTGCATTTCAAGGCCCCACAAGAGAGCGAGACGAGTGTCTATAAACTTGGGAGACTGTCTCCGTACCATCACGGCCTGTGTACCTATTCAACCAACGTGGAACCTATGACCAGATTCTTATTGCACGTTCTTAAAAATTATTCATTAAGAAATATTGTCCTTCATTAGGACACAAGGCTTGCAACTAAAGTCGGTACATTAACCTAGCAGAAATATTCATTAAAATAGGCAGTGGAAGGCTTAAGTAGCAAAATTGTAGAGGAATTATACATAAAAGGCTTGATAGTAAAGAGGTTTATTAAGCATCATGCCTGAAGTGCTTGAGACTACACAAATGATAATAATAAGAATATAAACCCCAATCTAAATTCAATAAATAATCAAGAAGCAATTAAATTATACAATTAACTCTTTACATAACTAAGACTTCCTAACACTTTATTTAACCAAAAGTGGATTATAGTAATTTCATTTTAATATCCAATTTTATTTCACCCAAAAGACCTATCTCAGAATAGAACAAAGTGTGCTGTGCTTTTACTAAAATATCCCAACGAAATACACTACGTAAAATAACTTAAAATACTAAACCACTACAAAAACAGCTACTCCACACGAGGCTTACTTTCCCCCGACCTCCGGTATTTCTTAGCCACGCCCCTTTCCAAATCAAAGCCATCTGGAGGCAAACTAACTTAACAAATCTCTTTTTTACACTTAAAGACCTTGCATATGGTTATACATTTAACCCCCTCCCTTTTTGTAGTGTTATCCACGGGACGAGACGGGACAGGCTTTTAAAAATTCGAGACGAGACGAGATTGATCATGTGTCATGAGACAAACTAATATTTTCGAGACGAGACAGCATTTCCACGAGACGAGACAGGCCAGTCTCGTCTCGTGGGCAACACTACTTTTTTGGAAGTCAACCTTATACAGGGTGTCGCAAAACTCTTTCAACAACGCTTGGGTGCTGGTAGATATCATAAAAACAAGTAACTTTTCCCTATAAAGTTTACCTCGAAAGCGCTTAGTCTCTGCGTTATAAGTGCTTAAAATCTATCCTGTACGTATGCAACCCAACACAGCAAACGCTTGCTCTGACATAACTACCAGGGGCGCGTGGCAGGGTTGCCACTAGCGTTCCTCGTTAAGAAAGACGATTCAAAGCAACAACTTGGGAGTCTTGCACGAGCAAAATCCAAAACATTAATGATACTTGCGATGTAAAGAACTAAAATTTTCTTCTTTCAAATAGATCATTAAATATTTGCCCAAACTAATAATTCCACGAATTTTTCTTCTGGTGAGCTGGAACTTTTTCATACAACTTTATTAATTCTAGAAACGTACGTTTGCCAGTCTGTAAATCATAACATCTCCTTCCTTTGCACTATTCAGTCCTATTTGTATCTTCCGATTCTTTCAAATACTCGTTGCTTGTCATTATCTTGTTTTCTTTTTCTCTTCCTCTTTTTCTTTTCATTCTTCTATTTTCTTTTCTATTCTTCTCAAGATCCTTCTTCCTCCTCTTCCAACTTTCTTCCAGTAAAGAAATTACTTTTATTTCTCTCTTCTTCCAATCTGGTTTCTTCCAAGACTTCTTCTGTTCTACATCTTCATAAAATGCATGCTCTCCTTGTCTTCTCCGTCTCTTCTTCTTCTTCCTTCTCTTTGGCGAAGTAGTATCAAAATCCATTTGATCTATGTCGACCCTTTTTAGAATATTAACTTTCTTCAGGTTCTTTTCTATTTTTAATTTCATTCTCCTCTTCTTCTTCCAAGTCTTTACGTGAATATATCGAAATTTCATTTTACCTTTCTTCCTTCTTTGTTTACATCTTCTGCTATGCTTATCCTTCTTTTCTTCCTCCGTCAGAGACTCGTCACCGGAACATTCTTCTTTTATCTTCATTTCGACATTGATCTCTTCATCATTACATTGACAACTAAATTTTTCCTCCTTTTCTAATCTTCTTTCCACTTCTTCTATTTTCTTATCTGCCTCTTCTTTGTTTACTTCGCTTAACTTTATAGCTTCTTCTATCTTGTCTTCGTTTTCTTCTATTCTGGAAACATCTTCTTCTGTCTTGCTGTCATTTTCTTCTGTTCTTGAAACAGCTACTTCTATCTGAGGATCGCTTTCCCCAATTTTCATTTCCGGACTTTCATTTCTTCGTTCATTTTCTTCTCTAATCTCTGAAACCTCATGAAAGCTCCACATTATGGGCGCCACTTGTGCAACGTCCCTTTAGTGCACTTCTTAAAATAAACATACCACGGCTACAGACATCTTAATCTCAGGGGATAGGTTCTTTATTCGAGAATTCCAAATAAGAAAGCGTTTTTATAGCCAAGAGGATATAGATCTATATTCTGAAAACTACGTATATACAATACAGAGAAAACATATAGCGAAGCTTGTATATACATTGAAAATATATATATATGCTGATTCCAAATTTACGTCGGTTATATTCTGCTTAAAAAGGAATTCTTCTTCTTCTTTCTTCTCGTAATTTCTGGAAAAGGCTTCTTCTTCCTTCTATTCTGGGAAAAGGCTTCTTCTTCTTTTCTTCCTATCTTTGATTTTGGGAAAAGGATTCTTCTTCTTTTCTTCCTATCTTTGATTTTGGGAAAAGGCTTCTTCTTCTTTTCTATCGTTGATTAGGGAAAAGGCTTCTTCCTTTCCTTCCTTCTACTTTGGAAAATACTTCTTCTTCTTTTCTTCTTTCTACTTTTGGAAAATACTTCTTCTTCTTTTCTTCTTTCTATGTTTGGAAAAGACTTCTTCTTCTTTCTATTTTTTGAAGAAGGCTTATTATTCTTTTTCTTCTCTTTGATTTTGGGTAAAGGCTTCTTCTTTTTTTCTATCGTTGATTAGGGAAAGGCTTCCTCTTCTTTTCTTCCTTCTATTTTTTGGAAAAGGCTTATTCTTCTTTTCTTTATTCTAATTTATTTTCTTTCCTTTTAAAATGTAATCTTATTTATTACATATATGCGCTCGCTTTCCCCGCTCCTTTGGCCTACGATACAAGCTATACTTATATAAAGAGTAGGGTCGACTAAACTGACAATGGCGCCACCTCCTATGTAACGACCAAAAAGGGGAATAGCCCAGGATCGCTAACAGCAAGCGCTGCCTATGGCCCAGTGCGTCTAATAAGAAGCGCAACCTTAAGTGCTTCGGGGCGTCTAATTTGACACAGCGCCACCGAGGGACGGACAAATACAAAAGCTGACGATATTCTCCTCGTCAGAAGATCAAAAAGGAGATACATTTCTGAATTCATTTGCTCACTTATTAACTTTCCTGATTGTTTCATATACGAGCATATTCTTATTTATCTTAATTTGCTATTAACAACATTTTCTTCACTCCTTCCATAACTTTTATACTCTTCTTTTATATATTTTGCATTTACTATAATATATATAATCACTCTTCTCCGCTCCTAGTTTCTATAATGAACTCTGCTCTTCTTTATATGGCGTGCTGCCATCTCTCGTCGCTTTCGGGAAACATTTCTTCCTTGTGTTTTTCATTGTGTCATCGGAACTGGCACGTGACAATTTTTCTGACATATTTGTAATTTTTCATGACATATTTTCCAATTTATATGACATAATTACATACAGATTTTACAGTTTTATAGGACATAAAGTCCCGGGCCCTAGTTATAAACCACATCCCACTCCTTTAAAATACACCTTATGCGGAGATAGGCTAATGGGAACTGGGCCTGCAGTTTAAGGTGGGACCCGAGTCACTATGTGGCTCCACTGGTTATCGAAACCAGGATCCCTTGATTACAAGGCGACGACGTTAACCTTATCCGCTAACTTTGATGCATCTTACCTCGACCGTTTCATTAAGAGTGACTTCTAGCATTCCTGGTCCAGTTGTTCTGTTTGAGACAAACAAGTCGGGGTTCCAATTTTCATTTATCAGTCTGAAAATAAGTCGGGTAAGGGAAATAAAAACAAGATCAAGTTATGTTAAATTGTAATAAATGCTTAATTGGTTGTACGGGTTGGGTATGTTATTCTAGAAAAGTTAAGTCAATTTTTGAAATTGATTTTATCATAGTAGCAGTGATTTCATGTCAAGTATATTATAGAACAGATAAATCTTGGTTTTGTTAAGACCACAAGACTACAAGACACGCACAATGCACAGAAAAGCTTCTAACGTTAAGTACTGCATGTCTACAACTTTAATATAAGTATTACAAATACATACAAAGTTTTCTAATTTGTCAAATTGTGTATTTATTTTTAAAAAAATCACCAAAAATGTGTATTTCAAGGGCAGGTGTGGTTCACGATGCCAATTGAATTTTTCCCTCTGCTTAGCTAGATTAATCGGAACTGGACCTAGAGCTTAAAGTGGAATCAGAATCAGTATGTAATATGCTTCCACCGGGATCGAACCCGGAACCTATTGATCATAAGGCGACACCACTACTTCATCGGTGCAGGAAAGGATGTATGTTTCATAGAGCCTACCGTAAAATGCAGATGTGGATAACAAGGCGCGATAAAAAAAAATTGCTAATCAATTTCTTTTATTCAACTTTTGTAGAAGCTATTCTAAAGGTGTGAAGGTCAATTACTATCAAACGATGCCAAAATTTTATTCTCTGTAATGTGTTTAATTCTACTTGTTTGAACAAGTTTCATTGGGTTTCTCCGTTTACCTTTTACAAGAAAAAATCCTATTGAGTTCAAATAAGCTTTTCACGCCCACAACTGTATCAACAAAGTCTGGAAATTACAACGTTTCCATTCTAATCGATCTTTAAGGAATTGATTTTCCACCTGCCTGTCCAGTCAAATATGTAGAGACGCTGTTGAATGAATAATGGATGAGCGGAATGTAGGACAATTGCGATGAAGCCAAAATCACGGACAATTGCGACGATTTTGACGGTGATGGTCGTTTTACAAATTAATGGTAGGACAATTGCGACGATCAGGGCCTGACCTAACCTAACCAAAGGCGCCACAGAACTAATAAAGCTGTAGAAGGTTGGAACATCAAAATAAATAGGTGGCTTGGAAGACCGCATCCAAAAATTCATGATGTTCTGGCCTGCCTCAAGAGCCAAGCAGAAGACGTCAACATCAAGTACATGCGGATGGAACTTAATCTAGAAGGTCAGAAAATGAAGAAGTTGACATTAAAATCGACGAGAGTTGGGAAGTGTATTCGCACATATGAGGAAACGGGACACTTCAAAAGGTAGTCTGTTGGCTCTAGCCCATGTTCAAAATCTTGATTGAACCAAATTCCAAGCCGAAAATATCAATATTTCACATAATTCTCTTGTAAGAGGTATTGTACGGGGTGTTAAGTCACCCTTCAATTTGATAGAAGATTTAAAATGTCATCGCAATTGTCCGGCTACCGCCTGAGCGTGTGTATAGTGGATTGGGAGAAAGTGTCAGGTTATCGTACAAAAGGCAACTGAAGAAATAGTACTGAAACATAGTAATACATACATAAATACAGTGGCGGCGATTGGGTTCCAAAACCGGGGGGCTAGGTGGCAAAACTAACTGGGGGGAGTAAATACAGTATGTTTCCCTTTGTAGGTAAGGTTTAGCAAAAGTGGCGAAAAGTAATCGCCGCCACTGTATATATACGTATACCTCCCGAGGTAGGAAGAACTTATTCACAATATAAAAACATTTTAGTATACACTTGCCTTGTCACCCCCGTCACTCTCGCCTTTGGTACGGGTGGTTCCGGGTTCGATTCCCGTTGGCAGCACCCACCCGAAGTCTCGGTGATTATCTAGCATCGAGAAGACATTTGGGGAGCTCCTGAACAGGTCTCGAAGCTAGTAAAACAGCGACGATGGAACTCGATGTCACACAATGGAAGAGCCACTTGGCAGATCTTGGCTTTGAAAGGACTGTTTCGCCACAGAGCTTATCAGTTTTTAATATACACTAAAACTCCATTTACTAAGGAACATTTAGAAAAATTCCGAGTTATTGTAATGTTAATCGAAATCCACAATCTTCCTCGGAGGCAGAGCGTGTTGAGTGGTCGACTCACGTTATATCTCTATTGAAGGAACCGGGTTTTAGCCGCAGCAAAAATATTGTCTAATCAGCATTCGTTATCATCGTCACGAAAGGCGACAAAATACGAAATGCAATAGCATACAAAGGTTCAAAATCAGTGAGTGTGTAGATTTAGGAAATTAAGAAGTCCATGTGCTTTGACTATTTGATGCCTCTTTTATTTTGTAGTGCCTTTTGCGTACCTATTAGCCTACTATTTGTATTGTTGTTATTAGACCGGCCTTTTTTCCACTTTTGGATAATCGCGGCGATGAGGATGACGGATGAAACTAAGGAGAGGAAACTCACAAAGAAAGGGAGAGAGAGATGAGACAAAAATATAGAGGAAAAGTAAGAGGCCGAAATAGAGAGAAAGTGATGAAAAGATGGGGGAAAATAGAGAGTGGAAAACAGACAAAGGGAGAAAGAGAAAATGAAACAGAGAAATAAAGACAGACAGAGATAAGGAAAGCTGGAGACAAAGATGTAGAGATAGAGAAAACACATGTAGATGAAGAAAGAAAGAGAGGGCACTAATATAGACACATGGAGAAAGAGAGATGAATGAAATACGTAGAGAAACA